>NC_090448.1:11869666-12521645 GCF_031143425.1 Pleurodeles waltl | reverse complement strand
ACCTGTACTTGGCACTCTACAGAGGTGGGGTGGAGTGCCACATGGCCTGCATTACGGAGGGGCCTAGCCTACAGAACTCGCCCTGGCCTAGGGGAACCCAAAGCCCTCCTCCCCCACCCATACACCTTCACTGCGCGCAAAGTCCACAGAATGATGTTGTACTCACCCCCTTGTGTCTGCTGTGATGCCTTCAATCGCCCATCAATCTCAGGGTAGGCCACCGCCAGGATCCGGAACATCAGGGGGGTCATGGTTCGACGGACACCCCTCCCACGTTGGGAGGCCGTCCCCAGCTGAGCCTCCACCGTCTACTTGCTCCAGCGGCGAATGTCCTCCCATCTCTTCCGGCAGTGGGTGCTCCGTCTGTGGTGGACCCCCAGGGTCCGGACGTCCTTGGCGATGGCATGCCAAATATCCTTCTTCTGGTGGCCGCTGACCTAGATGAAATGTACAGGGGAAGAAGAGAAGTCATTAGCAACTGCACTGTCGAAGTGAGTGGCCCACATCCCTAGCCTTGCCATGTGGCACATGCATTCACAGTCCTTCATGCACGCAGAACTGTGGCCCCTTCCTTCTTACAACCAGCCCTCTACACTCAGGCATAGCCCATACAACGTGCTCCCTGTGTACTTACCTGTTAGTCTGGAGGACCGTAGAGTAGTGTGTACTGTGGGAGGACCCCGTCCACGAGCTTCTCCAACTCCTGTGCAGTGAAGGCAGGGGCCCTTTCCCCAGGCGCACGAGCCATTGTCTCTTCCAGACCGAGATCACAGCAGCACTTGCAGTGTAGGTCCTCTCCTGTCGAAGATCAGGTATCGAGTGATTGAACAGATAGAAAATGGCGGTCACGTCTGCGGCAGTCACGTCCGCTGCGGTGCGTATCATCACCGCCGGCGCACTTCGTCATTGGCTCCTGGGACCAATAGGGTCCAATGTTAACCAATGCAGCATTGCGCCGCAGTCTTCAACCGCCTACCGCGACGCTGTACAACGCCAGCGCAGTTACCTCACATCCCATTGTCCCAGTTTAGAGGTCAGTCAGCCGCCATTTCAGGGGCCCACATGGCTTCATTTTCAACTGCGTCACACATACCTAGGCCTAGACTCAACACACGTACAGGCAACTTTTTGGATTATGTTTCGTGTTCTGTGTAGACTGTGGGTACATACCTCTGAGTTGTTTGACTCTGTGGTCGCTGTTGTCCTTCCTAGGCACCGTCCGCTGGGACATGTGAGGAGATGGCGGAATCCTCCGGTGTACCGACCGCTGGTGGACCTGTTGACAATGGAGGAGCGACATTTAATCATCACCTACAGGTTTGACCGTGCCACAATCCAGGAACTGTGTACCCAGTTGGAGCCTGACCTGACGTCAGCAATCCGCCATCCCACAGGGATCCCCCCTCAAGTGCAGTTGCTATCAGTGCTCCATTTCCTTGCAAGTGGGTCATTTCAAACAACAGTGGCCATAGCATCAGGGATGTCCCAGCCTATGTTTTCCAACGTGTTGTCCAGAGTGTTGTCTGCCCTGCTGAAACACATGCAGAGCTACATCGTTTTCCCTCAGGTGGAGAATTTGGCTACAGTTAAAGGTGACTTCTATGCCCTTGGACATATCCCTAACATCATAGGTGCCATTGATGGGACCCATGTAGCTCTGGTCCCCCCCACAGGAGTGAACTGGTGTACAGGAACCGGAAGAGTTATCATTCGATGAATGTACAGATGGTATGTTTGGCAGACCAGTACATCTCCCAGGTAAATGCTATGTTCCCTGGCTCTGTGCATGACGCCTACATCCTGCAGAATAGCAGCATCCCTTATGTGATGGGTCAACTCCAGAGGCACCGGGTGTGGCTATTAGGGGACTCTGGTTACCCAAACCTGTCATGGCTACTGACCCCAGTGAGGAATCCCAGGACCAGGGCAGAGGAACGCTACAATGAGGCCCATGGGCGGACTAGGAGGGTGATCAAATGCATCTTCGGCCTTTTGAAGGCCAGGTTCAGGTGCCTCCATATGACAGGTGGTTCCCTATTCTACTCACCAAGGAAGGTGTGCCAGATCATCATCGCCTGCTGTATGCTTCACAATCTTGCTTTGCGATGCCAGGTGCCTTTTCTGCAGGAGGATGGTCCAGATGACGGTGTTGTGGCAGCTGTGGAGCCTGTGGACAGTGATGAGGAGGAAGCAGAGGAAGAAGACATTGACAACAGGGACTCAGTTATCCAGCAATATTTCCAGTGACACACAGGTGAGAACACATTCCTGCCTACTTCAAGTACTTTCACACTTCTACCTCTACCCTGTCTGTCGATTTCAACCAGTATATGGTAACTGAGTTGTACATTTCCATTACGGTTTCACAGGTGTGATTATCAACGTGTGTCATCTGCTTAGATTCCTCATGGACTTGAGATGTGTGACATAGGTATGTTGACATTACATTTGAGAACAGATTTTGTCACTGTCATTGCTAATACACATTTTCAAAATCACAGACTGACTCCAGATTGTTTTGTGCTTCAAGGGTGTTTATTGAAGTGCGAAATATTGGAGGGGGGTGGTAAAATGGTGATGGGTGATGGTGGAGGAATGTCCATGGCAGACTCCAGTCTATTAGTCTCACAGGTGCACTGCCCATATGGGCATAGGAAGTGGAGCTGGGGCAGTTCCAATATGGACAGGGTTACAAAGTGGGACAGTGGGATGATAATCAGGGTGGTCTCATTTCTTGGCGGGGGTTTTGGCATCGTGCTCTGTCCTGTTCCTGGATCTCAGGGACCGCTTGCGGGGTGGTTCTCCGTCTGCAGGGGGTGGGGTGCTGGTGTGGTGGTCCTGTGGCGGTGCCTCCTGTCCACTAGCGCCGGCGGAGGTGGTGGGCAGTTCTTCGTCCATGCTAGTGTCAGGGGCCCCTCCTGGTGTTAAGTATCTCCTTCAGCACCCCTACGATGGTGCCCAGGGCGGAGCTGATGGTTCTGAGTTCCTCCCTGAAGCCCAAATACTGTTCCTCCTGCATGCGCTGGGTCTCCTGAAACTTGGCCAGTACCGTTGCCATCGTCTCCTGGGATTGGTGGTAGGCTCCCATGATGGAAGAGAGGGCCTCGTGGACAGTGGGTTCCCTAGGCCTGTCCGCCCCCTGTCGCACAGCAGCCGTCCCAGTTCCCCTGTGTTCCTGTGCCTCCGTCCCCTGGACCGTGTGCCCACTACCATTGCCCCCAGGTCCCTGTTGTTGTTGGGGTGGTGGGTTATCCTGGGTTCCCTGTAGTGGTGGACACACAGCTGATTGACGTGTCCTGGGTAGGGAGGTATGGGCCCGCTGAGTGGGTGCTGTGCTGGTGTTACCAGAGGGTGGAAGGTCTGTGGTGGCCTGTGACTGGGTGTGGGGAACCGACTGTCCCGAGGCCCACAATGGTCCGGGCTGGTCATCTGGATCCAGTAGGACAGAGCTGCTGTCATCACTGTGGGCCTCTTCTGTGGGTGGGGTAGAGATGTCTGGACCCTCCTGTCTGGTGACGTTGGGTAGTGGTCCTACAGGGGTATAAAAGCATGATTATTGCATCTGTGTGTGTCATGGTGTGCAATGGGTGGGTGAGCGTGTACCCCAGTGCTAGCATTCCTGTGTGGGGGCTTGTGTGATGATGGTTGAGGGGGGTGTTATGGGTATGTGCAGTGGGCATGCTTTAGTGAGGGGTGTCCATGCTTTGTTGTGTCATGCAGGCCTTGGTGTTGGGATGGGTGGTTTGTGTTAGTAGAACATATGTGAGGAGTTGGAGTGATAGGGGAGGGGGTGAGGGTGGGGGTCTGTGATAGCATGCAGGTAGGGTGGGGGATATGATAGTTAAGATTTGACTTACCAGAGTCCATTCCTCCACCGACTCCTCCGAGGCCCTCAGGATGCATAATAGTCAAGACCTGCTCCTCCCATGTTGTTAGTTGTGGGGGAGGAGGTGGGGGTCCGCCGGCAGTCCTCTGTACCGCGATGTGGTGTCTTGAGACCACTGATGTCGTCCCGATTTCTTGGGTGCTGTCCCACTGCATTGACCCTGTCGACTATTCTTTGCCATAGCTCCATCTTCCTGGCTATGAAGGTGTGCTGCACCTGTGATCCCAATAGCTGTGGCTCTACCCGTACGATTTCCTCCACCATGACACTGAGCTCCTCCTCAGAGAACCTGGGGTGTCTTTGCCGTGCCATGGGGTGGTGTAGGTGATGTGTGGGGTGGTGTATGTGGTGATGAGTGTGGTGATATGTAGTGGTGTGTGGTGTTTTGTGCGTGGAAGTAGTGTGGGTGATGGTGTTGTGTGCCTCTGTATGGTGGGGTTGTCTATGCTGTGCTGTCTCTCTGGCCTTCGTCTACATTTTTGGTCGTAAGGGTTTGTGGGTGATGTGGGTGTGTGTTTTATATAGTATTGATTGTGTGGGAGTGGTGTGTGTATGTGTATCAGGTGTGTGTATTTCGAATTGTCCAATGTGGCAGTGTTTTGGAGATGTGTGTGTATTTTGAGCGCGGCGGTGTGTACCGCCAATGGAATAGCGCGGTTGAAAGACCGCCGCGTGGATTCGTGGGTCGCGATAGCATGGGCGTGTTTCTATTGGCGTGACGGTAGAGGTTTTGTTTTTGCCAGTTTATCACTGACCTTTGGTGTGGCGGACTTGTGTTGGTGTCTGAATTTTGGCGGATTCCGAAATGTGTGTCATAATAGCTGTGGCGGAATTCTGCGGCCGCAGCGGTGTGTTGGCCGTCTTCTGCACGGCGGTAAGCGGCTTTTACCGCCAATGTTGTAATGACCCCCTTATTGTTATTATTTCTTCACCGCAAGGTTCTTGAGAGGTTAAATTAATAGATTGGAAGCACACGTTCAAAAGTAGTTGCAGCAATGAAAGCAAAATATATCAAAGTACTTCTCAGTTGCAATGTACACAGCAAATATATGTGATTATATTATAGCATAACTTCAAAGCAAAGCATAAAAGTCAAACTTCGTCACCGTAGGGCCTATACCTCTGCTTCATCTTTCTGGGGTCTGCAAGTTGATGACTCCGGTCAACTGCGAGAAAGAGATTTTCTACCCAAACGGGAGACAGGCAACTGACGTCTCTGATTCTGTCTGAAGTCAAGCAGATTCCATCTACCCCTGCTGTAGCCCAGAGTCATCCTTAAAAGCAAACTCTGTGTGAGAACCGAAGAAACTTGGAGAGTGGCCAGTTCTCCTGAGCTCACTCGTTCTCAGACTGGATTGCGAGGTAAACACAAAATCTACGTGCTCTTATCAGCTAAGGTCTGGTGTGAAAAGCACTGCTTAGTCCATCTTGTGGAAAAACACAGCTTGGAAAAACACAGCTCATCTGCAATGTCTCAACTGCAATGTTTAACCCCACGTTAAAGCAAATAGGCAGCTAACCTAAATATCAAATGTAATGTCTAATGTCATGTCAAAGCCAATAGGCAGCTAAACTGAATACGAATACAGAATGTAATGTCTAATGCCATGTCAAAGCCAATAGGCAGCTAAACTGAATACAGAATGTAATGTCTAATGCCATGTCAAAACCAATAGGCAGCTAAACTGAATACAGAATGTAATGGCTAATGCCATGTCAAAGCCAATAGGCAGCTAAACTGAACAAAACATATAGGAGGTCATTACAACCTCGGCGGTCTTTTAACAAGACCGCTGAGGGACCGCCGTGCGGAAGACCGCCAGTAGTGGCGGTTTGCCGCTCAGTGTATTATGACTCTTGGCTGCTCTCCGTCCTTTTTACGACGGAGAGCCGCCAACAGCCATACTGGCGGGCGGCGGGGAAGTGGAGGTTGTTCCACCTCCACCGCCACGCCAACAGAACACCGCTCACCGAATCACGTCCTGTGTTTCGGCGCCGCGGTGTTCTGTTGGCGGTGTGGTGTCGGCGGAGCAGCCCCCATGGCTCCCGTCCCCTCCCGGAGGATCGACAGACAAGGTAAGTCGATCGTCCGTTAGGGGAGGGGGTGGGGGGTGTTGTGTGTTGTGTGGGTGCATGGGGGTGTGCATCTGTGTATGTAGAGGGGGGTGTGAGTGCGTGTATGCTTGCGGGTGTGTTGCGTGTGTTGGGATTGAGTGCGTGTATGTCTGTATGTATGTCTGTATGGATGTGTGCGTGTATGTCTGTATATGGGTGTGCGTGTCTGACTGAGTGTGTGGATGTAGACATGTTTGTTGGTGTGTGTGCGTGTATGTGTGTTGGTGGTGCCTGCGTGTCGTGTGTGTATGAGTGTTGTTATGTTGGGGGTCGGGGTGGGGAGTGGGGCCCTGCCACCTTTGGGGGGTGGCAGGGGTGGTGGGGGGAGTAGGGGAGGGAGTCGGGGTGGGGGGTGGGGGAGACCCCTATCAGTGCCAGGGAAGGAATTCCCTGGCACTGATAGGACTTACCGCCATGGATTTCATGGCGGTTCCTACCGCTGGAAATCCACGGCGGTAAGCCGGGTCGAAATACCGGCGGCGGTATTGTGACGGCCGCCGGGCTGGAGACCCAGGTCTCCAGCCCAGCGGTCGTCTCCGCCCCGGCGGGCGGAACGGTGAAGCGGCGGATGACCATGGCGGTAACCGCCATGGTCATGATACTAAAAAAAAAGACCGCCAGCCTGTTGGCGGTCTTACCGCCGCTTTAACACCGTCCGCCAGGGTTGTAATGACCCCCATAATGTGCTACTGGTGAACATTGAGCAACTAATATATGCAATGGTGAAACACAAAGTCATTGGTCAAACACAATTAATAGCATCACAGGCTCCATAACATGTAGACTAGGAAGTCAGGTACATTACATCCCCCACTTCCGCAGCCCCTTTTTAATCATACCGCCTCTAAGAGATCTATGAAATAGTTGGAATTACTAGGAGACAAGTATTTTTAACTCAGCCAAGACCCCACCTTTCCTATCCCTCCTGTGATTCACATTGACAAGACTACATAAGTGCTCCCACGTATCCCGTAGGTCGTAGCACACCCGCTCTATAGGGGAATGGGAAGAAACCCAATGATGAAGCATGCCACCAAGGGGTAACCTTGGTGGGTGAGGGTTACCTGTCCATCCTGTGGTAGTTCTTTTAGCTGGGCCTCTGTTGTAATGTTAGTTGTCCTACGGAGTATAACATTCAAGACAACATACACAGCTCAGGCATTGTTGATGATGGCTGATGAATGCTATCTAGGAAATGTTACCAGACAACTGTCTCCATATGTTGATCTTGAGTTTATGGTGACGTGTGTGGACTACACATATGTCTGGCATGTGTACATATTTCGTACATACTGTGATTGACACACTGCCTACATTCCACCCATATCATGTTTTGAACACAGATGTCAGATTAAACTCATTACATTTAGCAATGGCTCTTGTTTTTGTGTGGTGGACCTGCAGCCCTAGCTGCATATGTTCTCATCCATTCTGATGTGCATTCCACAGATGTGTCCATGCAAAGTGTGAGGTCATGTGTACCCTGTGTCAGGATTGGGCCCCATGGCAGTGGCAGGAGTGATTTCCTTGGATGTAATGCGCAGGCTCCATTTCTCCCATTGCTTGTCATACCTGGGCTAATCATGTTGGCCATTGTCACCAATGACGCCCCCGTCACACATGCTCCATGCAGCCATTGCAGCTCTCACACTGAGTCGTGACAGTGGCCTGTTCAAACATTACAGTCTCACCAAATTTTGACATCCACTGCCTCATGTGTGGAGCCCTTGTTCACCTCCTATTTAGACATGTTGTAGTTGTGTTTGATGAGCTATTGTTGTACAAGTTGGCAACATGGATGTAAATAATATGTTGTGGTCCATAGATTGTGTCCTTCAGTTGTCACATTCAACTGATGAGGCCAGTTGTGATGTGTGTGATGGTAGCAGTTCTATCTTACGCATCACACGTGATGTTGATACTGTACTCATCAAATTAGTGTTTGTGACATGCTCCCTGAGGTTAGACTCACATTCCTGTGGTATATGTTGTGTAGATGGAAGAGACCAAAGCCGGATTGTGTGAATAAGTGAGATGTTTATCTACAATATGTACAAGGTGAGTTACGTGATTATTAAGTGAAGAAGTTCTCAACGATGTGCAGTCTGCGGTGTATCCCAGCAGCTGTGTTGTGCGTTTCCCTCTCATTTTCTTCACCACCATCCTCCTCCTCAGCCAGGTCATCAACCTGCTCAGATAAGGGGACGTTCATCCACACACATATGTTGTGCAGGATAGCACATGTCATCATGATCTTGCAGACGATGTGTGGGGCATTTACGAGGCTGCCTCTTGTGATGTTCAGACACCTGCAGCTGGACTTCAGGATGTCAAATGCCCTCTCCACAATAGTCTGTGTCCTCCGATGTCCCTCATTATATGCACGCTGTGCTGCTGTGCTAGGGTTGGATAATGGGGTCATTATCCAGGGCTGTATGCCATAACCCTCATCCAAAAGATTAAAGGAGTGAGTTGTTGTTAAGGCTTGCAACAGGTTTGTCATGTAGCATGGCAGCTGATACTTTGAGTTGGTTGTGACTCATATGTGTTTATGATATGCTGTGAGTTCCTATCTTTGTGTAATGTCTCCTTAGCACTGGATTGTTGGACATGACAATCTTGTGTTTGGCTCAAGGACCTGGGACATATGATTTGGATTCCACACTGATAGTCATTATTTATGTACCATGCGTTGTGATCACTAGAGGGGACATGACACCTCCTCACAACACAATGGGGTCAGATGTGGTGGCAACATGGTAGCACTTCAGAGCCTGGACAGCCCATCCCTTTTGACACGTGTCATTGCAGATGATGTGCAACACTTAGGGGCTTTGAAATTAGTAAGTGATAATGCACAACACGTCTCCAAAATTGGCTGCACTGTCCTGCAACATTTTGACTATGCAAGAATGCCCCATGTGTGACATGTTACTAGGCAACCCTTTGTTGTCCCCTGCGCCAGTTGCTCATATGGGGCTGTGCACCTACACTACCTACCCTGTATCAGGGTGCTTGGCTAGCTGCCCTATGGAGGTGGATGTATCTGTGCAGGAAGGGCACTGCCCTATACATATGCGGTTTTGATGGCCAATTGGCTCTTTCTGTGTGTACAGAAGTATGCAGCATGTGTTGGTGGCACATTCATATGAGTTCAAAGCACAGTCTACTTCCTTATTGCCACCTGCATACTGCACCCCTGGGGTGGTGTTTGTTGTTGGCACTGCATCAGGTTTTAGGTGACACCTACATCTGAGTCGGCATCATCAGGCTATGTATCTTGTGGTGACAGACCTGCAGCAGCACACATTGCACATCCCAGACCTGCAGCAGCACACATTGCACATCCCAGACCTGCAGCAGCACACATTGCACATCCCAGACCTGCAGCAGCACACATTGCACATCGCAGACCTGCAGCAGCACACATTGCACATCCCAGACCTGCAGCAGCACACATTGCACATCCCAGACCTGCAGCAGCACACATTGCACATCCCAGACCTGCAGCAGCACACATTGCACATCCCAGACCTGCAGCAGCACACATTGCCATCAGGTGTTCAAGGGTGAGTATCCCATTGTTACAGGATGATCAACTTAACTACCCAGGCCTCTCCTAGCTTCCAACACATGAATCCGCATTTATACTGTCGACACATGCACAGTGCAGGCTCTGGGATGGAGCTTAGCTACTTGGCAAAGGTGTCCCTTGGCACAGTCCATGTGAGGTCGGTGATATCCTGTTTTGTCCTACAGGGTCCCACTATGACATCCATGATCAGCACTGTCTGACTGTGACTCTGGCCCATGTTGGGACATTTATTGTATCCGGTACAGAAATTATGGTGTTGTGTGTCAGTGAGTGTTGCATGTGAGGTGGCACTACAGTAGGTGTGGTCCCACTTATGACACAGCTGGCACATGGTATGTGATGATGTGATGGGCATTGATCTTGTATTCCTATGTGTGTGAGCCAATGCGTCAGGCAGATGTCTCTGCACACTACAGGTAAATCACGTATTTTGCTGATGAGATGTAGTTGGTATAGGCAGCAGTTGTCTGGTATTTGATGTTTGTTCTGGCAATGATTTGCACGACATGATTTGAAGGATATGTGCCTACACGAGACTTACAGAACATAAGCATGGTGTATTCCAATGACATGGCTGTGCTATTCTTTGTTTGGTGTACTGTATGTGAAGCATAAATAGTAGGCAACCTGTGGGCACTTGTAGTGGTCTGTGTAGTTCTTATATTAGCAAAGGGTACATATCTGCACCTGTACTTTACGTGGTGTGCCTGTTAAGTTGTGGGTGTGTTACGTACATGTGGGTGTGTGTGTTTGTGGGGTGCACTGATTGTGCTGTACTACACCATGGTGCATATGTGTTGTTACCTGCACACATGTGTTACCTTGACCATGTGTCAATGTAGTGGTGTATTTCTTGTGTGTCCTACAGGGTTGGTGTGTGGTGTGAATATTGCTAGCTTTGTTGACTTACCCACAAGTAGGCCATTTTCAAATTGTCCATCCTGGAATTGTTCATTGATCATGCTGTGCCGGAATATGTAGGCATCATGGACACTCCCAGGATACTTGGCCAAAATGTTCATGACTGGTCCCCTGTGGTCCACTATGGCCTGCACATTAATGGAATGTGTGTGTTGAGATTCCAGTTTAAGTGCTCTGTTGCTGCAGGTGGTAAGAGCCGGACATGAGTACAGTCGATTGCACTGAGCACATGCTGGATGCCATGGATTTGGTAGAACTGCTGTTTTGTCTCCTGCTGCTTTTGCTGGGTGTTGAGGAAGCTGATGTGGCGGGGTGTCAGGGACATGATGGCATCTAACACCTTTGGCAGGAATGCAGAGAATGACGGCTGTGAGATACCAGCTACCAGGGCACCCGTTGTTTGGAATCAGCCACTTGCCAGCATGTGCAAGACAGCTAGCAGCTTTGTCACAGATGGTATGTTGTGTGGGGTCTGCAGGCTAGCTGTGATTTGTGGCTCAATGTGGTGCAGCAGGTGTAGTATGGCTTGCCGGTTCAGCCTGTAGGTCCTCATGATGTCCTGGTCCCTGAGGTCAAGGAGGGTTGTCCTGGTTCTGAAGACCCTCTCCTGCCTTCTGCGTTGCCTTTGTGGGCTGTGTTGTGGTAGCGGGGATTGCTGTAGTTGCTGCTGTCATCTGCGTCACCTCGCAAACTGGATCAGTTTCACCTCCATCTTCTCCTGAGGGTTGGTAATGTTACTTGTAAGGAAATGCCTCCTTGGCATGGTTACCCCCTGACTTTTTGCCTTTGCTGATGCCAAGTTATGATTTGAAAGTGTGCTGAGGCCTGCTAACCAGGCCCCAGCACCAGTGTTCTTTCCCTAACCTGTACCTTTGTTTCCACAATTGGCACACCCTGGCATCCAAGTAAGTTCCTTGTAACTGGTACCCCTGGTACCAAGGGCCCTGATGCCAGGGAAGGTCTCTAAGGGCTGCAGCATGTCTTATGCCACTCTGGGGACCCCTCACTCAGCATAGACACACTGCTTGCCAGCTTGTGTGTGCTAGTTGGGATAAAATGACTAAGTCGACACGGCACTCCCCTCAGGGTGCCATGCCAACCTCACAATGCCTATAGGTATAGATAAGTCACCCCTCTAGCAGGCCTTACAGCCCTAAGGCAGGGTGCACTATACCATAGGTGAGGGCATAAGTGCATGAGCACTATGCCCCTACAGTGTCTAAGCAAAACCTTAGACATTGTAAGTGCAGGGTAGCCATAAGAGTATATGGTCTGGGAGTCTGTCATGCACGAACTCCGCAGCACCATAATGGCTACACTGAAAACTGTGAAGTTTGGTATCAAACTTCTCAGCACAATAAATGCACACTGATGCCAGTGTACATTTTATTGTAACATACACCCCAGAGGGCATCTTAGAGATGCCCCCTGAAACCTTAACCGACTTCCAGTGTAGGCTGACTAGTTTCTGCCAGCCTGCCACACACCAGACATGTTGCTGGCCACATGGGGAGAGTGCCTTTGTCACTCTGTGGCTAGTAACAAAGCCTGTACTGGGTGGAGGTGCTTCACAACTCCCCCTGCAGGAACTGTAACACCTGGCGGTGAGCCTCAAAGGCTCACCCCCTTTGTTACAGCACCCCAGGGCACTCCAGCTAGTGGAGTTGCCCGCCCCCTCCGGCCACGGCCCCACTTTTGGCGGCAAGGCCAGAGGAGATAATGAGAAAAACAAGGAGGAGTCACTGGCCAGTCAGGACAGCCCCTAAGATGTCCTGAGCTGAGGTGACTCTGACTTTTAGAAATCCTCCATCTTGCAGATGGAGGATTCCCCCAATAGGGATAGGGATGTGCCCCCCTCCCCTCAGGGAGGAGGCACAAAGAGGGTGTAGCCACCCTCAGGGCTAGTAGCCATTGGCTACTAACCCCCCAGACCTAAACACACCCCTAAATCGAGTATTTAGGGGCTCCCAGAACACAGCAAGATAGATTCCTGCAACCTAAGACGAAGAAGGACTGCTGAGCTGACAAACCTGCAGAGAAAACGGAGACACCAACTGCTTTGGCCCCAGCTCTACCGGCCTGTCTCCCCACTTCTAAAGAACTGCTCCAGCGACACGTTCCACAGGGTCCAGCGACCTCTGAAGCCTCAGAGGACTACCCTGCATCTAAAAGGACCAAGAACTCCAGAGGACAGCGGCTCTGTTCTACAAAGACTGCAACTTTGCAACAAAGAAGCAACTTTTGAAAACCACACGTTTCCCGCCGGAAGCGTGAGACTTGGCACTCTGCACCCGACGCCATCCAGCTCGACTTGTGGAGAACCAACACTACAGGGAGGACTCCCCGGCAACTGCAAGCCCGTGAGTAGCCAGAGTTGACCCCCCTGCTCGCCCACAGCGGCGCCTGCAGAGGGAATCCAGAGGCTCCCCCTGACCGCGACTGCCTGCTTCAAAGACCCGACGCCTGGTAAGGACGCTGCACCCGCAGCCCCCAGGACCTGAAGGATCCGACCTCCAGTGCAGGAGCGACCCCCAGGTGGCCCTCTCCCTTGCCCAGGTGGTGGCTACCCCGAGGAGCCCCCCCTCTTGCCTGCCTGCATCGCTGAAGAGACCCCTCGGTCTCCCACTGAATCCTATTGCGAACCCGACGTCTGTTTGCACACTGCACCCGGCCGCCCCTGTGCCGCTGAGGGTGTACTTTCTGTGCTGACTTGTGTCCCCCCCGGTGCCCTACAAAACCCCCCTGGTCTGCCCTCCGAAGACGCGGGTATTTACCTGCTGGCAGGCTGGAACTGGGGCACCCCCTTCTCCATTGAAGCCTATGCGTTTTGGGCACCACTTTGAGCTCTGCACCTGATCGGCCTTGAGCTGCTGGTGTGGTAACTTTGGGGTTGCTCTGAACCCCCAACGGTGGGCTACCTTGGACCCAAATTTGAACCCTGTAGGTGGTTTACTTACCTGCAAAACTAACAAACACTTACCTCCCCCAGGAACTGTTGAAAATTGCACAGTGTCCAGTTTTAAAATAGCTTATTGCCATTTGTGTGAAAACTGTATATGTTATTTTGCTAATTCAATGTTCCTAAAGTTCCTAAGTGAAATACCTTTCATTTAAAATATTGTTTGTAAATCTTGAACCTGTGGTTCTTAAAATAAACTAAGAAAATATATTTTTCTATATAAAAACCTATTGGCCTGGAATTGTCTTTGAGTGTGTGTTCCCCATTTATTGCCTGTGTGTGTACAACAAATACTTAACACTACCCTCTGATAAGCCTACTGCTCGACCACACTACCACAAAATAGAGCATGAGAATTATCTCTTTTTGCCACTATCTTACCTCTAAGGGGAACCCTTGGACTCTGTGCATGCTATTTCTTACTTTGAAATAGTAAATACAGAGCCAACTTCCTACATTACTCCTGTGTGTTCTCCTTAAGTAGTGATGAGTTTGCCTCATTTTAACGGCTGCCCTGACCCAGGCGTTATATTTTGACGCAAATCGGTGTTAACGTCATTTTTTGGGCCCGCGTCCCACCTGTCGGTCATTTTTGCCTGGGTGGATAAATATGGCGCTAGGGGGTTTGAGCCATTTTTTGGATGGGAACACCAACCTTGCATCTCATTGATGCAAGGAGGTTTCACACATCCAAAAAATAACGTTAACACCAATATTTTGATGCAAGCCACCATATTCCACAAATTTAGACCAATTGGGTCACTTGAAGTGAAACAGGACTACAACTCCCAGAATGCAATGAATTGTTAAATGAAAGTCTAGGACCTCAACGAGTGCAGACAACCTGGCAGGAGAATGGTGATACTGTTAGTACGTTCTTGGTGACATAGACTCATATCATACAGGAAAGTTTCTAAGAGCTAAAGGAACACAGACCATCCAGTGTCTTTTTATGGATTTTTGGGGTTCCGGACAAGACATATTTTGGGGAGTCCTCTTGGTGGTGAGCAGGGTCAAGGTTGATTTACATATGGCTGGGTCCAAACTGAGGTGGCGTGGTCGGCAAAAAAACAATGGATTGGAATGCGACCCCAGCGATTGCCAGTGGTTAGACTCATTGCAAGAACCTTCCCATCACCTTCTGTGTCCCAGCCACAAGGCCTGCCTCTTCTGATACAGTTTGATAGATCCCTGTCTGCGGTGGCAGAGACAACCTCAAACTCTCTTAAGGGGGGTGTGACCCAGGTAATTACCGGTGATTAGGAACATTTCAAGCATATATCACCTTTTTTCTCACTTAATTTACCTGCCAGGTCTCCAGAATCAATTCTGACAATACCAATTTAGATCACAGCAAGTAATTCAATTTGCCTCAAAGCCCTGGACGGGTAACTCAAGGAAACACGTCATTGATAAGGGAGGCTAAGAACAACTGATGATAGTTAACCCCGCCAACTTTCCACTGAGTCACTAATGGTGCCCTTAATTCTGTTAAATGTCTGGGCTGCTGATGTCGGGTGTTCTGGGCTCAAACACCCTTTACTAGAGCAAGCCAAGTCCCCTCTCTTGTAAAATCCTGAAATAAGTGTGCGCGACCACCCTCCGCCGGGCTCCGCTGCCTCCTGATCGGAGGGAACACCACCCCCGAAAACCCAGCACAAATTAAACTGCGGACCTTGCATAGGATTGGGCTCCAATCAATGCTTTTAATGTTCCCGTTAGGACCCCGGTGCTCCGCCGACAGGCTCAGCGGGCTTTAATGGACTCAAACAATTTACTTTCAGGCTTTTAATAGTTTCCAGGGCTGGAGTTAATCTCTTCGCAGTCCTCAGCTGTGTGAGAGGCGCCCGATGGGTGGCGCGCGCAAGCACGCCCCATGGGGAATATTTAGCAATTTTCCTCATGCAAGGAGTGAATTTTCAATGTCACACTTAAAGGAGATGCACAGTTGTGTATAATTTACATAGGAAAGGACTTCAAAACCACAGGACTTGACTTTCTGGCTAGGGGAGCTACAAAGACAACAAAGAGCATGGACCCAAAGACGTTCCACCAATGACAGCGGTCTGCTCTCCACCTGTTCTACCAATGGCAGCGGTCTGCTCTCCACCTGTTCCACCAATGGCAGCGGTCTGCGCTCCACCTGTTCCACCAAAGGCAGCGGTCTGCCCTCCACCTGTTCCACCAATGGCAGCGGTCTGCCCTCCACATGTTCTACCAATGGCAGCGGTCTGCTCTCCACCTGTTCTACCAATGGCAGCGGTATGCCCTCCACATGTTCTACCAATGGCAGCGGTCTGCTCTCCACCTGTTCTACCAATGGCAGCGGTCTGCTCTCCACCTGTTCTACCAATGGCAGCGGTCTGCTCTCCACCTGTTCCCCCAATGGCAGCGGTTTGCTCTCCACCAGTTCTACCAATGGCAGCGGTCTGCTCTCCACCAGTTCTACCAATGGCAGCGGGCTGCTCTCTACCTGTTCTACCAATGGCAGCAGTCTGCTCTCTACCTGTTCTACCAATGGCAGCGGTCTGTTCTCCACCAGTTCTACCAATGGCAGCGGGCTGCTCTCCACCAGTTCTACCAATGGCAGCGGGCTGCTTTCAACCTGTTCTACCAATGGCAGAGGTCTGCCCTCCACATGTTCTACCAATGGCAGCGGTCTGGTCTCCACCTGTTCTACCAATGGCAGCGGTCTGCTCTCCACCTGTTCCCCCAATGGCAGCGGTCTGCTCTCCACCATTTCTACCAATGGCAGCGGGCTGCTCTCCACCAGTTCTACCAATGGCAGCGGGCTGCTCTCTACCTGTTCTCCCAATGGCAGCGGGCTGCTCTCCACCAGTTCTACCAATGGCAGAGGGCTGCTCTCCACCAGTTCTACCAATGGCAGCGGGCTGCTCTCCACCTGTTCTACCAATGGCAGAGGTCTGCTCTCCACCAGTTCTACCAATGGCAGCGGTCTGCTCTCTACCTGTTCTACCAATGGCAGCGGTCTGCTCTCCACCAGTTCTACCAATGGCAACGGTCTGCTCTCCACCAGTTCTACCAATGGCAGCGGTCTGCTCTCCACCAGTTCCACCAATGGCAGCGGTCTGATGTCCACCAGTTCTACCAATGGCAGCGGTCTGCTCTCCACCTGTTCTACCAATGGCAGCGGTCTGCTCTCCACCTGTTCCACCAATGGCAGCGGTCTGCTCTCCACCTGTTCCACCAATGGCAGCGCTTTGCCCTCCACATATTCTACCAATGGCAGCGGTCTGCTCTCCACCTGTTCTACCAATGGCAGCGGTCTGCTCTCCACATGTTCCACCAATGGCAGCGGTCTGCCCTCCACAGGTTCTACCAATGGCAGCAGTCTACCCTCCACATGTTCTACCAATGGCAGCGGTCTGCTCTCCACCTGTTCCACCAATGGCAGCGGTCTGCCCTCCACATGTTCTACCAATGGCAGCAGTCTGCTCTCCACCTGTTCCACCAATGGCAGCGGTCTGCCCTCCGAATGTACTACCAATGGCAGCGGTCTCATGACCACCTGTTCTATCAATGGCAGTAGTCTACTCTCTACCACGGCCTCTGTCTGCCCTCCACCGGGGCAGCTCGCTGCTCTCCACCGGGGCAGCTCTCTGCGCTCCACTGGGGCAGCTGTCTGCGCTGCACCAGGGCAGCTGTCTGCTCTCCACCGGCGCAGCTCTCCGGACTGCACCGGGGCAGCTCTCTGCTTTCCAAGGGGCAGCTGTCTGCTCTCCACCGGGGCAGTTCTCTCCTCTCCACCGGGGCAGTTCTCTCCTCTCCACCGGGGCAGCTCTCTGCTCTCCACCGGGGCAGCTCTCTGCGCTCCATCAGGGCAGCTCTCTGCTCTCCACCGGGGAAGCTGTCTGCTCTCCACTGGGGCAGCTCCCTGCACTCCACCAGGGCAGCTCTCTGCGCTCAACCGGGGCAGCTGTCTGCTCTCCACCGGGGCAGCTCTCTGCACTCCACCGGGGCAGCTGTCTGCTCTCCACCGGGGCATCTCTCTGCTCTCCATCGGGGCAGCTCTCTGCGCTCCACCGGGGCAGCTGTCTGCTCTCCACCGAGGCAGCGGTCTGCTCTCCACCGGGGCAGCAGTCTGCTCTCCGCCGGGGCAGCTCTCTGCGCTCCACCGGGGCAGCCCTCTGCTCTCCACCCGGGCAGCTCTCTGCTCTCCACCGGGGCAGCTGTCTGCGCTCCACCGGTTTAGCTGCCTGCTCTCCACTGGGGCAGCCCTCTGCGCTCCACCGGGGCAGCTGTCTGCTCTCCACCGGGGCAGCTGTCTGCTCTCCACCGAGGCAGCGGTCTGCTCTCCACCGGGGCAGCAGTCTGCTCTCCGCCGGGGCAGCTCTCTGCGCTCCACCGGGGCAGCCCTCTGCTCTCCACCCGGGCAGCTCTCTGCTCTCCACCGGGGCAGCTGTCTGCGCTCCACCGGTTTAGCTGTCTGCTCTCCACTGGGGCAGCCCTCTGCGCTCCACCGGGGCAGCTGTCTGCTCTCCACCGGGGCAGCTGTCTGCTCTCCACCGGGGCAGCAGTCTGCTCTCCACTGGGGCAGCTCTCTGTGCTCCACTGGGGCAGCCCTCTGCCCTCCACTGGGGCAGCTCTCTGCTCTCCACCGGGGCAGCTCTCTGCGCTCCACTGGGGCATCTGTCTGCGCTGCACCAGAGCAGCTGTCTGCTCTCCACCAGCGCAGCTCTCCGGACTGCACCGGGGCAGCTCTCTACGTTCCAAGGGGCAGCTGTCTGCTCTCTACCGGGGCAGCATTCTGCTCTCCACCGGGACAGCTCTCTGCTCTCCACCGGGGCAGCTCTCTGCGCTCCACCAGAGCAGCTCTCCGCGCTCCACCAGGGCAGCTCTCTGCTCTCCACCGGGGCAGCTCTCTGCTCTCCACCAGGGCAGCTCTCTGCTCTCCACCGGGGCAGCTCTCTGCTCTCCACCGGGGCAGTTCTCTCCTCTCCACGGGGGCAGGTCTCTGCTCTCCACTGGGGCAGCTCTCTGCTCTCCACCGGGGCAGCTCTCTGCGCTCCATCGGGGCAGCTCTCTGCGCTCCACCGGGGCAGCTCTCTACGCTCCACCGGGGCAGCTGTCTGCTCTCCACTGGGGCAGCTCTCTGCACTCCACCTGTGCAGCTCTCTGCGCTCCACCGGGGCAGCTCTCTGCACTCCACCGGGGCAGCTCTCTGCGCTCCACCGGGGCAGTTCTCTCCTCTCCACCGAGGCAGCTCTCTGCTCTCCACCGGGGCAGCTCTCTGCTCTCCATCGGAGCAGCTCTCTGCGCTCCACCGGGGCAGCTCTCTACGCTCCACCGGGGCAGCTGTCTGCTCTCCACTTGGGCAGCTCTCTGCACTCCACCTGTGCAGCTCTCTGCGCTCCACCGGGGCAGCTGTCTGCTCTCCACCGAGGCATCTCTCTGCTCTCCACCGGGGCAGCTCTCTGCTCTCCACCGGGGCAGCTCTCTGCTCTCCTCCGGGGAAGCTCTCTGCTCTCCACCAGGGCAGCTGTCTGCTCTCCACCGGGGCATCTCTCTGCGCTCCACCGGGGCAGCTCTCTGCTCTCCACCGGGGCAGCTCTCTGCTCTCCACCGGGGCAACTGTCTGCTCTCCACTGGGACAACTCTCTGCTCTCCACCGGGGCAGCTCTGTACGCTCCGCAGGGGCAGCTCTCTGCTCTCCACCGGGGCAACTGTCTGCGTTCCACCAGGGCAGCTCTCTGCTCTCCACTGGGGCAGCTCTCTCTGCTCTCCACCGGGACAATTCTCTGCTCTCCACCGGGGCAGCTCTCTGCGCTCCACCGGGGCAGCTGTCTTCTCTCCACCGGGGCAGCTCTCTGCACTCCACTGCGGCAGCTCTCTGCGCTCCACCGGGGCAGTTCTCTCCTCTCCACCGGGGCAGCTCTCTGCTCTCCACCGGGGCAGCTCTCTGCTCTCCATCAGGGCAGCTCTCTGTGCTCCACCGGGGCAGCTCTCTACGCTCCACCGGGGCAGCTGTCTGCTCTCCACTGGGGCAGCTCTCTGCACTCCACCTGTGCAGCTCTCTGCGCTCCACCGGGGCAGCTGTCTGCTCTCCACCGGGGCATCTCTCTGCTCTCCACCGGGGCAGCTCTCTGCTCTCCACCGGGGCAGCTCTCTGCTCTCCACCAGGGAAGCTCTCTGCTCTCCACCAGGGCAGCTGTCTGCTCTCCACCAAGGCAGCTCTCTGCTCTCCACCACGGCAGCTCTCTGCTCTCCACCAAGGTAGCTATCTGCGCTCCACCGGGGCACCTCTCTACTGTCCACCGGGGCAGCTTCTGCTCTCCACTAGGGCAACTCTCTGTGCTCCACCAGGGCAGCTGTACGCTCTCCACCAGCTCAGCTCTCTGCTCTCCACCACGTCAACTGTCTACTCTCTACCAGGTCAGCAGGAGTTAGACAGGGTTGCATTTTAGCACCTTTTTTGTTTCTGTTATATATTAACGAACTTTATGGTTCTCTAGTAAAAAATTGAAAGGATTTCCCTAGGATGGGTTTGAGACAGCTCCTGGTCCTTCTGTATGCCAACGATGCGGTTTTAATCGCCGATACAGCGAATGGTCTGCAAAGCTTGTTGGACCTTTTTAAAAATTTTATGCAAGATTGAGACTTGAAAGTAAATTTTACGAAGTCGTATGCTATGACTTGTGGCCCCCGAAATACAAGATCCAAACGTTTCAGTATGGGAGGGAACATCATAAATAAAATAAAATACTTTTGTTACTTAGGTCTGCATGTAAGCTCTTCTATGTCATGGAATTCCCCCCTTACTATCAAGACCCAACAAATGGTGAGAAACCTGAAAGCAATATTTTGTTTCGCCGGTAATTTAGGCTACAGACCAGTCCATCAGAATGTTATGCTCTATAATTCCAAATGCCTATCAGCAGCCACATGTGGGGCCGGTCTGTGGGGTCAGCCCAAAGCAGACTCACTCCAACGTGTTGAAAACAAATTTGTGCACAGATTATTGATGGTACCCAAGAATGTAGCAAACATTATCTGTCATGAGGAACTGGGATTACAGCATATTGAGGACTTAATTGCTGTCACCCCACTCTTGCTCTGGTTGAAAATTTGGTCAAACCCGGCAGCCAGATTGACTCACGATTGTATGACCGATTGCATACAATTGGCCAATTCTCATAGAATTCCGTGGCTCACATTTTTGCAAATCTCTTTTCGGAACTTAGGTCTGGAAAATATGTTTACTCACCCAGAGGGCCTGCCTACTAATGCAAAGGTATTGGTTAAAAAACTACGCTCTGACTATATCTCAAACCTTGGACTCCATGGGGCTTTGACATTAAAGACTTTTGAACCCTATGTTCAGATCTCAAGCACAAGCTCAATGGAATCTTATTTAATTTGGTTTTTGTGCTCCTCATTTTATTCACACTTGGTTTTATTTAGACTGAATTTGATACATTTTAGGGTGGCCTTCCCAAAGCAATGTATTTGGCAAAAAGTGCTCCCGAATTGTCCTTGTCATGCTGTTTCTAAACAAAATATGTCTCACTTTTTTCTATTTTGTTCACTTTACTCTGTTCCTAGACATACTTTTATATTACCTCTTTTACGTAAATTACGAGTTATCTCTCACAAGGATGCACTGTTTTATGTTCAAAAATTGGTATCTATACAAACCTGTTATGCTGTCTTAAATATCAGATCCGCTATTGCCATTAGAAAACTATGGTGGTCATTCTGACCCTGGCGGTCTTTGACCGCCAGGGCGGAGGACCGCGGGAGCACCGCCGACAGGCCGGCGGTGCTCCAATGGGGATTCCGACCGCGGCGGTAAAGCCGCGGTCGGACCGGCACCACTGGCGGGGTCCCGCCAGTGTACCGCGGCCCCATTGAATCCTCCGCGGCGGCGCAGCTTGCTGCACCGCCGCGGGGATTCCGACCCCCCCTACCGCCATCCAGATCCCGGCGGTCGGACCGCCGAGATCCGGATGGCGGTAGGGGGGGTCGCGGGGCCCCTGGGGGCCCCTGCAGTGCCCATGCCACTGGCATGGGCATTGCAGGGGCCCCCGTAAGAGGGCCCCTACATGTATTTCACTGTCTGCTGCGCAGACAGTGAAATACGCGACGGGTGCAACTGCACCCGTCGCACAGCTTCCACTCCGCCGGCTCGATTCCGAGCCGGCTTCATCGTGGAAGCCTCTTTCCCGCTGGGCTGGCTGGCGGTCTGAAGGCGACCGCCCGCCAGCCCAGCGGGAAAGTCAGAATTACCGCCGCGGTCTTTCGACCGCGGAACGGTAACCTGACGGCGGGACTTTGGCGGGCGGCCTCCGCCGCCCGCCAAGGTCAGAATGAGGGCCTATATGTACTGGTGGAAGCAGTCGTAGATTAATTTCAAGCTGAAATAGTACAAGATCTTAATCTTGTTTTTGCCCTGCTTATTTTACGATATTTTTTGCAATTTTACCTGTACTATATTTATGGTCTTTTTATATATATTTTTGGTTTCTTTTAGGGACAATTTTGGATAAACTGATTTTAGCTATAATATTCTGCTATGTACATTGTCTATGTGAACAATGCTCTGTTATAAATGTTTCAAATTTCTGTTCTTATTCTTATGTGAAATTATTTTGTACTTTAACGTCACTTTGCCGAATAAAGGAATTTTGACGGACTGACCGACACTGTAGGGTACCGCTCCAGACATAGCAGTGGACTAGTCATCCTAGGGTACTCTGCCAGACACTGTGGTGAATCAGTCACCCTACAGTCCTCTGTCAGACACTACGGTGGGCCAGTCACCCTACGGTCCTCTGTCAGACACTACGGTGGGCCAGTCACCCTATGGTATGCCTCCAGACACTCTGGTGGACCAGTCACCTGAGGGTACCCTGCCAGATACTGTGGTGGACCAGTCACCTCAGGGTACCCTGCCAGATACTCTGGTGGACCAGTCACCCTGGGGTACTCTACCAGACTCTGTGGTGGACCAGCCACCCTAGCGTACTCCACCAGACACTGCTGGACAGCAGTCACTGTAGGGTACCGCACCAGACATAGTAGTGGGCTGTGGTAGTCCAGTCACCCTAAGGTACTGCTACAGACACTGCAGTGGACCAGTCACCCTAGGGCAGTCAGACAGACACTGTGGTTGACCAATCACCCAAGGGTACTCCACCAGACATAGCAGCGGACTAGTCGTCCTAGGGTACTCTTCCAGACACTGTGGTGGACCAGTCATCCTAGGGTACTCTGCCAGACACTGTGGTGGACCAGTCAACCTAGGGTACTCTCCAAGACACTGTGGGCAACCAGTCATCCAAGGGTACTCTGGCAAACACTGTGGTGGATCAGGCACTCTAGGGTACTCCACCAGACACTGTGGGGGACCAGTCACCCTAGCGTAATCAGCAAGACACTGTGGAGGACTTTTCACCCTAGGGTAGTCCGCCAGACACTGTGGTGGACCAGTCACCCTGTGCTTAGCCGCCAGACACTCTGATGGACCAGTCACCTGAGGGTACCCTGCCAGACACTGTGGTGGACCAATCACCCTAGGGTACTCTGCCAGACACTGTTGTGGACCAGTCACCCTAGGGTACTCCACCAGACACTGCTGGTCATCACTCACTGTAGGGTTCTGCACCAGACATAGCAGTGGACTAGTCACACCAGGGTACTCCATCAGTCACTACTGGACAGCAGTCACTGTATGGTGGTGCACCAGACATAGCAGTGGACTAGTCACCCTACGGTACTCCACTAGACACTGTGGTGGACCAGTCACCCTAGGGTACTCCTACAGACACTGTGGTGGACCAGTCACCCTAGGGTACTCCATCAGTCACTACTGGACAGCAGTCACTGTATGGTGGTGCACCAGACATAGCAGTGGACTAGTCACCCTACGGTACTCCACTAGACACTGTGGTGGACCAGTCACCCTAGGGTACTCCTACAGACACTGTGGTGGACCAGTCATCCTAGGGTACTCTGCCAGACACTGTGGTGGATCAGTCACCCTTGGGTACTCTGCCAGACATAGTGGTGGACCAGTTCTCCGCCAGACATAGTGGTGGACCAGTACTCCACCAGACATAGCGGTGGACTATTCAACCTATGGTACTCTGCCAGGCACTGTGGTGGACCTGTCACCCTAGGGTACTCCCCCAGATACTGTGGTAAACCAGTCATCCTAGGGTTCTCCAGTAGACACTGTGGTGGATCAGTCACCCTAGGGTACTCCACCAGACACTGTGGCAGATCAGTCACCTTAGGGTACTCTGCCAGACACTGCGGTGGACCAGTCACCCATGGGTACTCTGCCAGACACTGTGGTGGGGCATCACCTTAGGGTACTCAGTCAGACACTGTGGTGGACCAGTCATCCTAGGGTATTCCACCAGACACAACTGGAGAGCAGTCACTGTAGGGTACTGCACCAGACATAGCAGTGGACTAGTCACCCCAGGGTACTCTGCCAGACACTGTGGTAGACCAGTCACCCTAGGGTACTGCTACAGACACTGCAGTGGACGAGTCACCCTAGGGCAGTCAGACAGACACTGTGGTTGACCGATCATCCTACGGTACTCTGCCAGACACTGTGGTGGACTAGTCACTCTAGGGTAGTTCGCCAGACACAGAGGTGGACCAGTCACCCTAGGGAACTCCACCAGACATAGCAGCGGTCTAATCATCTAGCATACTCTTCCAGACACTGTAGTAGACCAGTCACCCTAGGATACTCTGCCAGACACTGCTGTGGACCAGTCAACCATGAGTACTCCAACAGACACAGTGGCGGGCCGATCACCTTAGGGTACTCCGCCAGGACCAGTTATCCTAGGGTACTCCACCAGACACTGCCGGAGAGCAGTCACTGTAGGGTACTGTACTATACATAGCAGTGGACTAGTCACCCCAGGGTACTCTGCCAGACACTGTGGTAGACCAGTCACCCTAGGGTATTCCTACAGACACTGTGGTGGGCCAGTCACTCTAGGGTAGTTCACCAGACATAGCAGTAGACCAGTCACCCTAGGGTACTCCACCAGAAACAGCAGCAGACTAGTCATCATAGGGTACTCTTCCAGACACTGTGGTGGGCTAGTCATCCTAGATTACTTCACTAGACACTTTGTTTAACCACTCACCCTAGAGGTCTCAGCTAGATGCTGTGAGAAAGTAGCCTCTTTCTTGCATGGTTACCCCCATTTTTGCCTGTTTGTCAGTGTATTTTTACTGTGTCACTTCACCAGACACTGTGGTGGATCAGTCACCCTAGGTTACTTTGCTAGACACTGTGGTGGACCAGTTACCACAGGGTACTCTGCCAGACACTGTGGTGGACCAGTCTCCCTATGGTATTTTGCCAGACAATGCGGTGGACTGGTCACCCTATGTATTCTACCAAACATAGGGCCTAATTTAGACTTTGGCGGGCGGCCAAGGCCGCCCGCCAAAGTCCCGCCGACAAATGACCGCACGGCGGTCAAAAGACCGCGGCGGCCATTCTTCAATTTCCGCTGGGCCGGCGGGCGCTCTCCAAAAGAGCGCCCGCCGGCCCAGCGGAAATGCCCCTGCAACGAGGATGCCGGCTCCGAATGGAGCCGGCGGAGTTGCAGGGGTGCGACGGGTGCTGTGGCACCCGTCGCAATTTTCACTGTCTGCTCAGCAGACAGTGAAAATCATGGTGGGGCCCTGTTAGGGGGCCCCTGCACTGCCCATGCCTGTGGCATGGGCAGTGCAGGGGCCCCCAGGGGCCCCACGACACCCGTTACCGCCAGCCTATTCCTGGCGGTGAAAACCGCCAGAAACAGGCTGGCGGTAAGGGGGTCGGAATCCCCATGGCGGCGCTGCAAGCAGCGCCGCCATGGAGGATTCCCTGGGCCAGGGGAAAACCGGCGGGAAACCGCCGGTTCCCCTTTTCTGACCGCAGCGTTACCGCCGCGGTCAGAATGGCCCAGGAAGCACCGCCAGCCTGTTGGCGGTGCTTCCTCTGCCCTCTGCCCTGGCGGTGTTACACCGCCAGGGTTAGAATGAGGGCCATAGTCTTCATCAGTCACCCTAGGGTACTCCGCCAGACACTGTGGGGGTTCAGCCATCCTAGGATACTCCGCCAGACACTGTGGGGGTTCAGCCATCCTAGGGTACTCCACCAGACACTGTGGTGGACCTGCCACCCTAGGGTACTCTACCAGACACTGTTGTGGACCAGTCACTCCAGGGTTCTCTGCCAGACACTGTGGTGGACCTGTCACCCTAGGGTAATCCGCCAGACACTGTGGTGGACCAGTCACCCTAGGGTGCCCACCAGACACAGTGGTGAAGCGGTCACCCATGGGTACTCTGCCAGACACTGTTGGGCCAGTCAACCTAGAATACTCCGCCAGACACTGTACTGGACTAGTCAACCATGGGCACTCCTCCAAACACTGTGGTGGACCAGTCACCCTGGGGTATTCCACCAGACACTGCGGTGGACCAGTCACTCTAGGGTAGTCTGCCAGACACTGCGGTGGACCAGTCACTCTAGGGTAGTCTGCCAGACACTGCGGTGGACCAGTCACCCTAAGCTACTCAGCCAGACCCTATGGTGCACAGGCCACCCGAGGGTACTCTGCCAGACACTGTGGTGCAACAGTCCACCATGAGTACTCTGCCAGACATAGATGTGGACCAGTTACCCATGAGTACTCTGACAGAAATAACTGTGGACCAGTCACCCTAGGGTACTCCGCCAGACCCTGTGGTGCACCAGTCACCCATGGGTACTCTGCCAGACACTGTGGTGGACCAGTGACCCTAGGACTGTGGTGGACCAGTCATCCCAGTGTACTCTGCCAGACATTATGGTGGACCGGTGACCCTAGGACTGTGGTGGACCAGTCATCCCAGGGTACTCCGCCAGACACTGTGGTGGACCAGTGACCCTAGGACTGTGGTGGACCAGTCATCCCAGTGTACTCTGCCAGACATTATGGTGGACCGGTGACCCTAGGACTGTGGTGCACCAGTCACCCATGGGTACTCCGCCAGACACTGTGGTGGACCAGTCACCTCAGGGTACCCTGCCAGATACTCTGGTGGACCAGTCACCCTGGGGTACTCTACCAGACTCTGTGGTGGACCAGCCACCCTAGCGTACTCCACCAGACACTGCTGGACAGCAGTCACTGTAGGGTACCGCACCAGACATAGTAGTGGGCTGTGGTAGTCCAGTCACCCTAAGGTACTGCTACAGACACTGCAGTGGACCAGTCACCCTAGGGCAGTCAGACAGACACTGTGGTTGACCAATCACCCAAGGGTACTCCACCAGACATAGCAGCGGACTAGTCGTCCTAGGGTACTCTTCCAGACACTGTGGTGGACCAGTCATCCTAGGGTACTCTGCCAGACACTGTGGTGGACCAGTCAACCTAGGGTACTCTCCAAGACACTGTGGGCAACCAGTCATCCAAGGGTACTCTGGCAAACACTGTGGTGGATCAGGCACTCTAGGGTACTCCACCAGACACTGTGGGGGACCAGTCACCCTAGCGTAATCAGCAAGACACTGTGGAGGACTTTTCACCCTAGGGTAGTCCGCCAGACACTGTGGTGGACCAGTCACCCTGTGCTTAGCCGCCAGACACTCTGATGGACCAGTCACCTGAGGGTACCCTGCCAGACACTGTGGTGGACCAATCACCCTAGGGTACTCTGCCAGACACTGTTGTGGACCAGTCACCCTAGGGTACTCCACCAGACACTGCTGGTCATCACTCACTGTAGGGTTCTGCACCAGACATAGCAGTGGACTAGTCAC
This sequence comes from Pleurodeles waltl, assembly GCF_031143425.1. Taxonomy (NCBI): domain Eukaryota; kingdom Metazoa; phylum Chordata; class Amphibia; order Caudata; family Salamandridae; genus Pleurodeles; species Pleurodeles waltl. The sequence goes on along the minus strand of NC_090448.1, from coordinate 12,494,377 downwards.
ACCAGGGTACTCCATCAGTCACTACTGGACAGCAGTCACTGTATGGTGGTGCACCAGACATAGCAGTGGACTAGTCACCCTACGGTACTCCACTAGACACTGTGGTGGACCAGTCACCCTAGGGTACTCCTACAGACACTGTGGTGGACCAGTCACCCTAGGGTACTCCATCAGTCACTACTGGACAGCAGTCACTGTATGGTGGTGCACCAGACATAGCAGTGGACTAGTCACCCTACGGTACTCCACTAGACACTGTGGTGGACCAGTCACCCTAGGGTACTCCTACAGACACTGTGGTGGACCAGTCATCCTAGGGTACTCTGCCAGACACTGTGGTGGATCAGTCACCCTTGGGTACTCTGCCAGACATAGTGGTGGACCAGTTCTCCGCCAGACATAGTGGTGGACCAGTACTCCACCAGACATAGCGGTGGACTATTCAACCTATGGTACTCTGCCAGGCACTGTGGTGGACCTGTCACCCTAGGGTACTCCCCCAGATACTGTGGTAAACCAGTCATCCTAGGGTTCTCCAGTAGACACTGTGGTGGATCAGTCACCCTAGGGTACTCCACCAGACACTGTGGCAGATCAGTCACCTTAGGGTACTCTGCCAGACACTGCGGTGGACCAGTCACCCATGGGTACTCTGCCAGACACTGTGGTGGGGCATCACCTTAGGGTACTCAGTCAGACACTGTGGTGGACCAGTCATCCTAGGGTATTCCACCAGACACAACTGGAGAGCAGTCACTGTAGGGTACTGCACCAGACATAGCAGTGGACTAGTCACCCCAGGGTACTCTGCCAGACACTGTGGTAGACCAGTCACCCTAGGGTACTGCTACAGACACTGCAGTGGACGAGTCACCCTAGGGCAGTCAGACAGACACTGTGGTTGACCGATCATCCTACGGTACTCTGCCAGACACTGTGGTGGACTAGTCACTCTAGGGTAGTTCGCCAGACACAGAGGTGGACCAGTCACCCTAGGGAACTCCACCAGACATAGCAGCGGTCTAATCATCTAGCATACTCTTCCAGACACTGTAGTAGACCAGTCACCCTAGGATACTCTGCCAGACACTGCTGTGGACCAGTCAACCATGAGTACTCCAACAGACACAGTGGCGGGCCGATCACCTTAGGGTACTCCGCCAGGACCAGTTATCCTAGGGTACTCCACCAGACACTGCCGGAGAGCAGTCACTGTAGGGTACTGTACTATACATAGCAGTGGACTAGTCACCCCAGGGTACTCTGCCAGACACTGTGGTAGACCAGTCACCCTAGGGTATTCCTACAGACACTGTGGTGGGCCAGTCACTCTAGGGTAGTTCACCAGACATAGCAGTAGACCAGTCACCCTAGGGTACTCCACCAGAAACAGCAGCAGACTAGTCATCATAGGGTACTCTTCCAGACACTGTGGTGGGCTAGTCATCCTAGATTACTTCACTAGACACTTTGTTTAACCACTCACCCTAGAGGTCTCAGCTAGATGCTGTGAGAAAGTAGCCTCTTTCTTGCATGGTTACCCCCATTTTTGCCTGTTTGTCAGTGTATTTTTACTGTGTCACTTCACCAGACACTGTGGTGGATCAGTCACCCTAGGTTACTTTGCTAGACACTGTGGTGGACCAGTTACCACAGGGTACTCTGCCAGACACTGTGGTGGACCAGTCTCCCTATGGTATTTTGCCAGACAATGCGGTGGACTGGTCACCCTATGTATTCTACCAAACATAGGGCCTAATTTAGACTTTGGCGGGCGGCCAAGGCCGCCCGCCAAAGTCCCGCCGACAAATGACCGCACGGCGGTCAAAAGACCGCGGCGGCCATTCTTCAATTTCCGCTGGGCCGGCGGGCGCTCTCCAAAAGAGCGCCCGCCGGCCCAGCGGAAATGCCCCTGCAACGAGGATGCCGGCTCCGAATGGAGCCGGCGGAGTTGCAGGGGTGCGACGGGTGCTGTGGCACCCGTCGCAATTTTCACTGTCTGCTCAGCAGACAGTGAAAATCATGGTGGGGCCCTGTTAGGGGGCCCCTGCACTGCCCATGCCTGTGGCATGGGCAGTGCAGGGGCCCCCAGGGGCCCCACGACACCCGTTACCGCCAGCCTATTCCTGGCGGTGAAAACCGCCAGAAACAGGCTGGCGGTAAGGGGGTCGGAATCCCCATGGCGGCGCTGCAAGCAGCGCCGCCATGGAGGATTCCCTGGGCCAGGGGAAAACCGGCGGGAAACCGCCGGTTCCCCTTTTCTGACCGCAGCGTTACCGCCGCGGTCAGAATGGCCCAGGAAGCACCGCCAGCCTGTTGGCGGTGCTTCCTCTGCCCTCTGCCCTGGCGGTGTTACACCGCCAGGGTTAGAATGAGGGCCATAGTCTTCATCAGTCACCCTAGGGTACTCCGCCAGACACTGTGGGGGTTCAGCCATCCTAGGATACTCCGCCAGACACTGTGGGGGTTCAGCCATCCTAGGGTACTCCACCAGACACTGTGGTGGACCTGCCACCCTAGGGTACTCTACCAGACACTGTTGTGGACCAGTCACTCCAGGGTTCTCTGCCAGACACTGTGGTGGACCTGTCACCCTAGGGTAATCCGCCAGACACTGTGGTGGACCAGTCACCCTAGGGTGCCCACCAGACACAGTGGTGAAGCGGTCACCCATGGGTACTCTGCCAGACACTGTTGGGCCAGTCAACCTAGAATACTCCGCCAGACACTGTACTGGACTAGTCAACCATGGGCACTCCTCCAAACACTGTGGTGGACCAGTCACCCTGGGGTATTCCACCAGACACTGCGGTGGACCAGTCACTCTAGGGTAGTCTGCCAGACACTGCGGTGGACCAGTCACTCTAGGGTAGTCTGCCAGACACTGCGGTGGACCAGTCACCCTAAGCTACTCAGCCAGACCCTATGGTGCACAGGCCACCCGAGGGTACTCTGCCAGACACTGTGGTGCAACAGTCCACCATGAGTACTCTGCCAGACATAGATGTGGACCAGTTACCCATGAGTACTCTGACAGAAATAACTGTGGACCAGTCACCCTAGGGTACTCCGCCAGACCCTGTGGTGCACCAGTCACCCATGGGTACTCTGCCAGACACTGTGGTGGACCAGTGACCCTAGGACTGTGGTGGACCAGTCATCCCAGTGTACTCTGCCAGACATTATGGTGGACCGGTGACCCTAGGACTGTGGTGGACCAGTCATCCCAGGGTACTCCGCCAGACACTGTGGTGGACCAGTGACCCTAGGACTGTGGTGGACCAGTCATCCCAGTGTACTCTGCCAGACATTATGGTGGACCGGTGACCCTAGGACTGTGGTGCACCAGTCACCCATGGGTACTCCGCCAGACACTGTGGTGGACCAGTCACCTCAGGGTACCCTGCCAGATACTCTGGTGGACCAGTCACCCTGGGGTACTCTACCAGACTCTGTGGTGGACCAGCCACCCTAGCGTACTCCACCAGACACTGCTGGACAGCAGTCACTGTAGGGTACCGCACCAGACATAGTAGTGGGCTGTGGTAGTCCAGTCACCCTAAGGTACTGCTACAGACACTGCAGTGGACCAGTCACCCTAGGGCAGTCAGACAGACACTGTGGTTGACCAATCACCCAAGGGTACTCCACCAGACATAGCAGCGGACTAGTCGTCCTAGGGTACTCTTCCAGACACTGTGGTGGACCAGTCATCCTAGGGTACTCTGCCAGACACTGTGGTGGACCAGTCAACCTAGGGTACTCTCCAAGACACTGTGGGCAACCAGTCATCCAAGGGTACTCTGGCAAACACTGTGGTGGATCAGGCACTCTAGGGTACTCCACCAGACACTGTGGGGGACCAGTCACCCTAGCGTAATCAGCAAGACACTGTGGAGGACTTTTCACCCTAGGGTAGTCCGCCAGACACTGTGGTGGACCAGTCACCCTGTGCTTAGCCGCCAGACACTCTGATGGACCAGTCACCTGAGGGTACCCTGCCAGACACTGTGGTGGACCAATCACCCTAGGGTACTCTGCCAGACACTGTTGTGGACCAGTCACCCTAGGGTACTCCACCAGACACTGCTGGTCATCACTCACTGTAGGGTTCTGCACCAGACATAGCAGTGGACTAGTCACACCAGGGTACTCCATCAGTCACTACTGGACAGCAGTCACTGTATGGTGGTGCACCAGACATAGCAGTGGACTAGTCACCCTACGGTACTCCACTAGACACTGTGGTGGACCAGTCACCCTAGGGTACTCCTACAGACACTGTGGTGGACCAGTCACCCTAGGGTACTCCATCAGTCACTACTGGACAGCAGTCACTGTATGGTGGTGCACCAGACATAGCAGTGGACTAGTCACCCTACGGTACTCCACTAGACACTGTGGTGGACCAGTCACCCTAGGGTACTCCTACAGACACTGTGGTGGACCAGTCATCCTAGGGTACTCTGCCAGACACTGTGGTGGATCAGTCACCCTTGGGTACTCTGCCAGACATAGTGGTGGACCAGTTCTCCGCCAGACATAGTGGTGGACCAGTACTCCACCAGACATAGCGGTGGACTATTCAACCTATGGTACTCTGCCAGGCACTGTGGTGGACCTGTCACCCTAGGGTACTCCCCCAGATACTGTGGTAAACCAGTCATCCTAGGGTTCTCCAGTAGACACTGTGGTGGATCAGTCACCCTAGGGTACTCCACCAGACACTGTGGCAGATCAGTCACCTTAGGGTACTCTGCCAGACACTGCGGTGGACCAGTCACCCATGGGTACTCTGCCAGACACTGTGGTGGGGCATCACCTTAGGGTACTCAGTCAGACACTGTGGTGGACCAGTCATCCTAGGGTATTCCACCAGACACAACTGGAGAGCAGTCACTGTAGGGTACTGCACCAGACATAGCAGTGGACTAGTCACCCCAGGGTACTCTGCCAGACACTGTGGTAGACCAGTCACCCTAGGGTACTGCTACAGACACTGCAGTGGACGAGTCACCCTAGGGCAGTCAGACAGACACTGTGGTTGACCGATCATCCTACGGTACTCTGCCAGACACTGTGGTGGACTAGTCACTCTAGGGTAGTTCGCCAGACACAGAGGTGGACCAGTCACCCTAGGGAACTCCACCAGACATAGCAGCGGTCTAATCATCTAGCATACTCTTCCAGACACTGTAGTAGACCAGTCACCCTAGGATACTCTGCCAGACACTGCTGTGGACCAGTCAACCATGAGTACTCCAACAGACACAGTGGCGGGCCGATCACCTTAGGGTACTCCGCCAGGACCAGTTATCCTAGGGTACTCCACCAGACACTGCCGGAGAGCAGTCACTGTAGGGTACTGTACTATACATAGCAGTGGACTAGTCACCCCAGGGTACTCTGCCAGACACTGTGGTAGACCAGTCACCCTAGGGTATTCCTACAGACACTGTGGTGGGCCAGTCACTCTAGGGTAGTTCACCAGACATAGCAGTAGACCAGTCACCCTAGGGTACTCCACCAGAAACAGCAGCAGACTAGTCATCATAGGGTACTCTTCCAGACACTGTGGTGGGCTAGTCATCCTAGATTACTTCACTAGACACTTTGTTTAACCACTCACCCTAGAGGTCTCAGCTAGATGCTGTGAGAAAGTAGCCTCTTTCTTGCATGGTTACCCCCATTTTTGCCTGTTTGTCAGTGTATTTTTACTGTGTCACTTCACCAGACACTGTGGTGGATCAGTCACCCTAGGTTACTTTGCTAGACACTGTGATGGACCAGTTACCACAGGGTACTCTGCCAGACACTGTGGTGGACCAGTCTCCCTATGGTATTTTGCCAGACAATGCGGTGGACTGGTCACCCTATGTATTCTACCAAACATAGGGCCTAATTTAGACTTTGGCGGGCGGCCAAGGCCGCCCGCCAAAGTCCCGCCGACAAATGACCGCACGGCGGTCAAAAGACCGCGGCGGCCATTCTTCAATTTCCGCTGGGCCGGCGGGCGCTCTCCAAAAGAGCGCCCGCCGGCCCAGCGGAAATGCCCCTGCAACGAGGATGCCGGCTCCGAATGGAGCCGGCGGAGTTGCAGGGGTGCGACGGGTGCTGTGGCACCCGTCGCAATTTTCACTGTCTGCTCAGCAGACAGTGAAAATCATGGTGGGGCCCTGTTAGGGGGCCCCTGCACTGCCCATGCCTGTGGCATGGGCAGTGCAGGGGCCCCCAGGGGCCCCACGACACCCGTTACCGCCAGCCTATTCCTGGCGGTGAAAACCGCCAGAAACAGGCTGGCGGTAAGGGGGTCGGAATCCCCATGGCGGCGCTGCAAGCAGCGCCGCCATGGAGGATTCCCTGGGCCAGGGGAAAACCGGCGGGAAACCGCCGGTTCCCCTTTTCTGACCGCAGCGTTACCGCCGCGGTCAGAATGGCCCAGGAAGCACCGCCAGCCTGTTGGCGGTGCTTCCTCTGCCCTCTGCCCTGGCGGTGTTACACCGCCAGGGTTAGAATGAGGGCCATAGTCTTCATCAGTCACCCTAGGGTACTCCGCCAGACACTGTGGGGGTTCAGCCATCCTAGGATACTCCGCCAGACACTGTGGGGGTTCAGCCATCCTAGGGTACTCCACCAGACACTGTGGTGGACCTGCCACCCTAGGGTACTCTACCAGACACTGTTGTGGACCAGTCACTCCAGGGTTCTCTGCCAGACACTGTGGTGGACCTGTCACCCTAGGGTAATCCGCCAGACACTGTGGTGGACCAGTCACCCTAGGGTGCCCCACCAGACACAGTGGTGAAGCGGTCACCCATGGGTACTCTGCCAGACACTGTTGGGCCAGTCAACCTAGAATACTCCGCCAGACACTGTACTGGACTAGTCAACCATGGGCACTCCTCCAAACACTGTGGTGGACCAGTCACCCTGGGGTATTCCACCAGACACTGCGGTGGACCAGTCACTCTAGGGTAGTCTGCCAGACACTGCGGTGGACCAGTCACTCTAGGGTAGTCTGCCAGACACTGCGGTGGACCAGTCACCCTAAGCTACTCAGCCAGACCCTATGGTGCACAGGCCACCCGAGGGTACTCTGCCAGACACTGTGGTGCAACAGTCCACCATGAGTACTCTGCCAGACATAGATGTGGACCAGTTACCCATGAGTACTCTGACAGAAATAACTGTGGACCAGTCACCCTAGGGTACTCCGCCAGACCCTGTGGTGCACCAGTCACCCATGGGTACTCTGCCACACACTGTGGTAGACCAATCACTCTGGGGTACTCCACCAGACACTATGGTGAACCAGTGACCCTAGGGTACTATGCCAGACACTGTGGTGAATCAGTCATCCCAGGGTACTCCGCCAGGCACTATGGTGGACCAGTGACCCTAGGGCTGTGGTGGGCCAGTCATTCCAGAGTACTCCACCAGACACTATGGTGAACCAGTGACCCTAGGGTACTATGCCAGACAATGCGGTGGATCAGTCATCCCAGAATACTCCACCAGGCACTATGGTGGACAGGTGACCCTAGGACTGTGGTGGACCAGTCATTCCAGGGTACTCCGCCAGACACTGTGGTGGACCAGTGACCCTAGGACTGTGGTGGACCAGTTATCCCAGGGTACTCTGCCAGACATTATGGTGGACCTTTGACCCTAGGACTGTGGTGGACCAGTCATCCCAGGGTACTCCGCCAGACACTGTGGTGGACCAGTGACCCTAGGACTGTGGTGGACCAGTCATCCCAGTGTACTCTGCCAGACATTATGGTGGACCGGTGACCCTAGGACTGTGGTGCACCAGTCACCCATGGGTACTCCGCCAGACACTGTGGTGAACCAGTGACTCCAGGGTACTCCGCCAGACACTGTACTGGACTAGTCAACCATGGGTACTCCTCCAAACACTGTGTTGGACCAGTCACCCATGGGTACTCTGCCAGACACAGGGGTGCACCAGTCACCCATGGGTATTCCGCCAGACACAGGGGTGCACCAGTCACCCATGGGTACTCTACCAGACACAGGGGTGCACGAGTCACCCATGGGTACGGCCACCCTACCAGACAGAGTCATCTGCAGCCTTTGTCTGCGCCGATGGTGGACTGGAGCAGTCTCTGCCGGCAGCAAGCCCCTCCCTAGAGTGCACTCAGTAGAGCTGTGGTGTGTAAGTTTCCATATTTGGGCCTCTTGGGCAGTGCCCCTCCACCAGGGTGGGCTGGTGGGTATTTGTGTTCATTCTTGCTGCAAGCTCTTGCTGCTTTGTAAAGCGCCCACAAGCCCCGTCCCAATTAAATGTCTTCACGTCATCATCTTTTATTCTTGTGAATTATGTATGAAGATGCCAGATGTCAAATAAATATCGGCAACAAATGATGCCTGATTTAAGAAGAGTGTTATTACTTCAACTTTAACAAGTCCCCGGCTTCATATTGTAAGTACTGATTTGCATAATTCATAATTCATAACAGCTAGGATCATCTGAAGGAGATTTCAAAATGCCTCTTATACTGCTAGAAATTAAAATTAATGGAACAGACATAACTACCGAAACTCTTTTACCAACAACATTGTCAAAGGATGAACTTGTTCGGGCTCTATCTAGCCACCTGTCTTCGACTGTAGTTACTGACCTGGGATCTGAAGTTCAGTTTCTCTACGAAGCCCCAGACGCACATTTTCTGTTCAAACCACTCAGGCTTTATCTCAGATGTTTCCAGATGAACCAGACAAGCCAGTCTGTTCCTCGGCACTGTAGTTCACAGGCGCTAATCAAGCGCCTCGTGGCACTACACATCAAAGACTTCAGCAGCAAAGCTTAACCCACTCGAGCCTTACAACCTGGGCCCTGATTGTCCCCTCACTGGTGCGAAGAGCAGCAGTGCCCTCGCTGCATCCCGTGTGCGCTTGTGCACATTGTTAGCGCCCTGGGTGAGCCGCCCTTACAGCATCACGTTGCGCCTGTGCACATTGTTAGAGCCCTGTCTGAGCCGTCCTTACACCATCACGTGTGCGTTTGCGCACATTGTTAGAGCCCCCTTGAGCCGTCCTCACAGCATCACGTGTGCGCTTGTGCACATTGTTAGAGCCATGTGTGACCGTCCTTACAGCATCACGTGTGTGCTTGTGTACATTGTTAGCCCCCAGTGTGAGCCGTCCTTACAGCATCGCCTGTGCACTTGTGCACACTGTTAGTGCCCCACAGGAGGTGTCCTAACAGCACCACCTGTGCACTACTATACACTTTTAGTGCCACGCAGGAGTTTTCACCATTCTCTGAGAACATCAGTACCAGTGTTCTCAACATGCTCTTGGATCACCAGTACCGGAGATCTCACCATGCTCTGTGATCACTAGTACAAGAGATCTCACCATGCTCCTGGCTCACTAGTACCATGCTTTTGGATCACTAGAAGAGAGTCGATCAATAGTACAGAGTCCCCATTATGCTCTTGGATCACTAGTACAGAGTTCTCACCATGCTATTGGATATCTAGTACCAGAGTTCTCACTGTGCCCTTGGATCACTAGTACCAGAGTTCTACCATGCTTTTGGATCACTAGTACAGGGTTCTCACCATGCTCCTGGATCACTAGTACCAGAGATCGCACCATACCCTTGGATCACTAGTACAGAGTTGTCACCATGCTCATGGATCTCTAGTACCAGAGTTCTCACATTGCTTTTGGATCACTAGTACCAGAGATCTCACCGTGCTCTTGGATCCCTAGTACCAGAGATCTCACCGTGCCCTGGGATCACTAGTACCAGAGATCTCACTGTGCCCTAGGATCACTAGTATACAGTTTTCACCATGCCCTTAGATCACTCGTACCAGAGATCTCACCTTGCCCTGGGATCACTAGTATACAGTTCTCCCCATGCTCCTGGATCACTAGTACCAGAGATCTCCCCATGCTCTTGGATCACTAGTACAGAGTTCTCACCATGCTCATGGCTCTCTAGTACCAGAGTTCTCACTGTGCCCTTGGATCACTAGTACAGAGTAATCACCGTGCTCTTGGATCACTAGTGCAGAGTTCTCACCCTGCCCTTGGATCACTAGTACAGAGTTCTCACCATGCTCCTGGATCTCTAGTACCAGAGATCTCACCAGGCCCTTCGATCACTAGTATACAGTTCTCACCATGCTCCTGGATCACTAGTATCAGACATCTCACCATGCCTTGGACGACTAGTACAGAGTTCTCACCGTGCTCCTTGATCACTAGTACCAGAGATCTCACCATGCCCTTGGATCCCTAGTATACAGTTCTCACCATGCTCCTGGATCTCTAGTACCAGAGTTCTCACCATGGCCTTGGATCACTAGTACAGAGTTCCCACCGTGCTCTTGGATCACTAGTTCCAGAAATCTCACCATGCTATTGGATCAACAGTACCAGAGATCTCACCATGCTCTGTGATCACTAGTTCTAGAGATCTCACCGTGCTCTTGGATCACTAGTACCAGCGTTTTCACCATGCTCTTGAATCACTAGTACCAGAGATCTCACCATGCTCTTGTATCACTAGTACCAGAGATCTCACTGTGCTCTTGAATCACTAGTATCATAATTCTCACCATGCTCTTAGATCACTAGTGTACATTTTTTGCCATGGTCTTGGCTCACTAGTAACAGAGTTCTCACTGTGCTCTTGGATCACTAGTACCAGAGTTCTCACCGTTCCCTTGGATCACTAGTACCACAGTCCTCACCATGCTCTTGGATCACTAGCACATGAGTTCTCACCATGCCCTTGGATCACTTGTACAGAGTTCTTACCGTGCCCTGGTATCACTAGTGTACAGTTTTCACTGTGGTCATGGATCACTAGTAACAGAGTTATCACCATGTTCTTAGATCACTAGTATCAGACTACTCACCATGCTCTTGGACACCAACTGTGGAAAAATAACTCTAGTGAACTGACGTGGATAATGACTGGGGTGCTGGCACAAGGACACTGGCACTAAGATAGTGACACCAGGACACAATACCAGAACAGTGACACAACATAGGAACACTGACACAGGGACACCAGTTGTGGTACACAACTCTAGTGAACTGACGTGGATAATGATGGGGGACGCTGACACAAGGACACTGACTCTGAGATAGTGACACCAGGACACAATACCAGAGTAGCAACACAACATAGAAACACTGACACAGGGACACTGACTGTGGATACACAAATATAGTGAACTGACATGTGAGTAATGACGTGGGGCACAGACACATGGGCACTGAAATGCATACACTGACACACATTTCCCCAAAGGTGTCTTGAGGGTGATCGCACAACCCTATGTATAATTGTGCTTATGTTCCCTTCACTGTTCATTAATTTTACTCTCCGAAGGTGCTTTCAGAACATGATTTAACACACATTTACTAAAGTGTGTCCATTGGTCCTGGCTCACCCTGCTCTAAACACATCATTTCCTACTAATTATCATAAATAGTTGACACAGCAGAATAATAATAATTATTTAAAAAATACTGCAAAATACGTTAGCGTCTATAACGTCTCACCATAAAGGGCCATTTCTAATAGTGTGATTGTGTTACTTCCTCGTCCAAACTTAAGTCTCATTTGATGCTGAGGCTGTTCCTTCGGGTCAAGTCCCTCAAAACCTCTCCCCTACCTGTTCACGAGGTAGGTCGCAGATTGTGACCCACTATGATTGGCCACAGTCACCGGGATGTTGGCTTGCTAATGTCAGTAGACCACCATGCCTGTGATTGCTTTTAAATAAAATAATCTTCTATTGTAAATGCAGCCTCCTTTTCTTAAAGAATGTCTTTGAAAATAAAATGAAAAATTACACAAACCTTTTCTAATGGACCACTGCATACTCCTAAAAAAACATTTTTGTACGACTAGGAGATACGTTTTGCTCCACCAGTGGAGTTGGCAGAATTTGGCCACTCTGCAATATGCTTGTAATGCGGAGTTCTGGCCAAATTCCTCCAACCGCCACGTGCTGGTGTTTTTCTCTCATGCAGCTTGTCAACTGTAATTGGCATCCCCTAGTGAGATTTTCAGGTGCTAGTGGACACCCCATGTGATTTTCTCACAGCGGTCGTGGGTGTTCGTGAAGTTGGAAGTAAGAAAGCTGTGACGAGAAGAAAATCTATTCGAGCGGCAGCAAAAGCAACTCGAGTAGCAGCGCCCTCTGGTGCCGCGTGGTGCCATTTGTGCAGATGTTTCAGCATGCAACAAGGTCCCCGTGCTAAAACTCCATGCGGGCAGCACGGGGAAACGCCCTGAAGGCTGACTCCGGAACAACGAAGTCGTGGGCAATGAAAGCGGAACTACACTTTCGTTAACCACGACTTCCTTGTTTTGTTCCTTAACCACGCATGTGCTGAACAGCGCACATGCGTGGTTAAGGCACAAACAAGGGAGTCGGCTGAGGAGGACGACGCAACGAGTCAGGTAAGTGGGGCGTGGTGGGGGGTTGTGGTTGTGGTTTTAGTTTTAGGGGCGGGAGTGGGGGTTCGGGGTATTTTTAGTTTTAGGGGCGGGTGGGGGTTGGGGTTATAGTTTTAGGGGCGGGGTGGGGGGTCGGGGTATTTTTAGTTTAGGGGTGGGGAGTTGGGGGTTTAGTTTTAGTGGCGGGGTCGGGGTATTTTTAGTTTTAGGGGCAGGGGCGGGGTGGGGGTTGGGGTTTTAGTTTTAGGGGCGGGAGTGGGGGGGTCGGGGTATTTTTTGTTTTAGGGGCGGGGTGGGGGTTGGGGTTTTAGTTTTAGGGGTGGGGGTGGGGGGGTGGGGTATTTTTAGTTATGGGGCAGGGGCGGGGGTTGGTGGTTGGGGTTTTAGTTTTAGGGGCAGGGGGTCAGGGTATTTTTAGTTTTAGGGGCAGGATGGGGGGATTGGGGTTTTAGTTTTAGGGGCGGGGTGGGGGGTCAGGGTATTTTTAGTTTTAGGGGTGGGGGCGGGGGTGGGGGGTTGGGGTTTTAGTTTTAGGGGCAGGGTGGGGGGTCAGGGTATTTTTAGTTTTAGGGGCGGGGTGGGGGGTTGGGGTTTTAGTTTTAGTGGCAGGGTGGGGGGTCGGGGTATTTTTAGTTTTAGGGGCGGGGTTGGGTTTTAGTTTTCAGGGCGGGGTGGGGAGTAGGGGTATTTTTAGTTTTAGGAGTGGGGGTTGGGGGTTTTAGTTTTAGGGGTGAGGTGGGGAGTCGGGGTAATTTTAGTTTTAGGGGTGGGGGCGGGGGTGGGAGGCTGGGGTTTTAGTTTTAGGGGCGGGGGTGGGGAGTCGGGGTATTTTTTGTTTTAGGGGCGGGGCGGGGCAGGGCGGTTGGGGTTTTAGTTTTAGGGGTGGGATGGGGGGACGGGGTATTTTTAGTTTTAGGGGCGGGGTTGGGGTTTTAATTTTAGGGGCGGGGTGGGGGGGTCGGACTATTTTTAGTTTTAGGGGTGGGGTTGGGGTTTTAGTTTTAGGTGCAGGGGGGGGTTGGGGTATTTATAGTTTTAGGGGCTTGGTGGGGGTTGGGGGGTTTTAGTTTTAGGGGCGGGGTCGGGTATTTTTAGTTTTAGGGGCAGGGTGTTGGAGTGGTTTTAGGGGTGGGGGTTGGGGTAGTTTAGGTTTTAGGGATGGGGTGGGGGTTGGGGTTGTTTTAGGGGTGGGGGTTGGTGTGCTTTTTAGGTTTTAGGGGTGGGTTGGGGGGTCGGGTAATATTAGGGGAGGGGTGGGGGTTGGGGTGTTTAGGTTTAGGGGCAGGGTGGGGGGCTCAGAGTAGTTTTAGGGGCGGGTGGTTTTAGGTTTTAGGGGTGGGGGTTGGGATACTTTAGGTTTCAGGGATGGGGTGGGGTTTGGGTTGTTTTAGGTTTTGGGGGTAGGGTGGGGGTTGGGGTAATTTTAGTAACGAGGTGGGGGGTTGGGGTAGTTTTAGGGGCAAGGGTGGGGGGTTGGTGTGGTTTTAGGGGAGGGGGTGGGGGGATCGCAGTAATTTTTAGGGGTGGGGGGCCAGGTGGGATGCGTGCTGGGACAATGCATGCCTATCACTGATGCCTTTACCAGGAATGCCTTTCCAACGAAAAATCGTTGTTAAGGCATTCGCGGTAAAGGCATTAGTGGTAACAACGCGGTCGTTGTTCCGAACTTGTTGTTCAGGCATGCATTGATCCAGCATGCGTTGTTCCGACATACATTAAGCAGCACGATGTGCCAATTTCATGGAACTCTGTTTTCTTGTAATTCCGCAGTAATTCTGCGAAGTGAAACACTGCGTGTTCCACCCACCCATACATTTTTGTCAACATTCACAAAGGGGAAGGGGTCCTTTCGTGGCAAGTGCCGTACCACGACTTTTGATTTGGTGATAAAATATAATGCTTGAGACCGAATTTTCATTGCAAAACATTAATATATACCTTAAGGAATCTATATTTGAAAAGTGCACCCTTAACACAGCACTTCCAAATAGCAATTCCTAATAGTTTCCTAAACATATTTAATGATTCAGATTTTCTGAGTCATTACATGGGTTTAGTACATTTTAAAAGGGCTTTAGCATTCCCAGACCCTCTGTTCTAACAAATGAGAGGGTTTACAAACCCTTTGTACAAGAGTCGCCTAGTCTCTCAAGGTTTACCAATGAGCACCTCGACTAAAAAAAATAATCTGTTATTAGTGTAGAGGGTTTGTGTGGTCATGTGAAAGGCCTGGGGGCGTATTTACTAATATTTCACACTATGAAGGGCTGCAAGGGTGCTGCATGTAAGTGAGTGACCAGAAATACTCCATATTTACAAAGATCTGGAGCAGGTCTGCTCTATCCTTGCGCGTGCACACTGTGGGGGTCATTATGACCCAGGCAGTGACTGTTAATGTGGCGGTATGACCGCAACAGGCTGGGGGTACACACCGCCACATTATGAGAATGGCAGGTTCACTTTTCCACTCATACCGCTATGTGATATCAGATGCCAGACCGGAGGTGTCAATCTCCAACCTGACGGCTGGCACAGTACCACCAGCAGCATTATGAGCCTCCCAACCACCATAGTTTTCGTGGCGATAGTAATGGCACGAAAGCCATGGCGGTAGGCCCTACTGGTGACAGGGAATTCCTTCCATGTCACCGGTAGGCAGCTCCCCACCTCCCCAACACTCACCAGATGCCCCCACCCCTCTCCATCGAAACTCCCACCCCCTCTGATCCTCACACACACACACACACACCCCCCATACATGCATACTCCCGCAGACATGCACCACGAATACACCCAATCACTCACACTGGATACGCCATTCATACACACCTACTTCCAGACATGCTCGCACACATTCTTACACACAATCTTACTGACATGCAGAAACGCACTCACTTCACCATTCTTACACGCATTCACTCACACGAATACACCCACGCAAACAACACAACATACACAGACACATTCACACACAAACTCAGACATTCATGTACACAACCACACACACACACACCTCCCATCCCCCTCCCCTGTCAGAAGCCTGATTTAGCTTGGGCAAGAAGGTCTTTCGGCAGAGAACAGGAAGGGGCGCTGCTACTGCCAGCAGAACACCGCCAGGCCGTATTACTGATCATAATACGTCTGATGCATTCTACTGGCGTGGCAGTGCTGGTGGTAGCAGCGCCAGGTTACCACCTTCCGCCACTATGATCACTGCTGGATTTCTGGCCTTATTGTGGCAGAAGTCCGGCAGTGATCATAGTATGGCAGACGGATGGTTGCCGCAGTGACAGTATTTCAGCGGCTATCACCAAGGTGGTAGGCAGTTTTTACTGCCAATGTCAAAATGAGGGCCTGTGTGCTGCTCATCACCAAAGCAGGCACTCTTGCACTGTAGTGCAAGTGTGCGTGCATTACAGGCAGGATTGTGTTTGTGCAGGAAGGCATACCCTTATGCACAAGCACAATCTCAAGAGGTATTTCCCTCTTTCTATGTCTGATGCAGAATACATCAACACATAAAAAGAGGAAATAACAAGGAGGAAAACATTATTTCTCCTTGTTACGCCATCCTCGTGAATGCATACCGATTTGGCACAATCCTAGGTTTACAAATCTTTGTAAATGTTGAACTGCATCAAAGCGATGGGTTGATGTACAGTCACACCCGTGTCCACCTATGGAAAGCCTTCCTGCTCAAAATGGCATGCAACACATTGCAAGCAGCCGTGTTGCGATACGTTTCTTTAGAAAGCTACGCAAGGTAGCACAAACTGTTCCTGGCGTGGCTTTGTAAATCTGAATTAAGGAACTGCACTGCCTTTCATCACCATGTGTGATGCAAGGACTATCCAACTCATTAATAAATCTGGCCCCAGATTCTGGTATCTTAGCTGCACTGCTTAGAACTGAAGGGTTGTTTACTCAGTCATCGTGTGGGCAGGAGCTGGACTTCTAATCACCCACATTGAGTCTGATCAGAAAGATCCAAGGGGATGTTTATCATTTTCTTTTGCTGCAAGTGAAGAGCTTGATCTCAGCCCTTTGATGTTCATCTGATGCCCAATTAACGCATTGGTGACTGAGGCATTAATGAAGGAGAGAGGCCTCAGTGGCTTGGTAGAGCAGCATCCTAATCTTGCCATGTTGGTATCAGTTTGCTTAAGGGAGACCCCTCTCCAAGCTGACAGATTTTAGACCTCAATGGTAAAGAAATGCAAAGACCCCGAGTAAAAACAGTGGGACAGGTGTACTAAGGCCCTAATTTAAGAGGGCCTAGAGCCACGTTAGTGCCACTTTAGAGCCATTCTTTTGACACTAAGGCGGCACTAAGGTGGCTTTTTCCCTGCACCATATTTACAAGGTGATGCAATGCACGCATTGCGCCACTTTGTAACCCTTTGAGCAACATCATGCCTGCACCAGGCATAATGTATGGAAAGGAGGTGTTCCCCCATTAAGGGGGCCGAAAAAATGTCACAAAGAAGTTTAAGAGACTTCTTGGTGTCATTTTTTTCGGACACTTTTAGCACCTGCTCAGAGCAGACGTTAAAAGGAGGCACAACATTGTTTACAAGGGGCCTCAAAGGGCTTTGCAGGATTAGCGTAAAAAGTTGTGACACGAATTCTGCAAAGCTCCGAACTAGCATCCCAATTGTTGACGCTAGTTCCCTAACTATCGCCATGGTGTGCTGTGTCTAAGTTATGGCGCACCATGGAGCCGTTTGGTGGGCGCTAAGGGGCCCAAGAAAAGTGCTGCTGCATTGGGTGCATCACGACTTTTCTTAAATCTGGTCCTAACTGTTTATCCAGTTGCACGCAGTTCAATCACTGTTTGCCAGAACAAAAACATTTTTTACAATGTACTAAAGCCATTTAAACTTTTACAGATGCTTAAAAGTGTTTTGAACCTAATACTCATTCACTATCTGAAAGGGGTAAGTTGAAGGTGTCCTTCCCGAATATCAGTCCAGTATGAGATGCATTGGTGTTTTGCAACAAGGGACCTTGCTACTCTGCCCTGCGCCACAGGGAAAGGGCAGAAATGCACCGTATTTACAAGATACAATGCATTTCTCTTTTCCCCCTGCGCTGGCGCACAAACTGCTGCCCAGCGCCAACACAGGCACACTTGCACCATGGTGCAAGGGTGTCTGCACTGTTGGCAGGATTGTTTATGTGTAGGAAGGGACACATTCCTGCACAAAAAGAATCCTGAGAGGCATTTTCCTCCCTCTATGTGTGCTGCAGAATGCAGAATGCAGAAAGAGAAAACAACAAGGAGAAATAAAGGTATTTCTCCTCGTTGCGCATGCCCTTGGGAGGCGAACAGTTTTGACGCATTACCAGGTTTACAGATTCTTGTAATCTGGGAATGCGTCAAAACCCCTGGGTGTTGCATGGAAAAACCGATCACAACACCCATGGAACGTCCCCCTGATGCAGTGTAAGGCAGAGCAATGACTTGCGCTGCCTTGCCTTACACCATATCTATGAGGCCATGAAAAGCCACGCAACGTGGTTTAGTGTGGCCTCCTAGATATGGGTCTGCACTACGCGCCGTCGATGCATCACAAAAAGTGAGGCACCCGCGGCACACGGGGCTTGTCAATATGCCCCCTAATTTATTGGGGAGAAAGGAGTGGTCAATAGGACCACTGCCACTTTCAAGCAAACTTTAAACAAGCATTGGCAATGCTTGCCGGTCTTTCTTATCTTTACATGCAAGAGAGACCCATTGGCACTGCCAATGCCCAAGTATAGTACTCTTCAGTGTCTGTCAAGATCTAAGTTGTATCTTCTATATTTCGGCTTCATGGCATTGAAGTACTGCAAACTAATGTTGTTTAAACTTGGCCCTGTTTTCTTAGACGCAATGCTGAGTTTAAAGCAGGACTAATAATGACTCTACCGACAAGGAAACCAAAAAGCTCCTATAGAAGCAGGGCCATATCCTAGTCAGTGAGATTCCAGGGGTCTGAATCTCAAATTTCCCAGTTAAAAAAAAGTGGTGGCCGCAGGGTGGGGAGATGAGATGACCAAGGTTCGGGTGGACTGTTCCCATCAGCAGCAGGGTCAGTAATGATTTGTATTAGGTGTTCCTCTGTTTACAGTGGCACACTGGACACAAAATAATGGCTTGGAATGCTACTCAGCGCAATTGCCACTAGTTAGACTACTTGCAAGGATTCTTCATATCACTTTTTGGGTGCTTGATCGCCGGTGGTATGCCTCGAAACTTGAGAATGGTGAAGGTTTCCAAGCTTACTCCTACAGTGGTTGTAAAGTTCCAAAAAGTAGTACATTTTCACCCATTCAAGGAGTACGTCTATGGGTGCAGAATTAATACTTTTTTTGGTAAACCAGTCACTATGTATATTTAAGTTTCCACTCTAAAAAATAAACAAGTTAAGAGCTCTTAGTTAATCAGAATGATGGGAAAAATTGGTACAGACATAGCAGACCGACTCAGGGATCCCAGACCAAAGCACCAAGCAAAGAATGCATTTAGGGTGTGTCTCACCCAAAAGACTTCCCCAAAGCTAGGCCCCTGCCTGTCCCACCTGGGGCTGGTAATTTTTCCTGGGAACTGAATGACTATGGTCAGTTACCACACAGCCTGAAGTCCCTGCTGTGGGATCACTTATTTTAAATGTATTTTCACTTCATTCACTCTTCTTCTTCTGTTACAAGAAACCTTGTTAGTTGAGGTTCCAAGTTAGTGCATGTGGGCAAAGGGCTCCATGTTTCAGACCCTCGCCTCTTACAAATCATTTTACCAAGTGCCTGATGGCCCAGTGAACTAAGCCAGAGTTGCAAATAGTAGTGAGCTTGCCAGCACATTAATATAGCAAGGTGAGCCGGAGGCGAGTCAAGGGTTTGGCTTGGCTCTAAGAGTCTGTGCACATGCCAAGCCATGAAAACTGTCGTAGTTGGACTCTCGCTCTAGGCGAGACTGCGAGTTTAGGGATAACAGCACTTTTGTTTGTAGGTGGCTAGACCAGTCCTACAACAGGTCGCAACTGTTGACCCGACCCTCCCAGCCCCCAAGCAGTACCTCACCAAAAACCCAAACAGTAAAAGGTGATTTGTGGCAGCCTTTACGCATGGACTCAAGAGTGCGACATCTCAGGGGAGCCGAGGTGAAACGTAGATTACCCTTTTCTCACATGAGCATCAAGTCTCAGTCACACACGGGCAATGATGGAGACGCAGGAAAGTTTTTAATAGATTTATTAAAAAGACTGCAATCTGCGATAAAGTGCATGAGCTGCAATGATTAGGATAATGCACATTGTAAGAAGCATAATTGTGAAAGTGAGAGTCGAGAATACAAAGACCCCCTACCATGTTGGAATAAGCATAAGATATTTTAAAAAAACTAAAACCCTGCCATGGAGAACCTAGTCACTAACCTTCTGAGAGCTAGGTGTGATAACCCTAATCTGCTAATACTGTGTCCATGAGAAGCGCCCCTCAACCCCCGTTACCTTAGAATTAGGCCTCTAGATCAGACTCTGTGGGGACACGAAGGCTGGGTCTGCATGAAGGCAACATGTAGCATAGATAGCGATGACAGCTTCTGGTAGGAATCCCCCTGATTATCTTGTCTGTGTGAGATGTATTTATACAGATCTGGTAGGACCCCTGATGTAGGTATGTTCTCAAACAATAGATAAGGAGGCATGCTTTTGGTGTCAAATATGTAAACAATTCCCTCCAAAAGTACATCATGTTCCTGTCATACGTAAGTGGGAAAGGGACATGATGCGAATACCTAGGTATAAATAACTTCTCTTTGACTCCGGTAGTGAAGCCTTCATAGAGTGGCACTGATAACGTAAAATCAAAAAAGAATTCTAACTATAAACATAGCAGCCCTTTCACAAGAAATAATTAGATAAATAGGCTAAGACAGAACAAGCTAAGTAGGTTAAAGTCACTAGGTGATGGGGCACAGACCTGCAAGCCAGAAGGCTAAGCTAAACTCCTGATTCCCGTTAAAACTAAATAGGATCCAATACACCCTCCCCATTCCCGGACAAGGATGACGCCACAGTGATGACGCCAGAGAAGGTATATGAGTCCAAGCTAAAATGCTCTGAATGAAAACAGGCTAAAATCTTATTAAAAACTAGTTAAAAATAGCTAAAAATGTACAGAGATAAAATGTCGGCCATGACAAGCACAGCAGGACAAAGTTATTTTGATCAAGAAAGCAATTTGGCATAACTTTTGAAACTTTAGAATAACGCCAATGGTCACATTTATTAATAGTAGTCGGGATCTTGAAGAATGACTCCAAAGTCATCGAAAAGAAGTGCATCCAGGAATGACTCTGCATCGTCATCTGTCAGATCGATGATAGGATTGCCAGACGGATCTACGGAGCAAACGCGCACAGCAGCCTCAAGTGCAGGATCACCCGCGAAGGCAGCATCATCCAAAGTGCCTGAAGGAGCCAGATAGTTCACCCAGGGGGGGTTCACAAGTGGCCTTGCGAGTCAGCCTCAGTCTCATGGGGCACGGCTATGAATGAACCCTTGTCGGGAACATTAGCAGCTCTTGGTCCACAGGAGGCACTGGCAGAACAGCAAGACGCACCAAAGGCAGATACTCAAAGAAGCACCAGATGCAATGAAAGACTGATTGCACGCACCATAAGACTGGTCGGAATGACAGTGACTAATCATGCTTCAATTCTTCCAGCAATGGCGCACCGAAGAACTGCACCATGCGATCACGGCACAGCTGGGCTGGTAGTAGTAGTTCCCTCACTCCGCTTAGCTGGGAAGGCACACCCACTGCGTATCAGGAAAAGCAGCAGCAGTATCCTGACAATCAATGCCAAAGTCACTGGAAAGCCGCCAAAGACACTTGAAAAGAGTGAGTGGATTGCCGCTGGAATGACTCTGAAGACAGTCTGGAAGATGGAAACAAATCCAGACCTAACAGCCTTAAAGAAGTGCACAGTTCCCGAAGTGCTTGAGGTGTTAAATATTCTCCAAACCAGCTCTCCAAAGTGCTTGGGGTAGTTGGTATTTAATAGGGTTTGTGTCTCGACTAATGATCTTACTATCTGAAGAGCATATGTCTCTCTAGCTGATGTCAGCGCAACTTGTTTCTGGAACAGTAGTGCATTTAGTCTGCTCAGCTTGTCATAACTTACATTAGTAGTATCAATGTGAGGCCACATTTCTGCTCCTCTTATCTCTTGTGTGGGGGGAATAGAAAAATTACAATTTTAGAGACTGAAATTGCGTAGGCAATTCCTGGTCTCATATCGCAACAGCTCTGTTCGTTCAGGACCACATAACTTCCATTTGAAAGTATATCAAATGCTGGATGAATCAAACGGATGGGAGTACTCTTCAGAAAACAGGCCAAGTTCGTGACCTCTGCATTCCAAAGGCCATAAAGGTACACTTGTTTGCAAATCATTTAGGGCCAGATGTAGGAAGGTAAAATTTTGCGAGTCGAAAATTGCGACTCACAATTTCCGACTCACAAAATGGGATCCAACAAAAAAAAGCGACATCAATTTGCGACTCGCAAATGTTGTCGCACTGCAGATTGCGAGGTCACTTTTTGAGACCTCGCTAAAAGCAAACTCGCAATTTGCGAGTCGGGTGTCGCAAATTGGGACTGGGCTGCAAATTGCATGCAGGTGCAGCAAAACAGTTGGAAAAACACTTCCTGGCTCTTGCTGATGACATCAGAGCCAGGAAGACATCAAATACACCTGGGAGGAGGGAGGACCACACCTTTTTCACACTGCTGAGCAACTACCTGGAGGAACAGCTGCTACCATGGAATACACAGGCAGCGCAGGAAGGAAGAGGAAATTGAAATTCTCAGAGAATGAACTTGAGGTGCTGACAGAAAAATGCTGCCAGCACCATAACCAGCTTTTTGGAAAGGCAGCCCTGAGTGTCCCAGACACTGAAAAGAGGAGGATCTGGCAGGAAATCCAGGAGAGGATCAATGCCATAGGGGTGAGCCACAGAAGCATCGAAGAAATAAAAAAACTGTGGTACGACCTGTACTCCAGGACAAAGGAGAGGGTGGCAGAGCGCCTCAGGGAGATGAGGGGCACAGGAGGAGGCCCATCCACCATCCCACCACCCACAGCCATGGAGGAATTGGTGGAGCAGACACTGGAGCCTGAGGCAGTGTCAGGAATGGGAGCATTGGACATGTCAGCGCAAGGGACATTCAAAAGTGAGTACCATGAAACATGCATGTATACCTATAAATGCTATACCCACACTCACCCAGTACACAGCAGCATGCACAACCAGACTAGCAACCACCAGAATGGTGCATTATGGGCAATGTAGTACAGTAGGCAGCATATAGGCAAATGTTTATTATGAGGCATACAACAGATGTTAGAGACTGACAGTGTGTTCCCTATGTCCCACAGGTCTCCCACAAGACACCCCACCAGCCACACCATCCAGGGTGAAGACAGCAGGCCACAGGCAGGGCAGGAGGCTGCAGCAGCCAATACAGGGTCCAGCACGACACCACCACAGTCCCCTCCAGATGAAGTCCTGGACATGGAGGAAAGAGACTGGTCCCAGCCACACTGTGAGACAGCAAGAGCCAGAAGCACCACCGCGTCGCAGACGCAGAGTCCAGGTCCAGGCAGTGGCCCAGGAGGATATAGGGGAGGCATCCATGTCTGCAGTTGAGGCCTCCCTCCTGTCTGGTCAGCGCCTGCAAACAAGGCAATTGAGGATTATCTCAGGTGCAATGCAGAGGATGGAACACAATTTCACACATGGCCTGGCTGAAGTGAACACACAGTTCACAAGACTGAATGACAATGTCAGTGACCTTACACAATCAATCCGCCAACTGGTGACGGAACTGGTGGCTGAGAGGCAAAGCGCAAGGCGCCATGAGCGCCAACTAGGTCAGAGATTTGATCGCATGGCAGCGTCCATTGTCCGTCTTGCCATGAACACCACAGGCCTGTCACGACGGACTGTGAGTCTGCAGGTGGAACTGGGCCACTTTGCAGGGGATGTGGCGCGGGGACTGGGCCGCATTAGCCACGCTGTGGACATGTTGGAGGCCAGGAAGGTGGCAAGGGGCATGGGTGAGACCCCTCAGGACAGTGAGGAGGGGTCCACTATTAGCAGTGTATCTGCCACAGACACACGTGTACTGCGGAGTGGCAGTGCACGTCAGGGGTCTGCTGACACACCTGGCACGAGCCATGCTGGGCGAACCAGGAGGAGGAGTTAGGCACAAACACTGCAGGACTCATGAGGCACATGCAGTTAATGGGTCCTCATTAATGGTGGACATGTGCAGCCCCTTACGGACAATTATGTTCTTTAGTTATTAGATTCACTAATTAAAATATTTAGTTTGATCCACTACACAACTGGCCTCTTTGTGTGTGACATTGGTGAGTGTGGTGTCTGTTGCCACGTACCTTCCAAAGTATTGGTTTGCAATGTGGTCCCGTCTCTGTCTGCCGCCGCACAAATTTGCATTTGTTATCATTGGGCCCTATGGGTTCCAGGAGCCAATGGCCATGTACGCCGGGGGTGACGGTGCGCATCGCCGCGGACGAGACCGCCATTTTCTATCCATTCACTCACTTGCTACCTGACCTTCAACAGGAGAGGTCCTACACTGCAAGTGCTGCTGTGACCTGTGTCCGGAAGCAACAATGGCTCGAGTGTCCGGGGAAGGGGCCCTGCCTTCATTGCAAAGGAGTTGGAGAAACTGGTGGATCGGGTCCTACCACAGTACACTTTACTCTACGGTCCTCCAGACAAACAGGTGAGTACACTGTGAGCATGATGTGTGGGCCATGAATGTATGGATTGGTGTGTGTGTAAGCCACATGTAGGGGGGGCTGAGGCGTCCTGGCCAGAGTGCTGCATGGATGGTGGTCAATGTATGTGCATCAGGGGATGGGAAGGATCTGGTGGGCCATGAGTGTGACAGTCTGGATGGGTAACTAATTCCCTTTTCTGCTGTCTTTTTCCTGCAGGTCAGCACCTATCAGAAAAAGGGTATTTGGCGTGCCATCGCCAAGGAGGTGTGGACCCTGGGGGTCTTTGACAGGCAGAGCACTCACTGCTGCAAACGGTGGGAGGACCTGTGCCGGTGTGCAAGGAAGACGCCGGAGGCCCAGCTGGGGCTGGGGCTGGCCTCCCAACGAGGAAGGGGTGCCCATCGTACCCTGACCCCCCTGATGTTCCGCATCCTGGCGGTGGCCTATCCGGAGTTGGATGGGCGTTTGAAGACATCACAGCAGCCACAAGGGGGTGAGTACAGAATAAGATTCATTATTTTGCGTGTGTTAAGGTTGTACCTGGGTGGAGGGTGTGGGCCGTGGGTGCCCCTAGGCCAGGGCGAACATGGCAGGGTAGGTCCCTTGTTGGGCAGGCTCTGAAGCACTCCAAACCCAATATTGTTAGTGGGCAACTACTACTGGGCAGGGTCCTGTGGGTTTCAGGTGTGCAGCTCATGGCGCTAGGCAATGTACCATAAAACACAAAGAGAGAGTTATGGGAGTGATGCTATCCCACACAGACTCCCAAAAGAAATCTATATATCCATTAACCACTGAAGGTGTGGGATAGTTGAAGTTCAGGGTGGAATTAGACCAGTGTTCCCTCAATTATCAGTACCGGTTAGGTAGGGGTTCGTGATAGAAGGAGAGAGATGTGTGAAGAGTGTCTCTAAAACGGGTGGCTGTGTTAAATAAGGGGGGGGAGTTCCTTTACGGACTAGGTGGTCTCACACACATAATAGTGTCTTGCTTCATCATTTGACCACCTAGCCCCACCAAAGTAAGATGATACTGCTTGGGCGGACTCAAGTGGGGCTAGGTGGTCAAATGATGAAGCAAGACACTATTATGTGTGTGAGACCACCTAGTCCATGTAAAGTTGTAAAATGTGGACGCATTCCTAGGATTACAGATTCTTCTAAATCTGGGAATGCGTCAAAACCCCTGGGTTTTGCGTGACAACACCCACAGAAAGGCCCATGAAACACCTCCCTGATGCAGTGTAGTGCAATGCGGTGACCTGCGCGGCCATGCCTTACACCATATCTGCACAGCCATGAAATGCCACGCAAAGTGACTGCGTGGCATTGTAGATATGGGCCTGCACTATGGGCCGCCGGTACCAGTGACGCACAGGACTTGAAAATATGCCCCTACATTTTTTTCCTATTCTCTCCCTACCTCACTCGAGGTAAAGGTTGAGGGTTTCTGACCCATCTGGGCTAAATTCAGCACACTCAGATCGATTGACAAGGCTTTGCAAACATTTTGTTGTATGTGAAACATTGACTCACTCTTTCTGCTGGTGTTTGCACTGAAGTGATTAAGGTTTTTTTTGTTTTAACATGGGGTGCCCGCTCTGTACCCCCACCCCCACAGCTGGGAGGACGAGTGGTAGGTGCACTCTAAGTACACACATCAGTTTGGCCAGCTGTCTGAGGCCAGCCAAACTGACATGCGCATTTAGAACTCTCTACCCGAGCTGTATTTTACAGCCGAGTGGAGACCAAGGTCAGACAGCTCCATTACAGGCTGGTGCAGCTGCAGCATATAAGCAGGCACGCAAGGCAAACTGATGCCTTTTATTTCATCTAATCTCATTTGATGTCACTTATATACATGAGGGGAAATCATGCAATCGATTTTCAAAAGACTAAAGGGAGGAAAAGTAATATCGGGTATGGAACTTAGGGCCCGATTTAGATTTTGGCAGATGGGATATCCTGTCCACCGAAACTTAAATCCCAGAGGAGATAATGGGATTTGTATTTCAGTGGACGGGATATCCCGCAGCATTGTGACGGAGTAACCCGTCCGCCAATATCTAAATCAAGCCCTTAGTTAGAATCTGTAAAAGGCTTGTGGTAAAGCTGAGAAAAGACATACCACAGGCTTAAGTGACATCACTAGCGTAGGGCATAATATATATTTTACTTTCATATACTTTCAAAAATATTGTTCTTTTACATCACTGCAAAAATATTATGATGTTCAGAATATTATGGGACATAATATCACAGCGGGGAATACTTTTTGTACTATGTTAAAAGATCAAAGTATTCAATACTATTTTATTTACTATTGATGAATATAAAGTATAAACTGGTTTTGCCATAATCTTTCATTAGTTAGAGAGTTAAAAGTAATTATGTTATTGGTAATTAATTATAAATATTTTGAGAAGGGATGTTTTGATTAACAATATAGTTAGGGAATTATGGACACCCATTTTCTTTGTTGTTTGTGAGTTGTTTGGTTCTGTAAGGAACTAGAGTGGGCATATATTAAACTATCTATATTGTAAATTTTAATTGGTGATTATATTATGTAGAGACATTTATTAATTTGTATATATAGAACTTTGTGCTGGATATGTGTTTATTATACTTTTTTATTAATTAGTAGTTTTATGTATCATACAATAATAGATTTTTAAAATATTATTTTTTAGCAGGTTCTTGGGTTTGTAAGGGAGTGAGCTGGTAAGTGGTTTAATGATATGTATCTTTAATGTTTTCATTGTTTAGTTTGTAATTAGTTAATTTGATTAATAAATATATGAATGTTTACAATTAATTATATTTTTAGAACATTTTATGAACATTTGGTTATTTAGAAAAGCTTTCAAATATATTTCATATTACTTGTCCCAAGTGATATTTGTACTTATTTTATTTGTGTTGATTGTGTTTGATACATTTTAATAATTATATTAATGTCATTCTTTTTGGTGTGTTGTTTTGTTTGCATGGAAGTAAGGTAGGAACTGTTTATAAATATGTTTT
Organism: Pleurodeles waltl; assembly: GCF_031143425.1. Lineage (NCBI taxonomy): Eukaryota > Metazoa > Chordata > Amphibia > Caudata > Salamandridae > Pleurodeles > Pleurodeles waltl. The sequence goes on along the minus strand of NC_090448.1, from coordinate 12,467,094 downwards.
TATTAGTTTCAAAATTAATTTATTAATGATTAATTTACACATTTTGTGAGTTATATTTTAAATATTTTATATAGTGTTTTTTAATGTTTGTGATTACATTTTAATTGATATTTTTTAATGAAGTCATATTTGTATCTTGTATATTTATTTTATAAATATTTAGTTTTGTGTTCAACATGATTTTGTTGGTGATTAATGTTTAGTATTTTTTATCACAATACTTTTAATATTTAGTGAATTGATTCCTATGCATTTTTCTATGACACAGTGTATGAAGTCCTAATTTTGTTGTACTGCTCATCATGTTGGATGGGCAATAGTAAATCAGCCCTCCCCCCCACGGCCCTACAAAGTTGAACACTTTTGTTACTGTTTCTTAGGTTGGAGTGGGAACAATAACTTTGTCCCCTCCAAAGTCGAATTATTTCCCTATTGTTGCTCAGTTTGGAGTGGGACCAATAAATTTCACCCTTCAAAGTCCAAGGCTTTCTCTAGTGTTGCTTATGTCAGAGTCGGAATAGTAAATATGACCGCATCAAAGCCCAACAGTGCCCCTGTTGCTGCTCAGCTTGGAGTGGCCATAATTTATATGAACTCTCCAAAGTACAACACTTTTCCTATGGTTGCTTAGGTTATAGTTGGAATAGTAAATATGACTCCTTCAAAGTCCAACATTTTTCTAAATTGGGGCCTGATTTAGAGGTTGGCGGACAGGTTACTCTGTCACAAACGTGACGGATAGCCTATCTGCCTTATTACGATTGCCATAGGATATGATGGGATTGTCATACAGCGGACGGGATATCTGTCATGTTTGTGACCCCTTCCATTGAACTCTAAATTGGGCCCTTAGTTTTGATTGGGAATAATAAGTCAGACACCTTCAAAGACCTACACTGTACTCAAATTTACTACATTTGGAGTGGGAATAGTAAATCCAACCTCTCCAAAGTCCTAAACTTTCCTTGGTGTTTCTCAAGCTGGATTTGACTTTCTTTGATGTATATGTCCTTTCATAATTTTCTTTGAATTCAGTTATAATATTTTCCTTCTTTTTTATTTGTTTTTTTTTATGTTTACTAGACTGGAGTTGAGATTGGAAATCTCTTTCCCGTATCTTTCCAAATTGTAGCTGTTATTTTTATGAATGTGTGTTGGATTTTATTTATGGTAATGTTTATGTATTTTTTAATACTTTTTTAAAATCTAAATTTATCTTTCGTATTTATTTCAGCATGTTTAAATAGATTTTTTGCAATTTATTTATAAAATGTATATTTATTTTCAATTTGTATAGTTTTTAGGTCCAGCATAGTAGCATGCAAGCACTGCTCTACCTGACATGTTGTTATCTACTCTGTGGGCTTTAACCAAGCCCATCACTTTCATTTGTTCCTGGGCCTGCCTTTCAAAAATCCCTCAACGTCGTTGGTAAATGCTTTACGTTTGTCCCGCCTTGAGGCTGTTATGTCACCACCTTGGAGACTGACCCTGTTACATGGATTATTGCATGATCTGGCATTTACCTTAGTGTGGCGCATTATGTTTTCTTTTGCCTTGCCGGTTCGCGCTGCATGGCCGCATGGCCGCATGTTGTTTCTTCGTCTTCCTTAGTTTCAGGCATCTTGCTGTTTCCTTGTGATGTCTGTAGGGGTTTATTTTTTTCTTGCAGTGTTATGTAGCGCGAACACAACATGAAGGTACTGGAGCGCTTTATTTTATTTTTTTCCAGTTTTATATAGCACAAACTCAATACAATGGTATTACAGCACTTTAAATGAGCACAGGATTACATTACACAAGAACACATTCATTTTTGGTAGGAAGGGGAGATAAAGCAATTTGCCCAGAATCACAGAATTTTGAGCCGGCGCCAAGACTCAAACATTGTTCCCCAGCTCCAAAGTAAGCAGCTCTGGCCCTTACTCCACATCCTCTCCCGTGGGTTCTTTGTATGGTGCGTGTTGGGGCAGTCTGGGAATAACTTGTTTTTTTTTATATAGCGCTTGGTAATACATGTTCTGCCATTTCATAGCTCTGCAAAGCAGGTGCCATTCTAAACAAAATCACTCTAATTCATTTGCATCAACCTTGCAAAGATGAAAAAGCTATGTCAGGATTATTATTTTGTTTTGCAGTTTTATGTAGTGCAAACTCAACACAAAGGTATTGGAGCACTTCATTTCTTTTTGCAGTTTTACATAGCATGAACTCGATACAAAGGTTTTACAGTGCTTTACATGATCTCTGGTTACCTTACACAAGAACACATTCATTTTTGGTAGCAAGGGGAGGTTAAGTGATTTGCCCAGAGTTACAGGATGTTGAGCTGGCGCCGAGACTCAAACCTTGTTCCCTCGCTCCAAAGTCAGCAGCTCTGGCCCTTACTCCACATCCTCTTCCCTAGGTTCTTTGTCTAGTGCATGTTGGGGCAGTGTGGGAATAACTAATTTTTTGTATATAGCGCTTGGTAATACAGGTTCTGCCATTTCATCGTGCTGCAAAGCAGGTGCCATTCTTAACAAAATTGATCTTGAGAGATGAGTTGAAAAAGCTATGTCGGGATTGTAATCTGTGGCATTGTCAAGACCTCTGCAGTGGGTGCATTAACCAACTGACTAGAGTGGGGCTTCACACTAGGCGATAGCACATGCTCCTGATAACCCCTGCAGGGTCACCAACCGAGCACATAGGTTAGTTCTAGGCAAGAAGATGGCAAAAGGTGTTGTCTCCAAAACGGTAGATAAAGAGTTGTGACTTCAGACCCAAGCACTTCACGGCCTTAACCTTGATAGCAAAAAACATCCAGCCTTTGAATGTAAATTGGGCCTCTTCAAATAGAGTTCAGTTAGTAGAGGCAGCCGTTTCTAACCCTGTAGCGCAAAGAAGCCAACACCGGGGTGCCACAGTGAGAGGAGCAGCGTATCATGGGGCACAAAAGAGAAGCAAACTCCATCACTTCCTCCTCTCAGGATTCACTGGTGTCACGGCTTTGGCAGTCCCCTCGCAGCTACTGCGGCCGTGCAGATTCCACTTCCGGTAGCGCTGTCTAAAACAGCGCTCTGACAGATTCCACTTCCGGTAGCGCTGTCTAAAACAACGCTCGGACAGATTCCACTTCCGGTAGCGCTGTCTAAAACAGCGCTCTGACAGATTCCACTTCCGGTAGCGCTGTCTACAACGGCGCTCGGACAGATTCCACTTCCGGTAGCGCTGTCTAAAACAACGCTCGGACAGATTCCACTTCCGGTAGCGCTGTCTAAAACAGCGCTCGGACAGATTCCACTTCCGGTAGCGCTGTCTACAACGGCACTCGGACAGATTCCACTTCTGGTAGCGCTGTCTAAAACAGCGCTCGGATAACACTGCTTCCTGTTTGAAGAGGCCCACCTCGAATACCTCCACAGTTGCTGTCACAGGCACAGATGCTTCCACATCACCCTCTGGGCTCCTGTGTATAATGATCCACGCATCGTCTGTCACAGTCCAGTAATGTTTTAACCTGCTCTCCTCTCTTCCAGCCCAGGCTTCATGTAACCAGTCCACCAAGTGCCCATGCATCATTTGATGTAAACTCTATGCATTATTTCTGATTGCCGTGGTTACCAAGTACCTATCACATGGCCCTTTTCTCACTCCTGCTTCTTCCGGTGTTCTCTCAGTGATTCATCACGCCTCCCCGTGTCTATAGGAATATACATGTGTTTGTTTATATGGGTACACACCACAAGGACTACAACTCAAAGTCAATCCTGGACGGTACCAGTAAAGACTCCATGGGCAGGAGATGTTTTTAAACAGGAGAACTGTTGTTCACAAACTGTGGCCACCAGGACCAGCCACTGCTTGTACTTATGTAACCCAAATGTGTTGTTGTGACTGAAGATTTTTTTTGTATAACATAACAAACAGGCAGGGTCCACGCCAGGCTTGCAGGGTAACCACTGTGTAAATAAGTTCCATATAAATTATTTTTATGTAATTTATCTCATGTGGGTATCAAGATTCTCTGACATGGTTCTGGACCTACCTTGAATTCCCCCCAAAACATACATTTGAATCCTTTTCATAGCCCGAAAAAATGCCAATGAACCAGCCCTGTAGGAGCCTCACTGGACACCACTGGTCTAGGCGCAAAAGCACTATCGTCCCAACCCAGGCTTCCCGCTCTACTCTGAGTGGTCCAGATGGCAAGGGCAAGGCTTCAATTTTGAGTGGTCACCTCAACAAAGATAATTCTCACTTTCAAGCCATCAGTCAGTGCACAAATGTATGCACTAAATAGCTACTGTCAATGCCCAGGAGACTCAGGTACACGTATCTGTTCTACAGAGTCCAGTCCTGAGCCAAGGACTGTCATACGACTATTAACACCGGGCAGATGTTGCACCTCTGGAACCTATCCGTTCAGCCCATCTACCACTGAAGCTCTGTTCCACCAATCTGCACACATTTGAAGCCTCCTGGTCAGTTAAGCTGCCTCTCCTGTTATTCTCTCTGTATTCTGTCAATGTTTTTAAAAGTTAGGCTGGTATTGCCACTGTAGAGAAATAATTTTGCTAAAAGCTTCACACAGAAATATATGGCTGCCCCTTTTTCTTTGCTCAACTCTTATGACGCCCTCATTCTCTGGGTTAAAAGCCACAACGGTGCATCTTTGTGGCTTGTTTGGTGCTATAAAATTTTAAATAAACACACTAGAAAGGTTTGCATCTCCAGGATATCACAGCCAATCTGTAGGAATGAGGTAAAAACACTCCCAAGATGGCGGCCTTGTGGTGTCCTCTCTCCTGCAGGAAGAGGCCTGTGAGGGGTGCTGTGGCACCTGGCATACATCCACTCACAAGCAGATTCTCACAATAATGCCGTACGTCGCTTAATCATTTTTTGGAACTTTTAAAAACGCACACATCATTCCAAACTTTATTGTTTTTCTTAATCAAAATTAGACACTTTTACTTTTCATACCTTTTTCCACCCCTGACCCCCTTAGGTCCGTGTTTAGTGGCCTGAGGTGGTTACCGCTGTAATCAGCACTGGTTGGGTTGGTTCTTTTTAGCCCGGTTTAATAAGTGATATACTGTTCTTACCCCCCCTCACCTATCACCTATAATGTTTAATTCTGCCCCGGTAGCCGCTCCTTGTGTAAGAAGTATAGCATCCACAAGGTCGACATCTTTGTTCGGCCCTCGGGTCTTTCGGACCCTCTCAGAGCCGCCATATTGGTTAGCGCTCTAGCTGCACCACTTGCCTGTTAGGCACCATAAAAGAAGCGTGGTGCAGTGGACGTGCACAGCGGGTGCGCCAAAGGCAAGCCCGTCTGTGCCCGTCTGCGCCTGTTCGGAGCCAGAATCTCTGATCCAACTGTAGGCAAGAAAGGAAGCTATTCGATGAACTTCCTGCGCTCTCTCAGACCCATTCGTGAAGAAGCATGCCAATACTGCACCGATTTTACAAATCCCTTATGGTCATGTAGGAAGTGCCACTGGTCCCCTCTCTCCGATCCTGGGCCAGTGATGCAGAGCCAGGAGAAAACAACCAACTTACTCCTTATGACGAACTGCCGGTCACTGGCAGCACATAAACTCGATATTCGCCTACTTTTGAGTGAACTCTCGCCCACAGCCTTATTCCTGACAGAGACCTGGCTTCATGAGGGATCCGCTCCAGATGTAGTCCTAACATTACCCCAGGGCTACCTCATAGATAGGCTGGACCGAGGCACTACTAGAGGGGGAGGAATTGCCATTATTTATGAGGATTCAGTAAAACTTATCTCCCAACCCCTCTCGCTCCTGGATGTGAGAGCATGTCTTTCTCCCTCATTCTTAACCCCCACTATACATTCTCAGGGGCACACATTTATCAGCCTCCAGGACCGTCTAGTGTCTTTTTACACTCCCTTTCTGACCATATTTCAGACTTATATATAAGAAACCTAACTTTACTTTATTGGGTGACTTTAACATTCATGTTGAAGACACTGACAATTTGGCGACCAGATCCTTGCTTTATGATCTGGCAGCATTAGACCTGGCTCAACTAGTCAATGGTCCTCCCATGCTAAAGGCCACACCATTGACTTGGTCTTTAGCAACACTACCGACTTAACCTCATGACCCCTTCCCCTCTGGTCTGGTCAGATCATTACCTAATCACACTTAACCTCATGGTCCCCATCACTCACATACCTTGTCCCACTGCAACGCATCCGTTCCGACCATGGCACAAACTTAAGGCAATCGAATGGACCAATACCATCGAAAAGCTCAAACCATCGTTCGTCGACTAACCCTCCGGGTTTGCAGAGATATTTAACGGTTGGATCACCAAAACCCTGGATGTAGTACTCCCTTACTCAACGAAAATGAAGTGTCACCGCAACAAATGTGTACCCTGGTTCACTCCTCACCTTCACTCTCTAAAGAAAGATTGTAAGCGTCTTGAGAGAAGATGAAGAAAATCATATGACACCCCGCTGAAGGTAGAATATAGAAAAGCAATTAGACACTTCCACCTGGAAATTAAGTCAGCCCAGGCCACCTATTATACGTCAAGAACTGAACAGGCTTAAGATTCCCCTAAGGAGATTTTTCAAATACTGAAAGAGGTGTCACAGCCTAATACCCAGAGTGAGCTCCTGGAGGCCTTCCAAGAGCACAGTCACACTTTAGTGCTTTTTTCCAACAAACGATAGCAAACATATATTCGGCTTTACCTGGAAATTTAAAGCCTCCTTTTAATCCTGCAGCTCATGACATATCACATAATATTTCCCTGTCACATTTTTCCCTCCTTACAGCACAACAGGTCTCCAATTCATTAGCCACACTGAAATCAGGCTCTCCCCTTGATCCAGCCCCTCCATATGTACTCACTCTGGGGTCTCCTATTATAGCCCCAGCGCTCACTGACCTCCTTAGCTTTTCCCTTACGGAGAGCCTTGTCCCAGAACCTTGGAAACATGCTATAGTTAAGCCTCTTCTGAAAAAGCCCCATCTAGATGCAGCCCTCCTGAACAATTACAGACCTATCCCCCTGCTTCCTGCAGACTCCAAAATACTAGAAAAGCACGCAAACACCCAGCTCTCAGACTTTCTTGAGGAAAATAATCTTCTTCATCCCACTCAAATGGGCGTTAGGCCTCTACATAGCACTGTGTCGGCACGGTTAGCAGTCACAGAGGAAGCCAGAAAACGTCTCGATCAAGGTGGTACAACAGCTATCATCCTTCTTGATTTAAGTGCCGCCTTTGACACAGTTGATCACAGCCCATTATTCTCGAGAATGGTGGAGCTTGGAATTACAGGGAGTGCCTTGAGATGGCTCTCCTCCTTTATGGAGGGAAGGACTTTCCAGGTATTAGGCCAGTCTTTTTTATCAAATCGTATATCGTTCAAGTGTGGGGTACCTCAGGGCTCCTCCCTTAGCCCCAGGTTGTTCAATATATATATGTCTCCATTGGCAGAGATCGTGAAACCCCGCGGCCTCTCAATAGTCTTGTATGCAGATGACACCCAGTTGGTATTCTCTTTCTGCACCAACTGTAACTCTGAAGGCGCGGCTCTTACACCATGCATACAGGCAGGGACCAGATGGATGTCAGAATGCAAACTGAAGTTAAATGAAGAAAAAAACGAAATAATGATACTAGGACACTCTTCTCCTCTGGGGCTGCAGCCTTCTACCTTTGATCCCATAAGGAACCTGCCCCCTCCTAAAGAGAACATTAAGGCCCATATTTATACTTTTTTTGCACCGCATTTGCATCCTTTTTTGACACAAAGGCGGTGCAAACTTATAAAATACAATTGTATTTTGGAAGTTTGCGCCACTTTTGTGTAAAAAAAATATGCAAATGCAGCGCAAAAAAAGTATAAATATGGGCTCAAGAGTCTAGGAGTATGGCTTGACCCGCGACTTACGATGGACCATCATGCAAAAAAGATCTCCGCAAGTTGTTTTAGTCTGCTTAGGCCTCTGAGGAAAGTCCTCAGGATCTTGCCATTTGTGGCCAAAACACTAAGGCAGTCATTCTGACCGCGGCGGGCGGCGGTCACCGCTTGCCATGCGGTTACCGCCGAATGACCGCCCCACGGTCAAAAGACCGCGGCGGCCATTCCAACTATCCCGCTTGGCCGGCGGGCGACTGCCAAAAGGCCCTCCGCCGGCCCAGCGGGAAAGCCCCTGCAACGAGGAAGCCGGCTCCGAATGGAGCCGGCGGAGTTGCAGGGGTGCGACGGGTGCAGTGGCACCCGTCGCGATTTTCACTGTCTGCAAAGCAGACAGTGAAAATCTGTATGGGGCCCTGTTAGGGGGCCCCTGCACTGCCCATGCCAGGGGCATGGGCAGTGCAGGGGCCCCCAGGGGCCCCACGACGCCCGTTCCCGCCATCCTGGTTCTGGCGGTGAAAACTGCCAGAAACAGGCTGGCGGGAAGGGGGTCGGAATCCCCATGGCGGCGCTGCAAGCAGCGCCACCATGGAGGATTCCCTGGGCCAGGGGAAAACCGGCAGGAAACCACCGGTTCCCCTTTTCTGACCGCGGCTTTACCGCCGCGGTCAGAATAGCCCAGGAAGCACCGCCAGCCTGTTGGCGGTGCTTCCGCTGGCCTCCACCCTGGCGGTCAGAGACCGCCAGGGTCGGAATGAGGCCCTAATTATTCAGCCCCTTATTATATCCTGGCTAGACTATGATAATGCCTTATACCTCGGCTCGCCAAAGCATGTAAGCACGCCGCTGCTCGTCTTCTCCTAGACATACCTAGACATGAGTCGGTCAGAGAGACCATCTCCGCCCTTCACTGGTCCCAGTGGCACAGCACATAAAGTTCAAAGCTCTTTGCTACATTCTTAGGTCCCTACACAATAGAGGCCCTACTCCGCTAAGGTCATTAGCCTCCTTCTACACGCCTTCCAGACAGCTTAGATCCTCATCGGCTGCATTGGCTAGACTTCCAGATGTAAAATAAGCTAGATGGGGCGGTACCTCTATGGCTTATTTGGGAAGCAGTCTATGGAAGTCCCTTCCCCTCAACCTTCGACCGACGAGCCATGAGCTTCCCTTTCGTCGACTGCTCAAGACTTGGCTATTCAGACTCTAAATCTCAGGCTGCATTCTGAGGGACTGCAATCAGCGCTGGGAGGCCTTCGGGTAGCCATGCGCTATAACATAACATAACTACACTCCAAGCCAAAACACATAGGTAAAATGCATTGTAATTTACAACGCCAATAGCTCTAACTCTCACAAATGCTAGACCTATTACATTGCAAATGTTTGTTATGGTTTATATTTATTCTTAATGATTTAATAATTATATTGTATACCTGTAATGTTTTATAACTATGTATATGTATTTTATATTTACTGTTTAATGTAATTTAAATGATTATTTGTACATTATTTCTTTGGTAAATGTTTGTTTTATAGTGATATTTCTAAATTTAATATGTTTTAAAAGTTAGATTATAGTTATCATGTCAAATACTTTAACATATTTATAGTTACCTATGTAATGTTTGCAAGTCCACTATAGTCTTGTAATCAGTATTTTTAATAGCAAGTATGCAAAAGTGGACTTTTCATCCTAAATATTTTTTTCTGCAACAGTCTCGTACTGCAACCTTTTTTTACCTAAATATTATTCCATAAAATTGTCTTATATGTTTCTTAGTAGCCCCAGCCCCCCCTGCCCCCCAAGAATGTCTTTTGTTAGTCGTTCATTAAGGCTCTGGGACAAATAAGTTGTTATTCATTGGTATTTTTGTGCAACAATACACATGACATTTGCTGTGTGTTTTGTGTGCTTCCGGTTTACATATTCATGGAATAGCTGGTGCTTAGGAAAGAGTTTTCAGCTTTATCATAAATGAGCAAGAGGGTCCTCATGTTTGTCTCACCTGACGTTATGACGCGAGGCTGTTTTTTGTTAAAATAAACGGTTTGAGAGGCATGAGTGAGCTCCTCACAGCCCTCCCTCTAGAGAGGTCAGGACTTTGTAGACATCCCCTAAAGCAGGAGCAGAGTGGCTCCTTTCAAGCCCCACTAAGGGAATCTGCTCCAGTGCAGCTCCAGTGCAAATCCAGTGCAACTCCTGTGCAGCTCCTGTGCAGCTCCTGTGCAGCTCCAGGCAGCTCCAGTGCAGCTCCTGTGCAGCTCCTGTGCAGCTCCTGTGCAGCTCCTGTGCAGCTCCAGTGCAGCTCCTGTGCAGCTCCTGTGCAGCTCCAGGCAGCTCCAGTGCAGCTCCAGTGCAGCTCCAGTGCATCTCCTGTGCAGCTGCAGTGCAGCTCCTGTGCAGCTCCTGTGCAGCTCCAGTGCAGCTCCAGTGCGGCTCCTGTGCAGCTCTGGGCAGCTCCAGTGCGGCTCCTGTGCAGCTCCTGTGCAGCTCCTGTGCAGCTCCTGTGCAACTCCAGTGCGGCTCCCATGCAGCTCCTGTGCAGCTCCAGGCAGCTCCAGTGCAGCTCCAGTGCAGCTCCAGTGCAGCTCCTATGCAGCTCCAGTGCAGCACCAGTGCAGCTCCAGTGCAGCACCAGCGCAGCTCCAGTGCAGCTCCAGTGCAGCTCCTGTGCAGCTCCAGTGCAGCTCCTGTGCAGCTCCAGTGCATCTCCTGTGCAGCTGCAGTGCGGCTCCAGTGCAGCTCCTGTGCAGTTGCAGTGCGGCTCCAGTGCAGCTCCTGTGCAGCTCCTGTGCAACTCCAGTGCGGCTCCTGTGCAGCTCCTGTGCAGCTCCAGTGCAGTTCCTGTGCAGCTCCTGTGCAGCTCCTGTGCAGCTCCTGTGCAGCTCCAGTGCAGCTCCTGTGCAGCTCCAGTGCAGCTCCTGTGGGGCTCCAGTGCAGCTCCTGTGCAGCTCCAGGGCAGCTCCTGGGCAGCTCCTGTGCAGCTCCTGTGCAGCTCCAGTGCAGCTCCTGTGCAGCTCCAGTGCAGCTCCTGTGCAGCTCCAGTGCAGCTCCTATGCAGCTCCAGGGCAGCTCCAGTGCAGCTCCTGTGCAGCTCCTGTGCAGCTCCTATGCAGCTCCAGTGCAGCTCCAGTGCAGCTCCAGTGCAGCTCCTGTGCAGCTCCAGGGCAGCTCCAGTGCAGCTCCTGTGCAGCTCCAGTGCAGCTCCAGTGCAGTCCATCTGCAGAGATATAACTCAGCCTTGTCTTGCAGACAGGATTAAGAGAGGAGAAAACAGATGCAGGTCAGGGACTCACATAAGCTGACAAATAAATACTAAACCCTTATTGCAGCCAACCTCTGTTTCTTAAAGATTAGGCATTAAAAATGCACTATATAATATGTTGTTTCCTTTCCTAACATTTCATTCTGCACTTCCGCCACAATACAAAGATAATTATAGTTGCAATTGTTGTGTGGCGTTTACTCTCATATTGGCCTGAAATAAACTCTTTAAAGGTAGCAGTGGGGCTTTCTTCTGTGGGAACAGTCCCCAGAACCCACACCAATGAATCTAATGCCTGACAGGGGCCTGGTCCTTGACATATGAGCTGCAGCCAAGGCCGGAGTGGCCGGACCAGGCATCGGGCGCTTCCCCGGGAGGCTGGAAGGGCAGGAGACGCTTTGTTACTGGGGGCAGTTTTGTAGCAGTGCAGAGTTCCTTGTATATCGAGCAGTTTTCAGGCAACAATAAAGGTGCTAAGATAACTCTGGTGATTAATGTACCTGCTGGAGAGATGGGGTTTTCTCAAGAGTTAGTTTTCTGACTCATCTAAGGTAGCGGAGAGGGTTAATGTACCATGCAGGTCACAGATCAGTATTTTATGTGCAATGCTCAGTGGGTTAATGCTTTTGTCACAGAGATCCTTTTGTTACTGTGCAGTTCATAGGTCACAATAGTAATCTAGCCATCAAAGAGCCGCAGGCAAACTGCAGGGCACAGGTTAGAAACTTATGTTTTTTTCCAGTCTTTGATTATCTTAATTTTGGTAAAAAGGGTTAGTTTAGCACGGAAGTGAATTATTAGTAAGGGTAGCCCCAGCTCAAGGGTGACCCCTCAGCCAAGTACCCTGGCCTGACAGCTCCTGATGGAGACCACGAGGGGCCCCTCCATGTACTTTGCATAGGGACTTCTCAGGTTTTGTTACACCGCTGTCCCTGAATCCTGCGTTTATGCTTCCCCAGACCAAGCACTCATAAAGCGCCCACCGGGGTGGATGACGTGAATCCTACCCCTTGTAGACCCCTTTGTCTTACATAACATTTTCTTTACACTGATTTTACACAGGTGTGATTCATTATCTCTGTATGTGTATGATGTGAAGTGCTCCAACACCCTACGCTGGTAAGAGAGGCGCTGTAAAAGAAAGGAAATTCATATTGTGGGAGAGGTGAGAGGCGCTGTTAAACGGTGACAGTGAGGAAATAATTGAAGAGCCCCAATAAAGATCGCTCTATCCTGGTGAACTGTACGTTATCATTTAATAAGCTTTAAAGACTGATATAACTGAATATATAATGAAAAATGTGCTGTAGAGTACACCTTTTTTGCCATTTTTCCTGACATTTTCTTAGGGGGTGAGCTCCCTAACCCTCATTGTAGTGGTCAGTTTTGCTTGCTGGGCACAATATGAGGGCTGGTCTGACAGAAGTTTCCAGGGCTGCTTTGGCTTCCTCACCTGGCCCTTGCTACAGCAGCCCCTGCTCTCCTGGACCTCTCAGCGGCATTTGACACAGTCCAGACGTCGTCACGCACCTGCACGAGATTGACATCAAAGAACCCACTTACCACTGGATCCACTCCTTCTTAAGAGATAGAACACGAGCTGTGAGCCCATCTCTTTATTCCTCGGATTTCTGCATCTCATCTGCAGAATGCCCCAGCGTTCCCCAATAAGTCCCGCCCTCCTCAACACATACATGATCCCTGTGGCAAACGTCATCCGCGCACACAACATTAACATCCTCTCCTACGCCGATTACATGAAACTCATACACTTCCTCTCGAAACAGACTCCCATCACAAGAAACAAAGCAAAGCAGACCCCATTGGGAATATGGTGACAAAGAGAGGTCTTTCTGATTGATGAGGGCAGCTGATGTTGACGAGTGGTGGTGAGAAAAGTGCTTTTCATGGGCAAATTACTAAGATAAATACTCCCAGGATAGTTAAGAACATTTACCGAAGTACGCTCGTTGTACAGTCTCTTTTCAATACAACTCGGTGTGTTCAGCAGCACAGGGTGAAGTCTTAGCAGATGACACTTTCCCCTTACAAAATTGATTATTTCGGGGCCGCATTTGCCAATGACACTCTATGTAGCTTCTTGGGGCGGAGAGGGTGGCAGGGGCGGCTGGTGTTCAAGGGCTGCGCCCCTAGCCTTTTCTGGCCTCTCTAGTGAAGCATATATTTAATTACATGATGAAGGTAAAACATTTTCGGAGTGAAAGTTGTGCACTTTGAAGAGCCCCACTGCGCCTGCGTCAGTATGTGGCTGAAAGCTGCACAGTAGGGCTGACAGGGCTTCAGTGGGGCTGACAGGGCTTCAGTGGGGCTGACAGGGCTTCAGTGGGGCTGACAGGGCTTGCCCACGCAAAGCCCTTACGTTTTCTCAGAACGCAGTGATGTCCCTGGCTTATCTCCTCCTCCTCCAGGAGCGCTGATAGTAAACAGCCTGGAGCGTTTTTTGTTCAGCCCGGGTTTCTGAAAACTTCATGTCACTCCGATATTATTATCCACCTTTCCTATTTACTCAAATGGTGGGGTGTGATCAGAAGGGTCTATGTATCAGAGGTCACATTATATTAAAAGAATGTGGCATTGCGCAAAGAAAATCCCCTTTTCTGCATTACAAGCAGTCTGTGGCAGAGAAATGGAATAAATACAATAAATAACTCCATCCAGGGCTCTCTGGGAGACAGGAGTGTGACCTGAAGACCTCAAGTCATAAATATGCCAAAGACAACCCTGCACACAAGTAAGTTGGAGCTCTATCTTTTTTACAGACAATAAGAAAAAAATCTGTTCTCTCAGCTCTCCTCTTCCTTCACTGCCTCTGTAGGTGATTTAGACTCTCAAAGGCAGTAATGGCTCCAGTAATTTATCATGGCTAGTTATGCTCGTTTTATTTCTTCTGCAGACTAATGACGAGATATGTCATATTAAACATGTCGTCCGCAGCTCAAATAAACGTGTACCTTTTATCACTGAAACTTCTTCATCCCAGCCGTCTAACATTCACTGACATAGAGCGCACTCTTTCCCCCATTCCTCACGCAGTAGAAGTGGATGCAAGCATGAGTAACTTGGTGTCTTGTCTTGGGTAATGGTAAGTGTTATAATGCTAATCTTATGTTATCTTTATGGTACTGAGACCCCTTGCCACACTAACCTCCCCCACTGTGACGCCCCAGGCCCTGGCTGCAAATCGCTGGCTCCTTTAGAAGTGGAGGTGCTGCATTTGTTCCCTCATGAAATTGATCCAAAAGATGAGAATGGTTCTTGTTCCCTTGCAAAATTGATCCAAATATTGGATTCAAGCACAAAGGGAGAAATATGTGCTTACAGTAAAGGCATTTATCTGCTGTATGGCCTTAAAACTGTCCCCATCATCATGCCCTTAGCATTAATGCCAAAAACATGAATTGATATGCAAACAGTGAATATTAAAAAGTGATTTAGTTACTCTTATTTCACATGTTTTAATTAATGTTGCTTTCACCAAGAGAGTTAGCTGTTTCATCATGATCTGTTTCTGTCTTGCCTAGTGCACACTTTGATTCGTGCCAGGTGTTTATGAGGGGCTTTCATTGAGAGTGCTGGTGCTGAGGCTGAAGGTAAAGCAAAGTGCCTGTCAGTGTGTTGGCGTCTTTACAAAGCACACAGAACAATGGTCACGTTTTCCAGTTACATTTGACATTTATGGCCAAATGTATCATGAAGGCCTTTTGCGATTCGGAAATAGCGATTTTTAAGAAATTGCTATTTCCAACTCGCAAAATGGCATGTTTCACATTTGTGAATTGGTAATAGCGATTTCTTAAAAATCGCAAATGCTATTACCGAATCGCAAATTGCGATACCGGCCCCATTCGCACCTATGGGCCTGTTGGTCCATATCTGCGAATTTTTTGCATTTCCAAAATTGTGATTTCTTAACCAGAAATCGCAATTTGGGAAATACAAAACCCCAGGCTGCTGGGGGCCTTATGCCCCCTCTGCTGCACCCCAAAATTATTTTTGGGGACACGTAAGGTGCACACATGCCAAAAGGGCATGTGTGCTTTACATGTACATTTAAAATGCATTTTTACATTTTGCACATGGTTACCGCCAGGTTCAACCTGGTGGTAAATAGCGATTCCTAAATGCCCAAATCGCATTTAGGAATGGCTTCATACAAGTGCTAAGAAATCGCTAATAAGGAAACCTTATTTGCGCTTTCTTATTTAGAGAGTCACAATTTGCGACTCTCTAAACAGGGTCGCAATTGTAAGGAATCGCTATCTTAGCGATTCCTTAAAATTGCGTTCAGAATGTCTTTCTTACATTCTGAACTGGCTTTTTGCATTCGCAAACGGGCATTCGCACTGTTTGCGAATGCAAAAAACCTTGATACATCTGGCCCTTAGTGTAAATGTGTGTGAAGAGGATGCACAGAGGTCATCATATTTAGAAGGCAAAAGCAAAAGCAAATAAAGTGCTTATATGTGAATGAGTGCAATGTATGTTTGGGGTGGTAAAATGGGGGAGATGCAGGGAGTGTATTCGGGGAGAGTGAAAAGAGGGGGCTGAAGAGGAGAGAGGAGGTTGAAAATGTGCAGAGGGATGAGATGTGAAGAGAAATAGGGCAAACATATCTAACATTAAAGAACACATAACTGAAGGCCCTACTCCTTCCGCAGGCCTCAACAATATTTAATTCATAGTCTCACAATTTCAGAATTTAAACATTTTCAATGTTAATTATTTATAACTAATCATTGTTGTTACTCATTTATCTTCCACAGCTAACAACCATTGACAAAGCCAACTGTACTGACAGGCTTTACGTGATGTCAATTGTTGTGTTATATTTCTGGATGCAATAACATCTCCTTTTGCATTTTCCCTTTTAGAGAGCCCCCACTTTTTTCATCGCACTTAAAGACCTGTCTGCGCATATTTCTGTATGACTGGTTGCAGCCAGCAGTTGTGTGTTCTTCCTGATGCCCGGTTAGAACATATTTTTCAAAGTTGATGCCGCATGGAGTGCAAGTCAGTGGGTAAAAACACACTTTAAAGGGCCTGAAGTTGTTGCAGTGTACAATTTGCACATTAAAGTAAAGGGTGAACGTATTAATGCAGTAAGATATGTGTTTAATATTTCAAGACTATACATTCCCACTGCTTTATAAACCTTGCTTTCTCACTAAATGTATTTCCTTTCAAATGGACCACTTGTCAATCTTTTTTCTATTTTTTCTTGGGTGGAGGACCCACCCTGGACCCCACGTTTGTCCACTGAGCTTGCTCGCTACATAAAAGTCGTAACCAGACTATTACGCCCCACCACTTTCAAATGTCACCAGCCGCCACATTCGTTAATCCAATGGTTTGTTTGTTTGGGAGGTGACCCCTCCCCTTCTTGAATCTCCCTTGGGGAATATTCCCGGCATCACTTATCAAGGCAGGGGTTTACTCGTGCACACCAGGGTGCCTGGTCGTCCCGGATTTCCCTGGACAGTCCCGGTTTTCAGAGTTTCCCTGTGTGCGGACGCTTTTGTTCATTTTACATAAATGCCCTGGTTTTTTGGGCAAGGGTCAGGTCAACCTGCCAATCAGGAGTGAAACGTATGCTCTCCTTCACATGCAGCTCTAGAGTCCTGTAACACTTCTGCTGCCTGCTCTGGTGTGCGTGGGTACACACACACACGTGTCTACAGGACAGGCTGGATAGAAAAGTGAGACTACGGGCTTTAGTCCTACTTTTATGTCTACCCTGGCCCGGTTTTTTCTTTTCAAAACCTGGTCACCCCAGCGCACACACAAGAGAAACGTAAAAGAAGTAATGCGCAGATTCACGTCCCTTTTGATTTGTTAAATTCGGTTTTTGTGAGTTTCTTTCTGAGACCATGTATGTTAGTACTTTAAAGCTATTCCTACTTTTAATGTTTCTGGAAATAATGTACTCAGAAGCAACTTTTGTAGACAATACACTACACATGCACTACATGTCATTAATTAATACACTACACGTCGTACACACATGCACAACACGCCGTACACAGATGAGCTACACATCATACATTCATGCAGTACACGTTGTACACACATGTGCTACATGTTGTGTCGACATACATACATGCACTAAACTTTGTACATACATGCACTACACGTCATACATACATGCACTACACGTTGCATACACTACACGTCATACCTACGTGCATAGTTGTATAAGTGGTTTTATTTTGGAGATTCGTGCCCTATTGGCAGCTTTTCGCATTGGGCGGCCGCTTCCCCTGGCCTCTGGCGCCCTCTGCTGTGCAGCGCTGGGGATCGCTGCTCTCAGTTCTCTGCACTGACATCCGCACTGAGCAGTACAGAGTTAACGCCTGGTTCCATCTCGTGGTATTTACATTAACCCCTAATAAAGAGCAGAAGGAGTCCGTGTAATCCGGAGTGGGCTGTGGGGCGGACCCTGGGGTGCTTGCCTCAGCAGCACCGGGGCGGCAGAGGTTCCGCCCCAGCAGTTCATTGCCTCGCTGGAGCCCCCACCAGAGCTCTCACCCAGCCAGGATCCGCGCCGCGCCGACGCACGGTGTGATCCTGAGCGCATGCGGCCGTTTACAGATTACAAAGGTGTGAAAGAAACAAGGGGCTCCCCTGGGAGCTACTTACACTCGGCTGTATTTAAACACAACTGAGCTGCGATCTGGTGCTTAGGGAATAAAAGTTCCTATTACCCAGCGGAACCCTTTATGTCAGCCCAAGAAGGCTGAAACTCTGACAGCATCAGACGTTAACTGAACTCTGGGTCTCGCGGCAAACACTGAGCTCTTTCACCAACGGTTCTAATATTGAAACATCAATCATCCTTACTGAGACTCTGACTTCAGTTTCAAACAAAGTCCAAAATGACTTTCAGGTATCACCGAACGAAGCTGTGAGACCTCCCACCTACCTAGTTGGCCATATGTAATTGCTATTAAGTTATGTTACATCTCTAAGTAAGGACAAATCACATTGGGTTCTAAGAAATGTGCAGATGTTCATCAGAGCGGTCGTCGGTCCGATCCCTATGGCCAGGAGCCGTAAACACGACGCCCTCTCTCACTACAGTGCAAGGCCCAGCCGCCTCCGAATCACACCCGCAGCTGACAGAAACCTGTCCCGATAAATTATCACTAATTGGCTCGTGTCTGATATCATGATTCCAAGTGCTGGTGGGCAGAGCTGGAACCCCAAATTCCGACACACTTGTTTTAAGCACTTTGCTCTAGCAGAGGAACACAGGGGGGAACAAACAAAACATGTTACAGAGTTTCCACGCGATCGGTCCACATTTTAACATTAGCAGCAATCAATCAATCAATCATAGCATTAGCAAAGCGCACTACTCAGCCGTGAGGGTCTCAAGGCGCTGAGGGAAGGGGGGGGGGGCTACTGCTCGACCAGCCGTGTCTTGAGCTGTCTCCTGAAGGTTAGCAGGTCCTGTGTCTGACGCAGGTGGGTGGGAAGAGAGTTCCACGTCTTGGCGGTGAGGTGGGAGAACTATCTGCCGCCGGCGGTTGTTCTGTGGATGCGTGGGACGGTGGTGAGGGCAAGGTCGGCGGAGCGGAGATGCCGGGTCGTGGTGTAGAAGGAGAGTCGTCTGTTGAGGTATTCTGGTCCTGTGTTGTGCACTGCTTTGTGAGCGTGGGTGAGGAGCTTGAACGTGATTCTCTTGTTGACGGGGACCCAGTGCAGGCCTCTCAGGTGGGCTGTGATGTGGCAGTGGCGGGGGATGTCCAGGATGAGGCGTCTGGAGGCGTTCTGGATGTGTTGCAGTCTTTTCTGGAGCTTGCCCGTGGTTACGTGTGTAGAGGGTGTTGCAGTAGTCAGGTCTGCTGCTTACAAGGGCTTGGGTGACCGTCCTTCTGGTTTCCATGGGGATCCATTTGTAGATCTTCCGAAGCATGCGGAGGGTGTTGAAGCAGGAGGAGGAGATGGCGTTGACTTGCTGGGTCACTTATAGCTATGAGTCCAGGATGAACCCCAGGTTGCGTGCATGGTCGGTGGGTATCAGGGCGGTTCCCAGGGTGGCAGGCCACCAGGATTCGTCCCATGCAGAGGGGGGTCCCCTTGCTCCATTTAAGGGGGCATCTGTTCAGTGCTAGAAGGCCAAACCTACATTTAATAAAAAGTGTTTTAGCCCATTGTGGCGTGATCTCATCAGGAAAGGGTTCAAACTATGGAGAGGATTTTATGGACAAAAACCCGCCAGTAAGGCTACCGCTGTCGGCATTCCACTGGTAATTAGAGTTTATGTACCCCTGAAAGATTTCTTCAGAAGAGCCTTCAAAAAAGAGTTAATAGTGGAGGAATTCCTCCACAACGCACCCAGCCCCAATTTGTAGAGGCAGTTTTAGGTCCAGCCTAGGGAGCACGCATGTGCTCTCTCGACACGCTGTAATCTACTTCTGTGGGCTTTCACCACGCCACTCACTTACCCATCACTTTCATTCGTCCCTTGGCCTGCCTTTCAAAATTCCTTTGGTTTGTTAGGTAAATGCTTTCGGTTTGTCTCGCCTTGAGGCTGGTTTGTTCCTGCCCTGGAGGCTGACACCTTTACCTGGATTATTGCCCGATCAGCCATAAACTTTAGTGTGGGTGCACTACTTTTTTCTTTTGCCTCTGGCTTCGCACTCCATGGCGATATGTTTCTTCCTCTGGCACCTTGCTGTTTCTTTGCGGTCTCTGCGCCCCACTAAGGCTGGAGGGGGTTATTTTTTATTTATTTATAAAGCGCAAACTCGACCAGAAGATTGGAGGCCTTACATGAGCACTGGTTAAATTTGCAGCCCAATTCCTAAATTCTTTCCATGTTTAGGAGTTGAAAAATATACAAACTGGCGCCTTTTAAATGGAAAAAAAACACAAGGGAAACCCTCAACTCGGCTCTCCCGGCACAGCAGGAGAGCGGATGCTACAATATTCACTGCACTCGGGAAACTCACCCCATAACGCTTTGCGGGGCATTCCTTTTACAACACATCTGCACCCACAACTCAGCCCGTGGTCGTCCTAGGACAATGGGAGTACCACCAAAACGTTCAGCACAACACGCTTTTTCTGTCCTGCTCATCTTCTGGGTCCTAACACTCGGTCGAGGGGGATTCCAAAGTCATCGCCTCTCCCACCATTCAATGTGTTTTTAAGCTCTCCCACGGCTGGACTCGGTCGAGGGGGATTCCAAAGTCATCGCCTCTCCCACCATTCAATGTGTTTTTAAGCTCTCCCACGGCTGGAGCTTTGCATTACAGCTGGAAGCAGTTTGTGTTGTAAGGGCCGTGTTTGTAGTATTATTCTAGCAGGCCTGTTAGACCTGAAAACGTGGAATGCACTATGTCCTCTAGGGGCTGAATATATAGTTACATGACCATGCTTCTTCCAAATGCTATTTTTATTGTGATGTCCTCTAGGGGTGGTTCATTACAGTGTAATGCCAAGTGTATTAAGGGATGCACAAACGCATTTTATTTCTGATGAAGGTTTAATGTGCTGCATAGCTAAATACTTATAAGGTCCCAAAGGCGAGACATATTGGCTATGCCAATGCTTGTTTAATATGCAATAACCAAGGGATGACCACAGTCTTGCCCAGCTGGATAACTTCATGAAGCCTTCTCAATAGGATCTCAATTCTGGAGTTGACCAGATTCTGAGCCAGTGAACTAAAGGTCTCAAAAGTTGCTAGGTCACCAATTTGATTTAAAGCTAAATCAAAATATACAGGAACAAGTGGTGTAGCTTGTGGGAGAGAAAGTAGTTATCTTAAAAAATGATTATCACAAACTAATATAGAATCTGATGGTGTCACCCCCCAGACCTCAGCCCCAGATAGAGCAGCCAATGAACTGCAGCCTTGTAAACTTCTACTGCAGAAGAAACTGGCCTCTGATTGGCTGCCCTAGACATTCTCCTAAAGGCGGCTGCCTTCTGTACAATAATTGCTTTACATTTCTCAATATGGGTGGACCATGATTGAGAACTACTGATTCTTATACCCGGATAATCAAAGGATTTAACTTCCTTGAGTACCATGCCCCCCAATGACAGATTCCTTCTAAAAGATCCTTAAGGCCTAGTAGTCATAAACTTGGTCTTTGCAACATTAATCTCAAGCCCTCTACGGTTGCAAAAGTCCTGGAATTTGCTTAATAGATTCTGAATTCCAGAAGGGGTCCTTAAAATAAGCAGTGCGTTGCCTGCAAACAACGCACCGAATATGGGACACTGCCAAGTTTGGGGGCTGGCCTGGGAACCCAAACCAACCCTGGCAACGTTTGTCAGACCAGCCCATACGGTGCATAGCGAGTTTACCTGACCACTAGACTGGGGCTTGTGGGTGTTCTCCCACCCTACCCCCAAGAAAATGTGAGGAAAAAATTGCAAAAACAATGCACTCTACGAAAGATTTTCATCATATATTTAGCTGTATTAATCTTTAAAGCATACTAAATGATGACCTTACAGTGCACCAGGATACAACAATCTTTATTAGGGCTGTTCAATGATTCCCACCATCACCCTCTAACTGTGCTTCTCTTCTCTCCATAGCCCCTTTCTCACATGTATATCATTTTTTATATAGCGCCTCTCTCACCAGTGTAGGGTGTTGGAGCACTTTGCATCACACACATACAGAGACAATGCATCATACGTGCGTAAATCAGTCTATAGGAAATGTTACATAAGACAAAGGGGACTACAAGGTGTAGGATTCACATGTCATCCACACTGTTGGCATTTTTAAGAGAGAATGGACTGTGGAAGCATAAACTCAGGATTCAGAACGTAACACAGTGGTTAGTGTTGACTTTACTAATAACAAGTTAGTTCTTCCCAGACAAACCCTTTTTAGCAAAATTAGGATAATCAAAGACTGGGAAAAATATAAGTTTCTAACCTGTACCATGGAGTTTGCCTGCAGCCCTTTGATGACAGTTCATAGCTCACTGTGCTAGATTACGATTGTAACTTATGAACTGTGCGGTAACAAAAGGCTCTCCATAACAAAAGCAGTAACTCACTGAGCATTGCACACAAAATACTGTTCTGTGATCTGCACAGTACACGTTCTCTGCAGCAGGCACATTAACCCTCTGCGCTACCTTAGGTGAGTCAAAACTGCCACTAGGCAAACCTCCATCCCTCTCCAGGGGGTACACTAATCAACAGAGACATCTTGGCACTTTTATTGTTGCTTGGAAACTGTTGGATATACAAGGATCTCTGCAGTGCTTTTAAAACTGATGCACTGATATAAAACTGCCCCTCCAGTAATAAAAGCACCGCCCCACCCTTCTAGCTTCCCGGTCAAACGCTCGATGCCCAGTACGGCCAGTCCTGCCTTGGCATCATGGGTTGAGACAAGAAGATAATCAAAGGCATCATTAATAAACAAGGAAGATCGGGAAGTTGCAGGAACTCATCTCTGCGGCTCCAGTGGGTAACTTTTATCCTCTCTGTGAGCTCCCCATCCTTCCCCCACCGTACTTAGGTAAAGTTATCCTCATGCGGCCTCATTAGAGTCCCTACCAGATAAGGCGGAGCTCCCATTGACCCGAGAGAGACCCAGAGAGTAGTTCTAGGCACCAGATCAAAAGCAGCTCTCAGGTCAATGAAGGCCACATGTAGATGGCCCTTCAGGAGCTTCCATAGGATCAAGAAACATCTAAGGACTTGATCCACAGTTCCCACCTTGGATCTGGACGCAGCCTGAAGCAGGGAAAGGATATCTTCATCTGCAGTGGAGTTTGTGTAAAACCTGACGGCAGGACACCTTGTGTAATATGTCAATGAGGCTAATGGGCCTATAATTGCTCCGATCTGATCTAGCGCCCTCTTGAAGGATTGGAATAGTCACGGCGCCTCTCCCGGAGTCAGGTAGAGAAGCTCCAGCCGTAGGAGCATGTGACAAGATACTAATGTCCGGGCCCAAATCTCGACCTCAGAACGATACGAGTAGCGTGCTACTCGCCGAAAAGCACTTCGACGCCTCGTCAGGGATAGTAAGCGCTATATAAATACTATTACAATACAATACAGGTCACCCGGATTACAGTCTAGTCCAGGAGCTTTCCCAGGCTTGAAGGACACGATTGCTACCTTGGTGTCTTGTAAAGAAAAGGTGCCGAACCCTGGTTCAATAGATCACTTTTACCCTCGAGGCCAGGATCAATATCACATGACGACAGTTATGGATAAGGTGGCGAATAAATATTTGAAAAAAGTTGCACCGTTGTCTGCTGCTGTATACGGTGCACAGTTGGAGTGCCAGCTTTTAAGCTGTCATGGGCAATCATATGACAGAAGGAAGAAACATCATTCTTTCTGGAAGCCTCCAGCAAATTCTGCCAGTTTTGCTCACCCTGTCCCTTTTCACTTGTCTCTAGCATATCTTTATCACGGCATCTGGCTTCACGGATCCCTTGTGGGCCTAATGATCTGATGGCTGACAACACACTCGTTTTTGTCCACCTGCAATCCTCAGTGAACCATGGACCGCCTCAGTGGAGGCTCATTTTGCCCTTCCAGCCCCTGCCTCCACCTGAAAAAGCCCTCCTAGAGAGCTAACTAGATGGTTGTGGATTCTGATAGGCACAGTGGCAGATCCGCATCCTTGTCAGGCGAGAGAACTGAGTCAAAAGGATCACAAATTAAACAAACTGCTTAGGGCAAGAGATCATTTTAGAGCACTTGAGAACCCTCCTGGAAATCCCAACAGTAGCATCCCCCAGGAACCTTGTCTCACCAGAAGGTGCTAAAGTCCTTCTCGAAGAGTTAGATGAGGGGGTTATGGTCGCTCTCTACTCTAACTACACCGCAGGCGTCGCCAACAGGGCCAGAGATCGAGAGAAGGGAGTATATCATCAATTCTATTCTCTACAGGCCTTCTGCGAAATCTGAACACCCTACCCACGTCAGAAACTGATCTGCCACTGAATGCCCGGACCCTGTGAGGGATTGTGAACAGAGCTGACTGAGCACCACAGCAGAGCTAACGCTTGAGGTTGGATATATTACATGCCTAATCAGTTTTCCGTTAACTAACGACTGGTCTAGGAATTTAAGTAAATGCCCCATGACCACATCTCTGAACAGGGTACGATGAATTGTGCTCTGTTTTGTAAATTTTATAAAGACTTGAGGAAGCTCTGGATTTTTCCAATTTTTAAGTCCCTTGGTCTTAGACAATGTTACCCGCCTATTTATTCTCACAGTTTTTTATCATATTTACATACTTGTCATCATATGACAAAGTATGTAAATCTTGACCTGTAGCATGTGTTTATCTTTTGTATATTGTTGTATACGTCTTAGAACTAAATGAATGTTGATTTGTATACAGGACTTTGGGACTGATGGCTTTTATGATTTTACTGTTTGAAATCGAATAAAGCTTTATGAACTGAACTGAGCAGCCGCAGCAGGGCAAGAGAGGCACTGAGTTCCAGAATGGGCACAGCTGCCTCTTCTGGTTCAATCACCAATGATATTCAGTCCAGTGGCTCAGAGTTGGTATTAAAATTACCCCCAAAAATAAAGCTTGGTTTATAAGATACTGACACTAAGGGGCTCATTATGAACACGGTGGGAAACCCCGCCGTGTTCATGCTGGTGGTCTTTTGATAGAACGCCAGCCCCCTTGACACCCCGCCGGCCCACTTACAAACATTCTGTTGGGCTGGGACATTGCTGACGGCTCCACATGAAGCCGTTGTCAATGCCTCAGTGCAGCAGGTGCAGCAGCACCCGTCACGCAGATCACTGCCCATAAATTGGGCAGTGACCTTTGCAATGGGGCACTGCACAGGGGCCCCTGCACTGCCCACGCCAAGTGCAGGTGCCCCCAGGGGGGCCCCGGAGCACCCCTTCTGCCAGCTTTTTCCTGGCAGGGGAACCCGCCAGGGAAAGGCTGGATGAAACAGGGTTCACTATCCGGAGGGCGGTCTGAACCGCTGTGATCATAATGAGGGCCTAAGTGACGATCCAGGGTGCTTAGTGTCGGAGAGACACTTTTGTGAGCGACACTGCAGTCATAGATGTTGTAGACATTGATGATTGATCCATTACTAGGGCGTAAGTTAGTCCTAAGACGTCTGGCGACTCGATTATCAATTGCTCAATATCCCAATTGAGAGATAATTTAGCCCATATCAGGAGGCCCCCAGCGGGGCAACCACAGAAAAAGGAAGAGCTTGCACAGCAAAGGTAGCAAACCCTGATCCGTGGGGTGGTTCTAAACCCCAAGTTTCCAGGAACAGGCAAGGATGAAAGAAATCCATGTAAACTCTCCTAATGTGTCAGCAACTTACTACGTATTCCCGCAATATTCCGGGAAAGAATCAACATCAATGCTGAGATATTCCAATGTGGTATCTAGTGTGAGATCCTCACCCCCCCCCCAAAAAGGTGTCTGGTAATACCACTGTCTGAAATGGCGGTACCCTGGCACTTACTACAGAGGGTTCAAAAGTGAGAGCATCATGGGTAGAAGTTAATCAACACCAGATGGGCCACTCTCTCCTAGAGTTACCCTCCTCCACACCCGTTTGACCACGATGTACAGTACCGCAAGAGCAAGCACGCTGGATCCCTGTTCCTGCGGTACCAATACAGCGGGTGTCCATTGCGAGGAACCCATCGAGGATTTCTCTAGAAACCACCTTAGTCTCAATAGTATAGCATGGCTGTGACTCTAGTCGGTTCCTGCGCACATTCAGGATGTCTGGCATGATGATCGACTTCTATTATTAGTCCTTAACCAATGCAGAACTTTCTCAAAGCAAGCTTTGTCCAACTTCGGAACAGTGATCAGTTTGAAGTCATAAGTACCCGTGTAGCGTCCGGCGAAGGCGGGTCTCCAGTAGGTAGGACCACACAAGTCCCTACCCAATTGACTAGGCCGTGCTCTCCCTCTAGAAGCATCCCAGTGGGCCCTGAAGTGATGATTCCACTGGGATGCCATACACTGGGAGGGTCTTAGACGATGATGGTCACACCTGGGATCCTGTCTGCTGCCTACACCTCGTTGGCCATCCTGATGCCTGCTGAGTTGTAAAGGATGGGGAACGTGCCAAGACCTTGCAATATCCAAGGATCTCTCTTGACTACACGGGGCACGGCTTCTGCGGTAGGTTGGGCAGAGGGAAGGGGGGACGACGAGACAGAACCAAAAGCAGGCTAGCAGTACAAGTCTGAGATTTAGTGACCGGAGCAATCATATCAGCTGTAGTATTTAATTTGCATTCTTAACACTTAGCAACTCCTTTAGGCCCGCCACTTCCTTGGGCAGGGCGAGTACTACTTCATACAGATTAGATGTAGTCATGTGACCGAGTAACTATGCTGACCTGCTCGCGCTACACCCCAGTCCTGGTGGTCCTTCCAAAGCATCTTCAGTCAATGGTGTGGACCTGTTAGAACAGGTGACCACTGGCTCAAGGGGTGGGGGCTGGCGTGCCAGCCATGGGTTTAAGGTTTATCCTGCTGGGTCTGTGGTTGGAGGGGGGGTAGTAAGCTTGCAAGTTACTTTCAAGTGCTCGTCCATACCTTATCAGGTGTTTTGCCAATGATGGCCGGTAGTAATGCTTTTGCGCTCTTCTCGGGACCACTAGTCTGAGATGACAACGGCGGATTCAAAACCATCTCGACCTCTTCCATCAAATCATTAATTTAGTTAAGGGTACTTGGAGACTTGGAGACTTTTACCTTTGCACTACTGGGGTCACCTTACTATTGGATCCAAAACTGAGCAGCGAGTACACCCCTTTAGCACTCTCGACCCTTATGGTCGTGAAGTCGAGCGATCCAGCGAGCACATGGGGAGACGCTGTAAGCTGGACATGCGCAACTCAACAAAGCGCTTAACTACAGTTAGAAAAACATTGTCCTGTTAGTGCTTTTCCGTAAAGCTCATAAGTAAAAAAGCACTCAATTCACACACAGCTAAATGCTACACATGAAATGCAGTGTGGCGAAGTATTACGCCAGTTATTTATACGAGGGGGGTCACTACAGCAGAGCCAGCCAATGCTACTTTCAGGCTGCGCTCAGGCCTTTAGAGATCACAACATGCGTAATACAGTAACTGGCTCCATGGGCATCAATTCACCAAAATGTCAGGGGTAGCGGAAGTGACATCACACACCCTTTGACCTCCACTTTCACTCACACACACATAGTTACACATACACACAAATTCACACTTACATACACTCTCTCCCACATACACACACTCTCACCCGCAAGCACGCACAGAACATGCACTTAAAAGCATTTTTACTTAACTCAGCTGCCATGATAGGGCAGGTAACTGCACTCCATTTGTATTACACTAATAGTGTTTTATTATTCACTATTAGTGTGATAAAAAACTGAGAGAAAACAAAGAGTGGAGCCCCAGCTGACCACAAGTGTGAGCTGCCACCTCAGGCGCATTTTGCATATTACTGGCTGCGTCCGGTTCGATATCTGCCACACCTTGCACCTGAGTCGGATTCCGTGTGGCCGGACGACTTGGTCCGCGTTCTGGGTCATCCTTCCCGTTCTCGGGTGCGAGGCGTTGACACAGTGATGTGCACCGCTCGGGATTGGGCGGTGCTGCTGAGCTGCTCTGGGGTGAGCTTCCCCTTTGTTCCTTCATTGCCAGTTCTTGCAGTGGCGGATCTGGAGATGTTTCGAGATGTGCGACTACGAGATTTTCTCCGCCAATCTAGTTTAGCTGCCCTGGGTGATTGGTTTGTAAATGGCCGATTGATTTCCCCCGGAGAGGTGCTAGATGACGGATGCGCTACAGCGTTGCAGCGGCTGCATCTGTTGCGTGTTTGTGCAATGTTACGTGCTCGATTCTCTGGTCTTGCGGAACCTCCAGTGGAGTGTCGGGCTTTGGAGGTGCTATGCTGCGCCCAGTCGCCTCGTAAACTTATTACTAAATTGCATAATTGTACGCAGGAGCGGCGGGGTGACCGGTGTGAGCCTGCTAGAATGTGCTGGGAGGCAGATGTGGATGAGCCTATATCTGAGCACGAGTGGCGTAGATGCTGTGAGCAGATGAACGTTTTATCCCCCAATTATAGACTACGCCTGATCCACTTCAAATTCTTGCATCGCCTCTATTATACCCCTAGCAGTCTCTACTCTATGGGCCTGGTGCAGATGCGTGCTGTGAGCGGTGCCGTGCTCCCGAGGCTGGTTTTCTACATCTTGCGTGGGAGTGCGCTGAGATACATGCTTTCTGGGTGGAGGTTGTGAGAATTATTGAGGAGATGATTGGTTTGAGGCTGCCCTTCTCCCCCAGAGTAGCGCTACTTGGCTGTGTGGACGAGGTGCGTCGGACCCATAGGCAGTTGGTGGGCCTGCTCCTGTTGTTGGCCAAGCGCAGGGTTGCGATGGGCTGGGGTCAGGCCCCTCATGGATCTGACTGGCTGCGTGACGCCTCCTTTAGTCAAGAACAGCTGCTGATTTTTTGGTAGTTGACCCCGGAGGGTTCCCGTCTTCGGGATATTTGGGCTCCGCTGCTCTCCTTTTTGGACGCTTTATAATTTGGGTGTGTGCGTACTACATGATAGGCTATGTGCTTAGCTGTTCTCTGTGCCTTCACTCTCCTCTCACGATGTTGTAAGAGTGTAAATCTGTTTGCTGCCAGTGCCCTGCGTTCTTCTCTGCCTGCCTTCTTTTCTCCCCTTCTATTCTTGGTTAATGATTGGACTGACGCTGACATATTATTGGCGGAGGCTGGAGACCCCTAGTGATCTGCGTGGACTTTGATGTGGCTTATTGCCATAGAAAGACTCGAAACATGTTTGCACTCTCACATAATAGGTGGTGGCCCCTGGGACTAGGTGGGGCTTGAATTCCTTATCCTTCTGTATTGTGCTCTGTGGGCTGTCTTTTTTACTGTATTGTTGTATGTTACCCTTCTTTATTAATAATAAAAAGTATTAAAAAAAAAAAAGTATGAGCTACCACTGTGTTCCTGGCACTGAAGTTCCCACTTCTGAGGTCAGGGTGTCGCAAAGGCAGTACCAGGGGTTGCAGCTGTGACCCCTGGCACCCCCCAAATGACATCCATGGCTCCAGGGGTTTGTGGGACTCTGTATACTTTCACTTGATCAGGGCTGAGGGCACAAAGTTACTGCTCCCTTGATATGGTGATTTTCAGGTAATGCTCATAGTTTCATAGTTGTGAAAGTGTCTGTATGGTAATCTCTCCAGCACAAGCACTCAGCAGTATTTTATTACACAGTCTGTACATGCACACATGTCCCACTAACACATATTTTTATTACCAGAAAACAACATCTATTGAGCTTTTCATCTACTTCAAGCTTCAGATCACTTACATCCCATTGTGGCCTTTCTCTGGACTTGTTTTAGTCCAGGGGCCTCCAACCTTTTCCGTAGCGAGAGCTACTTCTGATCAGTGAAAATCATCCTGAGCTACCGAAGGTTAAACGACTTGCGCATTATTACCAGACACCCCCATGCCCAGCTTCCTCAACTTTAAGCATAATGCCCATTGAGACAGATACTATGACTAGGACACTAGGATAGGGCTACCATGTGTGTCAGTGACAGCATGGTCGGTGGGGATGTATGAACTAGTGAGCATATGAATGAGGTATGTAGGAAGCTGGTCTGGTGTGTGGTGAGCACCTATGGAGCACCAGGTTAGTGACGTGTAGTCAGTGTCTAGGAATCCAGGCTCTCTAGCGGTAGCAGTGGGCAAGCAGAAAAGACTTATCTAGGAGACATGCAAAGCTCATGCAATACCACTGTAGTCACAGAGCACTTACACATAGTTGCTGGAAAGAGCCGGAGAAACAATGTTGCAAAGCAGAGTCAGCGCTGAAGTTGCAGATTGTTGTTCCTGAAGAGTCCAGTTGTGGGTTCGGTGACCAGAAGATGAAGTAAACGATGCAGAGGAGTCCTGCTGGAACCTTGCACGTCAAATCTTAGGTCCCACCCAAGAGGGAGACCCTAAATAGCCCAGGAAGGGGGCTTGGTCACCTGTAAGGTGGCCACCTATTAGGAGGGAGCTGTGACGTCAACTGCCTGACCCGGCTACTCAGATGCTTCAAGGGGGCTTTGCTCACCTTGGATTCAAGATGTCAGAATCAAGTGGCCACCTGCAGGAGCTCTGGGCACCACTCCTGTCGTGGTGATGGTCAGGGAAATGGTCACTCCCCTTTCCATTGTCCAGTTTCGTGCCAGAGCAGGGACCAGGGGTCCCTGGACTGGTACAAACCAGTTTACACAACGAGGGCACCAAATGTGCCCTTCAAAGCATACCAGTGGCTTGGGTAGGCTACCCCTCTCCAATCCTTCTCACACCAATTTCCAAGGGAGATGATGTTACCTCCCTCTCTCACAGGAAATCCTTTGTTCTTCCTTCCTCTGCCTGAGCTGGTCAAGCAGCAGGAGGGCAGAAACCTGTCTAAGGGGTGGCAGCAGCACAGGCTGCCCGGAAAACCCCAGAATACTGGTAGGAGCAATGCTGGGGGTCCTCTAAGGAGCCCTTAGAGTGCATGGAATAATACAATTAATTCTGGCAACAGTATTGGGGTATGATTCAGACATGTGTGATACCAAACATGCCCAGGTTCCAAATTACCATTATGTAGCTAGACACAGGTGACCAGTGCACAGATAAAATGGCGTCTCGTACTTACAAAGTCCAGTGTAATGGAACTAGTTCGTAGGGGCACTTTTGCTCATGCAGGGGAGCCCTCACACACAGGGACGTGCACCCTGCCCTCTGGGCTAAGAGGGCCTACAATAGGGCTGACTTACAGTGACCTGATGCAGTGACCTGTGGTGA
Organism: Pleurodeles waltl; assembly: GCF_031143425.1. Lineage (NCBI taxonomy): Eukaryota > Metazoa > Chordata > Amphibia > Caudata > Salamandridae > Pleurodeles > Pleurodeles waltl. Next base: position 12,436,087 of record NC_090448.1, on the reverse strand, counting down.
AAGGCCTGCAGACACATTTTGCAGCCCATGGGGAACCCCTGGATTCCCAATGCCCTGAGTACCTAAGTACCATATACAAGGGACTTATATGGGGGCACCAATATGCCAATTGTGGGGTGTGCAAACTCCTAAGCAACTAAATTTAGAGGGAGAGAGCACAATCAATGGGGTCCTGGTTAGCAGGAACCCAGTGAAAACAGTCAAAGCATACTGATAGCAGGCAAAAGGTTGGAGTAACCATGAACAAAAGAGGGTGCTTTCCTACAAGCTAAATGTGCATGGGTGCCTGAGAGCCTGTGTTGCATGTACTTGTGGCACAGGACATACGTTTTGCCATATGTGGCACTGTTACATATTTAACAGAAACATACAGTCAATTTTTTAAATGGGAGGAATTTAAAGTGCAAAAATATTCATAATGTGGGCCATTTTTCTGAACTTTAAATTTCTCCCATTTTAAAATTACTGCATTTTCTACTTATGAATATGGCACAGTGTTCTGCTGGCCACTGGGAGCAAGAGGCCTGCTGTTTGTAAATGCAACACTTGAAAAAAATGAGAAAATTTTAAGTTAACTTAATCGTAAGGTAACTTTTCATTTTCATTTTCTCCGAGTTAAAAGCATTGAGAAACACCATTTTGTGCTCACCTCCAATATTGAGTTGACAAGGACTTTTATTTAAGAAGCAAATACCTCAGTGCTTCAGTTCTTCACCTCTGTGCCCCGGGCCATAAATCTGACTCCAGGAGTTCAGTTACCACCCCCTGGTATCTGCAGCCTGTTAATAATAATGTAAATTAAACACAGCCTTCCCGTAACTTTAAAAGGAAAAATGTGGCCTGGTGGTAATTTAACAATGAATTCAGGGCGACAAGCTACTGTGAAGGGGTCTGTGAGCTACTGGTAGCTTGTGATCGACTGGTTGGAGACACTTGTTCTAGTCCATTTCCATTTGGGTGTCTAATGTTACACATATATTTTATATTTGGCTTGAGAAGGGCCTTATCTACGGGCACTCACACAGAGGCCCACTATTATTAAAGGACAATCATACCCTGTGTATGACAGAATATCAAGAACAATATTGTGACACTGGATTAGAGTGTCACAAATATCATCTACAAAAACATAGAATATACAAACTTTGTATGTAAACTAAAAAATTATTGAGTCAAAAATATAAACAAACATAATGTTATTTAAAAAGTTAGGTATATTGAAATATATAAATAGCAATAATACTAAAAATAAATAGTTGTAATTAGTAATGTCAAATAAATATATTTAAATATATATGTTTTAAAGAAATATAAAAGATAATCAAACATTAACAAAATCATATCTTGTACAATAAAAAAAAATAAACAAATACAATTATTTTTTTATAAATAATATATACAACAAAGAAACAAAACTCCTGCAGGACCAGTGTACAGATGATCCAGGGTAACCTGTCAGGGCTCCCCACAGCAGAACCATCTCTGTACTGTCCCCCCAAAGGCTGCAGGGGGTAGCTCTACTGGCCCTGGGGAAACTCATCTTGGCCCTGTGAGCAACCTGCAATCAGAAATTCTTGTGCTCATCCTTCTGTAGTGGTCAGGTGGTTTCCTCCCTCCAGCAGGGAATTCCTCCCACGGTGCTTCCCCCAGGTCCAGATTGTTCTCAAAAGCCCCTCCCTTGGGTAGGGGTTTTTAAGTGGTGGGTGCAAAGTTCCAGGAGCTTGGCACTGCTGCCCAATCAAAGTGTAAAACATCTCCACTTACCCCTGCTCCAACCCTCCTGCACAGCATTTTGGGAATATCCAAGATGGAACTATCAAGTGGTGTCTTGAAAACCCTTCTCTGAGATCCTAAGCCCAAACCTTAACTGGCAGCTACCGGGGCTCTTTCCTCTAAAACATCAAAGGGAAGCCCACTTGCGACCGGCTCCAGACCTCTGGCTACCCTGCGTTCTTCCTGTGGGCTGAGCCGTCCCAGGCCAGGCGCAGCCTGAAAAGTAATCAGCACATGCATATCTCACCCCACCTTTCCTGGGGCAGGCCTGGCTACTGGCACATCCTATTATTGTGTGAGGTGGTCTTGGATCTCCTGGTTCATCGTCCAGCTGAGTAGACATCGAGAGTACAAGTGTTAAGAAGGGGGCCCGCGACAGCGTCCCTTTCCTAAACCAAGCAAGAGGGCAGACGTGGCCTCATCTCATGGAGCATCAAGGTTGTTTCAACGGATTAAAATACGTGACACACAGGTTTATTCTTACACGAGACAAGGGTGACACAGGCCGTGCTCCTGAATATTTTAGCGTCACTGCCTGAAGTACAGTTAGTTTAAATACCGTGGAGGTCACTTACGGGTCGCCAGGAGTCGCAGCTGCGACCCTTGGAGACCCCTGGCACTGCCTTTGCGACCCCTATCCCAAGGGGTGGCAAGATCAGAGCCAGAAACACAGGGGCCGCTTGTGAACATCGGCTGGGGCTCCAATCTCCTTGTTTTTAGTCAACTTTTATCTCACTAATACTGACTAATCGCATGTTAATCACTTTAAGTGTAATAACAACTGGAGTAAAATGAGCTGGAATATGGCCCTTCCTAGCAGCTGAGGTAAGAAGGAAATGCTTTCACATGTGTGCTGTGTGCAGCTGAGAGCATGTGTATGTGATGGAGAGGGTGTGTGTGTCTCTACGAGTGTGTGTGAGTGAGCGTAAAGGTGAACTGATGAGTGATGTCACTTCCGCTAACCCTGGCCTTTTGGTGAATAGACATGCACGTGGACGTCCTTCAAGAGCTTTGGCAATTTTAATTAAAGTTCCCCAAAACTCAGTAATCACACCTTTAAGCACCCTCACCAGTAGCAACATAGTTGGTACCCTCAAGGTTTCTAAAAAAAAAAGTAAGTAAACCACAGAAAGTATTTTTTGTGAACTTATGTTTACTGTCATGCAAAACTCTGCTTAATTTTTTAAAAATGTTAGACCTCTTGATAAAGGTCAGAGGTGACCTAAAAACTAAGGCCCATATTTATAGAACATTAGCTGCGCCTTAGTGTCATATATTTTGCTGCTAAAGTGGTTCTAATTAACTCCATATTTATAGTTTGACGCTAGAGCCGTCTATCGCCAAAATATTGGAGTTGGCGCCATTTCTAGGAAGCGCCATCCCACCTTACATCAATGAGATGCAAGGTAGGCGTTTCCTTCCTAAAATGTCGCTAGCCCACCAGCGCCTTATTTAACTCCTGACACTGAAATGACGCGCACCTTGGAGGCGGACCTAAATAATGGCGCTAAGACCGATTAGCGTCATTATTTAACGCCTGGTCAGACCAGGCGTTAAAGTGCTGGTAGGCCCATTTCCATGGGGAAACACCATGGAATTGGCACATAGATGCCCACCCCAACCCCCAGCATCACCACTACCCACACCAGAGTGACACTACTAGAGGGGGGAGCCCATCACATATACATGTATGTGTGTGGTGTGCCACTGGGGGCCCTTGCATGGGGTCCCCTGCCTGCCACTGGGTATGTTGGGCTTGCCCTGGGGACACCGGTCCCCTGTGGTGGGCATTGGGCTTGTGGTGATGACTCCTGTCTATACTTAGGCAGAAGTCATTTTTTGGCTGCTTGTGAATAAAAAAATGATGCTGGGCTGACTGGCGGCAGATACAGGGAGTGCAGAATTATTAGGCAAGTTGTATTTTTGAGGATTAATTTTATTATTGAACAACAACCATGTTCACAATGAACCCAAAAAACTCATTAATATCAAAGCTGAATATTTTTGGAAGTAGGTTTTAGTTTGTTTTTAGTTTTAGCTATGTTAGGGGGATATCTGTGTGTGCAGGTGACTATTACTGTGCATAATTATTAGGCAACTTAACAAAAAACAAATATATACCCATTTCAATTATTTATTATTACCAGTGAAACCAATATAACATCTCAACATTCACAAATATACATTTCTGACATTCAAAAACAAAACAAAAACAAATCAGTGACCAATATAGCCACCTTTCTTTGCAAGGACACTCAAAAGCCTGCCATCCATGGATTCTGTCAGTGTTTTGATCTGTTCACCATCAACATTGCGTGCAGCAGCAACCACAGCCTCCCAGACACTGTTCAGAGAGGTGTACTGTTTTCCCTCCTTGTAAATCTCACATTTGATGATGGACCACAGGTTCTCAATGGGGTTCAGATCAGGTGAACAAGGAGGCCATGTCATTAGATTTCCTTCTTTTATACCCTTTCTTGCCAGCCACGCTGTGGAGTACTTGGACGCGTGTGATGGAGCATTGGCCTTCATAAAAATCATGTTTTTCTTGAAGGATGCAGGCTTCTTCCTGTACCACTGCTTGAAGAAGTTGTCTTCCAGGAACTGGCAGTAGGACTGGGAGTTGAGCTTGACTCCATCCTCAACCCGAAAAGGCCCCACAAGCTCATCTTTGATGATACCAGCCCAAACCAGTACTCCACCTCCACCTTGCTGGCGTCTGAGTCGGACTGGAGCTCTCTGCCCTTTACCAATCCAGCCACGTGCCCATCCATCTGGCCCATCAAGACTCACTCTCATTTCATCAGTCCATAAAACCTTAGAAAAATCAGTCTTGAGATATTTCTTGGCCCAGTCTTGACGTTTCAGCTTGTGTGTCTTGTTCAGTGGTGGTCGTCTTTCAGCCTTTCTTACCTTGGCCATGTCTCTGAGTATTGCACACCTTGTGCTTTTGGGCACTCCAGTGATGTTGCAGCTCTGAAATATGGCCAAACTGGTGGCAAGTGGCATCGTGGCAGCTGCACTCTTGACTTTTCTCAGTTCATGGGCAGTTATTTTGCGCCTTGGTTTTTCCACACGCTTCTTGCGACCCTGTTGACTATTTTGAATGAAACGCTTGATTGTTCGATGATCACGCTTCAGAAGCTTTGCAATTTTAAGAGTGCTGCATCCCTCTCTGCAAGATATCTCACTATTTTTGACTTTTCTGAGCCTGTCAAGTCCTTCTTTTGACCCATTTTGCCAAAGGAAAGGAAGTTGCCTAATAATTATGCACACCTGATATAGGGTGTTGATGTCATTAGACCACACCCCTTCTCATTACAGAGATGCACATCACCTAATATGCTTAATTGGTAGTAGGCTTTCGAGCCTATACAGCTTGGAGTAAGACAACATGCATAAAGAGGATGATGTGGTCAAAATACTAATTTGCCTAATAATTCTGCACTCCCTGTATTTTGCCGCTAATCAGCCTATCGCCGTTATTGACTCACTAGTGCCATTTCCCAGACACCATCCATCACCAGTTAGATTGTGTTTTTTGAGACGCTAACCATTCTTTAGCGCCATTGTGTGTGATTTCTTAAATATGACGCACAGATGGTGCTAGGGAATGACGTTAGCTTGCGTTAAGAAAAATGATGCACGACTACGCTAGCACAGTTGTGCATCGTTTTTCATGAATATGGGCCTAAATATCCCAGTGCAATATTCATCTTTGGAGGAGACTGGAATGTTAAAATGACAAACTTCCAGTTACACTCACTTGTAGACACACAACTGAGGAAAGCACTGAATATACCAACTGCCAACGTAGGACATCAAGTGAAAAAAGTTCAGTGCTCGTGACTGTCTGACGTCAATTTAATTTCAAGTATGAGTACTTAACAGGTGGTCAAGAGATGACTCCCCGGCATGTTCAACCTGAATTCTTGGCTCAATAAATAGCCCAACTGACTATAATGCTGCAGTGAGCAATGGGAATTTTTCATTGTCACAACTTCAAATATATGTACCTTGAAGAAGAAGTGAGCACCTCCCACTGGCTCTCAAGATGACACACTAAGGGCCTGATTCTAACTTTGGAGGACGGTGTTAAACCGTCCCAAAAGTGGCGGATATACCACCTACCGTATTACGAGTTCCATAGGATATAATGGACTCGTAATACGGTAGGTGGTATATCCGCCACTTTTGGGACGGTTTAACACCGTCCTCCAAAGTTAGAATCAGGCCCTAAGTCTAGGCATCAGGATATTTACATGACCTACTATCACTGGGACTACTAACAAGAAAAAATACATTATAATGCAAAACTAACTGGGAAATATCTACCATTCTTGGGCCAACGAAGATAACCATAAAAGGAAACCAAGAGACAATGTGGTAGAGCCCTTACCGTTACAGATATTGAAATATCAGTAAGTGTTGGACGTGTTAGATACATGAAAGGTAAAATATTGAAATATCAGCAAATGTTCAACGCGTTGGATAAGTGAAAGGACAGATATTGAAATATCAGCAAGTGTTTCACGCGTTAGATAAGTGAAAGGACAGATATTGAAATATCAGGAAGTGTTCAACGCATTAGATAAGTTAAAGGAAAGATTCTGAAATATCATCAGCAAGTGTTGGAAGTTTTAGATAAGTGAAAGGACCGATATTGAAATATCAGCAACTGTTCGACGCGTTAGATAAGTGAAAGGACAGATATTGAAATGTCCACAAGTGTTCGACGCATTAGATAAGTTAAAGGAAAGATTCTTAAATATCATCAGCAAGTGTTGGAAGTTTTAGATAAGTAAAAGGACAAATATTGAAATATCAGCAAGTGTTCAACGCGTTAGATAAGTGAAAGGACAGATATTGAAATATACACAAGTGCTGGATGTGTTAGATAAGTGAAAGGAAAGATATTGAAATATCAGCAAGTGCTGGACGTGTTAGATAAGTGAAAGGAAAGATATTGAAATATCATCAGCAAGTGTTGGACGTGTTAGATAAGTGAAAGGACAGATATTGAAATATCAGCAAAAGTTGGACGTGTTAGATAAGTGAAAGGACAGATATTGAAATATCAGCAAGTGTTCAACGCGTTAGATAAGTGAAAGGAAAGATATTGAAATATCAGCAAGTGCTGGACGTGTTAGATAAGTGAAAGGAAAGATATTGAAATATCAGCAAGTGTTGGACGTGTTAGGTAAGTGGAGGGAAAGATATTGAAATATCAGAAGTGTTGGACGTGTTAGATAAGTGAAAGAAAAGATATTGCAATATCATCAGCAAGTGTTGGACGTGTTAGATAAGTGAAAGGACAGATATTGAAATATCAGCAAGTGTTGGACTTGTTAAGTAAGTGGAGGGAAAGATATTGAAATATCAGAAGTGTTGGACGTGTTATATAAGTGAAAGGACAGATATTGAAATATCAGAAGTGTTGGACGTGTTAGATAAGTGAAAGGACAGATATTGAAATATCAGCAAGTGTTGGACTTGTTAAGTAAGTGGAGGGAAAGATATTGAAATATCAGAAGTGTTGGACGTGTTATATAAGTGAAAGGACAGATATTGAAATATCAGAAGTGTTGGACGTGTTAGATAAGTGAAAGGACAGATATTGAAATATCAGCAAGTGTTGGACGTGTTAGGTAAGTGGAGGGAAAGATACTGAAATATCAGAAGTGTTGGACGTGTTAGATAAGTGAAAGGACAGATATTGAAATATCAGCAAGTGTTGGACGTGTTAGATAAGTGAAAGGACAGATATTGAAATATCAGCAAGTGTTGGACGTGTTAGGTAAGTGAAAGGACAGATATTGAAATATCAGCAAGTGTTGGACGTGTTAGATAAGTGAAAGAAAAGATATTGAAATATCATCAGCAAGTGTTGGACGTGTTAGATAAGTGAAAGGACAGATATTGAAATATCAGCAAGTGTTGGACGTGTTAGGTAAGTGGAGGGAAAGATATTGAAATATCAGAAGTGTTGGACGTGTTAGGTAAGTGGAGGGAAAGATATTGAAATATCAGAAGTGTTGGACGTGTTAGATAAGTGAAAGGACAGATATTGAAATAACAGAAGTGTTGGACGTGTTAGATAAGTTAAAGGAAAGATATTGAAATATCAGAAGTGTTGGACGTGTTAGGTAAGTGAAAGGACAGATATTGAAATATCAGAAGTGTTGGACGTGTTAGATAAGTGAAAGGAAACACTCCTCCGACACCTGGTCTGATAAGAATATTTGTTTTTAAACTATGCTCCCTGAGAAGAACCTGGCACAAATATCAGTCCACCAGAAATCTGGCTACAAAAACCTGAATCATCTGTGTAAATATATTTCTTATGCATGAAAAGTCAGGAAAAAATTCAAACAGTCCGGCATGATATTGAAGAGGCGATTCAGGGTTAAAAAAAATATTTCTGCATCGGTTTTGCCGGAGGCAAATCACAATTTCAAACTAACCCAGATTTTCTCATCAGTGATGATATTTAGTTTAAGTATTTGGCCAATCCATACAATCTCTGAACTGATGCAGTGTGGTCAGAGGGATTTTGAGAGGGATGAGTATTTTAGGCAGATAATTACTGAACATTGCATTATTCAAAATATTGCTTCTTTTACAAAAATAGTAGGCCAGATGGAATCCCTAGGAAAATTGTTGAGAAAAATTCAACACGGTGGGCTTAGTTTTTCCCCTTGTTCCAATAATGTGCTAGGTCTGGATTTCAAAGTCTTGTACGGGATCACAAATAAAAGCACTTTTTTAAGAGGGTGGTAGATCACGCCCCGGATCTCCACTGCACACCCTTTTACGCATGGGTTTTGCTGCACTTGCAAGAGGGGGTACATAAAAAGGACTGATCCAATGGGAGCTGGGGGGGCGTTCAGAAACAGACTCAGTGCTCTGCAACATGTATCCGCTCGCCGGACGTGCACCTACGTAAGTAATGGGAAACTTTACGCATCTTAATAATAAGTGCATGTTTTGGCACCTTCTCCAGTTTCTTTATTTTAAATACTCGCAACATTTGAAGTTGTCCTCCATGAGTTGGACAGAAACATGTAGCAGTTCTTTTGTTTGCTGGTAAATTACTATTTCTGGATAGGATGAGATATCGTCTCCGGTGTCAAGTAGATCTGCTGTTTCAAGACAGTGTGACCAACAATTTAGAAATGATTACACAAAAGACAAACTTATTTTATGGAAAGGAAAGGTGAACAAAAGTGGGTTATCTACAAAAAGAAACTGTCTTAGTTGTATGAATGTAAATACTCGGGTGTTACATTCTCAAGCTGCCTGGAAATTACACAGGGCGGTAATGCACAGTAGAGGCCCTATGGTCTTTGGCGGCCTATGTTGATTTAAGGCTCGTATGAAGGTCTATCGGATTTCCCCTTTCTTAATGATTACAATGCTCTGTCTCACTGCAGATTCCTCACCTTGGAATATTTCCCAGCTGAAAGTCTGGATCCTGAGATCTTTCGCACCATTGCTCCAGCGTATCGCTACGTGGTATTGGGCGGCTCCGCTATGGCTCCATACCGCCTTGGAAGTGAGGGGGCAGCGTCACATATAAGCACCACCCCTGCACACTGATGTCAGTTTCATGTGTTTTCATGTTCCGCTGCCTCAGACTTGGTATGTGAGCAATTGTTGGATAGGGTGTGCTGGGGACTAACGTCTGACATATTTAGGCCACGCCACAGAACAGGGAGGTGCGACAGCAGTGAGGAATCTATGGTTAGACAGAGAATCCACCAGAAAGACCATAACTGAAAGCAAGTACTTTGTTCTTCTGATGGATACATCTAAATGCAGATTCCCATCTTAGAATAAATACCAAAGCAGTACCTCTCCAGGGGGAAGTCTCTGGAGTGCAACAAGACTTAAAGGTCTAGCAGAACCGAGGGGGCAAAACCAGACCTGGCTCTCAAGGCACCAGTGCTTCACAAATGTGTGCACAGATGCCCACATTGCAGCCTGGCAGATATCAAGGAGAGGCACCCCTTGTGCCAATGCAGTGGTAGCATCCTTGACGCTGGCAGAATGAGCTCTCAGACCTTTCCAGGGGCTGCTTCTTGTCCAGCGTGTAGCAGATCTTAACACTACCCGCCTTGACAGGGTCCTCTTCTTCTGAACAGCCTTCCCTTAGTATGCGCCGGGGAACCCCACAGAAAGGTTCATCATCCTTTACAAAATGCTTGGTAAAATCTATGTAAAAGCTCAAAGCCTTTATGGGGTCTATTCGAGGGGTGAAAGAGACCACAAAATGCAGGTAGAGTGATGGTCTACCCACCCTGGAAGGGAGTGACAACTTCTGGTAAGAAGGACACCTGAGTCCTCAGCACCAATCTGTCCAGAAAAGAGACGGTGTAGGGCAATTGCACTGAGAGTACATCACTCACTGGACAAGTTGATGTAATCACACTGAGGAAAGCTGTCTTCCGGTTCTGGCAAGGAGTCCACTTTGGCTCCACCAGCCTGCCTCCGTGCCCCTGACCCCGCCGTCTGCCGCTTGTAGCAGTTTGAGGCCCTCCACCACCCTCAGGCACCCGCCTGCGCCTCATCCCTGGTGCCTAGTGGTAGGCTCACGGTATCTTTGCTTTGTTTCCTGCTTATTCGTTTTTGTAAATCTGTTTTTCATTCACCATACCGCCAAAATATCTTTTGTGCCTTTGTTTTTGCCCATTTTCGTTTTCTGTGCCTATATTTCGTTCCCGACCCGCTCAGCCAGCTCTCCCTGCTCTCCCACCCCTGCCGCTGCATCCTCTGCGGCCCCGCCCTCCTCACGCACCCATTGGTCCCTCGCCTCCCACCTCCCAGCTGCTCCTCCTTCCCACCTCTCCCTCTTATTGGCAGAAAGAGCCTGTCTGCGCCCGTCCGCGCCTGGACCGTGCCCAGCGCCGGTCCCCCTGGTCCTCGCAACTCTAACCCCCACAGACAACACTACTCAGCCACCACACTACACGCCCTCAACCCAGGTCTACACCCCACCTGTGCCCAAGCCACCCCCAAGCACACACATGCACCCTTTACATGCTATGCCTGCCGGTTCTCCAGCAGCCCCCACAAACATCTTAAACACCCACACGCCCCACGCCAACCCCTACACGCCTCACAACAACACCAGCGCGCTCACCAACAACAACAATACCACAACCCACAACACCTACACCCCCCACAGCAACACCATCATGCACCACAATGACACCAAAAACACCCACACGCCCCACGCCACCCCCAACAAGCCCCACAACAACGCTAGCACGCTCTAAAACAACAATACCACAACACACATCAACACCAACACCCCCCCAACAACACCATCACGCACCACCACAACATCAGCCCCTGCAACCACCTTAACTGCATACTCCTAAACACCTGCTCCATACACAAACATGCCATCGAACTCTGGGACCTGATCACATCACACTCCCCGGGCATTGCCTTCCTCACGGAAACTTGGATGAATCCCTCATCCAAGCCCGACATAACCTTAGCCATCCCAGAAGGCTACAAAATCCATTGTGGGGATCGTCTAAACAAACAAGGAGGTGGCATCGCCATTGTACATAAAAACACCATAAAGATCACCACCAACACACTCGACACCCTTGACAGCGCAGAACACCTGTACTTCCTCATTCACATAAACGCCAACACCACCCTCAGAGGAACCCTCATTTACAGACCACCAGGACCTCGCCCCTCCTTCTGTGACACCATCGCTGACACCATCAGCCCCCACGCCCTCACCCACACAGACTACATCCTCTTGGTGATATCAACTTCCACCTGGGGAACCACCACGACCACAACTCCACATCCCTACTAGGCAACCTCACAAACCTAGGACTCAAGCAAATAGTCACATCACCGACCCACTCAGCAGGACACACACTAGTTGCGATCTTCACTTCCAGCAACCACATAACCTTCACACACACCACCGAACACCACTGGACCGACCACCACTGCGTCCACTTCTGCTTCTCAAAGCACCCCACACACCACCACCACCACACCACACCCTACCGCATGTGGGACAAGATCCCGACAGAACACCTGAACGCCCAACTCGCACAAAACGCTCCCCCAAATACCAACGACCCCAACATTGCTGCCCATAAAATCACACAATGGATTACAACCTGAGCAGACTCCCTCACCCCTCTTAGAAGAAACATCACCACCCGCAACATCAAGTACGCCCCCTGGCTCACCACTGAACTCCAAGTCTCCAAGCGCGAATGTTGCAAAAAAGAAAAAGCTTGGCGCCAGGAACCCTCTATGACCAACTTCTCCACACTCAAAACCACCATGCGCAAACACCACCAACTCATAAGGACCACCAAAAGGGCTTACTACAAGGAACGCATAGACAGTAATTGACAAAACAGCAAAGAACTCTTTACCATCATCAAAGAGCTCACCAAACCCAAATCCTGCAACATCAACCCCACTCACACACAGAACCTCTGCAACTCCCTCTCCAACCACTTCCACTCCAAAATCCTAGACATACACAACAGCTTCACGTCACCACCACCCACCACATCCAACACCGACACGGCCAATAACAACACACCTCCCCTCCTCAACATACTACACACCTGGGCCACCACCAGCCATGAAGAAACCGAAGCAACAATGAACTCCATCCACTCAGGCTCCTCCTAGGACCCCTGCCCTCACCGCATTTTCAACAAGACCAGCCCAACCATTGCTCCCAAACTTCGCGCCATAATCAACAGCTCCTTCAATGCTGCCACCTTCCCTGACTCATGGAAGCACGCAGAAGTAACCGCTCTCCTGAAAAAACCCAAAGCAAACCCTGATGACCTCACAAACTACCGCCCTATCTCCCTTCTCCCCTTCCCCGCCAAGATTGCTGAGAAGTTAGTGAACGACCCCCTGTCTCACTTCCTAGAGGAAAACAACGCACTTGACGCCTCCCAGTCTGGGTTCCGCAAGAACCACAGCACTGAGACCGCCCTCATCGCCTGCACCGACGACATCAGAACCAGAGTCGACAAAGGCGAGACCGTTGCACTCATCCTCCTGGACTTCTCCGCAGCCTTCGACACTGTCTGCCACCAAATACTCCACACACGCCTTTACAACGCAGGAATCCGACAAAAGGCCCTGGACTGGCTCGCCTCCTTCCTCGCCGAAAGGACCCAGAGGGTCCGCCTCCCTCCCTTCCAATCTCCAGCAACCAAGATCATCTGCGGAGTTCCCTAAGGGTCCTCCCTCAGCCCCACCCTCTTCAACATTTACATGGCCCTGCTCGCCAACATCCTCCGCCCACACGGAATCACCATCATATCCTATGCAGACGACACCCAGCTCGTTATCTCCCTCACCAGGAACCCCACCACCGCCAAGACCAATCTCCACGCCGGACTCCTAGACACTGCCAACTGGATGACAGCAAGCCACCTCAAACTAAACTCCAACAAGACTGAAATCATCATCTTTGGCCCCAACAAAACAATATGGGACGATTCCTGATGGCCCACGACCCAAGGACCTCCTCCAACACCCTCCACCCACGCACGCAACCTCGGAGTCATCTTAGATTCTTCTCTCTCCATGACCCAGCAAATCAATGCTATCACCTCCTCCTGTTTCAGCACCCTCCCCATGCAATGGATACCCATAGAGATCAGAAAGACAGTCACCCAGGCACTTATCAGCAGCAGGCTAGAATACGGAAACGCCCTCTATGCCGGCACCACAGTCAAGCTTCAGCAGAAACTCCAGAAGATCCAAAATGTGGGCGCACGCCTCATATTGAACCTCCCACGCCATGAACGCATGTCTGCCCACCTCAGATCCCTTCACTGGCTTCCTATCGACAAAAGGGTCATCTTCAAAGTCCTCATCCACGCACACAAACCCCTCCACAACACTGGACCAGCCTACCTCAACGAAAGAGTGAACTTCCACATTCCCACCCGCCACCTACGCTCCGCCGACCTCGCCCTCGCCACAGTTCCTCGCATCCAACGCACCACCACAGGAGGCAGATCCTTCTCCTACCTCGCCCCCAAAACCTGGAACTCCCTCCCCACCGACCTCTGCAAGACCCAGGACCTCATGTCTTTCCGTAAGCACCTCAAGACATGGCTCTTCGAACAGTAAAACGGCGGCCCCCACCCACCCCCAGCTCCTTGAGAACCCCTCTACCGGGTGAGTAGCGCGCTTTATAATTTTTCTTATATGATTTGACCTTCAATGTCAGGAGACACAGTAGGCAGCGAAGCATCGGCAGAAAAGGCAGACACAAGGAGGAGTGTCAAAACCAAGTTAGGTTATCACTGTGGCCTCAAAAATTACTTGGGAGGAATCGTGTCAAGCGTTCAATAGATCTCATCACAACAGGTGGTCTGAACAAGGTTTTTGTCTGGCAAACACAGAAAGGCCAAAAGGGCTGACATATAACTTTGTACAGTGCTGACTGCAAGTCCTTGCTGGGAAAAAAGCCAAACCAATCTGATAGCTTTGCCTGTAAGAGGTCTGTATTCCAGGCACAGCACCATGTCACAAATTAGAGGTTCTCCTGAAGTGGCAACCTGATTGGAGTAGTTCCAGTCAGGGTATATGGGTACCACAATCGCCTAGGCCCAATCCGGTGCCCCTAGAGTGACTTGGGCCCAGTTGTTCTAATCATCTTCAGAGCTCCAATCTGGAGAGAAAGCAGAGGGAAGGCGTGCAGGAGTGCCATGCCCCATTCCAAATAGAATCCATCTCCTAAAAGTGTTCTTGGAAAAAACGTAATGTGGCAACATTTTGTACACTGCACCTTCTCGACAGTGGTGAAAATTGTAGACAGGGTTCCACCCACTGGCACTCTGCGTCACTTTCTGGGTGACTGTGGCAAGCCACTATTGGCAGCCAGCCATTAAGGTAAGGGAATACAGCAAATCCCAACCTCCGAAGATGAGCAACAAACAACACCATCACTTTCAAACACCGAGTGGCACTGCGGGTGGCAAAGGGGAGCACAGAAAACCGAAACTGCTCCTGGCCCTCTGTAGGAGATGTATATATTAAGTGGGATGTGGGACCAGCAACCTCAAGGAATGATCACATCCCTTATCAGGATGAACCCTTAAAGACACTAAATTAACCTGAGCTCAACTCCCTGGTATTTATGGTGCAAAGCAGACAGGCTTAACTTAGGGCGACATGTAAAGCATTACTGCAGTACCAAACAGTAATAAAGTTGAAATGCAATACAATAAAAAATCCAAACCGATTTAGAAAAAATAGAGTAAAAATTAAATTACAAAATTACATTAAAAAAACAATAAGTAGAACCGAGATAGGAATTCTTGAACATTTAAGTAGAAATAGTGCCAAAAAGCACAAAGAGCCAATGATAGTCAGTGCTCCCTGTGGACTGGGACCTAGGTACAATTTGAGGCTGACCGCAATGAAGTGTGGGCCTGACACACCCTCCAGCTTCGTGGAGGGCGGGCGGTCGAATACACCAACCAGGTTTGTCTTTGTCAAAGATTGTAGCTTCTGTCTTAGTCCACCATGGAAGTACACTTCTAAAGACCCTCCGGGAAAGTACTGTCAGCCAATCAACATCTGAGTGTATCTCTTTGCACTGGGTACAAGAGGGAGGCAGATCCAGTACTGCTGGGCTCCTCTCCGTTCATAGACAGAAGGCCCAGTCCTCTTCTGATCTTACACAGATCCAGAAAGAGCGCTCAAGTGGGCACCTGGAGATGCCATATTTGTCTGCCACGAGCTAGTGGTTGGGGTGACTCATGGGCCAGCCCTAGCCAATGGCGTAAAGGTTCCGCTGGTCAAGCTAACCAGATCGATAGTGGTTCCTGAGTGCCTTACTGCAATCATGCTCAAAATGCCATAGTCAATACAGAGATGGGGGTTCCCCAGCTACTCGAGGGGGCCTGGGTAAGTTACGGCACAACAAGCAAAATACCCCTTGGGCTCATATTGAATCCAAAATCTATTACACTAGACAGACTAGTTGGCAAAACTCCATCATTCAATGTGTATAGAGTATTCCACAAAAAAGAGAGAATAGAAGCAAAAGGCAGGGGCAGGGCCTTCTAAGAGAAGCTGTATTTTATTACAACATTGTTTATAAAACACAATTATATACAAGCACAACCGGACCCACCTGAATACGGCCAACACATCACATGCAATTTTCTAATGAAAAAACGTAGAAGATCAGACAAAACAACAAGAAATATGAGAGGCTTAAATAATGACACCCAAACAATAGTCCAAAGAGGAACAGGGATTTGTTGTTTTTATAAAAGGGGCCTCTTTGTAGTTGGAGGTGATGTTTCGGTGCAATTTCAATGGTTCTCAAAGGCCATCCTCAGGACAAAACATGCTGTGAATCACAATGAAATAGGCGAGCAGAGCAAGGGGACAATGAAAGGCATGGAGGAACTCAGGCAGCTATAACCAATCTGGGAAATCAAGCAGGCGTATAGTTCAAGCCTAGACAAGTAATAAAAGGCAGAAGGCAACAAGGAATTGATTGTGCTCAAGCACTGATTATATCTAAAACGTCTCTGCACAACCGTACTTGAGAAGAATCGATGCAGTAGTGTCTGGTGAAAGTACGACCAGATACCCACTTGGCTGCCTGGCAAAAGTTCAGAACTTGGACACCTTTGAGCTAGTGCTGCGAAGGCAGCTTTCCACCTTCTAGAGTCATTCTTCACCAAGGGGCGGACTATCCATCTTGATCAGATCCGTTTCTGGGCGTCTTGTTTCTTCTTCAAACCGGTGAACCCAACAGCCAGTTGATTGTCACATGGTTCTCCTTAGAGCTACTCATGTAGGAACTAAGGGCACGCCGCATGTCCACGCGGTGATGCTTCCTTCCCTCTTTCAATGGATTCAGCATCGAAAAGACCACAAGGAAAGGCGCCCCCCATGGAAAGGCGCCCCCCCATGGAAAGGCAACCCCCACCCCCCCATTGAAAGGCGCCCCCCATGGAAAGGTGCCACCACTTTAAGAAGAAAAGTTACACAGGGCCAAAGCACCAGATCATCAAAGAAAAATGTGAAGTTTCACCTGACCAGACCTGCAGTTCACCAAGAGGCTTTGCCAATAAGAAACAATTTTCCGGCTCAAGAGCCCCAGTGTACAGCTGTGCAGTGGCTCTAAGGGAGATCACACCAGACAGATGTGAAGCAAACTGAAGACCCACTATGACAAAATTAAATATGTGGGGGGGACATATGCAAAGGCAAAATCATTAAAAACAAGTCACAAGTGATTTGAATAACGTCATTGGTCAGGCAAAAGCTGAAGTAACCATTAACTGAGCCCACAGGAACGCCTTCCTTACCAGGGTCTAAACAAGCACAAAAGTAAGGAGAGGTGCCCGGGATGGTATGAGAGGTGCCCAGGATGGTATGTGAGGTGCCTGGGATGGTCTGGCAAGAGACATCCGCGGCACTTGCAGACTAAAGGACAGGTGCCCAGGATAGTATGTGAGGTGCCCGGGATGGTATGTGAGGTGCCCGGTATGGTATCTGAAGAGACACCCGTGGCACTGGCAGACTAAAGGAGAGGTGCCCGGGATGGTATGAGAGGTGCCCGGGATGGTATGTGAGGTGCCTGGGATGGTCTGGCAAGAGACACCTGTGGCACCTGCAGACAAAAGGAGAGGTGCCCGGGATGGTATGTGAGGTGCCCAGGATGGTATGTGAGGTGCCCGGGATGGTATCTCAAGAGACACCCACGGCAATTGCAAACAAAAGGAGAGGTGCACGGGATGGTATATGGGGTGATCGGGATGATATGTCAAGAGACACCCATGGCACCTGCAGACAAAACGAGAGGTGCCCGGGATGGTATGTGAGGTGGCCGGGATGGTATGTGAGGTGGCCGGGATGGTATATGAGGTGCCCGGGAGGGTATGTCAAGAGACACCCAGGGCACTTGCAGACAAAAGGAGAGGTGCCCGGGATGGTTTGTGAGGTGCCCGGGATGGTATCTCAAGAGACACCCACGGCACCTGCAGACAAAAGGAGAGGTGCCCGGGATGGTATGTGAGGTGCCCGGGATGGTTTGTGAGGTGCCCAGGATGGTATGTCAAGAGACACCCATGGCACCTGCAGACAAAAGGAGAGGTTCCCGGGATGGTATGTGAGGTGCCCGGGATGGTATGTGAGGTGCCCGGGATGGTATGTCAAGAGACATCTATGGCACTTACAGACAAAAGGAGAGGTGTCCGGGATGGTATATGAGGTGACCGGGATGGTATGTCAAAAGGCACCCATGTCACCAGCGGAAAAAAGGAGAGGTGCCCGGGGTGATATGTGAGGTGCCCGGGGTGATATGTGAGGTGCCCGGGGTGATATGTGAGGTGCCTGTGATGGTATCTGAGGTGCCCGTGATGGTAGGTCAAGAGAAACCCATGGCACTTGCAGACAAAAGGTGAGGCGCCCGGGATGGTATGTGAGGTGCCCGGGATGGTATGTGAGGTGCCCGGGATGGTATCTCAAGAGACACCCGTGGCACTGGCAGACTAAAGGAGAGGTGCCCGGGATGGTATGTGAGGTGCCCGGGATGGTTTGTGAGGAGCCCGTGATGGTATCTCAATAGACACCCGTGGCACTGGCAGACTAAAGGAGAGGTGCCCGGGATGGTATGTGAGGTGCCCGGGATGGTATCTCAAGAGACACTCGCAACACTTGCAGACAAAAGGAGAGGAGCCCGGGATGGTATGTGAGGTGCCTGGGATGGTTTGTGAGGTGCCTGGGATGGTATGTGAGGTGCCCGGGATGGTATCTCAAGAGACACCCATGGCACTGACAGACTAAAGGAGAGGTGCCCGGGATGGTATGTGAGGTGCCCGGGATGGTATGGGAGTTGCCCAGGATGGTATGTGAGGTGCCCGGGATGGTATGTGAGGTGCCCGGGATGGTCTGGCAAGAGACACCCGTGGAACCTGCAGACAAAAGGAGAGGTGGCCAGGATGGTATGTGAGCTGCCCGGGATGGTATGTGAGGTGCCCGGGATAGTATCTCAAGAGACACCCGCGGCACTTGCAGACTAAAGGACAGGTGCCCGGGATGATATGTGCTGTGCCTGGGATGGTATGTGAGATGCCCCGGATGGTCTGGCAACAGACACCCGTGGCACCTGCAGACAAAAGGAGAGGTGCCCAGGATGGTATGTGAGGTGCCCAGGATGGTATGTGAGGTGCCCGGGATGGTATCTCAAGAGACACCCACGGCACTTGCAAACAAAAAGAGAGGTGCCCGGGATGGTATATGAGGTGACCGGGATGGTATGTCAAGAGACACCCATGGCACCTGCAGACAAAAGGAGAGGTGCCCGGGATGGTATGTGAGGTGGCCGGGATGGTATATGAGGTGCCCGGGATGGTATGTCAAGAGACACCCATGGCACTTGCAGACAAAAGGAGAGGTGCCCGGGATGGTATCTCAATCAATCAATCAAAAAATGTTATAGAGCACTCTACTCACACGTGAGAGTCTCAAGGCGCTTGTGGGGGAGGGGGATTGAGGGGGGGGCTTTCTGTTCGAACAACCATGTCTTGAGGTTTTTTCTGAAGAGTAGGAGGTCTTTGGTTTTGAGGAGGTTGGTGGGGAGGGAGTTCCAGGTTGTGGGGGTGAGGTAAGAGAAGGCCCTGCCTCCTGTGGTGGTTCGTTGGATGCGGGGGACTGTAGATAGTGCGAGGTCGGCTGATCGGAGGTTGCGAGTGGGAGTGTGGAAGTTCACTCTTTCGTTGAGGTAGGTCGGGTCGGTGTTGTGCAGGGATTTGTGTGCGTGGATGAGGATCTTAAAAGTGATTCTCTTCTCTATGGGGAGCCAGTGAAGGGATTTGAGGTGTGGTGAGATTCGTTTGTGGCGGGGGAGGCCAAGGACGAGGCGTGCGGTTGTGTTCTGGATTCTCTGGAGTTTGCGTTTGAGTTTGAGTGTGGTGCCGGCGTAGAGGGCGTTACCGTAGTCTAGTCTGCTGCTGATGAGTGCATGAGTGAGTGTCTTCCTGGTCTCTGGGGGAATCCATTTAAAGGATTTTTTTTTAGAGTGCGGAGTGTGTGGTAGCAGTAGGAGGTTAGTGCATTGATTTGCTGTGTCATGGAGAGGGAGGGGTCCAGGATGATACCGAGGTTGCGTGCGTGGTTTGCAGGGGGGGGGGATGCGGGGCCTAGGGCGGTGGGCCACCAGGAGTCGTCCCATATGGTTTTGTTGGGGCCGAAGATGATGATCTCGTTTTGTTGAAGTTAAGTTTGAGGTGGTTAGTTGTCATCCAGTTGGCGGTGTCGAGGAGAGCAGCGTTTAGGTTGGTTTTGGCGGTGGTGGGGTTGCAGGTGAGGGAGAGGATGAGTTGGGTGTCGTCTGCGTAGGAGAGGATTGTGATTCCGTGTGGTCGGAGGATGTTGGCTAGGAGGATCATGTAAATGTTGAAGAGTGTGGGGCTGAGGGAGGACCCTTGGGGGACTCGGCACATGATCTTCGTAGCAGTGGAGTGGAAAGGTGGAAGGCGGACTCTTTGGGTCCGGTCGGTGAGGAAGGAGGTGAGCCAGTCTAAGGCTTTGTGGCGAATTCCTGTGTTGTGGAGGCGTGTGCGGAGTGTGTGGTGGCAGACAGTGTCAAAGGCTGCGGAGAGGTCTAGGATGATGAGTGTGACGGTTTCGCCTTTGTCGACTTTGGTCCTGATGTCGTCAGTGCATGCGATGAGGGCGGTTTCCGTGCTGTGGTTCTTGCGGAACCCGGATTGTGAGAGGTCAAGAGTGTTGTTTTCTTCGAGAAAGTAGGATAGGCGGGCGTTGCCTAGTTTCTCAGCAATCTTGGCGGGGAAAGGGAGGAGGGAGATGGGGAGATAGTTGGAGAGGACCTCCGGGTCGGCTTTGGGTTTTCTCAAGAGACACCCATGGCGCTGGCAGACAAAAGGAGAGGTGCCCGAGATGGTATGTGAGGTGCCCGGGATGGTATCTTAAGAGACACCCACGGCACCTGCAGACAAAAGGAGAGGTGTCCGGGATGGTATGTGAGGTGCCCAGGATGGTTTGTGAGGTGACCGGGATAGTATGTCAAAAGGCACCCACCGCACCTGCAGAAGAAGGAGAGGTGCCTGGGAAGGTATGTGAGGTGCCCGGGGTGGTATGTGAGGGGCCCGGGATGGTATGTGAGGTGACCGGGATGGTATGTCAAGAGACACCCATGGCACTTGCAGACAAAAGGTGAGGCGCCCGGAATGGTATGTGAGGTGCCCGGGATGGTATCTCAAGAGAAACTCGCGGCACTGGCAGACTAAAGGAGAGGTGCCCGGGATGGTATGTGAGGTGCCCGGGATGGTGTGTGAGTTGCCCGGGATGGTCTGGCAAGAGACACCCGTGGCACCTGCAGACAAAAGGAGAGGTGGCCGGGATGGTATGTGAGGTGCCCGGGATGGTATGTGAGGTGCCTGGGATAGTATCTCAAGAGACACCCGTGGCACTTGCAGACTAAAGGACAGGTGCCCGGGATGGTATGTGAGGTGCCTGGGATGGTATGTGAGGTGCCCGGGATGGTATCTGAAGAGACACCCGTGGCACTGGCAGACTAAAGGAGAGGTGCCCGGGATGGTATGAGAGGTGCCCAGGATGGTATGTGAGGTGCCCGGGATGGTCTGGCAAGAGATACCCGTGGCACCTGCAGACAAAAGGAGAGGTGCCCGGGATGGTATGTGAGGTACCCGGGATAGAATGTAAAGAGACACCCGTGGCACTTGGAGACAAAAGGAGAGGTGCCCTGGATGGTATGTGAGGTGCCCGGGATGGTAACTTAAGAGACACCCACGTCACTTGCAAACAAAAGGAGAGGTGCCCGGGATGGTATATGAGGTGAACGGGATGGTATGTCAAGAGACACCCATGGCACCTGCAGACAAAAGGAGAGGTGCCCGGGATGGTATGTGAGGTGCCCGGGATGGTATGTGAGGTGGCCGGGATGGTATATGAGGTGCCCAGGATGGTATGTCAAGAGACACCCATGGCACTTGCAGACAAAAGGAGAGGTGCCCGGGATGGTATGTGAGGTGCCCGGGATGGTATCTCAATAGGCAGCCACGGCACCTGCAGACAAATGGAGAGGTGCCCGGGATGGTATGTGAGGTGCCCGGGATGGTTTGTAAGGTGCCCGGGATGGTATGTCAAGAGACACCCATGGCACTTGCAGACAAAAGGAGAGGTGCCCGGGATGGTATGTGAGGTGCCCGGGGTGGTAAGTGAGGTGCCCGGGGTGGTATGGTGCCCGGGATGGTATGTGAGGTGCCCAGGATGGTATGTCAAGAGACATCCATGGCACTTTCAGACAAAAGGAGAGGTGCCCGGGATGGTATATGAGGTGACCGGGATGGTATGTCAAAAGGCACCCATGGCACCTGCAGAAAAAAGGAGAGATGCCCGGGATGGTATGTGAGGTGCCCGGGTTGGTATGTGAGGTGCCCCAGATGGTATGGGAGGTGCCCGGGATGGTATGTCAAGAGACACCCATGGCACTTGCAGACAAAAGGTGAGGCGCCCGGGATGGTATGTGAGGTGCCTGGGATGGTATCTCAAGAGACACCCGTGGCACTGGCAGACTAAAGGAGAGGTGCCCGGGAGGGTATGTGAGGTGCCCGGGATGGTTTGTGAGGTGCCTGGGATGGTATGTGAGGTGCCCGGGATGGTATCTCAAGAGACACCTGTGGCACTGGCAGACTAAAGGAGAGGTGCCCGGGATGGTATGTTAGTTTCCAGGGATTGTATGTGAGGTGCCCAGGATGGTATCTCAAGAGACACCCGTGACACTGGCAGACTAAATGAGAGGTGCCCGGGATGGTATCTCAAGAGACACTCGCAGCACTTGCAGACAAAAGGAGAGGTGCCCAGGATGGTATGTGAGGTGCCTGGGATGGTTTGTGAGGTGCCTGGGATGGTATGTGAGGTGCCTGGGATTGTTTGTGAGGTGCCCGGGATGGTATGTTAGGTGCCCGGGATGGTATCTCAAGAGACACTTGTGGCACTTGTAGACAAAAGGAGAGGTGCCCGGGATGGTATATGAGGTGCCTGGGATAGTATGTGAGGTGCCCGGGATGGTATATGAGGTGCCTGGGATGGTATTTGAGGTGCCCGGGATGGTATCTCAAGAGACACCTGTGGCACTGGCAGACTAAAGGAGAGGTGCCCGGGATGGTATGTGAGGTGCCCGGGATGGTTTGTGAGGTGCCTGGGATGGTATGTGAGGTGCCCGGGATGTTATCTGAAGAGACACCCATGGCACTGGCAGACTAAAGGAGAGGTGCCCGTGATGGTTTGAGGTGCCTGGGATGGTATGTGAGGTGCACGGGATGGTATCTCAAGAGACACCCGTGGCACTGGCAGACTAAAGGTGAGGTACCCGGGATGGTATGTGAGGTGCCCGGCATGGTATCTCAAGAGACACCAGTGGCACTGGCAGACTAAAGGAGAGGTGCCCAGGATAGTATGTGAGGTACACGGGATGGTATCTCAAGAGACACCCATGGCACTTGCAGACAAAAGGAGAGGTGCCCGGGATGGTATGTGAGGTGCCGGGGATGGTTTGTGAGGTGCCCGGGATGGTATGTGAGGTGCCCGGGATGGTATGTGAGGTGCCCGGGATGGTATCTCAAGAGACACCAGTGGCACTGGCAGACTAAAGGAGAGGTGCCCGGGATGGTAAGTGAGGTGCCTGGGATGGTATCTGAAGAGACATCCATGGAACTGGCAGACTGAAGGAGAGGTGCCCGAGATGGTATGTGAGGTTCCCGGGATGGTATCTGAAGAGACACCCACGGCACTTGCAGACCGCATAGGGAAGTCACCCATTACCATGGCATCCTCCCAAAGGGAGGTCCGGGCACTAGAGTTTCATTAGAAGACTAAAGAAGGGCAATTGAGGGGCAATTGAGGGGCAAAACGTGTGCGACCGTAAGTGGAACCCGGAACAGTGAAAAGTGTGAAAATAAATACAAAACATCTGTAACGAAGGAAATGGAGACAGGCCATAATGAACTAAAAAGAAGCCAAACTCATGCGTATCGGACAGGTACAGAAAACGTTTTTTGAGCAGTAAACCCATTAATGAAAAGGGGTAAAGACATGTACATCATCAGTGGTCCAGCACTGGCAGAAGGGCAGATAGTACCGGTCACTCAAAGGCCTTGTTGCCCCGGCTCCAATTAGACTTTGGATGGCAGAAAGATCGTCCTTAAGTGTAGGAAGCTGGCCTGGCGTGTGGTGGGCACCTATGATGTTGGCACCTTATACCAGGTCCAGGCGACTCCTATCAGTGAATGTAGGTAGTTTCTAGAAGCCAGGCTCTCTAGAGGTAGCTGTGGATGAGCAGCCAAGGCTTATCTAGGAGACATGCAAAGCTCATGCAATACCACTGTAGTCACACAGCACTCACACACATGAAAGAAAACACACAGTGTTACAGAAAAATAAAGGTACTTTACTATAGTAACACAACTCTAAATTACTTACCGGTAGTCCCCCCAACTGGAGGTAAGAACACCATATAAATAAATGTATATATATATATATATATATATGTGTGTGTGTGTGTGTGTGTACCTATGTACATATATATAATGTCACTTTCCCAGCGTACATCTGTTTGTGGCATGTAGTGCTGCAGATTCACATGCTATGCATAGTCTGCCATCTAGTGTTGGGCTCAGAGTGTTACAAGTTGTTTTTCTTCGAAGAAGCTTTTTCGAGTCAAGTGATCGAGCTACTGCTCCTCTCGGTGATAGTGTGCATTGTTTTCCTGCAGGAGGGTGAAGTAGGAGTGAAGAATTGTATATGCACAAATAAATATAGAAAGTGAAGATGTCCATGCAATGTATCTACATATTTCCATGATAAAGTACTACAACGGCTATAGGCTTCCGGGGAGGAGACGGGCGCATGTGAATCTGCAGCACTACATGCCACGAACAAATGTACACTGGGTAAGTGATATTTTCCATTTGATGGCGTGTGTAGCTCCAGATACACATGCTGTGCATAGACTGAAAAGTAGCCCCCTCCTAAGTAAGCGGTGGCTAGCCTGTAGGAGTTGGAGTAGTATGAAATAGTGTTTGACCAACATTTGCTTGCTGTCGAGATTACACATCCACACAGTAGTGTTTAGTGAATGTGTGTGGTGTGGACCACGTGGCTACTTTGCATATGTCTGCCATTGGTATATTTCCCAAAAATGCCATTGAAGCTCCTTTCTTTCTATTAGAATGTGCTTTAGAAGTTACTAATAGTTGCCTTTTAGCTTTAAGATAGCAAGTGTGAACACACTTTACTATCCATCTAGCTAATCCTTGCTTGGAAATAGGATTACCTTTATGAAGTTGTTGGAAAGCAACAAAAACTTGTTGAGATTTTCTAAAGTCTTTTGTTCTCGCTATATAGTACACAAGAGCTCCTTTAAGATCAAGAGTGTGGAGAGCTCTTTCAGCAACTGAATCAGGCTGTAGAAAGAAGACTGGCAATTCCACTGACAGATTATGTGAAATGGTGAAACCACTTTGGGTAACAATTTTGGATTTGTCCCCATTACTATTTTGTGGTTGTGTACTTGGAAGAAGGGTTCTTCTAAGGTGAATGCTTGAATTTCACTTACTCTTCTTAAGGAAGTAATTGCTACTAAAAAAGCAACCTTCCATGAGAGAAATTGAACAGCGCAAGAATGCATGGGTTCAACTGGTGGCCCCATAAGCCTTGCGAGCACAATGTTACGATTCTAGGCAGGAGCTGGTGGAGCTCTAGGTGGAATAACTCGTTTAAGCCCTTCCGTAAAATCTTTTATGACAGGAATTCTAAACTGAGAGGTATGTTGTCTGATATTGCAGTTAAATTAATTTTAATAGATGAATATGCAGGATTTGCTTTTTGTAAATGAAGCAAATAACATACAATATCCTGTACTGATGCCTTAAGTGGATAAATGTTTTTAGGTTGCACGTAATATATAAAACGTTTCCATTTATTTGAATAGCATTGCCTGGTTGTAGGTTTACATGCTTGTTTTAGAATGTCCATACATTCTGATGGAAGCTGTAGGTATCCAAATTCTATGATCTCAGGAGCCAAATCGCCAAGTTGAGCATACTGGGATTGAGATGCCTGATCTGACCCTTGTTCTGAGTTAACCGGTTTAGTCTGTTTGGGAGCTTGTGATGTGGTACTACTGACAGATCCAGGAGTGTTGTGTACCAGTGTTGGCATGCCCATGTGGGAGCTACGAGTATCATAGTGAGGGAAGTGTGACGCATTTTGTTGACCAGAAACGGAATTAACAGGAGAGTGGGAAAAGCGTAAGCAAATATCCCTGACCAATTTATCCATAGAGCATTGCCCTTGGATTGAGGGTGTGGGTATCTGGACGCAAACTTTTGGCATTTTGTGTTTTCACTTGTTGTGAAAAGATCTATGTTTGGTGTTCCTCACATTTGAAAGTAATACTGAATTACTTGTGGGAGAATCTCCTATTTGTGTATTTGTTGCTGCATCCTGCTTAAGAGGTCCGCTAGCTGGATGTGTATCACTGGGATGTATTCCGCTAGCAGGTGAATGTGATTGGGAATTGCCCATTTCCGCATTGTTTGCGCTAGAAGGGACAAGTGGGATGAGTGTGCCCCCCCTGTTTTAGCAGATAATGCGTTGTTGTCATGTTGTCTGTCCTTATTAAGACTGTTTTGTGATCTGTGGTTGGAATGCTTTGATGGCCAAGAACACCGCCAGCAATTCCAAGTGGTTTATGTGGTAAGTTTGTTGGATTGAGTCCCATTCCCCGTGTTTTGTAAGATTGTCGGGATGGGCTCCCCGACCTGTCATTGATGCATCGGTGGTGATTATGGTCTGTGGCACCGGGTCCTGAAACGGCCGCCCTTTTGATAGGTTGGTTTGATGCCACCACTGCAGAGATTTGTAAGTTTGTCGATCCAACAACACTAGATCCCGTAGTTGACCCTGTGCCCGAGACCATTGTCGCAAGAGACACTGTTGCAGGGGTCTCATGTTTGGCACTATTGCTATGCATGAAGCCATCATTCCCAATAGCCTTGTGACAAACCTTACTGTGTAGGTTTGATTGGCCTGCATTTGGGATATGAGGGAGTGAAACGCTTGTATCCGTTGTAGATTTGGGTAGGCTAATGCTGACTGAGTGTTCAGAATTGCTCCTAGACAAGGTTGAACTTACGCTGGCTGAAGGTGAGATTTCTGGTAATTGATTGTGAACCCTAATTTGTGTAGGGTATCTATTGTGTACTGTGCGTGCTGGTGACAGTTTGGAATGGTGCTGGCTTTTACTAACCAGTCATCTAGATAAGGGACGACATGTCTGTGCTGTCTTCTGAGGTATGCTGCGACTACAGCTAGACACCCTGTGAATACTCTTGGTGCTGTTGTTACCCCAGAGGGTAGTACTTTGAATTGATAGTGCTGGCCTACTAGTACAAACCTTAGATACTTGCGGTGAGCTGGGTGTATAGGAATGTGGAAATGAGCGTCTATTAGGTCTAACGCTGTCATGTAATCTTGTTTTTGTAGCATGGAAATGACATCCTGTAGAGTGACCATATGAAAATGCTCTGACAGGATATATAGATTTAGAGGCCTGAGATCGAGAATGGGTCTGAGAGTACCATCCTTTCTTGGTATGAGGAAGCATAGAGAATATACCCCTGTTCCTTGCTGAGTGATGGGAACTATTTCTAGTGCCTCCTTTAGGAGTAGAGATTGTACCTCTTGTTTCAGCAGAGCAGTGTGTTCGAGAGAGAGCCCGTGAGAACGGGGTGGAATGATTGGTGGAGTAGAGATGAGTTCTAGGCAATAACCACTGCGGATAATTGCCAGTACCCATTGATCTGTTATAATTTGTTGCCAGTGAGAATGGAAATGTTGCAGTCTTCCTCCCACAGGAGATGTATGTTACTGTGGAATGGATGGGAAGTCGTCGTTTTGAGGAGGTAGAAGCGCCCTTTGAGGCAGGGAATTTACCTCTGGCCCTGAAATTATGTCCTCTGTAAGAACCCCTGAATGACCCCCTTGTGTAATACTATTGTCCTGTTTTGAGTGGGACATGGATGGTTCTGTAGCTTGGGATTTCAATCCTCCTCTAAACTGGGGTTTTCGAAAGGATCACAGAAACGGTGTAGTATAAAGGGCTCCCATGGCCTTTGCTGGGTCTGAATCTTTTTTTAGTTTTTCAATAGTTGTGTCCACCTCTGGTCCAAAAACGTGTTTATTGAAAAGCACATTAAGGACCGCCTGCTTTATCTCAGGTTTAAAACCTGGAGTACCTTAACCAAGCATGTCACCCGACGGTAATGCTGGTGTTTATTCCTCTAGCTGCAGTATGAGCTGCATCTAAAGCAGACCTAATCTGATTGTTTGCGACCGCTTGCCCTTTCTCCACTACTTGGTGTGCTCTTTTTTGATGTTCTTTGAGGAGATATGCAAGAATTCTTGCATCTCATCCCAATGTGCCCCGTCGTACCTAGCTAAAAAGGATTGGGAATTCGCAATACGCCATTGATTGGCTGCCTGTTTTGCTACCCTTTTTCCTGCTGCATCAAATGTACGGCTTTGCTTGTCAGGGGGGTATCCCCAGAGGACTGGCTGTTCGCCACGCTTCCTGGCTGCACTGACTACAATGGAGTCTGTTGGTAACTGCTGCAAAATGTAAAATGAGTCCATTGGTGAAGGTTTATATTTCTTATCAGTTCTGGGTATTAAAACTCTAGCTTTAACAGGCTCTTTAAAAATATCGTCTGCATGTTTGAACACACCAGGGAGCATTGGTAAACACTGGGACTGCTTGTGAGTTGAGGATACGGTGTTGAAAAGGAAGAGGTCCCGCAAAGGTTCAGAATGCATTTGCACCCCACGATATGCGGCTGCCCTGCCGATAACCTGATTGTACTCTGTACTATCCTCGGGTGGAGATGGTCTGGTGGGATCCAAATCCGGATCGTTACATGGGATTGGATCTGAGACGTACATATCCCATGGATCTATGGTGTAACTAGTATCATCCCTTTCTTCATCTTGCGCGGAAGTGTGAGAGTGTGTGGGTGAAGGGGGTGGTGGTGGTGGTGGTGGAGTGAGAGGTTGTGGTGAAAAGGAAAGTTGCGGTGAATGGGTGGAGAAAGCTCAACAGGTTTTGGCTTTTCCTTTTGTTTATAGATTTTCGCCGTGGTGGGGCAGTATCCAGAGTTCAGGAATGCTAATTTCCTTTTAGTGTGTGGAGGCGGAGAAGCAATAATGTTTCCAGTCTCTTTCTGGATTTGAATTCACCTTCGAATACTGTCCATAAAATTGAGAAAGGGTTGAATGTCTGATTCATCCTTTTGATGCTCTAAAGCATGTTTTGTGCTTTTAAAGGAATGTTCAGTAAGTTTCCTAGGCACGTTTCATTTGAGTCGAAAGTCCAGTTTCCTCTGAATAGGAAGATGTTTTAGGCTCCAAGGTTGAACTCAGATGTTTCGGCTCCGAACATGGAACCCGATGTTTCGACTCCAAAGCAGAGCGCATTTGTTTCAGATCTGATGTAGCAGGACGCCGACTCGCTTCGGAGGTGGA
Organism: Pleurodeles waltl; assembly: GCF_031143425.1. NCBI lineage: Eukaryota > Metazoa > Chordata > Amphibia > Caudata > Salamandridae > Pleurodeles > Pleurodeles waltl. Next base: position 12,406,696 of record NC_090448.1, on the reverse strand, counting down.
AGCCTGCCCCTTTCGGCTCGACCCTGACACCAAAACAGGTATGGTAGCCTGTTGAGGGAGCGTCTTGGCCTTTTTTGGCACCGAAACCAAGGATCGGTTGATGATCATTTTCTTTTCAGGTGGAACCATGGCTAAGAAGCAATGATGCACCCAAGGCCTTGTGTGGTTTTTTGCTTGTTGGGGTGGGGGCTGGTGTACTCATGTATTGCACTGCAGCTATAGGCTGGCTGTCCTCCTCTGAATCCTGCTCGGAGTCGGAATCTGAAATCGAGACTGCCGTTTATGCCTGTTCTTCGCCAAGGATGTCGGTGGTGGGCTCTGTGAATTTCGACGCCATCTCCAATCGTCTTACCCTTCGATCACGCAACGTTTTCTTTGATCAAAAAGACCGACACACTTCACAGCTTTCTTCTCAGTGGTCTGGAGAAAGGCAGAGATTACACACCAAGTGCTGGTCAGTGCATGAAAACTTGGCATGGCACCGAGCACAGAATTGGAATGGAGTCCAATCCATGAGCCTATGACGCAGTAGGCTCGAAGAGGCCCAAAAAGGGCACAGGCGTCTGAATGGGTGTTTAATAGATCCACACGGTACTATCAGATCAAGTGCAGAAGGAAATCTGCGTTCAAAACAATACCAATTGTAAGAAAAAGAAAGTTCAGAGAATGTCCGAACCAAAAATCCCAGAGCGAGAGGGAACACGTCCGAACCAGACAGCGGAAAGAAACCAATCTAACAAAGAAGTCGATGCTGTTGCACACTATCACTAAGAGGAGGAGCCACTCGATCCCATGACTCGAAAAAAGCTTCTTAGAAGAAAAACAACTTGTAACATTCCAAGCCCAACACTAGATGGCGATATATGCACAGCATGTGTATCTGCAGCTGCACATGCCATCGAACATATATATATATATATATATATATATATATATATATATATGGAAAATGTCACTTACCCAGTGTACATCTGTTCGTGGCATGAGACGCTGCAGATTCACATGCTGTGCATTATCCTGCCATCTAGTGTTGGGCTCGGAGTGTTACAAGTTGTTTTTCTTCGAAGAAGTCTTTTCGAGTCACGAGAACGAGGGACTCCTCCCTTTCGGCTCCATTGCGCATGGGCGTCGACTCCATCTTAGATTGTTTTCCCCGCAGAAGTGAGGTAGGAGTTGTGAATATACTAGATGTGCCCATGCAATGGAGTAGGTATGTATGTGCATAATGTGTATTAAAATAATATTTATTTACAAATTTACAATTTTCATTCAACTAATAACGGCTACAGGCTCCCGGGGAGGTGGGAGGGCGCATGTGAATCTGCAGCGTCTCATGCCACGAATAGATGTACACTGGGTAAGTGACATTTTCCGTTCGGTGGCATGTGTAGCTGTAGATACACATGCTGTGCATAGACTAATAAGCAGTAATCTCCCCAAAATGCGGTGGCTTAGCCTGTAGGAGTTGAAGTTGTCTGAAATAATGTTCTTAATACAGCCTGTCCTACTGTGGCTTGTTGCGTTGCTAACACATCTACACAGTAATGCTTAGTGAATGTATGAGGCGTAGACCAGGTGGCTGCCTTACAAATTTCTGTCATAGGTATATTCCCCAGAAAAGCCATTGTGGCGCCTTTTTTTCTAGTGGAATGTACTCTTGGTGTAATAGGTAGATCTCTTTTTGCTTTAATATGGCAAGTTTGAATACATTTAACTATCCATCTGGCGATGCCTTGTTTGGATATAGGATTACCTGCTTGAGGTTTTTGGAAGGCTACGAACAATTGTTTTGTTTTACGAAATTGTTTTGTTCTGTCAATGTAATAGATTAGTGCTCTCTTTATGTCTAATGTATGTAAGGCTCTTTCGGCTACCGAGTCTGGTTGTGGAAAGAAGACTGGGAGTTCCACTGGTTGGTTTAGGTGGAACGGTGATATGACCTTTGGTAGGAATTTGGGATTTGTACGGAGAACCACTTTATGTTTATGTATTTGTATAAAGGGTTCTTGTATAGTAAATGCTTGTATCTCACTTACTCTTCTAAGTGATTTGATAGCTATTAGAAAGGCTACTTTCCAAGTTATGTATTGCATCTCACAAGAGTGCATGGGTTCGAATGGTGGTCCCATGAGTCATATTAATACAATATTAAGGTTCCACGAAGGTACTTGTGGTGTCCTTAGGGGTATGATTCTTTTTAGTCTCTCCATAAATGCTTTGATGACTGGGATTCTAAAAAACGATGTTGTATGTGTAATCTGCAGATAGGCAGATATTGCAGTGAGATGTATTTTAATGGAAGAGAATGCTAGCTTAGACTTTTGTAAGTGTAATAAGTAGCTTACAATGTCCTTTGTGGAAGCATGTAGTGGTTGAATCTGATTAGTGTGGCAGTAGTAAACAAATCTTTTCCATTTGTTTGCGTAACAATGTCTTGTAGTAGGTTTTCTAGCTTGTTTAATGACCTCCATACATTCTTGTGTAAGGTCTAAATGTCCAAATTCTAAGACTTCAGGAGCCAGATTGCTAGATTGAGCGATGCTGGATTCGGGTGTCTGATCTGTTGTTTGTGTTGAGTTAACAGATCTGGTCTGTTTGGTAATTTGATGTGAGGTACTACTGATAAGTCCAGCAGTGTTGTGTACCACGGTTGGCGAGCCCAGGTTGGTGCTATGAGTATTAGTTTGAGTCTGTTTTGACTTAGTTTGTTGACTAGATAAGGAATGAGTGGGAGAGGGGAAAAAGCGTAAGCAAATATCCCTGACCAACTGATCCATAACGCATTGCCCTTGGATTGAGGGTGTGGGATACCTGGACGCTACATTTTGGCATTTTGCGTTTTCTTTTGTTGCGAATAGGTCTATTTTTGGTGTTCCCGAGCGTAGGAAGTGATCCTGTAGGATCTGGGGATGAATTTCCCATTTGTGAGTTTGCTGGTGACCTCGACTGAGATTGTCGGCTAACTGGTCCTGAATTCCTGGGATGTATTGTGCTATTAGACGAATGTGATTGTGAATTGCCCAATGCCAATTTTTTTGTGCTAAGAGACACAGTTGTGACGAGTGTGTCCCTCCTTGTTTGTTGAGATAATACATTGTTGTCATGTTGTCGGTTTTGACAAGAATGTGTTTGTGGGCTACTAGTGGTTGAAATGCTTTTAATGCTAGAAACACTGCCAGCAGTTCCAGATGATTTATGTGAAGTTGTTTTTGTTGATTGTCCCATTGGCCGTGTATGCTGTGCTTGTTGAGGTGTGCTCCCCACCCCATCATGGAAGCATCTGTTGTGATCACATCTTGAGGCACTGGGTCTTGGAATGGCCGCCCTTGGTTTAAATGTATAGGGTTCCACCATTGAAGCGAGAAGTGTGTCTGGCGGTCTATCAACACTAGATCTTGAAGTTGACCCTGTGTTTGTGTCCATTGTTTTGCTAGGCACTGTTGTAAGGGCCGCATGTGTAGTCTTGCGTTTGGGACAATGGCTATGCATGAAGACATCGTGCCTAGAAGTTTCATTACAAACCTTACTGGGTAGTGTTGGTTTGGCTGTATGCTTGATGTTATATTTTGGAACGCTTGGACCCTTTGTGGACTTGGACTGGCAATTGCTTTTTGTGTGTTGAGTGTTGCTCCCAAGTATTGTTGTATTTGGGATGGCTGCAGATGTGATTTCTGGTAATTTATAGAGAACCCTAGTTTGTGTAGAGTTTCTATAACGTATTGCGTGTGAAGAAGACACTGTTGTTGCGTGTTGGTTTTTATTAGCCAGTCGTCTAAGTATGGGAATACATGCATGTGCTGTCTCCTTATGTGAGCAGCTACTACTGCAAGGCATTTTGTGAATACCCTTGGGGCTGTTGTTATCCCGAACGGTAACACTTTGAATTGATAGTGTACACTGTGTATCACAAACCTTAAGTATTTTCTGTGGGAAGGATGGATGGGTATGTGAAAGTACGCATCCTTGAGATCCAATGTTGACATGTAGTCCTCCTTTTTTAGTAAGGGAACCACGTCTTGAAGTGTTACCATGTGGAAGTGGTCTGACTTGATGAAGAGATTCAGTGTTCTGAGGTCTAAGATAGGTCTTAACGTTTTGTCCTTCTTTGGAATTAGGAAATATAGTGAGTAGACGCCGGTTCCTTTCTGATGGTTGGGTACTGACTCTATTGCTTGTTTTTGTAATAGTGCTTGGACCTCTATTTGTAATAGGTCTAAGTGTTGTTTGGACAGATTGTGTGCCCTTGGGGGCACATCTGGCGGGAAATTTGTGAATTCTATGCAATAACCATGTTGGATAATGGCTAGGACCCATGCGTCCGTAGTAATGTGTGTCCAGTTTTTATAGTATGCGGTAAGTCTCCCCCCCACTGGTGTTAAGTGCTGGGGTTCTATGACATTGAAGTCACGGTTTGGTTTGGCTTGTTTTTGGTGTCTGGAACTTTCCCCTTCCTCTTGGGAATTGTCCTCCTCTATATGAGCCACAAAACCCTCCCCTCTGGTATTGTGCCTGATAGGTGGGTCTGGTTTGCGAGGTGGAAGGCTCTGGTGTTTGCATTCGAAACCCCCCTCTAAATTGTGGCTTTCTAAATGTGCCTCTGCCCTGTGGGGAGTAGAGCGCGCCCATGGCTTTGGCCGTGTCCGTGTCTTTCTTTAATTTTTCAATTGCTGTGTCCACTTCCGGCCCAAACAATTGTTCTTGGTTAAAAGGCATGTTTAACACAGCTTGCTGGATTTCTGGTTTGAAGCCCGAGCTTCTTAACCATGCATGCCTGCGAATGGTTACCGCAGTGTTGACTGTTCGTGCTGCTGTGTCTGCTGAATCTAATGCGGACCTTATTTGGTTGTTGGATATTGCTTGTCCTTCTTCAACAACCTGCTGGGCACGTTTCTGGTGTTCTCTAGGCAAGTGTTGTATAATGTGTTGCATCTCGTCCCAGTGTGTCCTATCGTAGCGAGCAAGTAGGGCTTCAAATCAAATCATTAACATTTATAAAGCGCGCTACTCACCCGTGCGGGTCTCAAGGCGCTAGGGGGGAAAGGGGGGGGTTATCGCTGCTCGAACAGCCAAGTCTTTAGGAGTCTCCGGAAAGCGGAGTGGTCCTGGGTGGTCCTGAGGCTGGTGGGGAGGGAGTTCCAGGTCTTGGCCGCCAGGAAGGAGAAAGATCTCCCACCCGCCGTGGAGCGGCGGGTGCGAGGGACGGCAGCAAGTGCGAGGCCAGCGGAGCGGAGGGGGCGGGTGGGGACGTAGAAGCTGAGGCGTCTGTTGAGGTATTCCGGTCCCTTGTTGTGGAGGGCTTTGTGTGCGTGGGTGAGAAGACGGAAGGTGATCCTTTTGCTGACTGGGAGCCAATGCAGGTGTCTCAGGTGTGCGGAGATGTGGCTGTTGCGGGGTACGTCGAGGATGAGGCGGGCCGAGGCGTTTTGGATGCGTTGCAGGCGGTTTTGGAGTTTGGCGGTGGTCCCGGCGTAGAGGGTATTGCCGTAGTCCAGGCGACTCGTGACAAGGGCGTGGGTCACGGTTTTTCTGGTGTCGGCGGGGATCCAGCGGAAGATCTTGCGGAGCATGCGGAGAGTGAGGAAGCAGGCGGAGGACACGGCGTTGACTTGCTTGGTCATGGTGAGAAGAGGGTCCAAGATGAAGCCGAGGTTGCGGGCGTGGTCTGCGGGGGTCGGTGCGGTGCCGAGGGCCGTGGGCCACCAGGAGTCGTCCCAGGCGGACGGGGTGTTGCCGAGGATGAGGACTTCCGTTTTTTCAGAGTTCAGCTTTAGGCGGCTGAGCCTCATCCAATCTGCGACGTCCTTCATACCCTCTTGTAGGTTGGTCTTGGCGCTGGCGGGGTCCTTGGTGAGGGAGAGTACAAGTTGGGTGTCGTCGGCGTAGGAGGTGATGATGATGTCGTGCTTGCGTACGATGTCGGCGAGGGGGCTCATGTAGACATTGAAGAGTGTCGGGCTGAGCGATGAGCCTTGAGGTACGCCGCAGATGATCTTGGTGGGTTCTGAGCGAAACGGAGGGAGGTAAACTCTTTGGGAGCGGTTAGCGAGGAAGGAGGCGATCCAGTCCAGGGCCTGGCCTTGGATCCCGGTGGAGCGTAGGCGGGTGATTAGGGTGCGGTGACAGACGGTGTCAAAGGCAGCCGAGAGGTCGAGGAGAATGAGGGCGACTGTTTCACCGTTGTCCATCAGGGTTCTGATGTCGTCTGTGACTGAGATGAGGGCGGTTTCCGTGCTGTGGTTGGTTCGGAATCCGGTTTGTGAAGGGTCGAGCAGGTTGTTGTCTTCCAGGAAGGTGGTCAGCTGTTTGTTGACGGTCTTTTCTATTACCTTGGCTGGGAAAGGTAGAAGAGAGATGGGGCGGAAGTTTTTCAGGTCGCTTGGGTCAGCCGTAGGTTTCTTTAGTAGGGCGTTGACTTCAGCGTGCTTCCAGCATTCGGGGAAGGTAGCAGAAGAAAAAGAAGAGTTGATGACGGTCTGGAGGTGCGGGGCGATGATGTCGTCGGCTTTGTTAAAGATGAAGTGCGGGCAGGGGTCCGAAGGGGCGCCGGAGTGGATAGAGTTCATGATGGATTTGGTTTCTTCCGTGTTGATGTGGGTCCAGTTGTTGAGGGTGATGTCCGGGGAAGCGGGTTCAGTGGTGTATGGTTGGGTCTGGTGTCCGAAGCTGTCGTGGAGGTCGCTGATCTTGCGATGGAAGAAAGTGGCGAGGGATTCGCACAAATCCTGTGAGGGCGTGACGGCGTTGGCGCTGGCGCTGGGGTTGGAGAACTCTTTGACGATGCTGAAGAGTTCTCTGCTGTTGTGGCTGTTTTTGTCTAGTCTGTCGGTGAAAAAGTTCCTTTTGGCAGTGCGGATCAGGTGGTGGTGTTCGCGTGTAGCGTTCTTGAGGGCGGTCATGTTGTCAGCGGTGTGGTCCTTGCGCCAGGCCTTCTCAAGGGCACGACAAGTTTTCTTTGATTCTTTGAGGGTGTCAGAGAACCAGAGAGGTTTTTTGGTGTTGGTCTGTCAATGCGTGCGTTTGAGGGGAGCAAGGTTGTCAGCGCAGTTGGAGATCCAGTTTGTGAGGTTGAGAGCTGCGTCGTTGGGGTCGGTGGTGAGGGTGGGTTGGTTGGCGGCGAGAGCGGAGAAGAGTTGCTCTTCAGGGATCTTGTTCCACTGTCGACGAGGGATGGGTTGAGTGCGGAGGTGGGAGGTCTCGCGTCGGAATGTGAAGTGGACGCAGCTGTGGTCGGTCCAGTGTAGGGCAGAGGTGTGGCTGAAGAAGACGTGTTTGCTGGCGGAGAAGATAGGGTCGAGCGTGTGTCCGGCGATGTGGGTGGCGGTGTTCACCAGTTGTTTGAGGCCGAGGTTGGCGAGGTTGTCGAGCAGGGTGGTGGTGTTGGGGTCGTTGTTTTGTTCCAGATGGAAGTTGAGGTCGCCTAGGAGGATGTAGTCCGGTGAGGCGAGGGCGTGCGGGGAGATGAAGTCGGCGATGGCGTCGCTGAAAGAGGCGCGAGGTCCGGGAGGACGGTAGACGAGGGATCCTCTGAGGGTGGTCCTTGGGTCGGTGCGAATCTGAAAATGCAGGTGTTCAGCGGCGAGGGGGGGGTCTTCGGTGGAGGTGGTGACGCTGATGGAGTCTTTGAAGATGATGGCGACACCTCCTCCTACTTGGTTGGTGCGGTCTTTTCTGGAGATCTTGTAGCCTTCGGGGATGGCGGGTAGCGATGTCTGGAGCAGAGGAGGCGTTCATCCATGTCTCCGTGATGAAGGCGACGTCCGGGGCTGTGGAGTCCAGGAGGTCCCAAAGTTCAACGGCGTGCTTGTGGACGGAACGAGCGTTGACCAGGATGCACTTGAGGTGGTTGATGGCGCGTGGGCTTGTGGTCGTGGTAGTTGCGTGGTGGAAGATGCGTTTGCAGGAGTTGCAGGCGAAGGGTCCATGGGTGCGTTTGGGGTGAGCTAGGAAGCAGGTTTTGGAGCGCCCTGGGTTGAGGGCGTGGAGGGTGGTGGGGTCGTAGCGGATCAGCGGGGCTTGGGGGAGCTGGGGACCAGGGGTCGTGGCGCTGGGCGCGGGCCAGGCGCGGACGGGCGCCATAAGAGGTAGGAGGGGGGGGAGGGGTCAGCTGGGGGCGAATGGGAGCTGGGGGGCGGGGCGTGCAGGAGGTCGCGGCGGGAAAGCGCGAGGGAGGGGGGGGACAGGTAGAGTGAGAGGAGCTGGGGGAGGGGGTTTAGGGTGGAGGAGGGTGAGTGTTAGGAGGTTTGGAGATTAGGGAGAGAGATAGGAGTAGGGTTGTGAAGATAGGGGAGGGGGGGTTGTAGAGGTGGGTGAGGGAGAGAGGTAGAGTGAGAGGATAGGGAGATAGGTAGTAGAGGGGGTGGCGGGAGGGGGGGAGAGATAGAGAAATAGATAGAGAAAATAGATAGAGAAGTCGATAGATAGGGAAATAGATAGATAGACAGATAGGTAGGTAGGAGGAGGTGGAGAGTGGGGGAGTTAGATAGTGGGATAGGGAGCTAGAGAGATAGGAAGATAGGAGGAGTGAGGGAGGTAGATAGCGAACGGGTTAGCTAGGGGTGAGAGAGGGGGAGGCGAGTGAGGGAGGGGGATGAGGAAGGAGCAGGAGGGCAGGCTCGGGGGAAGAAGACGGAGGAGGTAGAAGAGCCGAAGACAGGAGAACAGAAGACAGAAGAACAGAAGACAGAAGAACAGAAGACAGAAGAACAGAAGACCGGAAGAGCAGAAGACAGAAGAACAGAAGATCGGAAGAGCAGAAGAACAGAGAAGAACAGAGAAGAACAGAGAAGAACACAGAAGAACAGAGAAGAACACAGAAGAACACAGAAGAACACAGAAGAACACAGAAGAACCGAGAAGAAGAACACAGAAGCACAGAGAAGAACAGAGAAGAAGAACACAGAAGACCGGAAGAACACAGAAGAACAGAAGGGAAGAACAGAAGGGAAGAACAGAAGAACACAGAAGAAGATTGCAGAGGGGGAGCGAGGAGGAAGAGACAGAGAGGAGGAAAAGAAGCAGGAGCAGGAGAGAAGGTGAGTGGCGCGGGGCAGGGCGAGGGGCTGGGAGGAGGGGGGTACTTACAGTTAGGTGGGTCTCAGGAACACAGGAACTCGGGAACTTGGAGGAGCTGCAGCGGCAGGGGGAGCGACCTACCCTTGGGTCAAGGGTCGCTACCACTGTCGCGCAGCGGCCGCCATAAGAGGTAGGAGGGGGGGGAGGGGTCAGCTGGGGGCGAATGGGAGCTGGGGGGCGGGGGCGTGCAGGAGGTCGCGGCGGGAAAGCGCGAGGGAGGGGGGGACAGGTAGAGTGAGAGGAGCTGGGGGAGGGGGTTTAGGGTGGAGGAGGGTGAGTGTTAGGAGGTTTGGAGATTAGGGAGAGAGATAGGAGTAGGGTTGTGAAGATAGGGGAGGGGGGGTTGTAGAGGTGGGTGAGGGAGAGAGGTAGAGTGAGAGGATAGGGAGATAGGTAGTAGAGGGGGTGGCGGGAGGGGGGGAGAGATAGAGAAATAGATAGAGAAAATAGATAGAGAAGTCGATAGATAGGGAAATAGATAGATAGACAGATAGGTAGGTAGGAGGAGGTGGAGAGTGGGGGAGTTAGATAGTGGGATAGGGAGCTAGAGAGATAGGAAGATAGGAGGAGTGAGGGAGGTAGATAGCGAACGGGTTAGCTAGGGGTGAGAGAGGGGGAGGCGAGTGAGGGAGGGGGATGAGGAAGGAGCAGGAGGGCAGGCTCGGGGGAAGAAGACGGAGGAGGTAGAAGAGCTGAAGACAGGAGAACAGAAGACAGAAGAACAGAAGACAGAAGAACAGAAGACAGAAGAACAGAAGACCGGAAGAGCAGAAGACAGAAGAACAGAAGATCGGAAGAACAGAGAAGAACAGAGAAGAACAGAGAAGAACACAGAAGAACACAGAAGAACACAGAAGAACCGAGAAGAAGAACACAGAAGCACAGAGAAGAACAGAGAAGAAGAACACAGAAGACCGGAAGAACACAGAAGAACAGAAGGGAAGAACAGAAGGGAAGAACAGAAGAACACAGAAGAAGATTGCAGAGGGGGAGCGAGGAGGAAGAGACAGAGAGGAGGAAAAGAAGCAGGAGCAGGAGAGAAGGTGAGTGGCGCGGGGCAGGGCGAGGGGCTGGGAGGAGGGGGGTACTTACAGTTAGGTGGGTCTCAGGAACACAGGAACTCGGGAACTTGGAGGAGCTGCAGCGGCAGGGGGAGCGACCTACCCTTGGGTCAAGGGTCGCTACCACTGTCGCGCAGCGGCCGCCATAAGAGGTAGGAGGGGGGGGAGGGGTCAGCTGGGGGCGAATGGGAGCTGGGGGGCGGGGGCGTGCAGGAGGTCGCGGCGGGAAAGCGCGAGGGAGGGGGGGGACAGGTAGAGTGAGAGGAGCTGGGGGAGGGGGTTTAGGGTGGAGGAGGGTGAGTGTTAGGAGGTTTGGAGATTAGGGAGAGAGATAGGAGTAGGGTTGTGAAGATAGGGGAGGGGGGGTTGTAGAGGTGGGTGAGGGAGAGAGGTAGAGTGAGAGGATAGGGAGATAGGTAGTAGAGGGGGTGGCGGGAGGGGGGGAGAGATAGAGAAATAGATAGAGAAAATAGATAGAGAAGTCGATAGATAGGGAAATAGATAGATAGACAGATAGGTAGGTAGGAGGAGGTGGAGAGTGGGGGAGTTAGATAGTGGGATAGGGAGCTAGAGAGATAGGAAGATAGGAGGAGTGAGGGAGGTAGATAGCGAACGGGTTAGCTAGGGGTGAGAGAGGGGGAGGCGAGTGAGGGAGGGGGATGAGGAAGGAGCAGGAGGGCAGGCTCGGGGGAAGAAGACGGAGGAGGTAGAAGAGCCGAAGACAGGAGAACAGAAGACAGAAGAACAGAAGACAGAAGAACAGAAGACAGAAGAACAGAAGACCGGAAGAGCAGAAGACAGAAGAACAGAAGATCGGAAGAGCAGAAGAACAGAGAAGAACAGAGAAGAACAGAGAAGAACACAGAAGAACACAGAAGAACCGAGAAGAAGAACACAGAAGCACAGAGAAGAACAGAGAAGAAGAACACAGAAGACCGGAAGAACACAGAAGAACAGAAGGGAAGAACAGAAGAACAGAAGGGAAGAACAGAAGAACACAGAAGAAGATTGCAGAGGGGGAGCGAGGAGGAAGAGACAGAGAGGAGGAAAAGAAGCAGGAGCAGGAGAGAAGGTGAGTGGCGCGGGGCAGGGCGAGGGGCTGGGAGGAGGGGGGTACTTACAGTTAGGTGGGTCTCAGGAACACAGGAACTCGGGAACTTGGAGGAGCTGCAGCGGCAGGGGGAGCGACCTACCCTTGGCTTGCGAATTAGCAATCCACCATTGATTGGCTGCCTGTGCTGCCACTCGTTTGCCCGCTGCGTTAAACTTCCTACTCTCTTTGTCAGGCGGTGGAGCATCTCCTGACGATTGAGAGTTTGCCCTCTTTCTTGCTGCTCCTACAACCACCGAGTCTGGTGTAAGTTGCTGTGTTATAAACACAGGATCCGTTGGAGGAGGCTTGTACTTCTTCTCCACCCTAGGCGTGATAGCCCTTCCTTTAACTGGCTCCTGGAATACCTGTTTTGCATGTTTGAGCATACCCAGGAGCATTGGCAGACTCTGGTAGGAAGCGTGGGTGGATGCCAAGGTGTTGAACAGGAAATCATCCTCTATTGGCTCAGAATACATTGCTACATTGTGGAACGTAGCTGCCCTTGATAGTACCTGCGTATATGCAGTACTGTCCTCTGGAGGTGACAGCTTAGTTGGGTAACAATCCGGACTGTTATCTGATACTGGTGCATCATATAAGTCCCATGCATCCGGATCATCCTGTGTCATCCCTGTATGTGTAGGTGACTGCGTTGGACGTGCTCCCACCGGAGACAGCTGTGGTGAGTGTAGTGGGGAAGGTTGTGGAGAAAACCTTGGTGGTGGGGTTTTTCCTCTGGCCACCTTCGCCTTTGGCTGCATTTCTATCTCCTGAAATGCCAGTTTTCTTTTGGTTTTAATTGGAGGAAGAGTTTGTATTTTTCCAGTCTCTTTCTGGATATGCAACCTCCTTTGCGTATGGTCTGGTTCATCCATACTTATTTCCTGCTCAAATCTGTGTTTTTCATGCATTTGGCTGGAAAGTCCTTGCTCTTCTGTGTAAGAGCTTCTTTTTGGCTCCGAAGCCGCTTTTTTCAGTACCGATGTTTCTGATAAAGTATTTTTCGGTTCCGACGTTATTTTTCTCACCTTGGGTGAGTCGAACTCTCGGTGTCGAGATCGTTCGGTGCCGGAATCTCGACCGGAGTCGGAAGTCTTCAGCAAATCTTTGGCCTTTTTCGGTGCCGATGTTTGGTCACCTTCTTTTCGATGGGTTAAGCCATGGCCTGCTGGCGGTGGCGTCCCCTTGGCCTTAACGATCTTTGTGTGAGTTTTGGACGGGGCAGTTTTACTCACTGTTTTCTGCATCGTCGTGAGTCGCTCACTTTCGGATTCGTCTGAGTCCGTCCCCTGGATGGAAATTCTTTCCTCCTCCTCGACGTCGAGTTGTTCTCTCGGTGTCGACACCATTTGCAGTCTTCTCGCTCGTCGATCACATAGGGTCTTTTTAGATCGAAACGCTCGACAAGCCTCACAAGTATCCTCCCTGTGTTCTGGTGATAAACACAGATTACAGACCAGGTGTTGGTCTGTGTAAGGATACTTCGAGTGGCACTTCGGACAGAAGCGGAAGGGGGTCCGGTCCATTAGTCTTCGACGATGGATGTGGTCGGGCCGACCAGGCCCCGCTGAAGAACGGAAGCCCCGAAGGGCCGCCGGAGCGCTTCTGCGATCGGTGCCGATACAATAACACTAACCCGGTACCGAACGAGAACAATACCATCGAATTTTCGATATTTAGCTAACTTTCCCTATTCGAAATACCGAGCGAAGAGGAACACGTCCGAACCCGATGGCGGAAAGAAAACAATCCAAGATGGAGTAGACGCCCATGCGCAATGGAGCCGAAAGGGAGGAGTCCCTCGGTCTTGTGACTCGAAAAGACTTCTTCTAAGAAAAACAACTTGTAACACTCCGAGCCCAACACTAGATGGCAGGATAATGCACAGCATGTGTATCTGCAGCTACACATGCCACCGAACATATATATATATGGAAAATGTCACTTACACAGTGTACATCTGTTCGTGGCATGTAGTGCTGCAGATTCACATGCTATGCATAGCTCTTCTGACATCTAGTGTTGGGCTCGGAGTGTTACAAGTTGTTTTTCTTCAAAGAAGTCTTTTCGGAGTCACAGGATTGAGTGACTCCTCCTCTCGGTTTCAGTGCGCCTGGGCATCGACTCCATTCTTCGATTGTTTTCCTGCAAAGGGTGAAGGAAGGAGTGATAGAGTATAAGAATATAAAAAGATGCCCATGCAAATGTAAATGTATCTACATATGTACAAATGTTAAACTTAAACTACTACAGGCTTCTGGGGAGGAGGGAGGGCGCATATGAATCTGCAGCACTACATGCCACGAACAGATGTACACTGGGTAAGTGACATTTTCCGTTCGATGGCATGTGTAGATGCAGATACACATGCTATGCATAGACTACAAAGCAGTTAGTCCTCCTAAAAACGCGGTGGCTATCCTGTAGGAGTTGAAGTTGTTTGAAATAGTGTTCTTAAAACAGTTTGGCCTACAGTGCTTGTTGCTGTGAAAAAAACATCAACACAGTAGTGTTTTGTAAACGTATGAGGAGTTGACCGTGTGGCTGCTTTGCATATATCAACCATTGGTATGTTCCCTAAGAATGCCATTGACGCACCTTTCTTTCTTGTAGAATGTGCTTTAGGAGTGACAATAAGTTGTCTCCTTGCTTTGATATAACATGTTTGTATACATCTAACAATCCATCTTACTAAACCTTGTTTTGATATAGGATTGCCTTTATGTGGTTTTTGGAAAGCAACAAAAAGTTGTGTTGTTTTCCTAAAATCTTTGTTTTAGTCTATATAGTACATAGGAGCTCTCTTGAGATCTAGGGAATGAAGAGCTATTTCTGCCACATAGTCTGGCTGTGGAAAGAAGACTGGCATTCCACTGTTTGGTTGATGTGAAAAGGCGATACTACTTTTGGTAGAAATTTAGGATTTGTTCTAAGTACAACTTTATGTTTGTGTACTTGGAAAAAAGGTTCTTCAAGAGTGAAGGCTTGTATTTCACTAACTCTTCTTAAAGAAGTAATAGCTACAAGGAAAGCGACCTTCCATGTTAAATATTGAATTTGATAAGAGGGCATGGGTTCAAAAGGTGGGTCCATGAGTCTGGTAAGTACAATATTTAAATTCCAAGAAGGAACAGGTAGTGTTCTAGGTGGAATAATGTGTTTTAATCCTTCCATGAAGGCTTTAATAACAGGAATTCTGAACAGAGAAGTGTAGAAAGGTGGCTCTGTATATACTATCTCAAAGTGAGAGATAGTGTGCACAGAGTCTAAGGGTTCCCATTAGAGGTTGATAGTGGCAAAATTAGATAATTCTAATGCTCTATTTTGTGGTAGTGTGGTTGAGCAGTAGGCTTATCAGAGAGTAGTGTTAAGCATTTGTTGTACACGCACAGGCAATAAATGAGGAACACACACCCAAACACTTAACTCCAGGCCAATATTTTTTATATAGAACATTTTTTTTCTTAATTTATTTTAGAAACACAAGATTCAAGATTTTAGCTAAGTACATAATACGCAAGGTACTTCACACAAGTAAGTATAGAACTTTGATTTAAAACAGTAGTACACACAGTTTAGGTTAAAATGGCAATAAGCTATTTTAAAAGTGGACAGTGCAAAAATATACAGTTCCTGGTGGAGGTAAGTTTGGTTAGGTTTCTCAGGTAAGTAAAGCACTTACACAGTCAGTCTCCTGGGCATAGGCAGCCTACTGTTGGGGGTTCAGGGCAATCCCAAACCCACAGCACCAGCAACACTGGGCCGGTCAGGTGCAGAGGCCAAAGGACGGCCCAAAACACATAGGGGGTCATTCTGACCCTGGCGGTCTTTGACCGCCAGGGTCGCGAATGACGGAAGCACCGCCAACAGGCTGGCGGTGCTTCCATGCCCATTCTGACCGCGGCGGTAAAGCCGCGGTCAGAAAACCGGGACCGGCGGTTTCCAGCTGGTTTTCCCCCGGCTGGGCGAATCCGCCATGGCAGCGCTGCAAGCAGCGCTGCCATGGGGATTCTGACCCCCTTCCCGCCAGCCTGTTTCTGGCGGTTGTCACTGCCAGGAAGAGGCTGGCGGGAATGGGTGTCTTGGGGCCTCTGGAGGCCCCTGCACTGCCCATGCCACTGGCATGGGCAGTGCAGGGGCCCCCTAACAGGGCCCCGGCTGGCTTTTCACTGTCTGCCTAGCAGACAGTGAAAAGCGCGACGGGTGCAACTGCACCCGTCGCACGGCCGCAACACCGCCGGCTCCATTCGGAGCCGGCTTCTGTGTTGCAGCCCTCCTTCCCGCTGGGCCTACGGGCGCTAACATAGTTAGCGCCCGCAGGCCCAGCGGGAAGGTCAGAATGCCGGCAGCGGTCTTCTGACCGCGTATCGGCCAAATGGCAGTTCCCGCCTGGCGGGCGGCAAGCGCCGCCCGCCAGAGTTGGAATGACCACCATAGTCGCCTATGAAGAACAGGGGTGCTCTGGTCCTAGTCTGCTTACAGGTAAGTACCTGCGTCTTTGGGGAGCAGACCAGGGAGGTTTTGTAGAGCACTGGGGGGAAACACACACAGGGCCTCAAAAAACACCCTCAGCGGCACAGGGGCGGCCAAGTGCAGTGGACAAAGTAGGAGTCGGGTTTGCTATAGGAAGCAATGGGGAGACCCGGGGGTCACTTAGGTGATGGAGGCAGGGCACAGGGGGGCTTCTCGGGCCAGCCACGGACTGGGCTAGGATGAGGGCCGCCTGCTGCTCACTCCTCCAATGGTAGGTGGTTCCTCTCGGTCCTGGGGGCTGCGGTGCAGTGCTTGGTCCAGGTGTCCGGTTCCTTTGCTACCAGGCAGTTGCAGTCAGGGGGAGCCTCTGGATCCTCTCTGCAGGCGTTGCTGTGGGGGTGCAGGGAGGTCGACTCAGTGTGTCCACGTCGTTGGAGTCGCCTGGGAGTCCTCTCTGCAGTGTTGCTTCTCCTGAACTCAAGCCGGGGGCGTAGGGTGCAGAGCGTGAAGTCTCATGCTTCCGGCGGGAAGGGAGAGTCTCATTAAAAGTTGCTTCAAAGTTGCAAAGTTGTTGCAGGTTGTGAACAGTGCCGCTGTTCTCGAGAGTTTCTTGGTCCTTTAGGTTCAGGTCAGTCCTCTGAGTCCTCAGAGGTCACTGGTCCCAGTCAGATGCATCGCTGTGCAGATTCTTTGAGTCTGGAGACAGGCCGGCAGGGCTGGGGCCAAGTCAGTTGGTGTCTCCGTCGTCTCTGCGGGGCTTTCAGGTCACCAGTACTTCTTTTTTCAGGTTGCAGGAATCTGATTTCCTGGGTTCAGGGTCGCCCCTAAATACTGAATTTAGGGGTGTGTTTAGGTTTGAGGGCAGTAGCCAATGGCGGATTTCTAAAAGCAGGGGTCACCTCAGCTCAGGGCACCTTAGGGGCTGTCCTGACTGGGGGGTGACTCCTCCTTGTTTTTCTCATGATCTCCTCCTGCCTTGCCGCCACAAGTGGGGGCTGTGGGCGGAGGGGCAGGTATCTCCACTAGCTGGGATGCCCTGGGGCGCTGTAACAAAGGGGGTGAGCCTTTGAGGGTCACCTCCAGGTGTTACAGTTCCTGCAGGGGGAGGTGTGAAGCACCTCCACCAAGTGCAGGCTTTGCTACTGGCCACAGAGTGACAAAGGCACTCTCCCCATGTGGCCAGCAACATGTCTGGTGTGTGGCAGGCTGGCAGAGACTGGTCAGCCTAGCACTAGGAGTTGGACTGGTATTCAGGTGGCATCTCTAAGATGTCCTCTGGGTGTATTTTACAATAAATCCCACACTGGCATCAGTGTGCATTTATTGTGCTGAGAAGTTTGATACCAAACTTCCCAGATTTTAGTGTAGCCATTATGGAACTGTGGAGTTCGTAATTGACAGACTCCCAAGACCATATACTCTTTATGGCTACCCTGCACTTACAATGTTTAAGGTTTTGTTTAGACACTGTAGGGGCATAGTGCTCATGCAACTATGCCCTCCCCTGCGATATAGTGCACCCTGCCTTAGGGCTGTAAGGCCTTCTAGAGGGGTGACTTACTTATGCCACAGGCAGTGGGATGTGCGCATGGCACCCTGAGGGGAGTGCCATGTCGACTTAGTAATTTTCTCCCCACCAGCACACACAAGCTGTGAGGCAGTGTGCATGTGCTGAGTGAGGGGTCCCCAGGGTGGCATAATACATACTGCAGCCCTTAGAGACCTTCCCTGGCCACAGGGCTCTTGGTACCAGGGGTACCATTTACAAGGGACTTAGCTGTGTGCCCGGGCTGTGCCAATTGTGGGAACAAAGGTACAGTTTAGGGAAAGAACACTGGTGTTGGGGCCTGGTTAGCAGGGTCCCAGCACACTTTTAATCATAACTGGCATCAACAAAAGGCAAAAAGTTAGGGGGTAACCATGCCAAGGAAGGCATTTCCTTACAAGAAGTATGTTGAATATTCTGTAAGTATGCAGATATTGCAGTGAGGTGTATCTTGAAGGATGAGAAAACCAAATGTGAATTTTGCACATGAAGTAAATAGCATACAATATCTTGTATGGATGCTGTAAGTGGGTCAGTGTTTTTAGATTGACAGTAGTATACAAATCTTTTCCACTTGTTTGCGTAGCTTTGTCTAGTAGTAGGTTTACATGCTTGTTTAATTACTTCCATACATTCTGGTGGAAGTTTTAGGTAACCAAATTCTATGACTTCAGGAGCCAAATCGCTAGATTAGAGCCTTGGGATTTGGATGCCTGATTTGACCTTTGTTCTGGGTTAACAAATCTGGTCTCTTTGGGAGTTTGGAATTGGGTACTACAGACAGATCTAGGAGTGTTGTGTACCAATGCTGGCGTGCCCATGTTGGGCCTATGAGTATCATGGTGAGTGTCTTTTGATGTAGTTTGCTGACCAGAAAGGGAATGAGTGGGAGAGGGGAAAAAGCGTAAGCAAATATCCCTGACCAATTGATCCATAGAGCATTGCCCTTGGATAGAGGATGTGGGTCTAAATCAAAAAGGGGGAAGGGACCGGGAGATTACTGGTCCAGTGTACGGTCTCCCAAGTAAGTAGTCAAACAAAGTGTACACTGTTCCAAAAATAGAAAATCAGGGGACCTGATACTACTAGAGCGTGAACCCTCATGCATCACAATGGATGACTAGCTTCATCATCGGGAAAGCTCTTCGGAGGGTATTATACGGGAACGCTGGTCGGAGGGTAGGTTCGCAGCGAGGACCATTTGTAGGAAGTTGGCTCTGTATATACTATTTCAAAGTAAGAAATAGCATGCACAGAGTCCAAGGGTTCCCCTTAGAGGTAAGATAGTGGCAAAAAGCGATAATCTAATGCTCTATTTTGTGGTAGTGTGGTCGAGCAGTAAGCTTATCAGAGGGTAGTGTTAAGCATTTGTTGTACACACACAGGCAATAAATGATGAACACACACTCAAAGACAATTCCAGGCCAATAGGTTTTTGTATAGAAAAATATATTTTCTTAGTTTATTTTAAGAACCACAGGTTCAAGATTTACAATCAATACTTTAAATGAAAGATACTTCACTCAGGTATCATAGGAACTTTG
This sequence comes from Pleurodeles waltl, assembly GCF_031143425.1. NCBI lineage: Eukaryota > Metazoa > Chordata > Amphibia > Caudata > Salamandridae > Pleurodeles > Pleurodeles waltl. Next base: position 12,387,907 of record NC_090448.1, on the reverse strand, counting down.
AATCAGCAAAATAGTATGTACAGTTTTGACAAAAATGGCAATAAGCTATTTTAAAACTAGACAGTGCAAATTTCAACAGTCCCTGGGGAAGGTAAGTATTTGTTAGTTTTGCAGGTAAGTAAACCACCTACAGGGTTCAAAGTTGGGTCCAAGGTAGCCCACCGTTGGGGGTTCAGGGCAACCCCAAAGTTACTACACCAGCAGCTCAGGGCCGGTCAGGTGCAGAGGTCAAAGTGGTACCCCAAACGCATAGGCTTCAATGGAGAAGGGGGTGCCCCGGTTCCAGTCTGCCAGCAGGTAGGTACCCGCGTCTTCGGAGGGCAGACCAGGGGGGGTTTGTAGGGCACCGGGGGGGGGACACAAGTCAGCACAAAAAGTACACCCTCAGCGGCACGGGGGCGGCAGGGTGAAGAGTGCAAACAGACGACGGGTTTGCAATGGAGTTCAATGGGAGACCCAGGGGTCTCTTCAGCGAAGCAGGCAGGCAAGGGGGGTGCTCCTCGGGGTAGCCACCACCTGGGCAAGGGAGAGGGCCACCTGAAGGTCGCTTCTGCACTGGAGGTCGGATCCTTCAGGTTGGGGGCTGCGGATGCAGTGTCTTTACCAGGCGTCGGGTTCTTAGAAGGAGGCAGTCGCGGTCAGGGGTAGCCTCTGGATTCCCACTGCAGGCGTCGCTGGGGGAGCTCAGGGGGGTCAAATCTGGCTACTCACAGGGTCACAGTCGCCGGGGAGTCCTCCCTGTAGTGTTGATTCTCCGTAGGTCGAGCCGGGGACGTCGGGTGCAGAGTGGAAAGTCTCACGCTTCCGGCGGGAAACGTGCAGTCCTTTAAAAGTTGTTTCTTTGTTGCAAAGTTGTTTCTTCTTTGGAGCAGAGCCGCTGTCCTCGGGAGTTCTTGGTCCTTTTAGATGCAGGGTAGTCCTCTGAGGCTTCAGAGGTCGCTGGACCCTGTGGAACGCGTCGCTGTGCAGTTTTTCTTGAAGTGGGAGACAGGCCGGTAGGGAAGGGGCCAAAGCAGTTGGTGTCTCCGTCTTCTCTGCAGGGCTTTCAGGTCAGCAGTCCTTCTTCATCTTCAGGTTGCAGGAATCTATCTTGCTAGGTTCTGGGAGCCCCTAAATGCTCAATTTAGGGGGGTGTTTAGGTCTGGGGGGTTAGTAGCCAATGGCTACTAGCCCTGAGGGTGGCTACACCCTCTTTGTGCCTCCTCCCTGAGGGGAGAGGGGCACATCCCTAATCCTATTGGGGGAATCCTCCAACTGAAAGATGGAGGATTTCTAAAAGTCAGAGTCACCTCAGCTCAGGACACCTTAGGGGTTGTCCTGACTGGCCAGTGACTCCTCCTTGTTTTTCTCATTATCTCCTCTGGCCTTGCCGCCAAAAGTGGGGCCGTGGCCAGGGGGGGGGGGGGGGGGGGGGGCGTGTATCTCCACTAGCTGGAATGCCCTGTGGCGCTGTAACAAAGGGGGTGAGCCTTTGAGGCTCACCGCCAGGTGTTACAGTTCCTGCAGGGGGAGGTGAGAAGCACCTCCACTCAGTAGAGGCTTTGTTACTAGCCACAGAGTGACAAAGGCACTCTCCCCATGTGGCCAGCAACATGTCTGGTGTGTGGCAGGCTGGCAAAACTAGTCAGCCCACACTGGTAGTCGGGTATGTTTTCAGGGGGCATCTCTAAGATGCCCTCTGGGGTGTATTTCACAATAAAATGTACACTGGCATCAGTGTGCATTTATTGTGCTGAGAAGTTTGATACCAAACTTCCCAGTTTTCAGTGTAGCCATTATGGTGCTGTGGAGTTCGTGTATGACAGACTCCCAGACCATATACTCTTATGGCTACCCTGCACTTACAATGTCTAAGGTTTTGCTTAGACACTGTAGGGGCATAGTGCTCATGCACCTATGCCCTCACCTATGGTATAGTGCACCCTGCCTTAGGGCTGTAAGGCCTGCTAGAGGGGTGACTGATCTATACCATGGGCAGTGTGAGGTTGGCATGGCACCCTGAGGGGAGTGCCATGTCGACTTAGTCATTTTCTCCCCACCAGCACACACAAGCTGGCAAGCAGTGTGTCTGTGCTGAGTGAGGGGTCCCCAGGGTGGCATAAGACATGCTGCAGCCCTTAGAGACCTTCCCTGGCATCAGGGCCCTTGGTACCAGGGGTACCAGTTACAAGGGACTTACCTGGATGCCAGGGTGTGCCAATTGTGAAAACAAAGGTACAGTTTTAGGGGAAGAACACTGGTGCTGGGGCCTGGTTAGCAGGCCTCAGCACACTTTCAAATCATAACTTGGCATCAGCAAAGGCAAAACGTCAGTGGGTAACCATGCCAAGGAGGCATTTCCTTACACAACCCCCCCCCCCCCCAAACGAAAGAGGATGAGACTAACCTTTCCCAAGAGAGTCTTCATTTTCTAAGTGGAAGAACCTGGAAAGGCCATCTGCATTGGCATGGGCAGTCCCAGGTCTGTGTTCCACTATAAAGTCCATTCCCTGTAGGGAGATGGACCACCTCAACAGTTTTGTATTTTCACCTTTCATTTGCATTAGCCATCTGAGAGGTCTGTGGTCAGTTTGAACTACAAAGTGAGTACCAAAGAGGTATGGTCTCAGCTTCTTCAGGGACCAAACCACAGCAAATGCCTCCCTCTCAATGGCACTCCAACGCTGCTCCCTGGGGAGTAACCTCCTGCTAATGAAAGCAACAGGCTGGTCAAGGCCATCATCATTTGTTTGGGACAAAACTGCCCATATCCCATGTTCAGAGGCATCAGTCTGCACAATGAACTGCTTGGAGTAATCTGGAGCTTTTAGAACTGGTGCTGTGCATATAGCTTGTTTCAGGGTGTCAAAGGCCTGTTGGCATTCTACAGTCCAGTTTACCTTCTTGGGCATTTTCTTGGAGGCAAGTTCTGTGAGGGGTGTCACTATTGATCCATATCCCTTCACAAACCTCCTTTAGTACCCAGTCAAGCCAAGGAATGCCCTGACTTGAGTCTGGGTTTTTGGAGCTGCCCAGTCCAGAATAGTCTGGATCTTGGGCTGGAGTGGCTGAACTTGGCCTCCACCTACAAGGTGTCCCAAGTAAACCACAGTTCCCTGCCCTATCTGACATTTGGATGCCTTGATAGAGAGGCCTGCTGCCTGCAGGGCCTTCAAAACCTTCTTCAGGTGGACCAGGTGATCCTGCCAGCTGGAGCTAAAGACAGCAATATCGTCAAGATAAGCTGCACTGAAGGACTCCAAGCCAGCAAGGACTTGATTCACCAACCTTTGGAAGGTGGCAGGGGCATTCTTAAAAACCAAAGGGCATAACAGTAAACTGATAGTGCCCATCAGGTGTGGAGAATGCTGTCTTTTCTTTTGCTCCTGGTGCCATTTTGATTTGCCAGTACCCTGCTGTCAAGTCAAAGGTACTTAAGTATCTGGCAGCACCTAGTTTGTCAATTAATTCATCTGCCCTTGGAATGGGATGGGCATCTGTCTTGGTGACAGAATTAAGACCTCTGTAGTCCACACAAAACCTCGTCTATCTCTTTCCATCCTTGGTGTGAGGTTTGGGGACTAAGACCACTGGGCTAGCCAAGGGGCTGTCAGAGTGCTCAATGACTCCCAATTCCAGCATCTTGTGGACTTCCACTTTGATGCTTTCCTTAACTTGGTCAGACTGTCTGAAAATTTTGTTTTTGACAGGCATGATGTCTCCTGTGTCCACATCATGGGTACACAGGTGTGTCTGACCAGGGGTTAGGGAAAAGAGCTCAGCAAACTGTTGTAAGACTTTCCTACAGTCAGATTGCTGTTGGCCAGAGAGGGTGTCTGAATAGATCACTCCATCTACTGAGCCATCTTTAGGGTCTGTGGAGAGGAGATCAGGGAGAGGTTCACTCTCAGCTTCCTGGTCCTCATCTGTTACCATCAACAGATTCACATCTGCCCTGTCATGAAAGAGCTTGAGGCGGTTCACATGGATGACCCTTTTGGGGGTCCTGCTAGTGCCTAGGTCTACCAGGTAGGTGACCTGACTCTTTCTTTCTAGCACTGGGTAAGGGCCACTCCATCTGTCCTGAAGTGCCCTGGGAGCCACAGGCTCCAGAACCCAGACTTTCTGCCTTGGCTGAAACTCAACCATAGCAGCCTTTTGGTCATACCACATCTTCTGGAGTTGTTGGCTGGCCTCAAGGTTTTTGCTTGCCTTTTCCATGTACTCTGCCATCCTGGAACGTAGGCCTAGTACATAGTCCACTATACCTTGTTTAGGCTCATGAAGAGGTCTCTCCCAGCCTTCGTTTACAAGAGCTAGTGGTCCCCTGACAGGATGGCCAAACAGAAGTTCAAAGGGGGAAAATCCTACTCCCTACTGAGGCACCTCTCTGTAGGCAAAAAGCAGACATGGCAAGAGGACATCCCATCTCCTTTTGAGCTTTTCAGGGAGCCCCATGATCATGCCTTTCAATGTCTTGTTAAATCTTTCTACAAGGCCATTGGTTTGTGGATGGTATGGTGTGGTGAATTTGTAAGTCACCCCACACTCATTCCACATATGTTTCAGGTATGCTGACATGAAGTTGGTACCCCTGTCAGACACCACCTCCTTAGGAAATCCCACTCTGGTAAAGATACCAATGAGTGATTTTGCTACTGCAGGGGCAGTAGTGGACCTAAGGGGAATTGCTTCAGGGTACCTATTGGCATGATCCACTACCACTAGGATATACTGCTTCCCTGAGGCTGTGGGAGGTTCAAGTGGACCCACTATGTCCACACCCACTCTTTCAAAGGGGACCCCCACCACTGGAAGTGGAATGAGGGGGGCCTTTGGGTGTCCACCTGTCTTACCACTGGCTTGACAGGTGGCACAGGAGACACAAAACTCCTCTACCTTCTGGGACATGTTGGGCCAATAGAAGTGGTTAACGAACCTTTCCCAAGTCTTGGTTTGTCCCAAATGCCCAGCAAGTGGAATATCATGAGCTAAGGTTAGAATGAACTCCCTAAACTCCTGAGGCACTACCACTCTCCTAGTGGCACCAGGTTTGGGATCTCTTGCCTCAGTGTAGGGCAGAGGTCTTCAATCTGGGGGTCGCGACCCTCAGGGGGCCGTGGAGACATGGGCAGGGGGTCTCGCATTCCCCCAGCCTCACTTCATCCCATCATTAAAATGCCTCAGCTGAACTCTGATTTACTGAGTCTCCTCTGCTGTGAAATAAAGCCACACAGCCAGCTTAAAATGCTTTCCTGACAGGGTGCCTGCTTCCTGAATGAAATGCAAATGTGCGCTTCTTGTTGCCCTGCAACTGTAATGGAGGTTCTTGGCTTTAAATGATTGAGTCACTCAAAGCTTTATTATGACAAACATTGATTCTTTATAAGTGGTAGTGCAGAGTTAACAACTGTACTGTGAAGTGTGTGATCTTAATTGTAATTGTATTTACATAGCGCTTACTTCACCTGGAGCTGTTGAAGGGACAGCTATTAAATATGTCATTACATATGCTCTGATATTACTTAAATCTACATTTTGGAAGCACCGTTTTATCTTAAACCTTTTTGTTGTGGCCTATCTTATACTTTGTGTAATGTAAGCATAAAATAATGCCTTACATATTCACAGTGCTTTCTGTCACATGCTGTGTCCTCGTGACACTAAAAATACACAAGTCGCTATTTTCCACTGCACCAACTAAGAGTTAATTCTGTTGCTCTTCGGTTACACACAGACCTCTGAAGTGCACTAACTAATAGAGGTTTCATAATGCACTACAGTGCATCTCCCAATGAGTAACATCTTTTTTTTTTTTCATTTAAGCTCACTATTATTTTATATATAGCTACCTAATGATGAAAGACTTAAAAAAAAAAAAAAGAACAGAATATTGTGGGGCTTATTTATGAGAAGCTTGCACCGTCAGAGCATCACTTTTTGACGCTCCGGCGGCACAAGCCTCTCAATCATACCTATGAGGTGGCGCAAAGCCACCCTGCATGGCTTTGCATGGCTTCATAGATATGGAGTAAGGCAAAGCAGCGAAAGCCACTGTGTTGCCTTTCTTTACATCAAGGAGGCAATCCATGGGCAATGTGGTGGGTGTTACCACTCAACACCCATTGATTTTGACGGTGCCTTAGATTTACAAAATCACATTAACTGGAGAAGTGCCAAAACCATACACCGCCCCAGAGCAGGCGTAATGAGGTAAAATGTTAATTTCTCCTTGTTTTTTTCCTCTTTCCATGTGTATTGCTATCTGCCGCACATATAGAAAGAGGAAAATGCCTCTCGGGATTGTTTTTGTGCAGGAAGGCAACCCTTCCTGCACAAAACAATCCTGCCTTCATTGGTGCTAGGCAGCAATTTGTGCACCAGCACAGGGGGAAAGGACAGGAATGCACTATATTTCATAAATACGGTCCATACCTGCCCTTTTATATTGCCGTAGGGCAGTGTAGCAAGAAGACTTGCGCCACTGCCCTACTTCAATTCCTCATATACACGGACCTTAGTTTTTAGCCACACCTTCGACTACGCCCCCCACACTACTGAACTTTGGTTGCTAAACACTTTAATAATATTTCCTTGCCGTAAAAATGATTTGCTATGGGAATTGGAGACGTTTATGACCGTCAATGATGAGGGGTACCAGGTTCTAGAAATTTTAGTCAGAGGGGGTCCTTACACCTAAAACATTTTGAGAGGGGGTCCCGGCATCAGAAAGTTTGAAGACCTCTGATGTAGAGGAATCCATCTTCCCAATAGACTCTATGTGTTCCAGTGATTTTTCCTTTGGTCTCTTCAGCAGCTTGCTGCCTAAGACCTTCAAGAGAGGGACATGTTTCTTGCCCCTTACACAACTGTTCCCTTGTGGGTCCCCCTGGGCCTAAGAGTTCAACCTGATAAGGTTCCAACTCCATGGGCTCAGTTCCCTCAGAGGGCAGAACTTCTTCCTGGGAAGAGAGGTTCTCTTTCTCTTGTTGTGTTGAAGCTGGTTCCCCAGTCTTCTTTCCTTTTCTCTTGGAGGGTTGGGCCCTTCTTCCAGGCTCCAACACCACTTTTTCACCCTGAGCCTTGCACTGTGCCCTTGTCTTGACACACACCAGTTCAGGGATACCCAGCATGGCTGCATGGGTTTTGAGTTCTACCTCAGCCCATGCTGAGGACTCCAGGTCATTTCCAAGCAAACAGTCTACAGGGATATTTGAGGAGACCACCACCTGTTTCAGGCCATTGACCCCTCCACACTCTAAAGTTACCATTGCCATGGGATGTACTTTAGTCTGATTGTCAGCGTTGGTGACTGGATAAGTTAGTCCAGCCAGGTATTGACCAGGGGAAACCAGTTTCTCTGTCACCATGGTGACACTGGCACCTGTATCCCTCAGGCCTTCTACACTAGTCCCATTAATTAAGAGTTGCTGCCTGTATTTTTGCATATTAGGGGGCCAGGCAGCCAGTGTGGCTAAGTCCACCCCACCCTCAGAGACTAATGTAGCTTCAGTGTGAACCCTGATTTGCTCTGGGTACACTGTTGATCCCACCTGGAGACTGGCTATTCCAGTGTTAGCTGGAGTAGAGTTTGAAGTGGAACCTTTCTTGGGACAGGCCTTGTCTCCAGTTTGGTGTCCCTGCTGATTACAGCTACGACACCAGGCCTTCTTGGGATCAACGTTTTTACCCTTGTACCCAAAATTGGATTGTGAAGAGGCTTTGGACCCTCCCTCCTGAGCAGGTTTTTGGGGCCCTGTAGAACACTCTTTACTTTTTCCCTTGGATGTCTCAACACTCTTCCCCTAGGGAGTCTTTGTGACCCCTTTCTTTTGGTCACCCCCTGTGGAAGTCTTGGTCACCCTAGTCTTGACCCAATGGTCCGCCTTCTTTCCCAATTCTTGGGGAGAAATTGGTCCTAGGTCTACCAGATGCTGGTGCAGTTTATCATTGAAACAATTACTTAACAGGTGTTCTTTCAGAAATAAATTGTACAGCCCATCATAATCATTTACACCACTGCAATGAATCCAACCATCCAGTGTTTTGAATGAGAAGTCAACAAAATCAACCCAGGTCTGGCTCGAGGATTTTTGAGCCCCCCCTGAACCTAATCCTGTACTCCTCAGTTGAGAATCCAAAGCCCTCAATCAGGGTAGCCTTCATGAGGTCATAGGATTCTGCATCTTTTCCAGAGAGTGTGAGGAGTCTATCCCTACACTTTCCAGTGAACCCAGTGAGATCTGTTTACTTTTCTGGTTGCACAAGCCCTCTCAAAAGCTGTGAACCATTTGGTGATGTCATCACCATCTTCATATTTAGTTACAATCCCTTTAGGGATTTTCAACATGTCAGGAGAATCTCTGACCCTATTTATGTTGCTGCCACCATTGATGGGACCTAAGACCATCTCTTGTCTTTCCCTTTCTATGGCTAGGATCTGTCTTTCCAAAGCCAATCTTTTGGCCAACCTGGCTAGCAGGAGGTCATCTTCATTGAGGCTGCCCTCAATGCTTGCAGAGCTGTTGGACTCTCCTGTGAGAGAAGCAACATCTCTGACTATCACTTCTGGAGTCAGGGTTGGAGAAACCCTGGACTCCCTAACTAGGAGAGGGGGTGGGAAATTTCCCTCCTCATCTCTAGCTTCCCCCTCTGTGAAGATCTCATCAGAGGGGTTGTTTTTAGCAAACTCTGCCAAGAGCTCCTGGAGCTGTACTTTGGTAGGGTTTGAACCAGTCTTTATCTTTTTGATTTTGCAGAGAGACCTTAACTCTGACATCCTACGATGCAGGTAAGGGGTGAGGTTGAGTTCCATCACTACCTCTTCTGCAGCAGACATTATGGGGCATATTTATACTCCGTTTGCGCCGAAATTGCGTCGTTTTTTTCTACGCAAATTCGACGCAAAACTAACTCCATATTTATACTTTGGCGTTAGACGCGTCTAGCGCCAAAGTTCATGGAGTTAGCGTCATTTTTTTGCGTGAACACCTTCCTTGCGTTAATGATATGCAAGGTAGGCGTTCCCGTCTTAAAAAATGACTCCGATGCATATGCGTCGTATTTATACTCCCGGGCAAAAATGACGCCCGGGAGTGGGCGGGTCTAAAAAACCTGCATTAGCGCCGGATTTTAGCGCCTGGGTCAGGGCAGGCGTTAAGGGACCTGTGGGCTCAGAATGAGCCCAGAGGTGCCCTCCCCTGTCCCCAGGGACACCCCCTGCCACCCTTGCCCACCCCAGGAGGACACCCAAGGATGGAGGGACCCACCCCAGGGACATTAAGGTAAGTCCAGGTAAGTATTTTTTCTTATTTGTTTTTTGTGGCATAGGGGGGCCTGATTTGTGCCCCCCTACATGCCACTATGCCCAATGACCATGCCCAGGGGACAGAAGTCCCCTGGGCATGGCCATTGGGCAAGGGGGCATGACTCCTGTCTTTGCTAAGACAGGAGTCATTTCAATGGGGGATGGGCGTCGTAAAAAAATGGCGCAAATCGGGTTGTGGCGATTTTTTTGCCTCAGCCTGACTTGCACCATTTGTGGACGCCCATACGCCATTTTCCCCCTACGCCGGCGCTGCCTGGTGTACGTCGTTTTTTTTAACGCACACCAGACAGCGCCGGCGGCTAACGCCGGCTAACGTCATTGAATAAATACGGCGCCCGCATTGCGCTTCAGAATGGCGTTAGCCGGCGCTAATTTTTTTGGCGCAAAAAAAAGTATAAATATGGCCCCATGTTTCTAAAAGTTGGACTACTTTTTAAGAATCTAAAACTATCTCTAGAACTTAATTCAAACTTTTACAAAACTTTTAAACTCTAAAAGAAATGCTAACACGGACTAACACAAGGCCCTAGCAGGACTTTTAAAAATTTAGAAAAATGCTCAAATTTCAAAAATCTGTTTCTAATGAAAATTTTTGGAATTTAGTCGTGTGATCAGGTATTGGCTGAGTAGTCCAGCAAATGCAAAGTCTTGTACCCCACCGCTGATCCACCAATGTAGGAAGTTGGCTCTGTATGTACTATTTCAAAGTAAGAAATAGCATGCACAGAGTCCAAGGGTTCCCCTTAGAGGTAAGATAGTGGCAAAAAGAGATAATCTAATGCTCTATTTTGTGGTAGTGTGGTCGAGCAGTAGGCTTATCATAGGGTAGTGTTAAGCATTTGTTGTACACACACAGGCAATAAATGAGGAACACACACTCAAAGACAATTCCAGGCCAATAGGTTTTTCTATAGAAACATATCTTTTCTTAGTTTATTTTAAGAACCACAGGTTCAAGATTTACAATCAATACTTTAAATGAAAGATACTTCACTCAGGTATCATAGGAACTTTGAATCAGCAAAATAGCATGTACAGTTTTGACAAAAATGGCAATAAGCTATTTTAAAACTAGACAGTGCAAATTTCAACAGTTCCTGGGGGAGGTAAGTATTTGTTAGTTTTGCAGGTAAGTAAACCACCCACAGGGTTCAAAGTTGGGTCCAAGGTAGCCCACCGTTGGGGGTTCAGGGCAACCCCAAAGTTACCACACCAGCAGCTCAGGGCCGGTCAGGTGCAGAGGTCAAAGTGGTGCCCCAAACGCATAGGCTTCAATGGAGAAGGGGGTGCCCCGGTTCCAGTCTGCCAGCAGGTAGGTACCCGCGTCTTCGGAGGGCAGACCAAGGGGGTTTTGTAGGGCACCGGGGGGGACACAAGTCAGCACAAAAAGTACACCCTCAGCGGCACGGGGGCGGCCGGGTGCAGAGTGCAAACAGGCGTCAGGTTTGCAATGGAGTTCAATGGGAGACCCAGGGGTCTCTTCAGCGAAGCAGGCAGGCAAGGGGGGGCTCCTCGGGGTAGCCACCACCTGGGCAAGGGAGAGGGCCACCTGGAGGTCGCTTCTGCACTGGAGGTCGGATCCTTCAGGTTGGGGGCTGCGGGTGCAGTGTCTTTACCAGGCGTTGGGTTCTTAGAAGCAGGCAGTCGCGGTCAAGGGGGAGCCTCTGGATTCCCTCTGCAGGCGTCGCTGGGGTGGGTCAGGGGGGTCAACTCTGGCTACTCACAGGGTCCCAGTTGCCGGGGAGTCCTCCCTGTAGTGTTGGTTCTCCGCAGGTCGAGCCGGGGGCGTCGGGTGCAGAGTGGAAAGTCTCACGCTTCCGGCGGGAAACGTGCAGTCCTTTAAAAGTTGTTTCTTTGTTGCAAAGTTGTTTCTTCTTTGGAGCAGAGCCGCTGTCCTCAGGAGTTCTTGGTCCTTTTAGATGCAGGGTAGACCTCTGAGGCTTCAGAGGTCGCTGGACCCTCTCGAACGCGTCGCTGTGCAGTTTTTCTTGAAGTGGGGAGACAGGCCGGTAGGGCAGGGGCCAAAGCAGTTGGTGTCTCCGTCGTCTCTGCAGGGCTTTCAGGTCAGCGGTCTTTCTTCGTCTTCAGGTTGCAGGAATCTATCTTGCTAGGTTCTGGGAGCCCCTAAATACTCAATTTAGGGGTGTGTTTAGGTCTGGGGGGGTTAGTAGCCAATGGCTACTAGCCCTGAGGGTGGCTACACCCTCTTTGTGCCTCCTCCCTGAGGGGGGGGCACATCCCTAATCCTATTGGGGGAATCCTCCATCTGCAAGATGGAGGATTTCTAAAAGTCAGAGTCACCTCAGGACATCTTAGGGGTTGTCCTGACTGGCCAGTGACTCCTCCTTGTTTTTCTCATTATCTCCTCCGGCCTTGCCGCCAAAAGTGGGGCCGTGGCCGGAGGGGGCGGGCATCTCCACTAGCTGGAGTGCCCTGGGGTGCTGTAACAAAGGGGGTGAGCCTTTGAGGCTCACCGCCAGGTGTTACAGTTCCTGCAGGGGGAGGTGAGAAGCACCTCCACCCAGTACAGGCTTTGTTACTAGCCACAGAGTGACAAAGGCACTCTCCCCATGTGGCCAGCAACATGTCTGGTGTGTGGCAGGCTGGCAAAACTATTCATCCCACACTGGTAGTCGGGTATGTTTTCAGGGGGCATCTCTAAGATGCCATCTGGGGTGTATTTCACAATAAAATGTACACTGGTATCAGTGTGCATTTATTGTGCTGAGAAGTTTGATACCAAACTTCCCTGTTTTAAGTGTAGCCATTATGGTGCTGTGGTGTTCGTGTATGACAGACTCCCAGACCATATACTCTTATGGCTAGCCTGCACTTACAATGTCTAAGGTTTTGCTCAGACACTGTAGGGGCATAGGGCTCATGCACCTATGCCCTCACCTATGGTATAGTGCACCCTGCCTTAGGGCTGTAAGGCCTGCTAGAGGGGTGACTGATCTATACCATGAGCAGTGTGAGGTTGGCATGGCACCCTGAAGGGAGTGCCTTGTCGACTTAGTCATTTTCTCCCCACCAGCACACACAAGCTGGCAAGCAGTGTGTCTGTGCTGAGTGAGGGCTCCCCAGGGTGGCATAAGACATGCTGCAGCCCTTAGAGACCTTCCCTGGCATCAGGGCCCTTGGTACCAGGGGTACCAGTTACAAGGGACTTACCTGGATGCCAGGGTGTGCCAATTGTGAAAACAAAGGTACAGTTTTAGGGGAAGAACACTGGTGCTGGGGCCTGGTTAGCAGGACTCAGCACACTTTCAAATCATACCTTGGCATCAGCAAAGGCAAAAAGTCAGGGGGTAACCATGCCAAGGAGGCATTTCCTTACACCATTGGCACAATTTTTCAGCCTCTGTCCCTGACAAGCGATTCCCAATGAGCCTTTCCTGATTCTGGGGATGGGCGACCTTTATTGTATTAGCCAGTTAACTTAACGTAAGTGACTGTCTTTTTTCTTCATTTCCCACTTTGGGGTTTCCTTTAGTTAAGCTTTTTTGGAGAAGATGTTTAATTTTTTCCTTTTTTGGTCCTGATGAAGCGTCGCAGGATCCGGCTGGACCGCTAGACGCGAAACATGTCAACTCACAATTAGAGGTTCTTGATAATCTGAGTCCTCTTGTGTTTTCATTTGATTGTGTTGAAAGTAATTGAGCATTGTCACTCATCATTTTTACTTTCACCTTGGTTTTTAATCTTGGTCTCCATCTCACATATACTGATTAAATCCATGATGTTCTTTTGAGATGGATAACCAATTTTATTTTTGTTCTACTCTCTCCGGTTTGCTTTGGGACCTATAAGAGGGTTCCCTATCCATATAACCTGGATTTGCAAGCTACTAAAAGAGCAATACGGTTAAGAGCCCCCTCAGGGGAGCCCGCCAGGCATTGCAGCACCAGCCTGGCGAAAAGCGTTCCAGATGATGAAGCTAGTCATCCATTGTGATGCATGAGGGTTCACGCTCTAGTAGTATCAGGTCCCCTGATTTTCTATTTTTGGAACAGTGTACACTTTGTATGACTAGAGGATGTGGGTGTCTGGATGCGAAGTTTAGGCATTTTGGCGGTGATTCTAACCGCGGCGGGCGGCAGTCGCCGCCCGCCATGCGGTTACCGCCAAATGACCGCACCGCGGTCACAAGACCGCGGCGGCCATTCTGGCTTTCCCGCTGTGCTGGCGGGCGACCGCCAAAAGGCCGCCCGCCAGCACAGCGGGAAAGACCCAGCAACGATGAAGCCGGCTCTGAATGGAGACGGCGGAGTTGCTGGAGTGCGACGGGTGCAGTAGCACCCGTCGCGAATTTCAGTGTCTGCTAGGCAGACACTGAAATTCTTTTTGGGGCCCTCTTACAGGGGCCCCTGCAGTGCCCATGCCATTGGCATGGGCACTGCAGGGGCCCCGCGGCACCCCCTACCGCCATCCTGTTCCTGGCGGGAGACCCGCCAGGAACAGGATGGCGGTAGGGGGTGTCAGAATCCCCATGGCGGCGGAGCGCGCTCCTTCGCCATGGAGGATTCTCAAGGGCAGCGGGAAGTCGGCGGTACACCGCCGACTTTCCGTTTCTGGCCGCGGCTGAACCGCCGCGGTCAGAATGCCCAGCAGTGCACCGTCAGCCTGTTGGCGGTGCTACCGCGGTCATTCGCCCTGGTGGTTTTTACCACCAGGGTTAGAATGACCACCTTTGTGTTTTTGCTTGTTGCAAATAGATCTATCTCTTGTGTTCCCCACTTTTGAAAGTACTTAAGTACTTGGGAGTGAATCTCCCATTCGTGTGTTTGTTGGTGATTTCTGCTTAGGAGATCTGCCATCTGGTTGTCTATCCCTGGAATGTATTGTGCAAATAGATGAATGCGATGGTGAATTGCCCATTTCCATATTGTTTAGGATATCAGTAACAGTTGAAATGAGTGTGGCCTGCCCCATTTGTTGAGGTAATACATGGTTGTCATGTTGTCTGTTTTTATTAGAACAATCTTCTGTTTGAGAAGAGGTTGAAACGCTTTTATAGCAAGAAATACAGGTAATAGTTCTAGGTTTTTTATGTGAAGCTGTTTCTGTTTGGCATCCCATTGCCTTTGAATGGTCTGATTGTTGAGGTGAGCTCCGCAACCGATCATTGATGCGTCTGTTGTGATTATGGTCTGAGGCACAGGGTCTTGGAATGACCGCCCCTTCATTAGATTGATGTGATTCCACCATTGAGGGGACATATGTGCTTGGCGGTCTATCAACACTAGATCTTGAAACTGACCTTGTGCCTAAGACCATTGACGTGAGAGGCACTGTTGTAAGGGCCTCATGTTTAGTCTTGCATGTGGAACTATGGCTATGCAAGATGCCATCATTCCTAGAATCTTCATGATACATCTTACAGTGTATATTGTTGATTTGGCTGTATGTGTGGTATGAGATTTTTGGAAAGCTTGTATCCTTTGTGTATTTGGATAAGCTAGGGCTTTTTGAGTATTTAGGACAGCACCTAGGTAAGGTTGTACTTGTGCTGGTTGAAGATTGGATTTTTGATAATTGAGAGTGAACCCTAGTGTATGCAAGGTTTCTATCACATAACGAGTGTGTTGTTGGCATTGTGTAAAATTGCTTGATTTTACTATCCAGTCGTCTAGATATGGAAAGACATGGATGTGTTGTCTTCTTAGGTAGGCTGCTACCACTGCTAGACATTTTGTGAACAGTCTTGGAGCTGTTGTTATGCCAAATGGCAACACCTTAAACTGGTAGTGTTTTCCTGCTATGACAAACCTGAATTATTTTCTATGAGCCCGATGGATGAGTATGTCTAAATACGCATCCTTGAGGTCTAAAGCAGTCATGTAATCTTGCTTTTGTAGTAGTGGAATGATACCTCACAGAGTTACCATGTGAAAATGTTCTGACAGGATGTATAGATTGAGGGGCCTGAGGTCTAAGATGGGCCTGAGGGTACCATCTTTTTGGGGAATGAGGAAGTATAGTGAGTATACTCCTGTTCCCTGTTGAGAATGTGGGATCAATTGTATTGCTTGTTTTAATAGTAGAGATTGTACCTCTTGTTGCAACAGAACGTTGTGTTCTGGGACAATTTGTGGTACCGCGGTGGAATGTTTGGAGGGGTGGAGATTAATTCTAGGCAATAGCCATTGCGGATAATTGATAATACCCAACTGTCTATGGTGATATTTTGCCAATGAGAGTGGAATTGCTGTAGTCTTCCCCCACCACAGGTGTGGAGTGGAGGGGTGGGAAGGAAGTCACGGCTTGGATGGTGTAGTGGCTTGTTTTGAGGCTTGGAACTTGCCTCTGTTCCTGAAATATTGTCCTCTGTAGGACCCTCTAAATCCCCCTCTTTGATATTGAGTTTGTTGTCACTGCTTTGTCTGGGAGGTAGAAGCGTCAAGAGGATTGTGGCTTAAATCCTCCTCTAAACTGTGGCCTGCAAAATGCGCCTCTTTATGGTATGGTATATATTGCCCCCATTGCCTTTGCAGTATCTGACTCTTTTATCAGTTTTTCTATAGTGGTGCCCACTTCAGGCCCAAATAAATGTTTATCGAAAGGCATGTTAAGTACAGCCTGTTGAATTTCTGGTTTAAAACCTGAGGAGCGTAGCCATGCATGCCTTCTAATTGTAATGACAGTAGTGACACTCCTTATGGCTGTATCAGCAGTATTGAGGGCAGACCTTATCTGGTTATTACTTATAGCCTGTCCCTCTTCTACGACCTGTTGTGCCCTTTTTTGATGCTCTTTTAGGAGGTGCTGTATGAATTCTTGCATCTCATCCCAATGGGCTCTATCATATCTGGCATGGAGTGCTTGCAAATTTGCAATTAGCCATTGGTTAGATGCTTGCTTGGCTACTTTCTTGCCAGCAGCATCAAACGTTATACTTTCTTTATCAGGAGGAGGAGCGTCTCCTCATGACTGGCAGTTGGCTCTTTTTCTGGTCGCACTGACTACTACCGAGTCTGGAGGAACCTGATGTGTGATGTAGTCTGGGTCCGTAGGGGCAGGTTTATATTTTTTGTCAATTCTAGGGGTAATCACTCTAGCTTTAACAGGCTCACACCACACTTTAACTGACCATTCCAGGCAACATTGGGAGACACTGGTATCTAGAGTGAGTGGAAGACAGTGTTGATTAAAAAAATATTCCTCAAGGGGTTCAGAGTGCCTAAGCACCCCATGGTAAGCGGCTGCCCTGGAACCTACCTGAGTGTACGGAGTAGTGTCCTCTGGTGGAGAAGGCTTGGAGGGATATAGGTCAGAATAATTGTCAGGAATGGGATCAGGATCATACAGATGCCAAGGATCCACTGTAGCTCAATGTGAGTATAGTGAGTGTGTTGGAGAAGG
The DNA here is from genome assembly GCF_031143425.1 of Pleurodeles waltl. Lineage (NCBI taxonomy): Eukaryota > Metazoa > Chordata > Amphibia > Caudata > Salamandridae > Pleurodeles > Pleurodeles waltl. The sequence goes on along the minus strand of NC_090448.1, from coordinate 12,371,238 downwards.
CAACGGTGGTGGACTATTGTGAGGAGGTGAAAAAGAAAGCTGTGGAGAGTGAGGACAAGTAGGGGGAGGTGCTGGTTTCTCCTTTTGTTTCTGAACCTTTGCTGGTGGTTGAGCAGAGTCCAATTCCTCTTGAAAGGCCAGCTTTCTTTTAGTCTTTAAAGGCGGTGCAGCCGGAATTCTACCAGTCTCTTTATGTATATAGATTCTTGATTGCCTTTCATCCATTACCTCCAATATTGGCTCAATCTCAGTATCTTCTTCAGAAGCTTTGTGAGATTCTTGCATCGGCTTCAAGATTTGGTTAAATTTACTCAAAAGTCCTTGTTCCTCTGTGTATGAGGATTTTTTTCAGCTCCGAAGCAGAACGTCGAATCTTTGACTCCTAAGAGTGAGAACGCTTACTAGAGTCTGAGGTGGAAGTTCTAATCGACTTGCTCGACTCCGAAGTGGATGGAGGAGTGTCCTTTTTCGGTGCCGAGCCCGAAGGTCGGTCGCCGACAGTCTTTCTTCAGGCCGAACCATGGCCTTCCGGCAGTGGTGTACCCAAGGCCTTTGATTGTTTTTTATATATGGGCCTAGGAGCAGACGTACTCACGAGCTGGCCAGCAGTGATGGGTCTATCATCTTCCAATTCTTGCTCGGAGTCGGTGTCTCGGATGGAGACTGCTGCCTGCTCTTCCTCCATGACGTTGAGCTGTTCAGTGCTTTTCAACGCCATTTCTAGTCTTTGGGCCCTGTGATCTCTCAAGTTCTTCAATCAAAACTATCGACAGGTTTCGCAATCTTCTTGATGGTCCAGAGAAAGGCACAAATTACAAACCAGATGTTGGTCTGTATAAGGCAACTTCGCAAGGCACCGAGGGCAGAATCAAAATGGAGTCCGATCCATCAGGCTTTCCACACGGTAGGCCTGAATACGCCTGAGTCAGGCGCACGCGCCCCGAAGGGTGAAATTTAGATTCCGACGGTACTACTGGTTCGATGCTAAATGGAAATGAGATCGAAACAATACTGACGATTAAATAGGTTTTCTAAGGTTTTTCCGATTCTAAATCTCTGAGCGAGAGGAAACACGTCCGAACTCGACAGTGGAAAGAAAACAATCTGACAATGGAGTCGATGTCCATGCGCACAGTAACCGAGAGGAGGAGTCACTCTATCCCGTGACTCCGAAAAGACTTCTTCAAAGAAAAACAACTTGTAACACTCCAAGCCCAACACTAGATGTCGGAAGAGCCATGCATAGCATGTGTATCTGCAGCTACACATGCCATTGAACATATATATATATATATATATATATATATATATATATATATATATATATATATATATATATATATATATATGGAAAATGTCACTTACCCAGTGTACATCTGTTCGTGGCATGTTCTGCTGCAGATTCACATGCTGTGCATATACTTCTGCCATCTAGTGTTGGGCTCGGAGTGTTACAAGTTGTTTTTCTTCTAAGAAGTGTTTGAGTCACGGATCGAGTGACTCCTCCTCTTCGGCTCCATTGCGCATGGGCATCGACTCCATCTTAGATTGTTTTCCCGCAGAGGGTGAGGTAGGAGTGATAGAGTATAAAGAAAAGAGATGTCCATGCTAATGGAATGTTAAAAATATATATATCTACATATGTACAAATGTTAACTTAAATGGCTACAGGCTTCCGAGGAGGGTGCATGTGAATCTGCAGCGGAACAGGCCACGAACAGATGTACACTGGGTAAATTATATTTTCTGTTCGATGGCATGTGTAGCTGCAGATACACATGCTGTGCATAGACTACAAAGCAGTTGTTCCTCCCATAAAAGCGGTGGTTAGCCTGTAGGAGTTGAAGTTGTTTGAAATAATGTTCTGAGTACAGCTTGACCTACTGTGGCTTGTTGTGTTGCTAAAACATCTACACAATAGTGTTTAGTAAATGTATGTGGTGTTTGACCAAGTAGCTGCTTTACATATTTCAGCCATTGGTATGTTTCCTAAGAAGGCCATTGTAGCACCTTTCTTCCTTGTGGAATGTGCTTTAGGAGCAACTAAGAGTTGTCTTTTGGCTTAAACATAGCATGTTTGGATGCATCTTACTATCCGTCTTGCTAATCCTTGTTTTGAAATGGGGTTACCAGTATCAGGTTTTTGAAAAGCTACAAACAGCTGTTTAGTTTTACTGAATGGTTTCGTTCGGTCTATATAGTACATTAGTGCTCTTTTAATGTCTAATGTATGTAGAGATCTTTCTGCCACAGAATCTGGCTGTGGGAAGAAGACTGGTAGTTCCACTGTTTGATTGATATGAAAAGGTGATATTACTTTAGGAAGAAATTTAGGGTTAGTTCGTAGTACGACTTTATGTTTATGTACTTGTATGAATGGTTCCTCAATAGTGAAAGCTTGAATTTCACTACCTCTTCACAATGATGTAATTGCGATTAGGAAGGCAACCTTCCATGTAAAGAATTGCATTTGACATGAGTGCATAGGTTCAAATGGTGGGCCCATAAGTCGTGTAAGCACTATGTTTAAATTCCACGAAGGAACTGGTGGTGTTCTGGGTGGGATGATGCGTTTTAAACCTTCCATGAAGGCTTTGATAACTGGAACTCTAAATAAAGAGCTGTGGTGTATATTTTGCAAATATACGGAAATTGCAGTGAGATGTATTTTTATGGAAGAGAATGCTAAATTTGATTTTTGTAAATGAAGTAAATAGCATACAATATCTTGTATTGATGCTGAAATAGGGACAATTTGTTTAGATTGACAGTAATATACAAATCTTTTCCATTTGTTGGCATAGCACTGACTGGTAGTGGGTTTTCTTGCTTGCTTAATTACTTCCATACATTCAGTTGGTAGTTGTAAATACCCAAATTCTATGACCTCAGGAGCCAAATCGCTAGATTGAGTGTGTTGGGATTTGGGTGCCTGATCTGCCCTTTGTTTTGTGTCAACAGATCTGGGCCCTCATTACAACATTGGCGATAAAAGCCGCTTCCCACTGTGCAGAAGACCGCCAACACACCGCTGCGGCCGCGGAATTCAGCCACAGCTATTATGACCCACATCTCGGAATCCGCCAAAATTCAGACACCCACACAAGTCCGCCACACCAAAGGTCAGTGATAAACTGGCGAAAACAAAACCTCCACCATCACGCCAACAGAAATACACCCACACTATCACGACACACGAATCCACGCGGCGGTCTTTTAACCGCGGTATTCCATTGGCAGTACACACCGCCGCGCTCAAAATACACACACTTCTACAAAACATCCCCACATTGGACGATTCAAAATACACACACCTGAGACACATACACACACCACTCCCACACACCCATTACAATATAAAATACACACCCACATCACCCACAAACCCCTATGACAAAAATCCTGAAAGAAGCCCAGAGAGAGACCACAATCTATAACCAGGCATCCACAGGCACATAACACCATCACCCACACAACTTCCACGCACCTCACACAACACACCACTACATATCGCCACACTTATCACCACACACTCCATCCCACACATCACCTACACCACCCCATGGCACGGCAAAGACACCCCAGGTTCTCTGAGGAGGAGCTCAGGGTCATGGTGGAGGAAATCGTCCGGGTAGAGCCACAGCTATTCGGAGCACAGGTGCAGCACACCTCCATAGCTAGGGAGATGGAGCTATAGCAAAGAATAGTGGACAGGGTCAACGCAGTGGGACAACACCCAAGAAATTGGGAGGACATCAGGAAAAGGTGGAACGAGCTACGGGGGAAGGTGCGTTCCGTGGTCTCAAGACACCACCTGGTGATTCAGCGGACTGGCGGCGGACCCCAACCTCCTCCCCCACAACTAATAACATGGGAGGAGCAGGTCTTGGCGATTCTGCATCCTGAGGGCCTCGCAGGAGTAGCTGGAGGAATGGACTCTGGTAAGTCAAAGCTTTACTATTACATTCCCCACCCTACCTGCATGCTATCACATACCCCCACCCTCGCCCTCACCCCCATCACACCAACTCCTCACAAATGTACCAATATCACAAACCACCCATCCCAACACCAAGCCCTGCATGCAACAACAAAGCATGGACACCCATCACCAAAGCATGCACACTGCACATAGCCATACACCCCCCTAAACCATCATCACACAAGCTCCCACACAGGAATGCCAGCACTGGGGTACACGGTCACCCACCCATTGCACACCATGGCACACACAGATGCAATAATCATGCCTTTCCACCCCTGCAGGACCCCTACCCAACGTCACCAGACAGGAGGGTCCAGACATGTCCACTCCACCCACAGAAGAGGCCCACAGTGATGACAGCAGCTCTGTCCAACTGGATCTAGATGACCAGCCCGGATCATCGGGGACCTCTGGACAGTCGGTTCCCCTCACACAGGCACAGGCCACCACAGACCTTCCCCCCTCTGGAAACACCAGCACAGCACCCACCCAGCAGGCCCATACCTCCGTCCCCCGGACACGTCAAGCAGCTGTGTGTCCACCACTATAGGGAACCCAGGATAACCCACCACCCCAACAACAACAGGGACCTGGGGGCAGTGGCAGTGGGCACACGGTCCAGGGGACGGAAGCCCAGGAACACAGGGGAACTGGGAGGGCTGCCGTGCGACAGGGGGCGGACAGGTCAAGGGAACCCACTCTCCACAAGTCCCTCTCCTCCATCATGGGAGCATACCACCACTCCCAGGAGACGATTGCAGCGGTACTGGCCAAGTTTCAGGAGACCCAGCGCATGCAGGTGGAACAGTATTTGGGCTTCAGGGAGGAACTCAGACCCATCAGCTCCACCCTGGGCAACATCGTAGGGGTGCTGAAGGAAGTACTCAACACCAGGAGGGACACTGTGGCACTACAAGGGGCCCCTGACACTAGCATGGACGATGAACTGCCCACCACCTCCACCGGCGCTAGTGGACAGGACGCCCCGCCACAGGACCACCACACCAGCACCCCACTACCTGCAGACAGAGAACCACCCCGCAAACGGTCCCTAAGATCCAGGAACAAGACAGAGAACGATGCCAAGACCCCCGCCAAGAAATGAGACCACCCTGATTGTCATCCTACTGTCCCACTTTGTCACCCTGTCCATAATTAAACTGCCTCATCTCCACTTCCTATGCCCATATGGGCAATGCACCTGTGAGACTAATACACTGGACTCTGCCATGGACACTCCTCCGCCATCACCCCTCACCATTTAACTTCCCCCTCCAATATTTTGCATTTAAATAAACACACCTAAAGCACAAAATGATCTGGAGTCTGTCTGTGATTTCGAAATAGTGTATTTGCAATTACAGTGACAAAATGTTTTTGAAATAGTAATGTCAACATACCTATGTCACACAGCTCTAGTCCATGAGGAATTTAAGCAGATGACACACAGCGGGACCCACATCTGTGAAACCGTAAGGGAAAGTGACAACTCAGTGACCATACACTGGGTGAAAACGACAGACAGGATAGAGGTAGTAGTGTAAAAGTACATGTAGTAGGCAGGATTGTATTCTCACCTGTGTTTCACTGGAAATATTGCTGGATCACTGAGTCCCTGTTCTGCATGTCTTCTTCCTCTGCTTCATCCTCATCAGTGTCCACAGGCTCCACAGCTGCCACAACACCACCATCTGGACCATCCTCCTGCAGAAAAGGCACCTGTTGTCGCAAAGCCAAGTTGTGAAGCATACAGCAGACCACGATGATCTGGCACACCTTCTTTGGTGAGTAGAATAGGGATCCACCTGTCATGTGGAGGCACCTGATCCTGGCCTTCAGGAGGCCGAAGGTCTGCTCGATCACCCTCCTAGTTCGCCCATGGGCCTCATTGTAGCATTCCTCTGCCCTGGTCCTGGGATTCCTCACTGGGGACAGTAGCCATGACAGGTTGGGGTACCCAGAGTCACCTGCAAATGGCGAGGGACAACTGTTAGACACACACTAACCTGTAGGGATAACCCCAGACAACCATTCCCACTGTCTTGCTTCCAGGGGCTCACCTAATAGCCACACACGGTGCCTCTGGAGTTGACCCATCACATAAGGGATGCTGCTATTCCGCAGGATGTAGGCGTCATGCACTGAGCCAGGGAACATGGCATTCACATGGGAGATGTACTGGTCTGCCAAACATACCATCTGTACATTCATAGAATGATAACTCTTCCGGTTTCTGTACACCTGTTCACTCCTGTGGGGGGGGGGGGGACCAAAGTCACATGAGTCCCATCAATGGCACCTATGATGTTGGGGATATGTCCCAGGTCATAGAAATCACCTTTCACTGTAGGCAAATCCTCCACCTGAGGGAAAACGATGTAGCTCCGCATGTGTTTCAGAAGGGCAGACAACACTCAGGACAATATGTTGGAAAACATAGGCTGGGACATCCCTGATGCCATGGCCACAGTTGTTTGAAAAGAGCCACTTGCAAGGAAATGGAGCACTGACAGCACCTGCACTTGAGGGGGGATTCCTGTGGGATGGCGGATTGCTGACATCAGGGATGGCTCCAACTGGGTACACAGTTCCTGGATTGTGGCACAGTAAAACCTGTAGGTGATTATCAAATGTCGCTCCTCCATTGTCGACAGGTCCACCAACGGTCGGTACACTGGAGGATGCCGCCATCTCCTCACATGTCCCAGCGGACGGTGCCTATGAAGGACAACAGCGACCACAGAGTCAAACAACTCAGAGGTACGTACCCACAGTTTACACTGAACACCAATCATACACAAAAGGTGGCCTGTATGTGTGTTGAGACTAGGCCTAGGTATGTGTGACGCAGTTGAAAATGAGGCCATGTGGGCCCCTGAAATGGCGGCTGCCTGACCTCTAAAGTGGGACAATGGGATGTGAGGTAACTGCGCTGGCGTTGTAAACCGTCGCAGTAAGCAGTCGGAGACCGCGACACAATGCTGCATTGGTTAACAATGGACCCTATGGGTCCCAGGAGCCAATGACGATGTACGCCGGCGGTGATGGTACGCACCGCCGCGGACATGACCGCCATTTTCTATCACTTCAATCACTCGATACCTGATCTTCGACAGGAGAGGACCTACACTGCAAGTGCTGCTGTGACCTCAGTCTGGAAGAGACAATGGCTCGTGCGTCTGGGGAAAGGGCCCCTGCCTTCACATTGGAGGAGTTGGAGAAGCTTGTTGATGGGTCCTCCCCCAGTACACGCTACTCTACAGTCAACCAGACAAACAGGTAAGAACACAGGGAGCATGTTGTATGGGCTAGGCCTGTGTGGAGAGGGCTGGATGTAAGAAGGAAGGGAGCAGAGTGCTGTGTGCATGTAAGACGGTGAGTGCATGTGCCACATGGCAAGGGTAGGGATGGGGGCCACTCTCTTTGACGGTGCAGTTGGTAATGACTTCTCTTCTTCCCCTGTACATTTCATGTAGGTCAGCACCCACCAGAAGAAAGATATTTGGCGTGCCATCACCAAGGACGTCCGGACCCTGGGGGTCTACCGCAGACAGAGCACCCACTGCCGGAAAAGATGGGAGGACATTCGCCGCTGGAGCAAGAAGACGGCGGAGGCTCAGCTGGGGATGGCCTCCCAACGTGGGAGGGGTGCCCGTCGAACCATGACCCCCCTGATGTTCAGGATCCTGGCGGTGGCCTACCCGGAGTTGGATGGGCGCTTGAGGGCATCACAGCAGACACAAGGGGGTGAGTACACTCTCATTCAGCTGACTTTGCGCACAGTGGAGTTGTCTGGGTGGGGGAGGAGGGCTGTGGGTTTCCCTAGGCCAGGGCAAGTTCTGTAGGCTAGGCCCCTCCGTAAGGCATGGCCCTGTGGCCCCCCACCCCACCTCTGTAGAGTGCCAAGTACAGCTATTCATGCCCCTGTGTCATCCATGTGTGAAGATGTCATCCATAGCCTTGTAGGCCATTTCCCAGGAATTGCACTGTGGAGCCCAAGAGTGCGGCGTAGTGCAGGGGGCCTCCGTGTCTGTCTTGTCCGCCAACGGTAGCGGTAATCCATGCACTCAACATGTCTTTCTTCTGGCTACCCCCCCCCACCCCTTTTGTGGTCTTCCTGTTCTTGTGTGCATTAGCATCATCAGGCGAAGGAGCAGTGGCACCAGAGCACGAGGGAACTGCATCCCACATGGCCCTGGAGGGCAAGACTACGGACTCCGAATTCACCAGTGGGACGGAGGGCGAGGGGACCTCCACAGCGGGGACAGGAGCTGACACCAGGTACACGGACTCATCTTCTGATGGGAGCTCCCTTGTGGTGGTGGCAACATCTTTGCCCCCGCATCTACAGGTACAGCCGCCACCCCCCCTACCAGCACCACCCTCCCAGCAGCCCCTCAGCCTTCGCCTCGTGCCCGCTCACCCAGGAGGGTAGACATCACCTTCGCCCCAGACACCTCAGCCCCTGCCCCAGTCACGCCTGCTGCCCTCAGTGAGGAGGCCATTGACCTCCTCAAGTCACTCACTGTTGGGCAGTCTACCATTTTGAATGCCATCCAGGGTGTAGAAAGGCAGTTGCAACAAACAAATGCATTCCTGGAGGGCATTCATTCTGGTCAGGTGGCCCTTCACTGAGCTTTTCAAACTCTGGCCTCAGCACTGATGGCAGCCATTGTCCCCGTCTCTAGCCTCCCCCCTCCAATTTCCTCCACCCAGACCCAATCCCCTGTACCTCTGCCTATCCCAAGCACACCATCAGACCAGCCTGCACACACCTCACCACACAAGGGAAGCTCAGGCAAACATAAGCACCACACATCCCACAGGCACTCACGCAAGCATCACACACATGCAGACACAACAACATCTACTGCCTCCACTGTGTCCCCCTCCTCGTCGTCTCCCTCCTCCCTCCCAGTCTCGTCTACACTCACACCTGCATGCACTACCTCTACAGCCACTACTTCCCTCACCAGCACACCCACCAGCACACCCCGCTCACGTGCAGTCACCACCCCCACTACCATTCACACGTCCCCTGTGTCCTCTCCCAGTGTGTCTGTGACGCCCCCTCAGAAGATACACAAATGCAGGCACACACCCACCCAACAGCCATCCACCTCACAACAGCATCCAGCGCATGACCCTGCACCCAAAGTCACCAAACGTACACCTCCTACTACCACCACCTCTTCCTCCACTCCCAAACCCCCTCCAGCTACCCGTCCCAGTGTGTCCAAAAGAATTTTCCTGTCCAGCCTTGACCTTTTTCCCACACCTCCCCCACCCCGTCCATCTCATAGGTCCCGAAGTAGCACCTCAGCCACAACATCTACGGGACCAGTGGTGCCTGTTGTCACAGGTATGTGGAGTGCACCGGCCACCAGGACAGCCAGTGTGGCACGGAGCCACAGCCAGTCCCCCCCCCCTGTGAAGCATCAGAAGTTGGCCAGTGCCCGGCGGGAGAGGGGGAAGACTCCAGCCACCAAAGCCGCTCCCAGGGGTCCCGGTGGGAGTGTGGAGTCAGCTGTTACACCTCCCAAGGTGGGGAAGGGCCACAAGAAACCCGGCAAGTCTGGGAAGAGCTGCACGGCGGAGAAGACCGCCATCATCCCCGCTGCCCAGGAGGCCACCGCCAGCCCCAGTCCAGCTGCCCAGGAGGGCCCCGCCAGCCCCAGCCCAGCTGCCCAGGAGGGCCTCGCCAACCCCAGCCCAGCTGCCCAGGAGGGCCCGCCAGCCCCTGCCCAGCTGCCCAGGAGGCCACCGCCAGCCCCAGCCCAGCTGCCCAGGAGGCCACCACCAGCACAAGCCCCGCTGGGCCATGAAGGACCGCCAGCACAAGCCCCACTGGGCCATGAAGGACCGCCAGCACAAGCACCCCTGGGCCATGAAGGACTGCCAGCACAGGCACCGCTGGGCCGGGCACCGCCAAATCAAGCACGGCTGAACAGGGCACCGCCGTCTCAAGCACCGCTGGGCCGGGCACCGCCAACTCATGCACCGCTGAACAGGGCACCGCCAACTGAAGCACGGCTGAACAGGGCACCGCCGTCTCAAGCACTGCTGGGCCGGGCACAGCCAACTCATGCACCGCTGAACAGGGCGCCGCCAACTCAAGCACAGCTGAACCGGGCACCGCCAACTCAAGCACCGCTGAAAAGGGCACCGCCAACTCAAGCACCGCTGAACCGGGCACCGCCAACTCAAGCACCGCTGAACAGGGCACCGACAACTCAAGCACCGCTGGGCCGGGCACCGCCAACTCATGCACCGCTGAACAGGGCACCGCCAACTCAAGCACCGCTTTGCACTCCCCAGGATTGAACCGTGGGCAACCCACCCACTGTAGAGACTTGAGAGACTGTGGCTTTGCACTCCCCAGGATATGGCAGTGGGCAAACCACCCACTGTAGAGACTTGAGAGAGAGTGGCTTTGCACTCCTCAGGATTGAACAGTGGGCATTGAGCCCCCTCATGGATCTGGCGTCGTGCACTCATCCGGCTGAGGTGCCCCCCCTTCCCTTCCCCCTGAGGTGCCTGTTGTATTTCTATCTGATGCCCCTGCAGTGTTCTCTCTGTTTTGATCGGGTATCGAGTGTGGGCCTCGCCCATGCATTTTGGGCCCAGTGGTCCACGGACTATAAATGGTGCAATACCTGGACTTGTATTATTGGTGTATATATTTGTTTATAGTGTATATATACTTTTGAGTACTGGATTTTAATAGATTACAATGGTTACACTCATTTCCTTTTGTCTTTGCATTCTTCTGGGGGTTTGGGGAGGGGGGTGTAACTGTAATGTATCAACATGTATTAGTGTGTGTGTTGTAGTGGGTGAGGGTGGGGGTGTTGCGTGTGTGTGTGTCTGTTTTTTGCCTCCCCCTCCCGTGTCGTAGGTGCAGTACTCACCGTGGTCTTCGCCGCCGGCGTTCGTGCTCCTGGTAGAGGAGCAGGAAGACTATTGCAGTTAGAATTTGGAGTTCCGGTTCCATGGTGTCCTCGTTCCTCGTGGGGTGTGTAGAGGTGAGCGTTTTCCCTTCGGAATTCCTGTTTCCGCCGTGTTTTTATCCGCAGTGAATCCGCCCCGGAAAAGGTGGCGGATTGGCCTGTCATAATAGTGTGGGCGGTACATTGTCTCCCGCCTGTCTGTTGGCGGTGACAGCCAAGCTGTTTATTTGTACCGCCGTGGCGGTCGGAGTGTTAAAGTGGCTGTCTTTGTTGGCGGTTTCCGCCACGGTCGTAATTGCAATTTTTTTACCGCCGGCATGTTGGCGGTCTTACCGCCGCTTTAACACCGTCCGCCAGGGTTGTAATGACCCCTCTGGTCTGTTTGGGAGTTTGGTACTACTGACAGGTCTACTAGTGTTGTGTACCATGGCTGACGTGCCCACATTGGCACTGACTATCAGATAGAGCGTGTTTTGACACAATTTGTTGCCTAGAAATGGAAGGAGTGGGAGTGGGTGGAAAAGCGTAAGCAAATATCCCTGACCAATTGATCCATAGAGCATTGCCCTTGGATAGGGGATGTGGGTATCTGCATGCAAAGTTTTGGCATTTTGAGTTTTCGCTGGTGGCGAACAGATCTATGTCTGATGTTCCCCATTGATGAAAGTATTTTTGAAGTACTTGAGGGTGAATCTCCCACTTGTGTGTCTGGTGATGATTTCTGCTGAGAACATCTGCTAATCGGTTGTGTATCCCTGGAATGTATTGTGCTACCAGGTGAATTTGGTTGTGTATTGCCCATTTCCAAATTTTTTGAGTTAGGAGGGAGAGTTGGGACGAATGTGTCCCTCCTTGTTTGTTTATGAAATACATGGTGGTCATTGTAGGAGGCTGGACTGGCTTGTAGTGAGTACCAAGGGGTACTTGCACCTTGCACCAGGCCCAGTTATCCCTTATTAGTGTATAGGGTGTCTAGCAGCTTAGGCTGATAGATAATGGTAGCTTAGCAGAGCAGCTCAGGCTGAACTAGGAGACGTGTGAAGCCACTACAGTACCACTTAGTGTCATATGCACAATATCATAAGAAAACACAATACACAGTTATACTAAAAATAAAGGTACTTTATTTTTATGACAATATGCCAAAGTATCTTAGAGTGTACCCTCAGTGAGAGGATAGGAAATATACACAAGATATATATACACAATAGCAAAAATATGCAGTATAGTCTTAGAAAACAGTGCAAACAATGTATAGTTACAATAGGATGCAATGGGGAAACATAGGGATAGGGGCAACACAAACCATATACTCCAAAAGTGGAATGCGAACCACGAATGGACCCCAAACCTATGTGACCTTGTAGAGGGTCGCTGGGACTATTAGAAAATAGTGAGAGTTAGCAAAATAACCCTCCCCAAGACCCTGAAAAGTGAGTGCAAAGTGCACTAAAGTTCCCCTAAGGACAAAAGAGTCGTGTTAGAGGAATAATGCAGGAAAGACACAAACCAGCAATGCAACAACTGTGGATTTCCAATCTAGGGTACCTGTGGAACAAGGGGATCAAGTCCAAAAGTCACAAGCACGTCGGAGATGGGCAGATGCCCAGGAAATGCCAGCTGCGGGTGCAAAGAAGCTTCGACTGGACAGAAGAAGCTGAGGTTTCTGCAGGAACGAAAAGGGCTAGAGACTTCCCCTTTGGTGGACGGATCCCTCTCGCCTTGGAGAGTCGTGCAGAAGTGTTTTCCCGCCGGAAGGACGCCAACAAGCCTTGCTACACGCAAATCGTGAGTTTGGCGTTTTTGGACGCTGCTGAGGCCCAGAAGGGACCAGGAGGTCGCAAATTGGACCTGCAGAGAGAGGGGACGTCGAGCAAGACAAAGAGCCCTCACTGAAGCAGGTAGCACCCGGAGAAGTGCCAGAAACAGGCACTACGAGGATGCGTGAAACGGTGCTCGCCGAAGTTGCACAAAGGAGTCCCACGTCGCCGGAGACCAACTTAGAAAGTCGTGCAATGCAGGTTAGAGTGCCGTGGACCCAGGCTTGGCTGTGCACGAAGGATTTCCGCCGGAAGTGCACAGGGGCCGGAGTAGCTGCAAAGTCGCGGTTCCCAGCAATGCAGCCCAGCGAGGTGAGGCAAGGACTTACCTCCACCAAACTTGGGCTGAAGAGTCACTGGACTGTGGGGGTCACTTGGACAGCATCGCTGGATTCGAGGGACCTCGCTCGTCGTGCTGAGAGGAGACCCAAGGGACCGGTAATGCAGCTTTTTGGTGCCTGCGGTTGCAGGGGGAAGATTCCGTCGACCCACGGGAGATTTCTTCGGAGCTTCTGGTGCAGAGAGGAGGCAGGCTACCCCCACAGCATGCACAAGCCGGAAAACAGTCGAGAAGGCGGCAGGATCAGCGTTACAGAGTTGCAGTAGTCGTCTTTGCTACTATGTTGCAGGTTTGCAGGCTTCCAGCGCGGTCAGCGGTCGTTTCCTTATCAGAAGGTGAAGAGAGAGATGCAGAGGAACTCGGCTGAGCTCTTGCATTCGTTATCTAAAGTTTCCCCAGAGACAGAGACCCTAAATAGCCAGAAAAGAGGGTTTGGCTACCTAGGAGAGAGGAAAGGCTACTAACACCTGAAGGAGCCTATCAGCAGGAGTCTCTGACGTCACCTGGTGGCACTGGCCACTCAGAGCAGTCCAGTGTGCCAGCAGCACCTCTGTTTCCAAGATGGCAGAGGTCTGGAGCACACTGGAGGAGCTCTGGACACCTCCCAGGGGAGGTGCAGGTCAGGGGAGTGGTCACTCCCCTTTCCTTTGTCCAGTTTCGCGCCAGAGCAGGGGCTAAGGGGTCCCTGAACCGGTGTAGACTGGCTTATGCAGAATTGGGCACATCTGTGCCCAACAAAGCATTTCCAGAGGCTGGGGGAGGCTACTCCTCCCCTGCCTTCACACCATTTTCCAAAGGGAGAGGGTGTCACACCCTCTCTCAGAGGAAGTTCTTTGTTCTGCCATCCTGGGCCAGGCCTGGCTGGACCCCAGGAGGGCAGCTGCCTGTCTGAGGGGTTGGCAGCAGCTGCAGTGAAACCCCAGGAAGGGCAGTCTGGCAGTACCAGGGTCTGTGCTACAGACCACTGGGATCATGGAATTGTACCAACAATGCCAGGATGGCATAGAGGGGGCAATTCCATGATCATAGACATGTTACATGGCCATATTCGGAGTTACCATGGTGAAGCTACATATAGGTAGTGACCTATATGTAGTGCACGTGTGTAATGGTGTCCCCGCACTCACAAAGTTCAGTGAATTGGCTCTGAACAATGTGGGGGCACCTTGGCTAGTGCCAGGGTGCCCTCACACTAAGTAACTTTGCACCTAACCTTTACCAGGTAAAGGTTAGACATATAGGTGACTTATAAGTTACTTAAGTGCAGTGTAAAATGGCTGTGAAATAACGTGGACGTTATTTCACTCAGGCTGCAGTGGCAGGCCTGTGTAAGAATTGTCAGAGCTCCCTATGGGTGGCAAAAGAAATGCTGCAGCCCATAGGGATCTCCTGGAACCCCAATACCCTGGGTACCTCAGTACCATATACTAGGGAATTATAAGGGTGTTCCAGTAAGCCAATGTAAATTGGTAAAAATGGTCACTAGCCTGTCAGTGACAATTTTGAAAGAAATGAGAGAGCATAACCACTGAGGTTCTGATTAGCAGAGCCTCAGTGAGACAGTTAGTCACTACACAGGTAACACATTCAGGCACACTTATGAGCACTGGGGCCCTGGGTTACCAGGGTCCCAGTGACACATACAACTAAAACAACATATATACAGTGAAAAATGGGGGTAACATGCCAGGCAAGATGGTACTTTCCTACACAACCCCCCCCCCAAACGAAGGACAATAAGACTAGCCATTACCTGATGAGTCTTCATTGTCTAAGTGGAAATATCTGGAGAGTCCATCTGCATTGGAGTGGCTACTCCCAGGTCTATGTTCCACTGTATAGTCCATTCCCTGTAGGGATATGGACCACCTCAACAATTTAGGATTTTCACCTTTCATTTGTTTTAGCCAAAGTAGAGGTTTGTGGTCTGTCTGAACAATGAAGTGAGTGCCAAACAGGTATGGCCTCAACTTCTTCAGAGCCCAGACCACAGCAAAGGCCTCCCTCTCAATGGCAGACCAACGCTTTTCTCTAGGGGTCAACCTTCTACTAATAAAAGCAACAGGTTGATCCTGGCCCTCAGAATTAAGTTGTGATAGGACTGCCCCTACTCCTAATTCAGATGCATCAGTTTGGACATAGAATTTTTTAGAGTAACAAGGGCTTTTCAGGACAGGTGCAGAGCACATGGCCTGCTTCAGCTCCTCAAAAGCTTTCTGACAGCTTGCTGTCCACAATACCTTTTTAGGCATTTTCTTGGATGTGAGGTCATTAAGAGGGGCTGCAATGTAGCCATAGTTCTTAATGAACCTCCTGTAATACCCAGTGAGGCCTAGGAAGGCTCTCACCTGAGTCTGAGTGGTAGGGGGAACCCAATCAATAATAGTTTGGATTTTCCCCTGAAGTGGTGCAATCTGTTCCCCACCAACAAGGTGTCCCAGATAAACCACCTTACCCTGCCCTATCTGGCACTTTGAAGCCTTGATAGTGAGGCCTGCCTTTTGCAGGGCCTCCAAAACTTTCCAAAGGTGGACCAGGTGATCATCCCAGCTGGAGCTAAAGACAGCTATATCGTCCAAATATGCTGCACTGAAAGCTTCCAGCCCTTGCAGGACTGTGTTCACCAACCTCTGAAAAGTGGCAGGTGCATTTTTCAAACCAAAAGGCATTACAGTAAACTGGTAATGTCCTCCAATGGTAGAAAATGCAGTCTTAGGTTTAGAATCTTCTGACAATTTGATCTGCCAATACCCTGCAGTCAAATCAAAAGTGCTTAGATACTTGGCAGATGCCAGTGTATCTATAAGCTCATCTGCCCTGGGTATAGGGTGAGCATGAGTTTTGGTTACCAAGTTTAGACCTCTATAGTCTACACAAAACCTCATTTCCTTCTTTCCATCTTTAGAATTGGGTTTTGGTACCAGTACCATAGGAGAAGCCCATGGACTGTCAGAGTGCTCAACCACTCCTAGTTCCAACATTTTCTGAACTTCTTGCTTTATGCAGTCCCTGACATGGTCAGGCTGCCTATAGATCTTACTTTTGACAGGTAAACTGTCTCCAGTATCTATAGTGTGCTCACACCAAGAAGTGGTGCCTGGCACAGTAGAGAAGAGTTCTGAAAATTGTCCTAGGAGATTTATGCAATTGTCTTTCTGCTCAGCAGTAAGACAATCAGCCAAAACTACACCTTCCACAAGAGCATCTTGATCTGTGGAAGAGAAGAGATCAGGTAGAGGATCACTGTCTTCTTCCTGTCCCTCATCTGTTGCCATGAGCAGGGTGAGATCAGCCCTGTCATAGTAGGGTTTCAGGCGGTTGACATGGAGCACCCTAAGGGGACTCCTGGCAGTGCCTAAGTCAACCAAGTAGGTGACTTCACCCTTCTTTTCAACAATTGTGTGGGGTCCACTCCATTTATCTTGGAGTGCTCTTGGGGCCACAGGCTCCAAGACCCACACTTTCTGCCCTGGTTGGTACTGAACCAAAACAGCCTTCTGATCATGCCATTGCTTCTGGAGCTCTTGGCTGGCCTGAAGGTTTTTACTGGCCTTTTTCATGTACTCAGCCATCCTTGATCTGAGGCCAAGTACATAATCCACAATATCCTGCTTAGGAGCTTTTAAAGGTTGTTCCCAACCCTCCTTTACAAGTGTGAGTGGACCCCTAACAGGGTGTCCAAAAAGAAGTTCAAAGGGGCTGAAGCCCACTCCTTTCTGGGGTACCTCCCTGTAGGCAAAAAGGAGGCATGGTAGAAGGATATCCCATCTCCTGCGGAGTTTTTCAGGGAGTCCCATAATCATGCCTTTGAGAGTTTTATTAAATCTCTCCACCAGTCCATTTGTTTGTGGATGATAGGGTGTTGTGAACTTGTACGTTACACCACACTCCTTCCACATGGCCTTTAAGTATGCAGACATGAAATTGCTTCCTCTGTCTGATACTACTTCCTTTGGGAAGCCCACCCTGGAAAATATTCCCAGGAGGGCCTTTGCCACTGCAGGGGCTGTAGTGGTCCTTAAAGGAATAGCTTCAGGATATCTTGTGGCATGGTCCACTACCACTAAGATAAACCTATTGCCTGAAGCAGTAGGGGGGTCAAGGGGGCCAACTATGTCAACCCCTACCCTTTCAAAGGGAACCCCAACCACAGGCAGTGGGATAAGGGGTGCCTTTGGAGTGCCACCTGTCTTGCCACTGGCTTGACAGGTTTCACAGGACTTACAAAATTCCTTTGTGTCCTCAGACATCCTAGGCCAATGAAACAGGGGAACAAGCCTGTCCCAAGTTTTCATTTGTCCTAGATGCCCAGCTAAGGGAATGTCATGTGCCAGTGTTAGGAGGAACTTTCTGTACTCCTGAGGAATCACTAATCTCCTGGCAGCTCCAGGTTTAGGATCCCTATGCTCAGTGTACAAGAGGTTGTCCTCCCAGTAAACTCTGTGAGAGTCACTGACATCCCCATTAGCCTGTTTGACAGCTTGCTGTCTGAGACCCTCTAATGTGGGACAGGTTTGCTGTGCCACACTCAGCTCCTCTCTGGCAGGCCCCCCTTCACCCAAAAGCTCAGCAGTGTCTGCTTCCAGCTCCTCTGGTGTAGGTTCTGCACAGGGAGGGAATTCTTCTTCCTCAGAAGTAGAATCCACTGTAGAGGGAGGGATAGTAGGAAGTGGTTTGCTTCTACTAGCCCTAGCTTTAGGGAGCACTTGGTCCATTGTTCCAGGATCCAAGCTTCCCTGTCCTTTTTGCTTTTTGGCCTGAGCCCTTGTCAAAGCAAAAATATGCCCTGGGATGCCCAGCATTGCTGCATGGGCCTCCAACTCCACATCTGACCAAGCTGATGTCTCCAAATCATTCCCTAATAGACAGTCTACAGGTAAATCTGAAGCTACCACAACTTTCTTTGGACCAGTTACCCCCCCCCAGTTGAGATTTACAACAGCCATGGGGTGGCTTTGTGTTATGTTGTGAGCATCGGTTACTTGGTACTGGTGTCCAAGTATGTGTTGTTCAGGGTGCACCAGTTTCTCAATCACCATTGTGACACTGGCACCTGTGTCCCTGTAGGCCTGGACCTCAACACCATTTATTAGGGTTAGTTGCTTGTACTTCTCCAAGTTATGGGGGCAAGCAACCAAAGTGGCTAAATCAATAGCCCCTTCAGAGACTAAAGTAGCCTCTGTGGTCTCCCTAATCAGACCAACCCCAACTAAATTACCAAAAGTGAGCCCAGCTACTCCCTTGGATTGGCTATTAGTAGGTTTGCTCCCACCACCACTGCTATTAGTAGGGACACTAGGTGTAGCAGTAGGGGTTGTAGTGGTAGGAGCTGTGGTGCCTTTCTTTGGACAACTGGGATCTGTTGTCCAATGGCCTTTTATTTTACATAAATAGCACCATGGTTTCTTTTCCTTGTTCTGATTAAAGGAGGATTTGGGCCCACCACCCCCACCAGAGTGTTTTTGTGGGCCTGATGAAGACTCATTTTTAGATTTGTCCCCACCCTTGTCAGAAGACTTACCATCCTTCTTTTTGTTGCCATCTTTGTCACCCCCTGTATGAACTTTTCTGTTCACTCTTGTTCTGACCCATTTGTCTGCCTTCTTTCCCAATTCTTGGGGAGAGGTCAGATCAGAGTCCACCAAGTACTGGTGCAACAAATCAGACACACAATTATTAAGAATATGCTCTCTCAGGATCAAGTTATACAGGCTGTCATAATCAGTAACTTTACTGCCATGTAACCAACCCTCCAAGGCCTTCTCTGCCTGGTCAATGAAATCAACCCAGTCTTGTGAAGACTCCTTTTTGGTCTCTCTGAACTTTATCCTGTACTGTTCAGTGGTTAAGCCATAACTATCCAGGAGTGCATTCTTAAGAACTTGGAAATTATTGGCATCATTTTCTTTCACAGTAAGGAGCCTATCCCTACCTTTTCCACTAAATGATAGCCATAGGATAGCAGCCCACTGCCTTTGAGGGACATCCTGTACAACACAGGCCCTCTCAAGTGCAGCAAACCACTTGTTAATGTCATCCCCCTCCTTATAAGGGGGAACTATCTTGTGCAGATTCCTGGAATCATGCTCTTTTGCAGGATGACTATGGGGAATACTGCTGCTGCCACCATGGGTATCTAAACCCAACTTCTGTCTTTCCTTCTCTAATTCAAAAGACTGTCTATCCAAATCCAGCTGTTGCTTTTTAAGCTTCAGTCTGGTTTGTTCCACCCTCAACTTATTGAGTTCCCTCTCTAACATTCTGTCATCAGGGTTGGTGGGAGGGACATTTCTAGAAACAGAGCTATGATGGGAATGAACAGAAGGAGACCTGTCCCTTACAGAAGCCAACTTAACAGCTTGGTTTACAGAAACATTACTACCAGAATGGTGTGAATAAATGCTTTTGCTATGATGTGAGACCACACTATTTATTTGGTGTGGCTCATCATCATTACCATCTATGCTAGATTGTCTAGTGATGGGCAGGCTAGAAAGTTTCTTTCCTGAATCTTTTCCTGGGGGTGTCCCTGAATCAGATTGGGAACTGTTAGGTACTTTTTCAACAGATGGGCCACCTCTGGCCTTATCCTGTTCTCTAAGCATGTTAATTAACAGTTCCAAGGCAGGATTCTTCCCTACACTCAAACCTCTCTCTATACAGAGACTCCTTGCTCTTTTCCAGCTAAGGTTGTCATATGCAAGTTTGGACAGATCAACACTTTGGCCTGTGCCAGACATTTTTTAGAGAGAGTTAAAGTGATAGAGAAAGAGACAAAAGTTTTTAGAACTTTTTGGAAAGACAGAAAAAAACTTTTTAAACTTTTAAGAACTTTTTGAAAGTTTAGGAGTACTTTTCAGCACTTAGAAAAGAGTGAAAAGAGGAAATGCAAAACTTTTTGGCTATGTGTATATACACTGACCTTGTTTTGTATATTTTTCTCTTATGAAAAGTACAATGACAAGAGTGGTAAGTAGTCTCAAGCACTTATCCCACCACTGCACAACCAATGTAGGAGGCTGGACTGGCTTGTAGTGAGTACCAAGGGGTACTTGCACCTTGCACCAGGCCCAGTTATCCCTTATTAGTGTATAGGGTGTCTAGCAGCTTAGGCTGATAGATAATGGTAGCTTAGCAGAGCAGCTCAGGCTGAACTAGGAGACGTGTGAAGCCACTACAGTACCACTTAGTGTCATATGCACAATATCATAAGAAAACACAATACACAGTTATACTAAAAATAAAGGTACTTTATTTTTATGACAATATGCCAAAGTATCTTAGAGTGTACCCTCAGTGAGAGGATAGGAAATATACACAAGATATATATACACAATAGCAAAAATATGCAGTATAGTCTTAGAAAACAGTGCAAACAATGTATAGTTACAATAGGATGCAATGGGGAAACATAGGGATAGGGGCAACACAAACCATATACTCCAAAAGTGGAATGCGAACCACGAATGGACCCCAAACCTATGTGACCTTGTAGAGGGTCGCTGGGACTATTAGAAAATAGTGAGAGTTAGCAAAATAACCCTCCCCAAGACCCTGAAAAGTGAGTGCAAAGTGCACTAAAGTTCCCCTAAGGACAAAAGAGTCGTGTTAGAGGAATAATGCAGGAAAGACACAAACCAGCAATGCAACAACTGTGGATTTCCAATCTAGGGTACCTGTGGAACAAGGGGATCAAGTCCAAAAGTCACAAGCACGTCGGAGATGGGCAGATGCCCAGGAAATGCCAGCTGCGGGTGCAAAGAAGCTTCGACTGGACAGAAGAAGCTGAGGTTTCTGCAGGAACGAAAAGGGCTAGAGACTTCCCCTTTGGTGGACGGATCCCTCTCGCCTTGGAGAGTCGTGCAGAAGTGTTTTCCCGCCGGAAGGACGCCAACAAGCCTTGCTACACGCAAATCGTGAGTTTGGCGTTTTTGGACGCTGCTGAGGCCCAGGAGGGACCAGGAGGTCGCAAATTGGACCTGCAGAGAGAGGGGACGTCGAGCAAGACAAAGAGCCCTCACTGAAGCAGGTAGCACCCGGAGAAGTGCCAGAAACAGGCACTACGAGGATGCGTGAAACGGTGCTCGCCGAAGTTGCACAAAGGAGTCCCACGTCGCCGGAGACCAACTTAGAAAGTCGTGCAATGCAGGTTAGAGTGCCGTGGACCCAGGCTTGGCTGTGCACGAAGGATTTCCGCCGGAAGTGCACAGGGGCCGGAGTAGCTGCAAAGTCGCGGTTCCCAGCAATGCAGCCCAGCGAGGTGAGGCAAGGACTTACCTCCACCAAACTTGGGCTGAAGAGTCACTGGACTGTGGGGGTCACTTGGACAGCGTCGCTGGATTCGAGGGACCTCGCTCGTCGTGCTGAGAGGAGACCCAAGGGACCGGTAATGCAGCTTTTTGGTGCCTGCGGTTGCAGGGGGAAGATTCCGTCGACCCACGGGAGATTTCTTCGGAGCTTCTGGTGCAGAGAGGAGGCAGGCTACCCCCACAGCATGCACAAGCCGGAAAACAGTCGAGAAGGCGGCAGGATCAGCGTTACAGAGTTGCAGTAGTCGTCTTTGCTACTATGTTGCAGGTTTGCAGGCTTCCAGCGCGGTCAGCGGTCGTTTCCTTATCAGAAGGTGAAGAGAGAGATGCAGAGGAACTCGGCTGAGCTCTTGCATTCGTTATCTAAAGTTTCCCCAGAGACAGAGACCCTAAATAGCCAGAAAAGAGGGTTTGGCTACCTAGGAGAGAGGAAAGGCTACTAACACCTGAAGGAGCCTATCAGCAGGAGTCTCTGACGTCACCTGGTGGCACTGGCCACTCAGAGCAGTCCAGTGTGCCAGCAGCACCTCTGTTTCCAAGATGGCAGAGGTCTGGAGCACACTGGAGGAGCTCTGGACACCTCCCAGGGGAGGTGCAGGTCAGGGGAGTGGTCACTCCCCTTTCCTTTGTCCAGTTTCGCGCCAGAGCAGGGGCTAAGGGGTCCCTGAACCGGTGTAGACTGGCTTATGCAGAATTGGGCACATCTGTGCCCAACAAAGCATTTCCAGAGGCTGGGGGAGGCTACTCCTCCCCTGCCTTCACACCATTTTCCAAAGGGAGAGGGTGTCACACCCTCTCTCAGAGGAAGTTCTTTGTTCTGCCATCCTGGGCCAGGCCTGGCTGGACCCCAGGAGGGCAGCTGCCTGTCTGAGGGGTTGGCAGCAGCTGCAGTGAAACCCCAGGAAGGGCAGTCTGGCAGTACCAGGGTCTGTGCTACAGACCACTGGGATCATGGAATTGTACCAACAATGCCAGGATGGCATAGAGGGGGCAATTCCATGATCATAGACATGTTACATGGCCATATTCGGAGTTACCATGGTGAAGCTACATATAGGTAGTGACCTATATGTAGTGCACGCGTGTAATGGTGTCCCCGCACTCACAAAGTTCAGTGAATTGGCTCTGAACAATGTGGGGGCACCTTGGCTAGTGCCAGGGTGCCCTCACACTAAGTAACTTTGCACCTAACCTTTACCAGGTAAAGGTTAGACATATAGGTGACTTATAAGTTACTTAAGTGCAGTGTAAAATGGCTGTGAAATAACGTGGACGTTATTTCACTCAGGCTGCAGTGGCAGGCCTGTGTAAGAATTGTCAGAGCTCCCTATGGGTGGCAAAAGAAATGCTGCAGCCCATAGGGATCTCCTGGAACCCCAATACCCTGGGTACCTCAGTACCATATACTAGGGAATTATAAGGGTGTTCCAGTAAGCCAATGTAAATTGGTAAAAATGGTCACTAGCCTGTCAGTGACAATTTTGAAAGAAATGAGAGAGCATAACCACTGAGGTTCTGATTAGCAGAGCCTCAGTGAGACAGTTAGTCACTACACAGGTAACACATTCAGGCACACTTATGAGCACTGGGGCCCTGGGTTACCAGGTTCCCAGTGACACATACAACTAAAACAACATATATACAGTGAAAAATGGGGGTAACATGCCAGGCAAGATGGTACTTTCCTACACAACCCCCCCCCCAAACGAAGGACAATAAGACTAGCCATTACCTGATGAGTCTTCATTGTCTAAGTGGAAATATCTGGAGAGTCCATCTGCATTGGAGTGGCTACTCCCAGGTCTATGTTCCACTGTATAGTCCATTCCCTGTAGGGATATGGACCACCTCAACAATTTAGGATTTTCACCTTTCATTTGTTTTAGCCAAAGTAGAGGTTTGTGGTCTGTCTGAACAATGAAGTGAGTGCCAAACAGGTATGGCCTCAACTTCTTCAGAGCCCAGACCACAGCAAAGGCCTCCCTCTCAATGGCAGACCAACGCTTTTCTCTAGGGGTCAACCTTCTACTAATAAAAGCAACAGGTTGATCCTGGCCCTCAGAATTAAGTTGTGATAGGACTGCCCCTACTCCTAATTCAGATGCATCAGTTTGGACATAGAATTTTTTAGAGTAACAAGGGCTTTTCAGGACAGGTGCAGAGCACATGGCCTGCTTCAGCTCCTCAAAAGCTTTCTGACAGCTTGCTGTCCACAATACCTTTTTAGGCATTTTCTTGGATGTGAGGTCATTAAGAGGGGCTGCAATGTAGCCATAGTTCTTAATGAACCTCCTGTAATACCCAGTGAGGCCTAGGAAGGCTCTCACCTGAGTCTGAGTGGTAGGGGGAACCCAATCAATAATAGTTTGGATTTTCCCCTGAAGTGGTGCAATCTGTTCCCCACCAACAAGGTGTCCCAGATAAACCACCTTACCCTGCCCTATCTGGCACTTTGAAGCCTTGATAGTGAGGCCTGCCTTTTGCAGGGCCTCCAAAACTTTCCAAAGGTGGACCAGGTGATCATCCCAGCTGGAGCTAAAGACAGCTATATCGTCCAAATATGCTGCACTGAAAGCTTCCAGCCCTTGCAGGACTGTGTTCACCAACCTCTGAAAAGTGGCAGGTGCATTTTTCAAACCAAAAGGCATTACAGTAAACTGGTAATGTCCTCCAATGGTAGAAAATGCAGTCTTAGGTTTAGAATCTTCTGACAATTTGATCTGCCAATACCCTGCAGTCAAATCAAAAGTGCTTAGATACTTGGCAGATGCCAGTGTATCTATAAGCTCATCTGCCCTGGGTATAGGGTGAGCATGAGTTTTGGTTACCAAGTTGAGACCTCTATAGTCTACACAAAACCTCATTTCCTTCTTTCCATCTTTAGAATTGGGTTTTGGTACCAGTACCATAGGAGAAGCCCATGGACTGTCAGAGTGCTCAACCACTCCTAGTTCCAACATTTTCTGAACTTCTTGCTTTATGCAGTCCCTGACATGGTCAGGCTGCCTATAGATCTTACTTTTGACAGGTAAACTGTCTCCAGTATCTATAGTGTGCTCACACCAAGAAGTGGTGCCTGGCACAATAGAGAAGAGTTCTGAAAATTGTCCTAGGAGATTTATGCAATTGTCTTTCTGCTCAGCAGTAAGACAATCAGCCAAAACTACACCTTCCACAAGAGCATCTTGATCTGTGGAAGAGAAGAGATCAGGTAGAGGATCACTGTCTTCTTCCTGTCCCTCATCTGTTGCCATGAGCAGGGTGAGATCAGCCCTGTCATAGTAGGGTTTCAGGCGGTTGACATGGAGCACCCTAAGGGGACTCCTGGCAGTGCCTAAGTCAACCAAGTAGGTGACTTCACCCTTCTTTTCAACAATTGTGTGGGGTCCACTCCATTTATCTTGGAGTGCTCTTGGGGCCACAGGCTCCAAGACCCACACTTTCTGCCCTGGTTGGTACTGAACCAAAACAGCCTTCTGATCATGCCATTGCTTCTGGAGCTCTTGGCTGGCCTGAAGGTTTTTACTGGCCTTTTTCATGTACTCAGCCATCCTTGATCTGAGGCCAAGTACATAATCCACAATATCCTGCTTAGGAGCTTTTAAAGGTTGTTCCCAACCCTCCTTTACAAGTGTGAGTGGACCCCTAACAGGGTGTCCAAAAAGAAGTTCAAAGGGGCTGAAGCCCACTCCTTTCTGGGGTACCTCCCTGTAGGCAAAAAGGAGGCATGGTAGAAGGATATCCCATCTCCTGCGGAGTTTTTCAGGGAGTCCCATAATCATGCCTTTGAGAGTTTTATTAAATCTCTCCACCAGTCCATTTGTTTGTGGATGATAGGGTGTTGTGAACTTGTACGTTACACCACACTCCTTCCACATGGCCTTTAAGTATGCAGACATGAAATTGCTTCCTCTGTCTGATACTACTTCCTTTGGGAAGCCCACCCTGGAAAATATTCCCAGGAGGGCCTTTGCCACTGCAGGGGCTGTAGTGGTCCTTAAAGGAATAGCTTCAGGATATCTTGTGGCATGGTCCACTACCACTAAGATAAACCTATTGCCTGAAGCAGTAGGGGGGTCAAGGGGGCCAACTATGTCAACCCCTACCCTTTCAAAGGGAACCCCAACCACAGGCAGTGGGATAAGGGGTGCCTTTGGAGTGCCACCTGTCTTGCCACTGGCTTGACAGGTTTCACAGGACTTACAAAATTCCTTTGTGTCCTCAGACATCCTAGGCCAATGAAACAGGGGAACAAGCCTGTCCCAAGTTTTCATTTGTCCTAGATGCCCAGCTAAGGGAATGTCATGTGCCAGTGTTAGGAGGAACTTTCTGTACTCCTGAGGAATCACTAATCTCCTGGCAGCTCCAGGTTTAGGATCCCTATGCTCAGTGTACAAGAGGTTGTCCTCCCAGTAAACTCTGTGAGAGTCACTGACATCCCCATTAGCCTGTTTGACAGCTTGCTGTCTGAGACCCTCTAATGTGGGACAGGTTTGCTGTGCCACACTCAGCTCCTCTCTGGCAGGCCCCCCTTCACCCAAAAGCTCAGCAGTGTCTGCTTCCAGCTCCTCTGGTGTAGGTTCTGCACAGGGAGGGAATTCTTCTTCCTCAGAAGTAGAATCCACTGTAGAGGGAGGGATAGTAGGAAGTGGTTTGCTTCTACTAGCCCTAGCTTTAGGGAGCACTTGGTCCATTGTTCCAGGATCCAAGCTTCCCTGTCCTTTTTGCTTTTTGGCCTGAGCCCTTGTCAAAGCAAAAATATGCCCTGGGATGCCCAGCATTGCTGCATGGGCCTCCAACTCCACATCTGACCAAGCTGATGTCTCCAAATCATTCCCTAATAGACAGTCTACAGGTAAATCTGAAGCTACCACAACTTTCTTTGGACCAGTTACCCCCCCCCAGTTGAGATTTACAACAGCCATGGGGTGGCTTTGTGTTATGTTGTGAGCATCGGTTACTTGGTACTGGTGTCCAAGTATGTGTTGTTCAGGGTGCACCAGTTTCTCAATCACCATTGTGACACTGGCACCTGTGTCCCTGTAGGCCTGGACCTCAACACCATTTATTAGGGTTAGTTGCTTGTACTTCTCCAAGTTATGGGGGCAAGCAACCAAAGTGGCTAAATCAATAGCCCCTTCAGAGACTAAAGTAGCCTCTGTGGTCTCCCTAATCAGACCAACCCCAACTAAATTACCAAAAGTGAGCCCAGCTACTCCCTTGGATTGGCTATTAGTAGGTTTGCTCCCACCACCACTGCTATTAGTAGGGACACTAGGTGTAGCAGTAGGGGTTGTAGTGGTAGGAGCTGTGGTGCCTTTCTTTGGACAACTGGGATCTGTTGTCCAATGGCCTTTTATTTTACATAAATAGCACCATGGTTTCTTTTCCTTGTTCTGATTAAAGGAGGATTTGGGCCCACCACCCCCACCAGAGTGTTTTTGTGGGCCTGATGAAGACTCATTTTTAGATTTGTCCCCACCCTTGTCAGAAGACTTACCATCCTTCTTTTTGTTGCCATCTTTGTCACCCCCTGTATGAACTTTTCTGTTCACTCTTGTTCTGACCCATTTGTCTGCCTTCTTTCCCAATTCTTGGGGAGAGGTCAGATCAGAGTCCACCAAGTACTGGTGCAACAAATCAGACACACAATTATTAAGAATATGCTCTCTCAGGATCAAGTTATACAGGCTGTCATAATCAGTAACTTTACTGCCATGTAACCACCCCTCCAAGGCCTTCACTGCCTGGTCAATGAAATCAACCCAGTCTTGTGAAGACTCCTTTTTGGTCTCTCTGAACTTTATCCTGTACTGTTCAGTGGTTAAGCCATAACTATCCAGGAGTGCATTCTTAAGAACTTGGAAATTATTGGCATCATTTTCTTTCACAGTAAGGAGCCTATCCCTACCTTTTCCACTAAATGATAGCCATAGGATAGCAGCCCACTGCCTTTGAGGGACATCCTGTACAACACAGGCCCTCTCAAGTGCAGCAAACCACTTGTTAATGTCATCCCCCTCCTTATAAGGGGGAACTATCTTGTGCAGATTCCTGGAATCATGCTCTTTTGCAGGATGACTATGGGGAATACTGCTGCTGCCACCATGGGTATCTAAACCCAACTTCTGTCTTTCCTTCTCTAATTCAAAAGACTGTCTATCCAAATCCAGCTGTTGCTTTTTAAGCTTCAGTCTGGTTTGTTCCACCCTCAACTTATTGAGTTCCCTCTCTAACATTCTGTCATCAGGGTTGGTGGGAGGGACATTTCTAGAAACAGAGCTATGATGGGAATGAACAGAAGGAGACCTGTCCCTTACAGAAGCCAACTTAACAGCTTGGTTTACAGAAACATTACTACCAGAATGGTGTGAATAAATGCTTTTGCTATGATGTGAGACCACACTATTTATTTGGTGTGGCTCATCATCATTACCATCTATGCTAGATTGTATAGTAATGGGCAGGCTAGAAAGTTTCTTTCCTGAATCTTTTCCTGGGGGTGTCCCTGAATCAGATTGGGAACTGTTAGGTACTTTTTCAACAGATGGGCCACCTCTGGCCTTATCCTGTTCTCTAAGCATGTTAATTAACAGTTCCAAGGCAGGATTCTTCCCTACACTCAAACCTCTCTCTATACAGAGACTCCTTGCTCTTTTCCAGCTAAGGTTGTCATATGCAAGTTTGGACAGATCAACACTTTGGCCTGTGCCAGACATTTTTTAGAGAGAGTTAAAGTGATAGAGAAAGAGACAAAAGTTTTTAGAACTTTTTGGAAAGACAGAAAAAAACTTTTTAAACTTTTAAGAACTTTTTGAAAGTTTAGGAGTACTTTTCAGCACTTAGAAAAGAGTGAAAAGAGGAAATGCAAAACTTTTTGGCTATGTGTATATACACTGACCTTGTTTTGTATATTTTTCTCTTATGAAAAGTACAATGACAAGAGTGGTAAGTAGTCTCAAGCACTTATCCCACCACTGCACAACCAATGTAGGAGGCTGGACTGGCTTGTAGTGAGTACCAAGGGGTACTTGCACCTTGCACCAGGCCCAGTTATCCCTTATTAGTGTATAGGGTGTCTAGCAGCTTAGGCTGATAGATAATGGTAGCTTAGCAGAGCAGCTCAGGCTGAACTAGGAGACGTGTGAAGCCACTACAGTACCACTTAGTGTCATATGCACAATATCATAAGAAAACACAATACACAGTTATACTAAAAATAAAGGTACTTTATTTTTATGACAATATGCCAAAGTATCTTAGAGTGTACCCTCAGTGAGAGGATAGGAAATATACACAAGATATATATACACAATAGCAAAAATATGCAGTATAGTCTTAGAAAACAGTGCAAACAATGTATAGTTACAATAGGATGCAATGGGGAAACATAGGGATAGGGGCAACACAAACCATATACTCCAAAAGTGGAATGCGAACCACAAAGGACCCCAAACCTATGTGACCTTGTAGAGGGTCGCTGGGACTATTAGAAAATAGTGAGAGTTAGCAAAATAACCCTCCCCAAGACCCTGAAAAGTGAGTACAAAGTGCACTAAAGTTCCCCTAAGGACAAAAGAGTTGTGTTAGAGGAATAATGCAGGAAAGACACAAACCAGCAATGCAACAACTGTGGATTTCCAATCTAGGGTACCTGTGGAACAAGGGGACCAAGTCCAAAAGTCACAAGCACGTCGGAGATGGGCAGATGCCCAGGAAATGCCAGCTGCGGGTGCAAAGAAGCTTCGACTGGACAGAAGAAGCTGAGGTTTCTGCAGGAACGAAAAGGGCTAGAGACTTCCCCTTTGGTGGACGGATCCCTCTCGCCTTGTAGAGTCGTGCAGAAGTGCTTTCCCGCCGGAAGGACGCCAACAAGCCTTGCTACACGCAAATCGTGCGTTTGGCGTTTTTGGATGCTGCTGGGGCCCAGGAGGGACCAGGAGGTCGCAAATTGGACCTGAAGAGAGAGGGGACGTCGAGCAAGACAAAGAGCCCTCACTGAAGCAGGTAGCACCCGGAGAAGTGCCAGAAACAGGCACTACGAGGATGCGTGAAACGGTGCTCGCCGAAGTTGCACAAAGGAGTCCCACGTCGCCGGAGACCAACTTAGAAAGTCGTGCAATGCAGGTTAGAGTGCCGTGGACCCAGGCTTGGCTGTGCACGAAGGATTTCCGCCGGAAGTGCACAGGGGCCGGAGTAGCTGCAAAGTCGCGGTTCCCAGCAATGCAGCCCAGCGAGGTGAGGCAAGGACTTACCTCCACCAAACTTGGGCTGAAGAGTCACTGGACTGTGGGGGTCACTTGGACAGCGTCGCTGGATTCGAGGGACCTCGCTCGGTGTGCTGAGAGGAGACCCAAGGGACCGGTAATGCAGCTTTTTGGTGCCTGCGGTTGCAGGGGGAAGATTCCGTCGACCCACGGGAGATTTCTTCGGAGCTTCTGGTGCAGAGAGGAGGCAGGCTACCCCCACAGCATGCACAAGCCGGAAAACAGTCGAGAAGGCGGCAGGATCAGCGTTACAGAGTTGCAGTAGTCGTCTTTGCTACTATGTTGCAGCTTTGCAGGCTTCCAGCGCGGTCAGCGGTCGTTTCCTTATCAGAAGGTGAAGAGAGAGATGCAGAGGAACTCGGCTGAGCTCTTGCATTCGTTATCTAAAGTTTCCCCAGAGACAGAGACCCTAAATAGCCAGAAAAGAGGGTTTGGCTACCTAGGAGAGAGGAAAGGCTACTAACACCTGAAGGAGCCTATCAGCAGGAGTCTCTGACGTCACCTGGTGGCACTGGCCACTCAGAGCAGTCCAGTGTGCCAGCAGCACCTCTGTTTCCAAGATGGCAGAGGTCTGGAGCACACTGGAGGAGCTCTGGACACCTCCCAGGGGAGGTGCAGGTCAGGGGAGTGGTCACTCCCCTTTCCTTTGTCCAGTTTCGCGCCAGAGCAGGGGCTAAGGGGTCCCTGAACCGGTGTAGACTGGCTTATGCAGAATTGGGCACATCTGTGCCCAACAAAGCATTTCCAGAGGCTGGGGGAGGCTACTCCTCCCCTGCCTTCACACCATTTTCCAAAGGGAGAGGGTGTCACACCCTCTCTCAGAGGCAGTTCTTTGTTCTGCCATCCTGGGCCAGGCCTGGCTGGACCCCAGGAGGGCAGCTGCCTGTCTGAGGGGTTGGCAGCAGCAGCAGCTGCAGTGAAACCCCAGGAAGGGCAGTCTGGCAGTACCAGGGTCTGTGCTACAGACCACTGGGATCATGGAATTGTACCAACAATGCCAGGATGGCATAGAGGGGGCAATTCCATGATCATAGACATGTTACATGGCCATATTCGGAGTTACCATGGTGAAGCTACATATAGGTAGTGACCTATATGTAGTGCACGCGTGTAATGGTGTCCCCGCACTCACAAAGTTCAGTGAATTGGCTCTGAACAATGTGGGGGCACCTTGGCTAGTGCCAGGGTGCCCTCACACTAAGTAACTTTGCACCTAACCTTTACCAGGTAAAGGTTAGACATATAGGTGACTTATAAGTTACTTAAGTGCAGTGTAAAATGGCTGTGAAATAACGTGGACGTTATTTCACTCAGACTGCAGTGGCAGGCCTGTGTAAGAATTGTCAGAGCTCCCTATGGGTGGCAAAAGAAATGCTGCAGCCCATAGGGATCTCCTGGAACCCCAATACCCTGGGTACCTCAGTACCATATACTAGGGAATTATAAGGGTGTTCCAGTAAGTGAATGTAAATTGGTAAAAATGGTCACTAGCCTGTCAGTGACAATTTTGAAAGAAATGAGAGAGCATAACCACTGAGGTTCTGATTAGCAGAGCCTCAGTGAGACAGTTAGTCACTACACAGGTAACACATTCAGGCACACTTATGAGCACTGGGGCCCTGGGTTACCAGGGTCCCAGTGACACATACAACTAAAACAACATATATACAGTGAAAAATGGGGGTAACATGCCAGGCAAGATGGTACTTTCCTACAGTCATGTTGTCTGTTTGATCAGGACATTTTTGTGAATAAGGTGAGGCTGAAAAGCTTTGAATGCTAGGAAGACAGCTAACAGCTCTAAGTGATTTATGTGTAGCTGTTTGTGTTGGACATCCCGTTGTCCTTGAATGTTGTGATTGCTGAGGTGAGCTCCCCAGCCAATGATTGATGCATCTTTTGTAAGTGTGGTTTGAGGCACAGGGTCTTGAAATGGCCACCCTTTGTTTAGATTTGTGGAATTCCACCACTGAAGGGACATGTATGTTTGGCGGTCTATCAACCCCAGATCTTGAAGTTGACCCTGTGCTTGTGACCATTGTTGTGTAAGGCACTGTTGCAAGGGCCGCATGTTTAGTCTTGCATGTGGAACAATTGCAATATATGATGCCATCATGCTTAATACTTTCATGACAGTGTACTGTTGACCTGTCTGTATTTGTGCCAATATATTGTGAAATGCTTGTATTCTTTGGGTATTTGGACTAGCAAGCGCTTTTTGAGTATTTAGTACTGCCCCTAAATACTGTTGTATTTGCGCAGGTTGTAGTTGTGACTTTTGGTAGTTTTTTTGAGAACCCTAGCATGTGCAGGGTTTGTATTACATAATGCGCATGGTTTTGACACTGCGTATGACTATTTGATTTTATTAACCAATCATCTAGATATGGACAGACATGAATGTGTTGTCTTCTTAGGTAGGCTGCGACTACCGCCAGGCACTTTGTGAATACCCTTGGAGCTGTTGTTATTCCAAAGGGTAACACTTTGAACTGATAATGCTTTCCTTGAATGACAAACCTGAGATATTTTCTGTGCGCAGGATGGATGGGTATGTGAAAATACTCATCTTTGAGGTCTAATGTTGCCATTAAACCGTGTTGCTGAAGTAGTGGTATAACATCCTGTAGTGTTACCATATGAAAGTGCTCAGACAGGATGTAAAAATTGAGGGTTCTGAGATCTAATATTGGCCTTAAGGCTCCAGGAAATACAGTGAGTAAACTCCCGTCCCTACTTGATTTTGTGGCACAGCTTCTATTGCTTGTTTGAGTAATAGAGATTTGACTTCTTCCTGTAACAGAGTGATATGGCCTGTGTGGTTTTGGTGGAATGCTTGGTGGAGTTTGTATCAATTCTAGGCAATAGCCATTGCGGATAATTGATAATACCCAGGTGTCTGTGGTAATGTTTAGTCAATTGTTGTGGAACTTTTGCAGTCTTCCCCCCACAGGGGAGGTGCGGATTGGAAAGGAATGGCAGAAGTCACTGTTTACTTTGTTGTGAGGCCCGTTTTGGTGTTTGATATTTTTCCCTGCCTCTGGGGTACTGGCCTCTATAAGTGCTTTTGAAACCACCTCGTTGGTATTGAGGTTGGTAGGTCGGATTTGGCTGTGATGTGAATGCATCGCAGTTTGGGCTCTAAATCCACCTCTAAACTGGGGTTTACGACAGGATCCCCTGTATTGTGTGGTGTACAGTGCACCCATGGCTTTTGCGGTTTCTGAATCCTTCCACATTTTTTCTATAGCAGTGTCGACCTTTGGGCCAAAAAGATGTTTTTGGTTGAATGGCACATTCAACATCGCTTGTTGGATTTCAGGTTTGAATCCTGAAGACCTAAGCCATGCATGTCTCCTTATGGTTACAGCAGTGTTGATGGTTCTGGCTGCTGTATCTGCAGAGTCTAGGGCCGACCTAATTTGATTGTTAGTGATGGCTTGCCCTTCCTCCACTATCTGCTGTGCCCTCTTTTGCTGTTCTTTGGGGAGAGGCTGGATTATATCTTTCCTCTTGTCCCAGTGGGCCCTGTCATATCTAGCCAACAACGCCTGTGAGTTGGCTATTCTCCATTGGTTGGCTGCCTGGGATGAGACCCTCTTCCCAGAAGCATCAAACTTCCTACTCTCTTTGTCTGGGGGGGGGGTGCATCACCTGACTGCGAGCTTGCCCTCTTCCTGGCAGCGCTTACCACTACTGAGTCCGGAGGTAGTTGTTGGGTAATATAGACCGGATCGGAAGAAGGTGGCTTAAATTTTTTCTCCACCCTAGGAGTAATTATTCTTGCCTTTGCCGGCTCTCTAAATATCTGGTCAGCATGTTTTAGCATGCCGGGGAGCATAGGGAGCGACTGATATGTTGCATGCGTGGAGGAGCGTATTAAATAAGAAATCATCCTCTAATGGCTCAGTGTGCATGGTGACATTATGATATGCTGACGCCCTAGCTATCACTTGAGTGTAGCCTGTACTATCCTCTGGTGGCGAAGGCTTAGAGGGATAGCAGTCTGGGTTATTGTCGGGAATGGGGTCTGGATCATAAAGATCCCATGGATCCACATTGTCCTGCTGAGAATCAAATGAGTGCGATGCTGACTGCATAGGTGTAGGACTGGAAGGAGGAGAGATATGTAGATGTGGAAAATGAGGAGAAAATTGCGGAGGTGGAGGTCTCTCCTTTGTTCTTGGCACTTTAGCTGGAGGCTGTGTAGTGTCCAGTTCCTCCTGAAAGGCTAATTTCCTCTTTGGTTTTGGAGGAGGTGCGGTTAAAATTCTGCCAGTTACTTTATGGATATGAATCCTGGCTTGCCTTTCATCCATTGCTTCCATGATTGGTTGCATTTGTGAGTTCTCCTCAGTAGTTTTGTCTTTCTCTTAGTGTTTTTGAAAGTCCATGCCCCTCAGTATAACTCGGTTTTTTCGGCTCCGAAGCTGGCTTTTTCGGTATCGAAAAAAATGGGGTTGAAGATGGTCTCGGCTCCGAAAATGATTTTCGAGATTTCGACTCAGAACAGCGGTGTTTGCTCGGTTCGGAGACAGAGCTTTGGCTCGAATCCGATGGCTTCGGAGGGGTGGCCTTCTTCGGTGACGAGCTGGTGGGTTGGTCACCGAGCGTTTTCTTTCGGGTCGAGCCATGGCCTTCCGGCAGTGGCGTTCCCAAGGCCTTATGTTTGGGCTTAGATGACACAGGGGCAGGCGTACTCATGTGCTGTCCTGCCGTGACCGGTCTGTCCTCCTCAGAATCCTGGTCGGAGTCGGATCCTCGGAGACTGCAGTCTGCATGATTTCTTCCTCTTCGATGTTGAGATGTTTGGTGCTTTTTGATGCCATCTCGAGTCTCCATGCTCTTCTGTCCCGGAGTGTCTTTCGACAGGAAGGATCTGCAGGCCTCGCAATTTTCTTCCTGATGGTCGGGGGAAAGGAAGAGATTACAGACGAGGTGTTGGTCCGTATAGGGGAATTTAGCGTGGCACCGAGGACAGAATCAGAATGGAGCCCAATCCATGAGGCTTCCACTCGGTCAGGCCGACCAGGCCCGAGTTGGTCGCACGCGCCCCGGAGGGCGAGTAAAGATGTTTGCTTCAACGGTACGGAAGTGTCGATCGAAGGTGTAACGCGATCAAAACAATACCGACCCGATGGCGGAAAGAAAACAATCTAACATGGAGTCGATTCCCATGCGCAATGGAGCCGAAGAGGAGGAGTCACTCGATCCTGTGACTCAAAAACACTTCTTTGAAGAGAAACAACCTGTAACACTCTGAGCCCAACACTAGATGGCAGACGTATGCATAGCATGTGTATCTGCAGCTACACATGCCATCGAACACACACATATATATATATATAAATATATATATATGGAAAATGTCACTTACCCAGTGTACATCTGTTCGTGGCATGAGATGCTGCAGATTCACATGCTGTGCATTATCCTGCCATCTAGTGTTGGGCTCGGAGTGTTACAAGTTGTTTTTCTTCGAAGAAGTCTTCTCGAGTCACGAGACCGAGGGACTCCTCCCTTTCGGCTCCATTGCGCATGGGCGTCGACTCCATCTTAGATTGTTTTCCCCGCAGAGGGTGAGGTAGGAGTTGTGAATATACTAGATGTGCCTATGCAATGGAGTAGGTATGTATGTACATAATGTGTATTAAAATAACATTTATTTACAAATTTACAATTTTCATTCAACTAATAACGGCTACAGGCTCCCGGGGAGGTGGGAGGGCACATGTGAATCTGCAGCGTCTCATGCCACGAACAGATGTACACTGGGTAAGTGACATTTTCCATTCAGTGGCATGTGTAGCTGCAGATACACATGCTGTGCATAGACTAATAAGCAGTAATCTCCCCCAAAAAGCGGTGGCTTAGCCTGTATGAGTTGAAGTTGTCTGAAATAATGTTCTTAATACAGCCAGTCCTACTGTGGCTTGTTGTGTTGTTAACACATCTACACAGTAATGCTTCGTGAATGTATGAGGCGTAGACCAGGTGGCTGGCTTACAAATTTCTCTTATGGGTATATTCCCCAGAAAAGCCATTGTGGCGCCTTTTTTCCTAGTGGAATGCGCTCTTGGTGTAATAGGTAGATCTCTTTTTGCTTTAATATAGCAAGTTTGAATACATTTAACTATCCATCTGGCAATGCCTTGTTTGGATATAGGATTACCTGCATGAGGTTTTTGGAAGGCTATGAACAATTGTTTTGTTTTACAAAATTGTTTTGTTCTGTCAATGTAATACATTAGTGCTCTTTTTATGTCTAAAGTATGTAAGGCTCTTTCGGCTACTGAGTCTGGTTGTGGAAAGAAGACTGGGAGTTCCACTGTTTGGTTTAGGTGGAATGGCGATATGACCTTTGGTAGGAATTTGGGATTTGTACGGAGAACCACTTTATGTTTATGTATTTGTATAAAGGGTTCTTGTATAGTAAATGCTTGTATCTCACTTACTCTTCTAAGTGATGTGATAGCTATTAGAAAGGCTACTTTCCGAATTAAGTATTGCATCTCACAAGAGTGCATGGGTTCGAATGGTGGTCCCATGAGTCGTGTTAATACAATATTGAGGTTCCACGAAGGTACTGGTGGTGTTCTGGGGGGTATGATTCTTTTTAATCCCTCCATAAATGCTTTGATGACTGGGATTCTAAAAAGCGATGTTGAATGTGTAATCTGCAGATAGGCAGATATTGCTTTGAGATGTATTTTAATTGAAGAGAATGCTAGCTTAGACTTTTGTAAGTGTAATAAGTAGCTTACAATGTCCTTTGCGGAAGCATGTAGTGGTTGAATTTGATTAGTGTGGCAGTAGTAAGTCTTTTCTATTTGTTTGCGTAACAATGTCTTGTAGTAGGTTTTCTAGCTTGTTTAATGACCTCCATACATTCTTGTGTAAGGTCTAAGTGTCCAAATTCTAAGACTTCAGGAGCCAGATTGCTAGATTGAGCAATGCTGGATTCGGGTGTCTGGTCTGTTGTTTGTGTTGAGTTAACAGATCTGGCCTGTTTGGTAATTTGATGTGAGGTACTACTGATAGGTCCAGCAGTGTTGTGTACCACGGTTGGCGAGCCCAGGTTGGTGCTAGGAGTATTAGTTTGAGTTTGTTTTGACTTAGTTTGTTTACCAGATAAGGAATGAGTGGGAGAGGGGGAAAAGCGTAAGCAAATATCCCTGACCAACTGATCCATAACGCATTGCCCTTGGATTGAGGGTGTGGGTACCTGGGCGCGAAGTTTTGGCATTTTGTGTTTTCTTTTGTTGCAAATAGGTCTATTTTTGGTATTCCCTAGCGTAGGACGTAATCCTGTAAGATCTGGGGATGAATTTCCCATTCGTGTGTTTGCTGGTGATCGCGTCTGAGATTGTCGGCCAACTGGTCCTGAATGCCTGGGATGTATTGTGCTATTAGGCAAATGTGATTGTGAATTGCCCAATGTCAAATTTTTTGTGCTAAGCGACACAGTTGTGACAAGTGTGTCCCTCCTTGTTTGTTGAGATAATACATTGTTGTCATGTTGTAGGAAGTTGGCTCTGTATGCACTATTTCAAAGTAAGAAATAGCATGCACAGAGTCCAAGGGTTCCCCTTAGAGGTAAGATAGTGGCAAAAAGAGATAATTCTAATGCTCTATTTTGTGGTAGTGTGGTCGAGCAGTAGGCTTATCAGAGGGTAGTGTTAAGCATTTGTTGTACACACACAGGCAATAAATGAGGAACACACACTCAAAGACAATTCCAGGCCAATAGGTTTTTATATAGAAAAATATATTTTCTTAGTTTATTTTAAGAACCACAGGTTCAAGATTTACAAGTAATACTTCAAATGAAAGGTATTTCACTTAGGTAATTTAGGAACTTTGAATCAGCAAAATAGCATGTACAGTTTTCACAATAATGGCAATAAGCTATTTCAAAACTAGACACTGCAATTTTCAACAGTTCCTGGGGGAGGTAAGTGTTTGTTAGTTTTGCAGGTAAGTAAACCACCTACAGGGTTCAAAGTTGGGTCCAAGGTAGCCCACCGTTGGGGGTTCAGGGCAACCCCAAAGTTACCACACCAGCAGCTCACGCCCGGACAGGTGCAGAGGTCAAAGTGGTGCCCAAAACGCATAGGCTTCAATGGAGAAGGGGGTGCCCCGGTTCCAGTCTGCCAGCAGGTAGGTACCCGCGTCTTCGGAGGGCAGACCAGGGGGGTTTTGTAGGGCACCGGGGGGGACACAAGTCAGCACAAAAAGTACACCCTCAGCAGCAAGGGGGCGGCTGGGTGCAGAGTGCAAACAGGCGTCGGGTTTGCAATGGAGTTCAATGGGAGACCCAGGGGTCTCTTCAGCGAAGCAGGCAGGCAAGGGGGGGCTCCTCGGGGTAGCCACCACCTGGGCAAGGGAGAGGGCCACCTGGTGGTCGCTTCTGCACTGGAGGTCGGATCCTTCAGGTCCTGGGGGCTGCGGGTGCAGTATCTTTACCAGGCGTCAGGTTCTTAGAAGCAGGCAGTCGCGGTCAGGGGAGCCTCTGGATTCCCTCTGCAAGCGTCGCTGGGGGGGCTCAGGGGGGTCAACTCTGGCTACTCACAGGGTCGCAGTTGCCGGGGAGTCCTCCCTGTAGTGTTGTTTCTCCGCAGGTCGAGCCGGGGGCGTCGGGTGCAGAGTGGAAAGTCTCGCGCTTCCGGCGGGAAACATGTTGTCTTTAAAAGTTGCTTCTTTGTTGCAAAGATGTTTCTTCTTTGGAGCAGAGCCGCTGTCCTCAGGAGTTCTTGGTCCTTTTAGACGCAGGGTAGTCCTCTGAGGCTTCAGAGGTCGCTGGACCCTGTGGAACGCGTTGCTGTTGCAGTTTTTCTTGAAGTGGGGAGACAGGCCGGTAGAGCTGGGGCCAAAGCAGTTGGTGTCTCCGTCTTCTCTGCAGGGCTTTCAGGTCAGCAGTCCTTCTTCGTCTTAGGTTGCAGGAATCTATCTTGCTAGGTTCTGGGAGCCCCTAAGTACTGAATTTAGGGGAGTGTTTAGGTCTGGGGGGGGGTTAGTAGCCAATGGCTACTAGCCCTGAGGGTGGCTACACCCTCTTTGTGTCTCCTCCCTGAGGGGAGGGGGGCACATCCCTAATCCTATTGGGGGAATCCTCCATCTGCAAGATGGAGGATTTCTAAAAGTCAGAGTCACCTCAGCTCAGGACACCTTAGGGGCTGTCCTGACTGGCCAGTGACTCCTCCTTGTTTTTCTCATTATCTCCTCCGGCCTTGCCGCCAAAAGTGGGGCAGTGGCCAGAGGGGGCGGGCAACTCCACTAGCTGGAGTGCCCTGGGGCGCTGTAACAAAGGGGGTGAGACTTTGAGGCTCACCGCCAGGTGTTACAGTTCCTGCAGGAGGAGGTGAGAAGCACCTCCACCCAGTACAGGCTTGGTTACTAGCCACAGAGTGACAAAGGCTCTCTCCCCATGTGGCCAGCAACATGTCTGGTGTGTGGCAGGCTGGTAAAACTAGTCAGCCTACACGGGTAGTCGGTTAAGTTTTCAGGGGGCAACTCTAAGGTGCCCTCTGGGGTGTATGTTACAATAAAATGCACACTGGCATCAGTGTGCATTTATTGTGCTGAGAAGTTTGATACCAAACTTCACAGTTTTCAGTGTAGCCATTATGCTGCTGTGGAGTTTGTGCATGACAGACTCCCAGACCATATACTCTTATGGCTACCCTGCACTTACAATGTCTAAGGTTTTGCTTAGACACTGTAGGGGCATAGTGCTCATGCACTTATGCCCACACCTATGGTATAGTGCACCCTGCCTTAGGGCTGTAAGGCCTGCTACAGGGGTGACATCTATACTTATAGGCAGTGTGAGGTTGGCATGGCACCCTGAGGGGAGTGCCATGTCTTCTTAGTTGTTTTATCCCCACTAGCACACACAAGCTGGCAAGCAGTGTGTCTGTGCTGAGTGAGGGGTCCCCAGGGTGGCATAAGACATGCTGCAGCCCTTAGAGATCTTCCCTGGCATCAGGGCCCTTGGTACCAGTTACAAGGGACTTACCTGGATGCCAGGGTGTGCCAATTGTGGAAACAAAGGTACAGGTTAGGGAAAGAACACTGGTGCTGGGGCCTGGTTAGCAGGCCTCAGCACACTTTCAAATCATAACTTGGCATCAGCAAAGGCAAAAAGTCAGGGGGTAACCATGCCAAGGAGACATTTCCTTACACCTTGGGGCTGTTGTTATCCCGAATGGTAACACGTTGAATTGGTAATGCACGCCCTGGATTACAAACCTTAAGTATTTCCTGTGAGAAGGATGAATGGGTATGTGGAAATATGCATCCTTGAGATCTAACGTTGACATGTAGTCCTGTTTTTTGAGCAAGGGAATCACGCCTTGAAGTGTTACCATGTGGAAGTGATCTGATTTGATGTAGAGATTCAGCGTTCTTAGGTCTAATATGGGTCTCAATGTTTTGTCTTTCTTTGGAATTAGGAAATATAGGGAGTAGACACCTGTTCCTTTTTGATGGTTGAGTACTAGTTCTATTGCTTGTTTTTGTAACAATGCTTGTACTTCTAGCTGTAACAGGTCTAAGTGTTGTTTGGACATATTGTGTGCTCTTGGGGGCACATCTGGTGGGAAATTTATGAATTCTATGCAATAACCATGTTGGATAATGGCTAGGACCCATGCGTCCGTAGTTATGTTTGTCCAGTTTTGGTAGTATGCAGGAAGTCTCCCCCCCCACTGGTGTTAAGTGTTGGGGGTTTGTGACAATGAAGTCACTGTTTGGTTTGAGTTGTTTTAGGGCTTTGGAATTTCCCCCCTTGCTTTTGGGAATTGACCACCCCTGTATGATCCTCGAAACCCTCCTCTCTGGTACTGCCCCTGATAGGTGGGTCTGGCTTGTGAGGTGGAAGGCTCTGGGGTTTGGGTACGAAACCCCCCTCTAAACTGTGGTCTTCTAAAAGTGCCTCTGCTTTGTGGGGAGTAGAGCGCACCCATGGCCGTGTCTGTGTCCTTCTTTAGTTTCTCGATTGCCGTGTCCACCTCCGGACCAAACAATTGTTCCTGGTTAAACGGCATATTTAACACAGCTTGCTGGATTTACGGTTTAAAACCTGAGCTCCGTAACCATGCATGCCTGCGAATGGTTACCGCAGTGTTCACCGTCCGTGCTGCTGTGTCTGCCGAGTCCAGTGCAGACCTTATTTGGTTGTTGGAAATTGCTTGTCCTTCCTCAACAACCTGTTGGGCACGTTTCTGGTGTTCCTTGGGCAAGTGCTGTATTATATGTTGCATCTCGTCCCAGTGTGCCCTGTCGTAGCGAGCCAGTAGAGCCTGTGAATTGGCCATCCGCCACTGATTGGCTGCCTGTGCTGCCACTCGTTTGCCTGCAGCATCGAACTTCCAACTTTCCTTGTCAGGCGGTGGTGCGTCTCCTGATGATTGGGAGTTTGCCCTCTTTCTGGCCGCGCCCACGACCACCGAATCTGGTGTCAGTCGCTGTGTTATAAACACAGGGTCCGTTGGGGGAGGTTTATATTTGTTCTCCACCCTAGGCGTGGTAGCTCTGTCTTTCACTGGGTCCTGGAACACCTGTTTTGCGTGCTTGAGCATGCCTGGGAGCATTGGCAAACTTTGATAAGAGCTGTGGATGCCAGGGTGTTACATAAGAAGTCATCTTCTATTGGCTCTGCATGCATTGCTACATTGTGGAAAGTAGCTGCCCTTGATAACACCTGCATATATGCAGTGCTGTCCTCTGGAGGTGACGGCCTTGCCGGGTAACAATCAGGACTGCTGTCGGAGACCGGTGCATCATAAGTCCCATGCATCCGGGTCATCCCCGTGTGTGTTGGTGATTGCATTGGGGGTGTTGTTACCGGGGATAGCTGCGGTGAATGCAGTGGAGAAGGCTGTGGCGAAAACCTTGGTGGTGGTGTTTTGTCTCTTGCCACCTTTGCCTTTGGCTGCATTTCCGACTCCTGAAATGCTAGCTTTCTTTTTATTTTAATAGGAGGAAGAGTTTGTATTTTACCAGTCTCTTTCTGGATGTGCAGCCTCCTTTGAGTATGGTCTGGTTCTCCCATACTTAATTCCTGCTCAAATCTGTGCTCTTGCATTTGGCTGGAAAGTCCGTGCTCTTCTGTGTAGAAGCCTATTTTCGGCTCCGAGGCTGCCTTTTTCAACATCGAAGGTTTCGGAACAGTCTTTTTCGGCTCTGAGGAAACCTTTTTCACCTTGGGTGTGTCAAACTCTCGGTGCCGAGATGGTTCGGAGCCGGTATCTCGACAGGAGACGGATGTCTTCAGCTGTTGTGAGGCCTTTTTTGGTGCCGATGGTTGGTCACTGTGTTTTCGGGTTAAGCCATGGCCTGTTGGCGGTGGCATCCCCTTGGCCTTTATAATTTTGGAGTGAGTCTTGGCCGGGGCAGTTTTACTCACAGTTTTTTGTGTTGCCGTCGGTAGCTCACTTTCGGAGTCGTCAGAGTCCGATTCTTGAATGGAGATTGTTTCCTCCTCCTCCTCAACGTCGATCTGTTCGGCCGGTGTCGACGCCATTTGAAGTCTTCTGGCTCTTCGATCGCGTAGGGTCTTTTTCAATCGAAATGCCCGACAGGACTCGCAAGTATCCTCCCTGTGTTCTGGTGATAGGCACAGATTACAGACCAAGTGTTGGTCTGTATAAGGATACTTGGCGTGGCAATTCGGGCAGAAGCGGAAGTGGGTCCGGTCCATGAGTTTCGACGATGGATGCGGTCGGGCCGACCAGGCCCCGCTGAAGATTGGAAGCCCCGAAGGGCCACTGGAGCGCTTCTTCTATCGGTGTCGATGTCCTAACACTAAACCGGTACCAAGCGCGAACAATACCGTCGATTTTTCGATGATTATCTAACTTTCCCGATTCGAAATACGGAGCGAAGAGGAACACGTCCGAATCTGATGGCGGAAAGAAAACAATCTAAGATGGAGTCGACGCCCATGCGCAATGGAGCCAAAAGGGAGGAATCCCGCGGTCTCGTGACTCGAAAAGACTTTTTTGAAGAAAAACAACTTTTAACACTCCGAGCCCAACACTAGATGGCAGGATAATGCACAGCATGTGTATCTGCAGCTACACATGCCATCGAACATATATAAGGAAAATGTCACTTACCCAGTGTACATCTGTTCGTGGCATGAGACGCTGCAGATTCACATGCTGTGCATTATCCTGCCATCTAGTGTTGGGCTTGGAGTGTTACAAGTTGTTTTTCTTCGAAGAAGTCTTTTCGAGTCACGAGACCGAGGGACTCCTCCCACTTCGGTTCCATTGCGCATGGGCGTCGACTCCATCTTAGATTGTTTTCCCCGCAGAGGGTGAGGTAGGAGTTGTGTATGCTAGTAATAGTGCCCATGCAATGGAATGAATACGTATGTACAAAATGAAGGTTTAAAGTAATATATTTACAAATGTACAAAAGTTCAAGATCTACTTCTAACCGGCTACAGGCTCCCGGGGAGGCGGGTGGGCGCATGTGAATCTGCAGCGACTAATGCCACGAACAGATGTACACTGGGTAAGTGACATTTTCCGTTCGATGGCATGTGTAGCTGCAGATACACATGCTGTGCATAGACTAGTAAGCAGTTATCTCCCCAAAAGCGGTGGTTTAGCCTGTAGGAGTTGAAGTTGTTTGAAATAATGTCCGTAATACTGCCTGTCCTACTGTGGCTTGTTGCGTTGTTAACACATCCACACAGTAATGTTTTGTGAATGTATGAGGCGTAGACCATGTGGCTGCCTTACAGATTTCTGTCATTGGTATATTTCCTAAAAACGCCATTGTGGCGCCTTTCTTTCTAGTGGAGTGTGCCTTAGGTGTAATAGGCAGGTCTGTCTTTGCTTTTACATAGCAGGTTTGAATACACTTAACTATCCATCTGGCAATGCCTTGTTTGGATATTGGATTTCCTGCATGAGGTTTTTGAAATTGTTTGGTTCTATCAATGTAATACATTAGAGCTCTTTTAATGTCTAATGTACGTAATGCCCTTTCAGCTACCGAGTCTGGTTGTGGAAAAAAATACTGGGAGTTCCACAGTTTGATTTAGGTGGAACGGTGATATAACTTTTGGCAAACTTTTTGGATTTGTGCGTAGA
Organism: Pleurodeles waltl; assembly: GCF_031143425.1. Classification (NCBI taxonomy): domain Eukaryota; kingdom Metazoa; phylum Chordata; class Amphibia; order Caudata; family Salamandridae; genus Pleurodeles; species Pleurodeles waltl. The sequence goes on along the minus strand of NC_090448.1, from coordinate 12,327,459 downwards.
ACCACTTTATGTTTGTGCATTTGTATAAAGGGTTCTTGTATGGTAAATGCTTGTATTTCACTTACCCTTCTAAGAGATGTGATAGCTATTAGGAAGGCTACTTTCCATGTTAAGTATTGTATCTTACAAGAGTGCATGGGTTCAAATGGTGGACCCATGATCGTGTTAATACAATATTGAGATTCCATGAAGGCACTGGTGGTGTCCTTGGGGGAATGATTCTTTTTAGACCCTCCATAAATGCTTTTATGACTGGGATTCTAAAGAGTGATGTAGAATGTGTAATTTGCAGATAGGCAGAAATTGCTGTGAGATGTATTTTAATGGATGAAAAAGCTAGCTTAGATTTTCGTAAGTGTAATAAGTAGCTTACAATGTTTTTTGTTGACGCATGTAGTGGTTGAATGATTATTATGACAGTAATAAATATTTTCCATTTGTTTGCGTAGCAGTGTCTTGTAGTAGGTTTCCTAGCTTGTTTAATGACATCCATACATTCTTGTGTAAGGTCTAGATGTCCAAATTCTAAGACTTCAGGAGCCATATTGCTAGATTGAGCGATGCTGGATTCGGGTGTCTGATCTGTTGTTTGTGTTGAGTTAACAGATCTGGTCTGTTTGACATGAGGTACTACTGACAGGTCTAGTAGTGTTGTGTACCATGGTTGGCGAGCCCAAGTTGGTGCTACTAGTATTAGTTTAAGTTTGTTTTGACTCAATTTGTTTACTAGATACGGAAGGAGTGGGAGAGGGGGAAAAGCGTAAGCAAATATCCCTGACCAACTCATCCATAAAGCATTGCCCTTGGATTGAGGGTGTGGGTACCTGGATGCGAAGTTTTGGCATTTTGAGTTTGCTTTTGTTGCGAATAGGTCTATTTGCGGTGTTCCCCATTTTTTAAAGTACGTTTGCAGTATCTGGGGATTAATTTCCCATTCGTGGGTCTGTTGGTGATCTCGACTTAGATTGTCAGCCAACTGGTTTTGGATTCCTGGGATGTATTGTGCTATTAGGCGAATGTGATTGTGAATCGCCCAATGCCAAATCTTCTGTGCTAAGACACACAGCTGTGATGAGTGTGTCCCTCCCGGTTTGTTTAGGTAATACATTGTCGTCATGTCTGTTTTGACAAGAATGTGTTTGTGGGCTATTAACGGTTGAAATTCTTTCAATGCTAGAAACACTGCTAGTAGTTCTAGTTGATTTATATGAAGTTGTCTTTGTTGAGTGTCCCATTGTCCCTGGATGCTGTGTTGGTTGAGGTGTGCTCCCCACCCTACCGTGGAAGCATCTGTTGTGATCACATATTGAGGCACGGGGTCCTGGAATGGCCGCCCTTGGTTTAAATTTATAGGATTCCACCATTGAAGCAAGGAGTGTGTTTGGCGGTCTATCAACACTAGATCTTGAAGTTGATCCTGTGCTTGTGTCCATTGTGTCGCTAGGCATTGTTGTAAGGGCCGCATGTGTAATCTTGCATTTGGGACAATGGCTATGCATGAAGACATCATGCCTAGAAGTTTCATCATTAACTTTACTTGATACTGTTGGTTTAGGTGCATGCTTTGTATTACGCTTTGGAATGCTTGTACCCTTTGTGGACTTGGAGTGGCAATCCCTTTTTCTGTGTTGATCGTTGCTCCTAAGTATTGTTGTATTTGACACGGTTGTAAGTGTGATTTTAGGTAGTTTATTGAGAACCCTAGCTTGTGAAGTGTTTCGATGACATATTCTGTGTGTTGAAGACACTGTTTCTGAGTTCTGGTTTTTATTAACCAATCGTCTAGGTACGGGAATACGTGTATGTGCTGCATTCTAATATGTGCAGCAACTACTGCAAGGCATTTTGTAAATACCCTTGGTGCTGTTGTTATCCCGAATGGTAACACTTTGAATTGGTAATGTACTCCTTGGATTACAAACCTTAAGTATTTCCTGTGGGAAGGATATATGGGTATGTGGAAGTAAGCATCCTTGAGGTCTAATGTTGACATGTAGTCTTGTTGTTTGAGTAAGGAAATCACGTCTTGAAGTGTCACCATGTGAAAGTGGTGTGATTTGATGTAAAGATTTAGTGTTCTGAGATGGGTCTCAGTGTTTTGTCCTTTTTTTGGTATTAGAAAGTACAGGGAATAAACACCTGTTCCTTTCTGATGGTTGGGTACTAGTTCTATTGCCTCTTTTTGTAACAACGCTTCGACTTCTAGTTGTAATAGATCTAAGTGCTGTTTGGACATGTGTGCTTTTGGAGGCACATTTGGTGGTAATTGTAGGAATTCTATGCAATAACCATGTTAGATAATGGCTAGGACCCACGAGTCCGTAGTTATGTCTTCCCAATTTTTGTAATAATGTGTGAGTCTCCCCCCCACTGGTGGTGTGTTGGGGATTTGTGACATTGGAGTCACTGTTTAGTTTGTGGGGTTTTTGGGCTATGGAATTTCCCTCTTGTTTTAGGGAACTGTCCACCCCTATATTGTCCCCGAAAGCCTCCTCTTTGGTATTGGCCCTGGTATGTGGGTCTGGCCAGTGAGGTTGAAGGTTCTGTGATTTGTGCTCAAAACCCCCCCTCTAAAGTGTGGCTTCCTAAAGGTGCCTCTGCTCTGTGGGGAGTAGAGCGAGCCCATGGCTTTAGCCGTGTCCGTGTCTTTCTTTAACTTTTCTATAGCTGTATCCACCTCCGGCCCAAACAACTGTTGTCCATTAAAAGGCATATTAAGCACAGCCTGCTGGATCTCTGGCTTAAATCCGGAGGTGCGTAGCCATGCGTGTCTCCGAATAGTGACCGCCGTGTTTACTGTTCTGGCGGCTGTGTCCACTGCGTCCATAGCCGATCGTATCTGATTGTTGGAGATACTATGGCCCTCCTCCACCACTTGTTGTGCACGCTTTTGAAACTCTTTGGGAAGATGTTCAATGAAATGCTGCATTTCGTCCCAATGATCCCGGTCATATCTTGCCAATAAAGCTTGTGAATTGGCGATGCGCCATTGATTGGCTGCCTGTGCTGCAACCCTTTTCCCTGCTGCATCAAACTTTCGACTTTGTCGGGTGGTGGTGCATCCCCAGAAGTCTGTGAGTTTGCCCTTTTCCGGGCTGCTCCTACTACCACCGAGTCAGGTGTTAGTTGTTGCGTGATGTACACAGGGTCCGTAGGGGGAGGCTTGTACTTCTTCTCCACCCTAGGTGTGATGGCTCTGCCTTTGACTGGGTCTTGAAACACCTGTTTCGCGTGTTTTAACATGCCTGGTAACATAGGCAGACTCTGGTATTGGCTATGTGTTGATGACAAGGTATTGAATAAAAAAGTCATCCTCTATAGGTTCTGCATGCAGTGCTACATTGTGAAAAGTAGCTGCTCTGGACACCACCTGCATGTAAGCAGTACTGTCTTCTGGTGGTGATGGTCTTGCCGGGTAGCAATCCGGACTATTGTCAGATACTGGTGCATCATATAGATCCCATGCATCTGGGTCATCTTGGCTCATCCCTGTGTGCGTTGGTGATTGCATCATCGGTGGTGTTGCAATTGGGGACAGTTTCGGGGAGTGCTATGGCGATGGCTGTGGAGAAAAACGTGGTGGAGTTTTTTTTCTTTAGCCACTTTAGCCTTTGGCTGTTTTTCTGTTTCCTTGAAAGCGAGTTTTCGTTTCATTTGAATTGGGGGAAGAGTTCTTATTTTCCCCGTGTCCTTCTGTATATGGAGCCTTCTTTGTGTATAGTCTGGCTCTCCCATCCCTAGTTCTTGTCCGAATTTATGGCCTTGTAGCTGTGATGAAAGGCCTTGTTCTTCGGTATAGGAGCACTGTTTCGGCTCCGAGGCTGGATGTTTCGGCACCGAAACCTTTTCAGCAGTGTTTTCCGGCTCCGAAGACACCTTTTTTGGTTTCGGGGTGCCGATATCTCGGTGCCGAGTTTGGTCGGAGCCAGTATCTCGGTGCCGAGTATACTCTGTGCCGGTATCTCGACCGGAGTCGGATGTCTTCGACACGTGTGTGCCCTTTTTCGGTGCCGATGGTTGGTCACCTTGCTTACGGGTTAAGCCATGGCGCGCAGGCGGTGGTGTCCCCTGGGCTTTCATTATTTTTGTGTGAGTTTTGGGCGGGGCAGTTTTACTCACTGTTTGTTGCCTCGCCGGCTGCTTACTTTCGGTCTCGTCAGAGTCCGAATCAGGAATGGAGAAAGTCTCCTCTTCTTCGACGTCGTGGTGTCCTGCCGGCGTCGACGCCATTTGAAGCCTTCGAGCTCTCCGGTCCCGTGGTGTCTTCTTCGACCGAAATGCCCGACAGGCTTCGCAGGTATCCTCTTTGTGTTCGGGGGACAAACACAAATTACAGACCGAATGCTGGTCTGTATAAGGATACTTATTGTGGCATTCGGGGCAGAAGCGGAATGGGGTCCGTTCCATGAGCCTTGAAGACACACGCGGTCGGGCCGACCAGGCCCCGCCTGGGAATGGAAGCCCCGAAGGGCTACCGGAGATCTTCTTTTCTTCGGTGTTGAAGTGCTATTACTAACCGGATACCGAACGCAAACAATACCGTCAAATTTTCCGAGATTTAACTAACTTTCCGAACCAAAACACGGAGAGAAGAGGCACACGTCCGAACCTGATGGTGGAAAGAAAACAATCTAAGATGGAGTAGACGCCCATGCGCAATGGAGCCGAAAGGGGAGGAGTCCCTCGATCTCGTGACTTGAAAAGACTTCTTCGAAGAAAAACAACTTGTAACACTCCAAGCCCAACACTAGATGGCAGGATAATGCACAGCATGTGTATCTGCAGCTACACATGCCATCGAACATATATATATCTACACACACACACACACACTTACTCCATGGAGCGGTGCAACGACTTCCTCACGGTTGTGAAGCCCAGGTCATTTGGAAAGGCTTCAGATATCTGGGGATTTATGTTATGACGGATCCCACACAGTTCTACACCCACAACCTAGCTCTGCTACTGGTCTGACAGACAAGATGTCCAGCATTGGAGGAGCTGGATTCTTTCGCTACTGGGCAGGGAGGCCCTTTTTAAAATGATGGCACTCCTGCGCTTCTTGTATGCACTCCATAATAACCCCGATCTGATCTATAGAAATCGAGCGTGAGGTACGACTGCTACTCTGGGACGATGCTGCACCCCACATTGCTTATGGAAAACTGACATACTCCTGGTACAATGGAGGCATTGCCCTCCCCAACATCCAGAATTATTATTGGTCAGCGCAGCTGACAGTGATCCATTATTGGATGCAACTTCTACAGACAGAGCCTGCTTACCAGACGGATAGACTATAGTCATGCACCCTGGCGGTTATCAACATGCTCTATGTGGGTGGGCATGTCATATAGCTTTCAAGGGGCCTTCTGCTGCAACACAAACACTGGCACACAACACTCAAGGCATTAGGTGGACCAACAAGTTCACTCGGCTTACAGCACTTTGAGGCATGTCCAGGTTAGAAACCCTTCGTGCCCAATCAGGATCTGCCAGGTGAACTGGCAAAAGTGGAGACTTTCTGAAACAGGGAGAAGTTACTTCTCCAAGATTTGCACAAAGATTACCAACTAGCACCAACAGAACACTATCTCTCCTTGCAAATGGATTGATGAATGTTCTCCCAAAAAGTGAAGTGCTCCCAAAGGCTTCCCCACTAGAAGACAGACTTCGACACATACATGCCCTGCAGGGTGATCTCCCACATTTATAAAAAAAAAAAACTTAACTCCTGACACTGACTCATTTGAGGACGCAATGTGAGCGTGACTTAGTTACTTTAAAGGATGAAGAATGGGAGGAAGACACCGATTGATACAGCTTAAAATTCTTCACTGGGCATATCTTGCCTATACACATTGGAGAACACGGCTGGAGCTGTAGACGACCATTGTCGAAGGTGTGGCCAGAGGGGCTCTATTTCATATTGTACGGAGTTGCCCAGTATTACAGGAGTATTGGAAGGCAGTATTAATGCTGTCTGTGTGCAGACTATGACACTCAACACTAAATGGTGCCTACTTAATATTTAGGATGAATCTGAGCTGGGTTGCGTGGCCATATCTGGGTCTGATGGTGGCTAAGCGTGATATTGTTAGGCTCGGGAGGCGGAGTCACCACAACTGGAAAACTGATTTGGATTGGTGCACGCTGACTGAAAAAGTGGTGTATGGAGGGATAGGATGATCTGGGGCAACTGGAACAATTACAGAGGGAACGTGTGTACAATGGTGACTGCATCTGGCCTTGACTACATTGGGTAGGATATAGCCATGTTGGAGGGGTGGGGGCTTACAACCAGGAGACAGACCTGGAGATATTTAGGGCGTCATGAAGTGAACAATCCCTTGTTCTAAACACGACGACCATAGTATTACACTATTAAATGCTATATTCTGTTTTCTGGATTACTGCTGGACTGACGTCTTACTTAATAAAAATAACTGTTTAAAAATTATATAAAAGAACTCAGCCGATGGGGCCCAATCAGGATGTGAAATGCATCTCTCATCACAGTAGGCAGAGTACAAGCAGGCTGGAGCGAACAAGAGGTTTGGGTCACGCATCCAAATGATCGAGGAACAGGTGGGCACAGCCATTAGTCTTGCAGATGAGCACAGCTCAAGGAGAAAATAAAAAGTACACTCTGTGGGGATGTAGCATAGGCAACACAAAAACCTAAAATCTACCAACGAAAGAACACTTTCAGGAGGAGTAAAGTCCCTCCAGGCAAACCAGTAAAGGCATGAGGGCTGTCTACGTGCATCTCCCAGGCACACCTTTGATGTGGTCACGTGTTCAAGCCTTGTGTGTTGGACAAACAGGTAGTACATGTATTGGGCCGCTTTGCGGCTCAATGTGCAGCTGCACGTTGCACTGCACAATGGTCCAGAGGGGTTAGGGCATCTCCTGCCATGGCGGACACACCCATCACATGCAGTGTCAACACAAACAGGTCAGGTCAGCAGGTCTGGCAGGCTGAAGTCCAACCACTCACCACTTGCGGCAGGACCATGGCAAGGGACCCACCCATCACGCACAGTGTCAACACAAACAAGTCAGGTCAACAGGTCTGGCAGGCTGAAGTCCAACCACTCACCACTTGCGGCAGGACCACGGCAAGGGACCCACCCATCACGCACAGTGTCAACACAAACAAGTCAGGTCAACAGGTCTGGCAGGCTGAAGTCCAACCACTCACCACTTGCGGCAGGACCACGGCAAGGGACCCACCTATCACGCACAGTGTCAACACAAACAAGTCAGGTCAACAGGTCTGGCAGGCTGAAGACCAACCACTCACCACTTGTGGCAGGACCCATCACATGCAGCATCAACACTGGCAACCACTGCTCAAGCCTTGTGTGTTGGACAAACAGGTAGTACATGTATTGGGCCGCTTTGCGGCTCAATGTGCAGCTGCACGTTGCACTGCACAATGGTCCAGAGGGGTTAGGGCATCTCCTGCCATGGCGGACACACCCATCACATGCAGTGTCAACACAAACAGGTCAGGTCAGCAGGTCTGGCAGGCTGAAGTCCAACCACTCACCACTTGCGGCAGGACCATGGCAAGGGACCCACCCATCACGCACAGTGTCAACACAAACAAGTCAGGTCAACAGGTCTGGCAGGCTGAAGTCCAACCACTCACCACTTGCGGCAGGACCACGGCAAGGGACCCACCCATCACGCACAGTGTCAACACAAACAAGTCAGGTCAACAGGTCTGGCAGGCTGAAGTCCAACCACTCACCACTTGCGGCAGGACCACGGCAAGGGACCCACCCATCACGCACAGTGTCAACACAAACAAGTCAGGTCAACAGGTCTGGCAGGCTGAAGACCAACCACTCACCACTTGTGGCAGGACCCATCACATGCAGCATCAACACTGGCAACCACTGCTCGCACGAGCTGGGACGCTGCTACACCAACAACAAATATCAAAGGTGCAAAAAAGAATGGGTTTATTGACAATACTTCACAAATAACTCACACATTCCGAAGGAGCCAGCTTCTGAAAATGAAAAGGAAAGGGTTTAAGGTGTTCTCATTGGCAAATTACTTCCAAAAACGAGAGCATTTTTCAAATGCCCTAGATTCCCAACTAAATTTTAAACAATTTCCTAATTCATACATAAATGTAATTTTTTTCCTCTTATGATACATATTTGCAGTGTCAACTTACGCAAAACTAAATAGAGAATGGTTTGCAGCATTGTATATTAAATATTCTTTCTGTTGAAAGGCAAGCATCTCCTTGCATACATTCGTTGCCCATTTAAAGCTTGATATGCCGGACAGTAAAGACATAACACCGAGCAACCCGGGCTAACTGTCAAGTATTTACTGAGAAAAACTAAAATGCTGAAGTTCTCAAAAAGTACAGAGAAATCAAATAAGTTTAAAGTAAAAACCTACAATCTCAAACTCCAGGCAAGTAGAATTAAACTTTCACAAACCGGGAAACGTTTGATATACTTTAATAAAAATCTACTGTGGTCTTGTAAAGTGAATATTTATTGCTTCATATGAATACTGCTCTGAAAGCCCAGGCATCCACGTAGACACAAATTACACACTGATTCATCGATGAAGTGAGGACGCCTAACAAGCTACAAAATCTAAGTTACAGAAATTTATAAATTCGAATTACAAAAAAAAAAAAAAAAAAAAAATCATTAAGAAACTGGTATAAATTTGGCAGCCAGCAATTGTGAATTAACGACTGCAGAATTTGAGTTTCAGTATTGGAAAATAGAAGCTTAAGAGCAGTATTTGTGCTTGTGTTGATCTGAAAAGGTTAACACTGGCTGCCCTTGAAAAAACATCTATACTTCACTTCAAAATGCCATTTAAGTTAAGGTGATTTTAATGCAACTTCAAGAGGTCTGGTACATATACAAGATAATATTAACGCTTCAGTGCAGTGGTAATGTAAAATGAAACTGGGTAAATAACGATGAAACATTGTCTTCTCAATGATCTGTGAAGCTTGTGAAGAGCGAGTCCTCTCTCGAATATGGTTTTCCAAGTGTTCATTGTAGAAACATTCAAGCAAGTGCTTGGAATTTACCATCCTCAAGTACGCACTCGGAATTTTTTTAAACCTTTGAGTGCAGGCACCTTGGAAGTGTGTACAAAAAAGGTTAGCAGTTGAGTAGGCTCACTTGGAATGTGTTTAACTTACTATTGAAACAAATTTTGGCTCCATTGGATTTCACAAGTTTTTAAGGTATCCACCGACAAATAGAAATTTTAACGTCACATGCAAGAAGAGAAGATTAGACAACTTTAAGAGGACAGTTGCCAGCTCATATCTCATATAACCAGGAAAAAAGACACTTTCCCCAGATCAGTGTAAAGGTACATACATAGGCATATATATTTGGAACTGAAATTTGGTAGTATACAAATGGATGATTTTAAACCCGGCAGCTCACACTGAATGCAGAAACTAGGGCCAGAATAGGAAACTTGCTTCCTTAACCGCCAGAAACTGACCGCATAAAAACATTAAATGTGATAATTTCCAAAAAGTTCAAAATTTTAATATTAACCTTCCAGTTTAAAAACATTACTCTAAATTAAAAAAAATCTATACACAGACCACTGATTTGAAGAGACTGAAGTTTCAGCGGTAAGCAGGACTGGCGCAGACCTGGAGCGGGAAAGGTTCACAGTTCTCATCAGGTAAGGCTCAGTCAGGTTTTTTTTTTTTGTTTATTTTACAACCTGCTTTTTCTCTTGTAAAACTAAAGGTCCACTTTATTACATACAAAATTTATACAGTGTAAAACCAGAGTCATATGGAAAATACTGCACGGAAAGGTACTTGAACGGTCAGTCTTGCTCCATAGGCTCCTCCGCGACCTCGGACGCATCGTCGCAGTTTTCCATAGACTCCGGTGGAGCGTCTGCAGCCTCGCTGGCGCAGGCCACAAGCTCTTCCGTTCCGGTACACTCGCTAGCAGTACTGACCGTCAATGCGGGGTCGTCAGAGTTTGTCGAATGTACATCTTTCTTCGCTTCAGACTCATCGGATTCCTCCATCTCATTCTCCTCGCACGTTTCTTCACTCACTGAGACCAGATCACTCGCGTCTTTGTCCTGGTCACTTGTGTCAGCGGTAACTTCTGTTGAGGTCATGTAAGATTCTGAAAAAACAGAAATGCAATCAAAATGGAATGAAAAACTAAGGAAAATGAGGTTATGGAACAATCATTGGGTATTACTCTCTCAGGGGGAAGAGCGAACCAAAAAGCTCAGAACACGGCCAGGTCAGCTTAGACTAGTACATTTTACTTTTTAACGGGGTCTCAAACACCGGAAGCATAGCACACTGTGACTGCCCTAGAATTACACCTCCTATTGCATGGAGGATACTTTTTACATGAGTGATCATTTTCTCTGCCCGACCCATCCCCCCACCCACATTCCCCTTTCCTTCAAACTAATGGACTGTCCTCCAGGGACAAAAGGTCACAGCCCTTTAACAGTATAAAAAAAAGATTCAAACAAGAACCTTGGTGACTTCGCCATCCAGTACGCTGCATGGTTCCGTCTGAACTCGCATCTATGCTAAGCTCACTTCTTTAATTGTCTGTAGGAGAAGCACAAACCTATCAAGCACACACAACAGGTTGATTCTGAAGACACAAGGCTGCAGGAGACTGAGTGCTCAACAACCTGTCCCCACACTCCCTTCCCTGGATCTTGACGCTCCATCAGTCCAGCCAAAGATCTGGCACTACTGCTTGACCGAACCAGAAAAAGCCAAAAGGTATAAGAGTTGCACAAAGCATGAGGCGTAGGTCATGAGGCCGCCTAACAGATCACATTCAACACAAGGTACCAGCAAAAGTCCACAAACATGATTACCATTCACTGGAGCAAAGCCCCAAAACTAAGGGCTCTCAAAGACTTCCACTGCTGGTTGCCCACACTAGGACCACCATAGGTAGTGACGGGCTTGGGAGAGCAGAAACTGGATAGAGCAGCAACTAAGAATCCTGAGGACACAGAGTCCAGCTATGAGCCATAGAGATGGAGAGCTAAGCCTAGGATGACCGAGGTAAATGAGGTGACACTGGGGAAAGACTGAATGAACATGGGGTCTCTAGTCACGAGAGAGGCAGAGAAACACACCAGGGCCCTCATGTATTGGTTTAATCAGCATGAAAGGCACAGCCGTGACATGGCTTGCCTCAGCAGGAAGAAACATCTGTTGGAAATCTGAGTTAATTCCTTAGCAATCTGCTGTTGATCTACATCTGAGAGTTACTTCCGGCTATCTTTCTATCAGTAGCAACAACCGGAAGAGGCACTCACATCAGATCCGAAGGGAGGGAGAGCTTAAACTATTCAAACGGAGGATTACACATCTCTTCTAAACAACGCAGCATCTGTCATTTCAAAGCTTCGTTATAAGTGAGTAGGAATGGATGGATGTCGTCCAGCCCGACTACAGTTCCAAGAAAGCATCAAGCACTGGCAGAGAAGTCATCTGGAGCTCAATCCCCTCTTCAGAGTCCTAGTGAAGTCAAGTCCATGACATTACTGAAAGAAAACCGTTAGGTGAGACTAGGATTGAACAAAAACTCGGCTCAGAAATTCAGAAAAACCAGCAACAGTCAGAGGAGACACTAGTGGTTTATCTGCACGTTATGATCAATCAATAGCAGAACCCTAACTGGACCATTGCCTGAGTCTCAATGAGAGCCAGACAAAGGTTGCAGCAAGACGCGGGGAAGAGATGCTGTAAACTGGCAACAATTTGCTTCTATGAAGAAACTTCTGGTCTGTAGCCAAACTGAAATGTCGAGCTGGGGCCTAAAATCGATCTCTGGAGGTGAATTCTTTGAAGAGTGAACTACTCAAGAAGCACACAGCAGGTGGTTCAGGACCAGTGCAGTGACTCACCGTTAGTCATTTCACTTATTCCCCACTATATTCACTCCCATAGTCAATGATGGCAACAATTTTTGATCAAGGCTATCAGAAGATCCCACTCACTAGAGATTTCCCTTTCAGGTTAGACTGCTAAACATTAAACTATGCTGAGCCAAAATCAAATTACTCGTATAAAAACCATGGAAAAAGTTGTCTTCCCTCATGCATCATCACGTTTGGACCATCAAGCTAGAATTTTAAGAGTGAAGCTGGGAAAGGACAAGTGGGTGAGCTGGAAACTGCTGAACATGTAATGAGTGTATGAAGCTGGGTTCTGGTTGCAGTGCCTTCCACTTTTGTGCCTGGTTTTTGATGCAACTGCCTGAAGTGCGCTGGGTTCCTGCTAACCAGGTCCCCAGTGTGCCAGTGTTCCTTCCCTAAAATAAGACACCTGGTCACTTGATCCCCAAGTGACCAGGTCATTTAGCACCTCTAAGTCCCTAGTAAATGGTACCCGGGGTACCAAGGCATGGGTACTGAGGAGGGCCCCAAGAGCTGCAGCACAACTTGTGCCACTCTAAGGGACCCAGCATACCACTTGTGCCACTCTAAGGGACCCAGCATACCACTTGTGCCCTTCTCAGGGACCCAGCATACCACTTGTAAGGGACACAGCATACCACTTGTGCCACTTGTAAGGGACCCAGCATTAAACTCGTGCAGACTGGCATTGCAGGCTGTGTGACAAGGTGCTCCCCAAAAGTGAAAACACAACACGGTACCGTGTCCCCTAAACATAGCATGTAATATATCTAAGTTAACCCTACAGCAGGTCTTACAGCCCTAAAGCAGGATGCATCATATTACACGCGAGGACATGCCTGCAGGAGCAGATATGCCCCAGTGCTGGTCAGTAACATTGCTCCTAACGCAAGTGATCGGAGAAGCAATTTTAAACCATGTACTGGACACAGCTGAAAACAAGTTCCCCAGTTGCATGATGGCTTCACTGAAAAAAGGGATGGTTAGTATCAGACATCTAGTATTGATAAACCCACACTGATTTCAGTGATTGATTTATCAATACACGCAGAGGGCACCTTAAATGTGCTCCTTGAGAACCTACCAGCCTCCGATGTGCTTGCGGACTGATTTCTGCCAGCCTGCCACCCACGACTCTGTTCTGACCTCATACAGCGAGAGCCCCCTGCGCCCAGGAGGCACAGAACAAAAGCCTGTCGGGAAGAGGGTGTAGCACACCCTACCCACAGGATGGCCTGCTAATTAGCCTTCCTAAGGTGGCAAGCCTCAAAGGGCTGCCACCTTTGAAATGTGAATCTAGACTCCCCAACACAGGAATCAGACCACCTTATCCAGAGCCCCCTTTGGCACCTGAACAGGTGGAAAATTAGCCAGTCAGGTAGCTGTGCAACCTTCAGGCTAGTACCACCGATAAGGTGGGCTAATCCGAGGTGAACACGATTCTTCAGAGGTAGCCATCTTCGTGATGGCATACCTAGAAATTCTGGGACAAGGATATGCCGACAGGAAGTGGACATATAAGGGGCGAGGTGACCCCCAAAGGTCAGTAGCCCATTGGCTACTACCCTACACTACCCTAGTGCCCTTACATTCAGTGTTTAGGGGCGCCCCTGACACTAGATAAGCAGATCCTGAAGACTTAAGACGACCAAGGACATGAACAGGCGCAAAAGAGGAGAAAAGAAAAAGCACCTGACCTGGTACCATCCCCGGTAGCCTGTGTACATTCTTCATGAAAAACTGAACCAAAGTGGACTTGTCCTGCAGCTGTTGACTCCAGAAACCCAGGGGGTCTTGCCTAACTTTGATAAAGACTCAAGACCTTCTGTGAAAAACAGACCTGTATTCCTTCAAACTCCAAAGAAAGGACTCTAAGGCATCCAGAACTGCCAAACCTTGACACCCAAAGCCACAACTGTACCTGCCGCCTCGCCATGAGTTGAGTCACCTGAACATTTTTTTCTCCAATGCCTAAGCATAAACATACTTGCTATTTTTTTTTTTTTTTAAATAAAAAAGTCAGTGTGGCTCTCCTTTTTGAGTTGTGCTTTTCATTTATTAACTATTATGTGTATTTGTAGATGTCTTGCACTCCTCTGTGTTAAGCCTAAGGCTGCTCAACCAGGCTACCTCCTAAGAGAGCACTTTGGGATTGCATAAGCAGCCCCCGTCCACTCAGAAGGGGACCCCTGGCCTCTTTATACGGTGTATCTAGTTATAGATACATCACAAAGAGCCAGCTTCCTACAACAGGTCTTCCGCCCACTAAGAGTCTGGTGCGCATATACACACACGGACATGATGCAGTCGGCACAGTTAGACTAAAATGTCTTAATGGTTTGAGCTTTACGTTTCCATAATTATCGGTCTTCCAGAGTTATATATATTCTGGCCAAAATAATGGTAGGAGTAAATATAAAGACATGCGATTATTTCAGCACAAGCTTAACAGAATGAAATTACTATGTGGACGGAAGCACAGAATTTTGACGGGTCATAACCTACACCAAAAAAATATCCTAATATAATGATAGAACTCTGACATGTAGAGATGTTGGCAGAACTCAAATTGCAATGGTTGTTGCAGACTGTAATCGAAAATACAATGACACGAGAAACTCTTCTCAAACTGTGTAAACACAGGCACACCAATCCCTGGTCAACGGCACGAGGCTCGGTGTCATGCCACTTTCAGAAATGAAAAGCCAGCTAAAGCCGTTTTAGAGGCCAAGCTGTACACCACCCGATGCCCAATACTTAAACTTATCACGCTGTAAAGACCTTCATCTTCGTCACTGCTGGTTCTCGTGCAGCTGATTTCAGTTTCTTTTTCTGGACTCCTTGAAGACGGCTCCGCCTCTTCCGCCATTTCGGAAGAAGCCTCGCTGGTGGACGGCGGGCTGGCGGCCTCATGGTCCTCATCTTCCTCCTCCTGATCAAACTTAAGCCGTTTCACTTCGTGGCCTTCCGCCTCCACCGGGTCCTCCTCTGGGTGCTTGTTCTTGATGGTGCTGGCTTGGGGACTGCTCGTTTCAGATGCTAATAAGTCACTATTAGGAAAAGAAAGTCTCAGTTATAAAAAATGGAAACTTGTAATCCTAATTCATCATGCATAACCTTGAATTCATAACCAGCATCACTGCCTATGGTAGTTCCAGAGACTTCTCCATAAATGAGATCTTATTTTTTTTAAAAGATCGAATAAAGAAAACCTGTTTAGTGGTGGAAGTCATTGGTTTGTCATTTAAAAAAAAGACAACTACAAGTAAACCTTTGGCACTATAATATGACTGTAAGAAAGAAAAAAAATAGAATACTCATTGGCAATGCCAATAGGGCTGGCTCCTAAATGAAAGGGCCTCATCAGTTCCTTATGAGTTAAGGTATTCACTAAGCCATCATACATCCACCCAGTCACTCATCCTTTCACCCATTCCCAAGCATCCACAGGACTCATTTCTATATTCTCCAATAACAGCCACAAAAACACACACTCAACAATGCATGCAGGATTAATTACAAGTAGAAAAGAACATGAGATTGCCTTGGCATAGCCATCATATCCTGGCAAATACAACTGAACACAGCTGCTGATGACCATCTTGGAACGGTATTGTACCTTGTGCATCATTCTTTTAAAGTTCCACCACGGTGGCTACGTTTAGGAGCAATTTCTTGGCCATCCTAGAATGGTAAAACAAAAATACACCATGGACACCACCCTTCCATGATGGTCACCTGGTTTAGAGGCAGTACTTGGGCAGGATGTCTGGGAAACAGTTGTACGCACCCTCCACCCCACCCGACACACAAAAAAGCCAAAATAAAAATGGAAGAAAAATACAAAAGGACAAAATGGAAAACTAAACGCAGAAGCAGATTTTTTTAGCAAATGTTGCATGCAATCTGACAAATGCCACTACACTCAGGGCAATAGGGTCAGGAGCTGAAGTGTCGGACCCCATTGCCCCACGCTGTATACTACCACGGATGGAAGCAGAGTATAAATGGCACTCGCACGCACCAATGGAAGAAGAGGGAGGGACGCAGAGTATGCATTTAATACATAACATACACATACAATGATAAAACCAAAAGGTTAAAATGTTTTAGTTTGGAATTGTAATTTTTCACTTTATATTTAAAAAAAAAAAAAAACAAAGTACAAAAAACAAAAGGTTAAAGGGATGCTATAGTTAGGTGAAACTGTGGGTTAAAACATTAAGTTTTTAACTAACAAAACCACTGAAATTCACAAGTTCGAGTTCTCAAGTAACTAGAACTCATTCACTGCGTCAACACACCAAGTTATCATCAATGATGCCATTTCGTATGTTGCATTGATGTTACAAATTATGTCACAGAACACATCATGAGTGATGCAATATATGGGGTAATTAGCAGTGCAAGGGGAGACCCTACCCCCACCTTTTTCTTTTGGGACTGGGAGGGAGGAGTGGGGCTCCCCCTCCATGCATGGGCCCCACAAAGGATGTGGTGAGATGCAACAAAATGGTTCCTTACCAGTAGTAGTTTTGGAGTTTAGAGAGCATCTGGACTCTCATGCTGTACATTATTCCGCCATCAATTGGCTGGGTCCAGCACGCGGTATGTGTCATTCCTGTTGTTTTTTTGTTTTTTTAAACGTCGACCATTCGGCTCCTGGTCCCGCCTCGATGACAGCAGGCGCTGCTCCTAGAACCCTCTGCGCACGGCCAATATCTTCAGATTCCTTCCCCCCCCTCCCCCTCCCCATGTTGTTAAACGCTCTCATCTCGGGGAGGTGGGTGGGTCACATGTGAATCAAGAAACTCTTCAAGCTACAAAGAAACTACTATTGGTATGTAACAGTTGCCTTTTGCAGGGTGAACCATTTCTGGAATCACGTGCTGTGCATTAACATTTTTTCCATGTTATTTTGGGAGGCTGGGTTACGATGATATTTGCGAACAGGTGTTTACGGACTCTGCCCTCCTGGGCTTCTTTGCTGGCTTGAATGTCCACACGATGGTGTATCACGAAGGTGTGTGTGTAGATGACCATGTGGATGCCTTACACATATCTTCAATGGAGACACTGGTGATGAATGAGATTATTGCCTTTCCTTGCTGAATGGGCTCTAGGCCGCTCTTCTAGAGTAACCCTACTGTTGCACAGCATCTCTGTACGATCCATCTCGCTATGGGGGTTTTGCTTACTGGCCCTTCCTCCCTTAGTGGCTGGCCAAAGGAAACAAAAACTAGTTGCTTTTTCGGATTGTTTTAGTTTCCTAAATATAGAACATCACTATTCTTCAAACATCTAGAGTGTGAGGAGCCCTTTCTGCTCTGTATAGTGTTTTCGGAAAAAGAGGGTGGTTGTCTACCTTGTTGACATGGAAAGCTGAGACTACGTTTCGGAGAAAATGGCAGTTTGTGCACATCACCACCTTGTCTTTCTGGATTTGAAGATAAGGCTCTTGTACAGCGAGTACTTATAACTCAACGAGCTGCCGCAGTGAGGGATGGCTACTAAAAAAGTCTGCTTGTAGTGTGCATTGGCTCAAAAGGAGGTTGCATGGGCTGTAAGAAAACAACGTTCAAATTTCAAGCGAGTGAAGTAGCTTATGGTGGTGGTGCTAGCCTTTTTGCCCCTTCTAGGAATTTTTTGCTAACCGATGTTTGAAAGAAACTTCGGCATATTACTCCTGTGGAGTGTGCCACAATGGCAGATACGTGTCCCTGGAGTGAGACATACGATTATCCCTCATCAAGGAGCTTGGTGAGATAGTCTAAGATTGTTGTGCTGTGTGCACATTCACAATAGGGTGCTTCCGTTGCATGCCATTGTTGGAACATTGTTAATTTTTCTGTATAGCACCACCTTGTGGGTGGGGTCTTCTGGCCTATCAGCACCTTTGAAGCAAGCACAGGTGCCCAAATTCAAATTCCTCAAGACCCATGCTGCCAGGTTGAGTGTGCGTAGTTCTGGGTGTAGCACTCCTTACCAGCTCCACAGAACCTACTAACAATGCGGGGGAGGGAATGTTACCCTTCTGCCTTGCTCCAGGTTTATCACCTTCGAGTATCCGGTTTGTCTTGCTCACTGCAGGCAGATTAGAATTAATGTCCTTGTTGTTCATTTAAACTTCTCTACCACAAATTTTATCAGGGGACTAGATGGAAAGGCATGTAAACGTTCCTGACCAGTCAATCGACAAATGCATTTCCATGCACTTGGAGGTTTGGCAATCTGGCTGCAAAGCTTTGGTAATTGGCATTCTCTTGCATTGCAAAAAATGTCTACTGTTTTTGTCCCCCATTTCCTGAATATCATGACCATTACTTCCTGTTTTGGCGCCCAATAATGGGAGATACTCACCTGTCTCCCTCTGTGTTCTGTACACCTGGCGGATGTAATGAGTAACAATTTTCTTCTAGATGGCGCATGTCCAGATCTCCTGTGACGGCTCGCGGGATCCTGTTGGCTGCGGGAGAACATGGCTGCTGCGGTGTGTCTGTACCAGCGTTTTCTTCCCAGTGACACGAGTATGGAACGCTTTAATTGCCAGGAAAACGGTCTTGAATTCCAATAGGATTATATATGTTTTCCTGTGTCTTGTGTGCTCCGGAAGCCCGACCTTCAGTCCTGTCATATGTGCTCCCCAGCCAGAGTGTGAAGCACCTGTCACGTTCATGACTTTGGGTGTTGGGGACTGACAAAAGGAGTGTGAGTTTAATAAAATATCCATTTGCCTGTGGGATAGGTTGCTTTATAAATCTGCTTGTCCTGGAGAAAAAAAAAAAAAAGAATCCACTAGTGCGATGGTGCCACATAGTGCGGTGGCAAATTATGGCAGTAATGTCATTATATAAGAGCTCAGATAATAGCCTCTCTGACTATGCCAGGGCTCACACTATAATAAGGTTTGAAAACTAGCAACTTCCTTGTTTGACCACGTTTCTGCAGATAAACATACTGTGGCTAGACGTAGAGGTAAGCAGAACTTCCAGGGTTAGAGTGGCCTTTTGACTCTGTGCAAACCTACTAACTTGCATGTTATAGGGGTTCCGCAGGCCCTTCTTTAATATTTCCCCACACTGAGAAAGGTTGAAAATGTACTTCTGACAACAGCACAAGTAAAATGTCTTCCAGGGTTGGGAAAAAATTGGCTGGAGTGAACTTGTCAACGCTCAACAGGTTTTCGTGTGAGCAAAGCTACACATGCATATTTGCTCATGCTAAAACGCAGTTCATAAATATTTTCTAGAAGTACGACCAATGCAAAGACTTACCACAGATGCACTTTTAGGGCATTCTGTAAGAATTGGGTCCCTAATTAGGTCTGGCATTAACCAGGAACTTCTGTTTTATATTGAATTCTCTCTCTCGCCTATTAGCTTGCTGCATTGTGAGTGACAGCATTCTGCTCTTTCACAAAGGTTTTGCAGTGCAAGCGACTACTGTGGCAGTGTGCTTTTAGAGCCTAAAAAAATAACTTTTTTGCCAATGGTTGTTGTAATGGTGCGGGCCCGGTAGCTCCCACAACAGTAAAGTTATACAAAAACCATGTCAAGACACTCATTGACAAAACCAAGAGGCTGACCACAAATGTTAGATCCACTGGCTGTGCAAATGCTTGTTTAGTTTTATGTTAATGAGCCATAAATACAACTTCTGAAAGCATTAACATATGGATAGAACTATATTAACCGCAAACAATGCCCTTCCCTGATCCATAATATGGTACTGTGAACTGGCAGCCAAATGGTTTATGCTACAGGGTGGTTGGGTCTAGTTGTCCCAAAGGACAAAAAAAAAAAAAATTTTTTTTTACTTGTTGTCCTTGACCCCAAACAATAGGTCTTGGGTGTCGGGCTATAGGAATTCCACACCTCTGGAAAAGGTCTGCCCATTGTGATGTTCTGAATGCTCCAACATTGCGGCTCCCTGTGTCCTTTTTCTGTTACAACCAGTAGATCTTCCCAACTCTCCGTCGCTTGTGACCAATGTCTCTGAAGCCAATCCTGAATTGCTCTCGCATATAGTCTCGCATTCGGAATGATGGCAATGCCGAAAGCCATCATGCTCAATAGCCTACCCACTATCAGAGCTCGTCCCTTCTGGTAGAGGTGAATCTTCTCTGTAAGCACGATCGTTCTCTCTAGGAAAAATCGTAGATTTTATGGAGTCCAATCACGCCATTAAAAAGATTTTTTTTTCCTTTTGCGGCGTTGGTGAGTTTTCTTGGTTTATGGTGAATTCTAAATTGTACAGCGTTTAATCTGTTGTTCTTATGTTCTCCTGACATCTCTTGAATTTCTGCCTTTACTAGCCAGTCTAGATATTGGCATGCGTGTATTGCTTTCCTCCTCAGGCGCAGATACTGCAGCAAGGCTCTTTGTGAATACTCTTGGTGCAGACTATGCTGAATGGCAGCACCTGGAACTGGTAAAGTGCGCTGTCTGCAACCTTAGAATTTTTGTTTTTGGGTTATGGGGATTGCAGGTTGTCATTCTAATTTCTGCAGTAGGGGTATGACCTGTTGCAAAGCTGTCATGATGAATTCTTTTGTCTTGATATACCTATTCAAGACCCTGAAGTCTAGAATGGGTCTCTGGCTTTTATCCGGTTTTGATAACAGAACATTTACAGAATAAACCCCTTGGCCTTTCTCTTTTCTTGGAACACCTTCTATTGCATGTTTTTGCAATAGATCATGAACCTCCTCTCTGAAGCGTTTTGTTCTTTGGGAGGGACTGGTCTTGCTTTTGGTTTTATGTTTGGAGGCTGTTTTAGCCGTTTGAGGCAGTATCCATGATGGATTAGGTTTAAGATACACTTGACGGAGGTGATAGAGCTCCGGTGATGGAAGAATCCTCCAATCCTTCAACCCACCAATGTTACGTGCAGAGGGGATCCTTTTGGCAGAGTTATTTGCTTGAGGATCCTGTCAATTGCTGTCCGTCAAATCCTATCCATTTACAAGTGCACTGGAATTGGCTATGCACCATTGTGCTACGGCTGAGATCTCCATCTTCCTGCAGACCACCTCTAGTCTCTTATTATTTGTCTCATGGGCAGTTGCAAGGTCACTGGAACTTTATTGGCTCTCCTTCAGGCTGTGGTGACGACGATGGAGTCTCCCTTGACCAGCAGCCTTTGATTTGAGCTAGGTCAAGAGGTAACTCCTTATATTTCTTCTCCAACATGAGGGTTACCACTTTTGCCACAGCGGGTTCTCTAAATGCTCCTCTACCGTTGTCGATAGCACTGGTTAGAATGGTAATGTACAGGTTTTTCATTTCGGAAGGAATGAGAGTCTAGCAATAAGTAGTCTTTGCCAGGTTTTTTCCCATCCTTCTGCCGGTTCCGGGGCTAATAGTGGTTCCAGTTCCAGATCTAGCTCTGCAGTAGATGTCTTTCATTGATGAGTCCGGCTCTGTCCCTCACTCGCTCTCGCGATCACCTGTCCGCGTGGAGGCTGGAATTTAGGGCTAACCATCATAGGTGAAGCTTGAGGCTCCATCTTCAATTTCCTCATCTGCCGAGGCTCTGGGTGGTGCGGTGGATTCGCAGTGTGTAAGCTCAGTTATCTTAGTTAGGACGCCAGCCAGTGCTGTTACTCGGCGCTTCGAACTTTTTCTGCTCCGGCTTCGTTGAGGTTCTCGTCTTCTCTGCCTTGACGGTTCCCTGCGAGTCAGATAATTCTGCTTGTGTCTATTCGGTACCCGCTAGGGTCCCCATGTCACTGGAGAGTTGTATGGAATCTGTTCCCTGAGACTGTGCCATGGCTTATTGGGACCACCACCTCAGTTTCCGTCTCCATTTAAGTCTTAGTCTGGAACTTCAGGCAAGCTCCGCAGGTCTCCACTCTGTGGTCTCTTGGGAGAAAGAGGTTGCAGACTCTGTGGTTGTCTTTTTTGGTGAATGTGTTGGCACTTCAGGCAGAAAATGAAAAGGCTGTTCCATACCAACTTTACATTCTTTAGCTCACTTGGTTCTTGCCCCATGTGTGTACCCTGAGGAAAAAGGGCTAAAAAGAGCCCAGTGCTGATCAGCGGCTTCCCTCAGCGTCTGTGTTGTTCTTTACCTTCTTGGTGACTTCTTTTTGGCAGTTCTCAGTCGAGAAAAATGTATTTCCTTCTCCAAAGAAGCTGCTCCTGTCCTTACATCCTTACCCTGTGTCGGGGGGGAGGGGGGGGGAGACTGAAAATGGCGACCAACGCACAGAGGATACTAGGAGCAGCGTCTGACATCATCAAGGTGGGACCAGGAGCAAAATGGTCGACAACGTAAATAAATACAAATACAGAGTATGGACAAAGAAAGCGTTCTGGACCCAACAGTCTAGATGGCGAAATAATGCACAGCATGTGAATCCAAAAAGGATTCACGCTACAAAAGTAAAGCTCCTTGATGCTCAGCTTAGGCCCTCATTGAGCTAGACTCAACCTTTGGCAAAATCCTTGATGGCATGGACTTGAAGCGAACATGCTAGCTAATGTACCTGGAAGCCCCTTTCACGCGACATGCCTATGAAGTCACGCACTGATGTGGTCTATACAGTGGGGAGTATTGCCACTCGAGTGAGATCCACTTCTCTTAATCGTCGTACCTTAGGCTATTCTGCATCTATACTTTAGTGTCCTTTGAGGCAGTGCTTAATTTGAACCGCTGACTGCAGATGGGGCCACCAGCTCTCATTTATACCGGTGATTCTCAAACTTTGATCCAGAGCAGGAGAGAGAAACACAAAAAGGGGGAAAGGAAGAAAGAGGAGAAAAAAAGAGACAAAGAAGGAAAGAATATGGAAGACCGAGATAAACGGGCACAAAGGGTCTTGTAGATAAAAGAGGAATAAGATGGAATCAAGACTATGCAGCTGTGGGATTCAGCACGCAGACAAACAGCACCGGCCACAAGCTTCTGGATAAAACTTCTGGTCCCAGCACGTATTCTTTCACAAATCAAGTAGAGCCTTGAGGCAACCAATATGGATTAGAACTGCCAGAGCAGAAGTGCCCAAAGCAAGCCAGCTCCAGAGAAAGAGGCGGCTGGCATTCCGAGGGACTCTTCAAGAACCACTGTGTGCTCCCTTGGCAGCCCTCATGCTTTTTTCCACTCAATTCCACAATTTCCGAATCCTAGTGTCTTGGTGCTCTACACAGAGGGTTTCCTCAGAACTGACACCAAAGGGCGCCTGAGCAGGAAATGATTTTACGTCAAGATATACATGGCTGGTGAACGTGTTTCCAGTGAGGTTCTACACTTAATTGCAACAAAATATGAATGAAGTGAGGGGCTTCTAATGTCCAATGCCCTCCACTGAAATCAGAGGTCGAGTTATTACCATTTTGCTGTAAGAAACACTGTACTAAATGTTTTTACTTTTTCAGAGATAGTTCACCTTAGTCCTCAAATTAGATTCTGTTACAGAAGAGTATAGTGTTCTTTACAGCAAATCCGACAGTGCAAAAAGCCTTAATTTTATAATACTTCTCTCGAGTAAAGAATAAAAAAGTCTCACATTAAAAAATAAAATAAAAATGGACATTAGAGTCTGCCAGACCCAATACTTTGTCAGAATCTGGTGGCTATCCTGTGTAGCTTACTGCTACAGCCATAAGCAATAATGCACTTGTAATAAGGCGGAAAGATATCGACCAGGTTTATGACTGAGTATCCTGTCAGTCAAACTCTAAATAAGCCCCTGCTTTATCTATGAATGTGTGTTGCCAAAACTCACATGCAAGCTGAGATATTAAAATGTTTATAAATGAAAAAGCCATTCAAATTCAAGAAATCAGGGTTTATGCATGCTGAATGCCAGCTACGCAATTTGTGGCCTGAATACAATTGGTTTGCCTAAAATCCCAGCATGCACTTTATTGGGTTGTGTTAGGTATTCCAAATCTCAGATGCATAGATTTCAAATTTGAGTCACAGGACAAGATCATTTCATGAAAAGGAACACAAAGGGTGGGGGTTGGATTTTGGGGGGGTTCTCACCTTAAAAACAGTTTGTCCATTGCCACACTTGGCTCCCTCATTAGAGATCACTCTGCATGAGGTAGAAAGTGCTCGCCTACACTGGTGGGAGCCAGTAACTGCAAGAATACTTAGCCTCATTTTGCCTCTTCTGGTTGTCCCCTGTGATCCAAAATCTGCAAGTGTTTTGGGGCGCTAGTGTCAACCGGGCACTTCCTATGTCAAATCAGAAAGTTCTTAAAAAGAAGCGCCAGGAAACCGCAAGTGCTGTGAAGAAAAGTGCCAGAGAACAGGCACTTGTAAATCGCACCCAACAAGAACTCTCCATCCTCCAGCTTCCAACGGGCTTGAGAGGTGCTTGTGCGGTTACAGGGCCTTCCTTTATGGAGCAACTTAAGCAACACATGTCCTCTAATGCCTTATTTAAATATTTTCACTGGTCAACTGACCCAGGCAGGCCCCTATAAAAACGAACCATGGTGATTGGTAAATTCAGCAAACCTGCTATGTGAGCGGAATTAAATGGCATAACCTGCAGATATTTCAAATATCTGGGATGGAATGGTAGTAGGCCAGTCAGCCCACAAATTTAAGTGTGATCAGAACTATTTAGCTCAAAATTATAAATATACATTTAATAACTTGATTCAGTTTGAAACAATTTAATCAAAAAAAGATGAGTGCAAGTATAAAATGAAACAGATAAACCTGTGGGACTTTTCATCTGTGAGTTGCAGATTTGAGTCCTTGCTGTCAGTGCCGTCGGGTAAACCATTTGTTGTCATGGGGGTTGAAAGTGAAAGTTTTGGTCGAGTCAGGGGTCTTGGCGTCCCAGGACCATTTATATTCGACCTAGAAAGACGAAAAGGATATGAAACATGCAAACTATGAATGATTACTAGAAATTAGCAAAAGTCGGTATTCCTCAAGCAGCAAGATGCTATAAGCAAACAAAAGTCTAAGAAGCGGAAGATTCTAATAAGGTGGTGTGATAAAAAGTGGGTATGGCACCAGAGTAGTCAAACTAAGGTCTCTGCTCGTGAGCAGAGTTTTTGATCAGAGCTCAACCTGTTCTCTACATGCTCTGGCCAATGGTTAACACTCAACATCTTCGACTCAGATGGTTCAACTATCGCTGACATGCACATAGTCTCAAGCTATAAAAGGTCAAAAATGGAAGGATAAGAAATGAAAGCAATATATTGTAAACAAGCAAAAAAGCCAACAAAACAACTAGGATGGGAGAAAAAAAAATTGAAATAGTACTTCAATCACTATTGTTATAAACAACCCACCTTTAGGGAATCTACTTTGATTCATGCTACCAGGGAAGTTATCAACCACTGCGCCCAGACAGGGTCTGGTAAAAAAAAAAAAAAAAAAAAACTAAAGGCGATAGGAGGAATGCCTCCAAGTATATTTGTAACCACCGGTATTCGCTCTGGATAGCATTCTAACTCATCATTTTTCACCCACTGTGCCACTCTTGACAGATGCTTGCTGTTTGCACATCAGTAATGGACTGCCAGGCCCGGGGTTGATTATGTTCTGGTTCAGAGGAGACCTGGCCTGGCACTTCAGGCTGGACACTACCTATTGGAGCAAGACTGAGGCAGACTCTCACCTCTCACGTGGCTGGTTCTTGTCGCAGATGGTACAGTGGAACCCCCCCCCCCCTCACCACCCCCAAAAAAAATACGTTGACTGGGATGCTGTCCTGAGTAATTAGAAGTGTTGGACACTGATTTAAGGATCCCATCCAGCCATCATTTTTAGTATTCAGGATTTGTCTGGTTCTCGGGCTGAACATTAGAAACGGGACTCCAAAAAAATGGGAGGAAGAAGAAAACAAACCAATAATAAACCACAGAGTACTCAAGACATCCTCACTGGTGCACTGTAACTAGATTTCTAGCAGGGGTAAGACTAACCGTGACTGCAGCTACCTCCAAGCTAGGCAAGGGATGCTCAGAATAAGCCACATCTCTTCATACTTTTAACTGGTTGATCAAAACATACCTGTCAGTGTAACTCGGAGAGTTTCCTGGAAACATAACTCCATTCATCCTGCTCAAGCTATTGGAATTGGATTTCCTGAAAGAAAATATTCAAGAACTATTACAGAGGCTAGTAAAACACATTTGGACGTTCTTGCAGCTGTCCAATTCACATGCCTCAATTATGTGAGCAAAAGAAAACAATTATAATTCAGAATCAAAAGAAGCCACAAAAGAACAAAACCTAGTACTGCAGTCCAATTCTGTACTGTGCTATATGATGAAAAAGTTAGGCTGCAAGACAATAAGAAAACCAAGCCAATAAGCCAAAGAGGGCAATAAGTGAATCTGGTTTACTACTACTACTAATTCTAAAACTAAAGGAAGGAGCTGCCATAACTGGCTCGCGGTGGCCCCCTCCAGAGACGCAGGCGGCTCGCGGTGGCCCACCTCCCGAGAAGCAGGCAGCTGCCCTCTAGAGACGCTGTCAGCTTGCGGGAGACCCCCTCCAGAGACGCAGGTGGCTTGTGGCTGCTCCCCTTCAGAGACAGGCAGCTCGCTGCGGCCCCCCTCCAAAGACACAGGTGGCCCCCCTCCAAAGACGCAGGCGGCTCCCCTCCAAAGACGCTGTCAGCTTGCAAGAGATCCCCTCCAGAGACGCAGGTGGCTTCAGCGGTTTTCTCCAGAGACGCAGGCCTCCAGAGAAGCAGGTGGCTCCCCCCGAATCCCCCTGCCCAATCCCCCCGTTCCGCCCCTCGCCCAATCCCTCCCCTCACCCCCCGCCCAATCCCTCCCATCACCCCCACAATCCCCCCCCCATTCTCCCCCCTTCCCCCCCTGCCCCACCCCCCCAAGACACAGGCGGCAGCCCCCCTCAGAGACACAGGCAGCTCGCGGCAGCCATGTACAAGGCTCTGAAACAAATCCAGAAGGAGGCCCACAAACACAGCTTTTGCATGAGTAGCATACATACTGCTGTGTATTTCCAAAAACAAACCTAATTTACAAAACAAGCGCATAACAGTGTAACAATTTAAACCACGCCAAATCACAAAACCGTGTATACCCTAGTCAAACAAAATATAACAGAATACGCCACCAGCAACAGAATTCAAACCATAGAAAACCACAACACAATGAATATCACCTGTCCAACGCGATACAAATCTGATAGCACAAGGAGACTGGGTTTGCCGACGGTGAATTGTCAGAAGGAATGGTTTCTTACCTGTAACTCCAGTTCTCTCGTAGGGGTATTTCCATGATAGTCATAAGCACTGAATAGTTCCGCGCGCCTGCGGGGACCCCGGAGCACTGTTGTGTAGTATATTCTTAAGTGCAATCATCAGCTCCTTGACAAAAAAGGTCTGTGAAAAACACTTAAGAATAACAATGTGCGGCCTATGTGAACAGCTACACAGGCCAAATTGTTAGAAGAAAAAAAAAAACAGTTGTGTAAATTCACGTTTAAACCTCTATTTATTCTATAAATACATAAATAAATACATTCTCATATTTTATTTACACCTCTCATGAGAATAAAACAATGTAGGGCAGTGTAGCCCATAGGCTGCCATTATACAGAATGAAAATAGAGCTGTGCCTTTAAGAAAGTAAAGTCTTCCTGTTTCCCATCATGCACAGCAAAAGGCAGTTGCCTCAGTTCTTTTTTGGAGGCTATTAACCTGACATGAAGAAAAACAAAACATTTGTTGGAGTACCAACCTCCATAATATTCATGTCCTATGTCAACTCCACCGGGGAGGAGGGAGGGTTGCTTATGACTATCATGGAAATACCCCTACGAGAGAACTGGAGTTACAGGTAAGAAACCATTCCTTCTCTCGTAGGGGATTTCCATGTATAGTCATAAGCACTGAATAGAGTAGCAAGCCCATCCCCATAACCGCGGTGGAGTAGATATAAGAATACTGAGAAAAACATGAATCATGCAAACAAATTCTTGAGCAAAGCCTGTCCAACCTGAGCATCTGCCCTAGCGTCTGTATCAAGGCAGTAATGCTTAGTAAAGGTATGGACCGACCTCCAAGTGGCAGCCTTGCATATTTCTGCCAAAGGGACATTTCTCATCAAGGCTACAGTAGCTGCTTTCCCTCTGGTAGAGTGGGCTTTTGGCCTACCACCAAGGGATTTGTTTGCTAACTGATAACATAACATTATACATGAAACAATCCACCTGGATAAAGATTGTTTAGATGTGCCCAAACCTGTTCTGATTGGGCCATAGTTAATAAAAAGCTGTTGTGATTTTCGTAAGCTTTTTGTCCTGTCCAAGTAAAATTTCAAGACTCTTTACATCCAGAGAGTGCAGAGTTCTCTCAGCAGGAGTAGCTGGATTCTGAAAGAAAGTCGGTAATTAAATTGTTTGGTTCACATGGAAGTCGGAGACTACCTTAGGTAAAAATTTTGGATGAGTTCTCATTACCACTTTGGCAGAATGAAAAACCGTGTAGGGTTCCTGAGCGCAAAGGGCCTGGATTTCGCTGACCCTACGCGCTGAAGTGATTGCCACCAGAAAAGCAGCTTTCCATGTGAGATGTTGCAGCGATGCCTTATGTATCGGCTCGAATGGCGGCAGCATCAGACGTGATAAGACAACGTTCAGTTCCCATGGAGGAGAAGGCTTTCTAATGGGGGGAAAAACCTTCTTTAAACCTTCTAGGAAATCCTTAATAATCGGAATCCGAAAAAAGGAAGTTTGTGAAGGACTCTTTCTGTATGCCGTTACAGCCGCCAAGTGAACTTTTATTGACGACAGTTGTAAGCCCGATTTTGCCAAACTTAACAAGTATGGCAGGATAGATTGTTCTCCACAGGAAACCGGGTCAATGTTGTTGTGTAAACACCAAATGCAGAATCTCTTCCACTTGCTTGCATAGGCTGATCGTGTGGAAGGGCGCTTTGCTTCCTTCAGAATTTCCATACAGTCCTGAGGTAGGTTCAAGTGTCCATATTGCACTAGCTCAGGAGCCATGCTGCCAAACTCAACGATGAGGGGTTGGGATGAGATATCTGCCCTCTGAACTTCGTGAGCAGGTCCGGACGATATGGTAGCCTGATGTGTGGTTTGAGTGACCGGTGAAGAAGGTCTGGGAACCACCACTGGCGTGGCCACTCCGGAGCAATTAGGATCATTTTGGTCTGAGCATTGGACAGCTTCTGGAGGACCGCCGGAATCAGGGGAAGCGGTGGAAAGGCGTAAAGAAATGCTCCTGACCAGCTTATCCATAGGGCATTCCCCAATGTCCCTGGATGGTAATATCTGGAGGCGAAGTTTTGGCATTTTTTGTTGTCTGGGGTTGCGAAAAGGTCTGTAGAGGGGGTACCCCAGAGTGCGAAAATGGAATGAACGACGTAGTCGTGTAGTACCCATTCGTGGTTCTCGTCCATTACCAGACTGAGGGCATCCGCTTGAACATTCTGGATGCCGGGCAGGTGAGTTGCCACTAGCGACAGGTTCCTGGCTAGAAGCCAATGCCAGATTGTCTGAGCCTCTCTGGATAAAATTCTGGACCTGGTGCCTCCTTGTTTGTTCACGTAGTACATAGTGGCCACGTTGTCTGTCTGGAGAAGGAGAGTTTCCGTTCTCAGAGAGGGAAGGAAGGCTTTGAGCGCAAGGTGGACTGCGCGAAGTTCCAGCAGGTTGATGTGATAGAGACTCTCTCTCTGTGACCACTCTCCTTGGACTCGAAGATGTTCCATGTGCGCCCCCCATCCGAGCAGTGACGCATCTGTTACGATGGTTTGAGATGGAGGCCGTTGTTGGAACGGAATCCCCACCAAGAGATTGCTGGGTAAACACCACCACTTGAGGGATTGTAGGGTGTGAGGAGAAAGAAGGACTTTGTTCTCCCAATCGTCCCTCAGTTGACACCACTGATCCTCCAGATTTTCCTGCAATGGTCTCATATGGAGGCGAGCATTGGGAACCAGATGGATACAAGACGCCATCGAGCCCAGTAGAGAAGCTATTATTCTTGCAGTGGCTTGAGGTCTTTCCTGCAGTTGTTTGCACTTTTGGAGAATCGATAACCGTCGTTCCTCCGAAGGAAACACCTTTCCTAGCCTGGTATCTACAATGGCCCCTAAGTAATGCAAAGCTCTATTGCACATAGCCAGTCGCCCTGACGTAGATGTGGGTAAATTTGGTGTAAGGCGAACATCCTGAATTTTTCTTTGCGAATCCATTTGTTTGCTGTCCTCAGATCTAAAATGGGACGAAACTCTTGTTTGTCTTTTTTCGGTACAAGGAAATATCTCAAATAAATCCCCTTCCCTTGCTGGCTGATGGGAACGGGTTCTATGGCTCTTTTTTGCAATAGAATATTGACCTCTAACTGAAGAGCTTCGAGATGGCGGTTGGCTGTTTTGGTTGGAACAGATGGTGGAGAACTGGTGAATCTGAGAGCGTAACCATGTCTCAATATTCAATACCCAGGCGTCTGTTGTGATGCGTAGCCACTCGCCCAGATGATTTGAGATACTTCCCCCTACCGGAGTGGATAACGGAGGAGGGGGAAGCAAAGATTCAGGGCTTAGACGTGGGAGCCTGTCGAGTTGCCTGAGTTTGAGGTGTTGAACGACCCCTTGTCGACCTTCGCTGAGTGGAGAAACCCCTTTGATGCTGCTGTTGTTGCTGCTGCTGGGGGCGTGAAGACATCCAGTGTGGCGACTGATACCGGTGTGTGAAAAGTCGTCGTTGATATGGCCGGAAAACCTTTCTTTGTTCTTTCGGTCTTTCCATGCCTACCGCTTTCAGGGTATCTAGTTCAGCCTTCATTCTAGCCATCTCGTCATCGGCATGAGAACCGAACAAGGTGGAGCCCGAGAAAGGCAAGTTTTGTATTCGCTGCTGCGCTTCAGGTTTGAGTGATGTAAGTCTCAACCATGCATGCCTTCTGAGCGCTATCCCGTGTGCATAATTGTGTGCGGATAGCACCGAAGAGTCAGCTGCAGCACTTATAATTTGGTTAGAAACCATGGCTCCCTCACCCACGACCTCCAGGAAATCTTCCCTTTTATCCTTAGGAAGATGTTCCGCAAACTGCATTAAAGAGTCCCAGAGGGCACGGTCGTATCGCCCTAATAACGCAGTAGCGCTGGCTGCCTTCATCGTGACGGCTGCAGTAGAACATACTTTTCGTGCTGCAGCATCTATCTTTCTGCTCTCTTTATCTGGAGGCGAAGAAGACGACGGTGAGGTTGAATGCAGTTTCTTTGCCGCTACTATGACCACCGAATCAGGTACTGGGTCCGACCTCAAGAATAGAGGATCTTGTTCTGGTGGACGATATTTTTTAATAAGTCTGGAAGGAGCAGACTTTGTTGCGGCCGGTGCAAGGAAAATATCCATTGCTGGTTCGAGGAGACCTGGAACCAGTGGAAGCAAAGGTCTGGAAGATGTCCTGTGATGCAAAGTCTCGAAGATCACTGACGTCGATGGGGCAGGTACCGCCAGCAGGATGTTCAGCTTGGTCGCCCCTCGTACTAAGACCTCCTGGAACGTATTCACATCATCTATGGGGGACACTCTCGGGGATGGTGAGTCCGATAGGGTTGGAGAGTAGTCCCGTGTAGACGAAGAAGAACGCCTGTGATGTGAATGCGGAGATCTCTGTGATTCATGACGGTGCCGAGAGGAAGAAGAGCGTCTAGAGGAATGTCCTGAACGTCTTACAGACCGCGTTGGAGTCCTCAAAACAGACTGAAGGAGGAGCCGGAAGGTGTTACCGGCGTCTGTGGCAATGGTGATTGTCGAGGAGAGAGTTGTGGAGACGCTGGAAGGAGGATGAGTGAGGCCGAGGATTCTGAGGTTGTATAAACCCTTCTAGGTCTTTTTGATTGTCTCGACGTCGACACTCCTCGACGTCGAAGTACGGTGACGGCGAGTGCCCTTCGACGTCGATTCTTCTCGCCGTTGAGAATCTCTCGACGACGACCCTCGACGTCGCCGTGATGACGGTGAACGCCTACGGCGTCGAGCACCCCTCGACGTTGATCGCTCTCGCAGTGTCGACGGCGAGCCGGATTCAGATCTCCTCGACGTGGAACGTCCTCGCCGTGTCGACGGCGACCCAGATCTCGACGGCGAAAGTCCACGCCGTCTCGACGGCGAAATCGCCGTCGATGGCGAGCAATGTCTTTCTCGCCGGCGAACCACTCCGACGGCGAGCATGTTGGCGCCGTTCCTTGCCTCGACGTCGACGCCCTCGACGTCGGAGACCTGTGCCGTTTTTGAGCCGGTCTGGTTGGAGTTATAGAGGAAACATTGTGAGCCCTGGTAGAAGACTGACCTTCTCCTCGCTCTGTGGTAGAATGACCACTTTTCCTCCTGTCCTCTTTCGCCTGGAGTCGGATCTTCTCCCTGTCACGAAGGGTCCTTCTGGAGAAGGTTTTGCAGATGTCACACGACTCCGGTTTGTGGCTGGAAGGAAGGCAAATTATGCAGACCCGATGTGGATCTGTTTTGGCCTTTTTTCTGCCACAAGAAGGGCATTTGTCAAATAGTGAAGGCATTTCTGAAGTAGAAAAACCTCAAAATTCTGTCAGAATCTAACAGAAAACAATAGAAAATGATCACTCAATGTTAAAAACGTCGAGTGAAATTGAAATTCAAAAGATTTTAAATGAATTTCTGTCACAAAAGGATTTTGTGAGGTAGAGCTCAATGCTTCAGGGTCCTGTCAGAAAGGAGCCGGAAAAAAGAACTGAGGCAACTGCCTTTTGCTGTGCATGATGGGAAACAGGAAGACTTTACTTTCTTAAAGGCACAGCTCTATTTTCATTCTGTATAATGGCAGCCTATGGGCTACACTGCCCTACATTGTTTTATTCTCATGAGGTGTAAATAAAATATGAGAATGTATTTATTTATGTATTTATAGAATAAATAGAGGTTTAAACGTGAATTTACACTACAACTGTTTTTTTTTTTTCTTCTAACAATTTGGCCTGTGTAGCTGTTCACATAGGCTGCACATTGTTATTCTTAAGTGTTTTTCACAGACCATTTTTGTCAAGGAGCTGATAATTGCACTTAAGAATATACTACACAACAGTGCTCCGGGGTCCCCGCAGGCGCGCGGAACTATTCAGTGCTTATGACTATACATGGAAATCCCCTACGAGAGAAATTAGATTTCTGCATTTACTAGACATCAGGACTGTGAAATGGTACCCAGAGATGTGCTTCTAGATGAACGGCGAGATTTGGGGATGGAGATGACGGAATGGGAAAGAAGGGCCATGTGGCATATGAACACACATGGCAATTGGAGCTTAGCAACACTAGGTGACCAAAGCCAGGCTACAAGGAAAGGCTACACCAAAACAATTTTTACTAAGAATTGCTATGCTGAAATTTAAAAAAATAGCTGGAAACCATAAAAAGAAAAAATAATAAACTTACACAATCTAATATAAATCAAAAAGTAGTAAATGAAGCCAGTAAAAATTATGGAACTAAAAGGTAAAATAAGTCCACACAGTAGAAAGGATAAGTAAACAAAGCATTCTATATTATTATATACATGTTTACACATGTTCCTATACTAGGAGGCTATAAAAACATTTATTTGGAATACATGAAACCTGGAAAATCTCAGGGGTCCATGTAAAGTTTTTATCATCATAATGTCTGTCCCACTCTATGGAGCTTTCCCACTGCTTTTTGTTCAATAAGCATCCAACATATTAAAGTAACAAACCTGGACATTCACATTACAATAGTGCCCCTTGTCAGATGCACTTTGCAGGGAACCGCTGCAACAGCTGCTCTCTTCTAGCTATAGAATGTATTTAACAAAGGCAAGGATGTTTTTATTTCTAAACTTCTACCCACTTCCTGCGTTATTAAGTGATAGAACTCCAGTCACAGCCTGTGTAGACTAATATACAGTTACTGCTTAAAGGGGAAAAAAGACTTTCTAGCTAACTACCTCAAAGTAAAGATCTAAAACAACAGAATACAAAACAGGTGACATGCAGTATGTTTGTATATTTTCAACACATGTACAAACCACCCACTCTTTGCTCCCGACATGTCTTGGATGACAATATAACATGTTTACCCATAATGAATCATAAATTCGCTCCAGTTGACCATTAATCTAACCATTATTTTTAAATGTCTCAGCCTCATTGCTCAATGTTAACACTCTTGATTTGGACTTCCTAAAATGTTTTCATAGAATGTATCTACACAGTTACTCGCCAACATGCAATACTCAGACTTAAATTTTTCAAAACATTCTTTTTGTAGTGTCTGTACCGTGTTTCCAAGTTTCCCAACTCAGTGTTTGTACCCTGCCATTTCTCACATTTTGTTTCCTTGTTTTCATTTGTAGCTTTTCTCTGTATATGCATTCAGGCTCTGTACAGCATTCTGCCTCTCGTGCGATGTGGTGCACACTTTAGAACAGTGCACAATTAATGATTTATAAAAGTGCACTGTACAAATGCTGATAACATGAGCACCTTGCATGACGAATGACCCTTAACCTGTTCTGTGCCTTGGAAGAGGTGACCTCGTCCAAGGCTACAGTTCCCCTAGCGCGCCCCCCCCGTGCACCCCGCTCCCCCCCCCCCCCCAAGGCGGGGATGGAAGGGGAAGACCTTCCCCTTCCACCCCCGACCCCCCCCCCGGCAATCCGATGACAGCGCGCGCACAGCGCGCCGACGTCATCTAGTGTTGCCGGGTGCGCTGGAAGCCATTTGCTTCCAGCGCGCGAGGAGGAAAGGTGAGTCCTTTCCGTTTTTGGGGGGCGGGGGGTGGTGAAAACAGACACGGGGGAAAAGGAAAGGGTTTTTCCTTTCCCCCTGTGCCTGTTTTCACAAGATTCCTGCTCCACGATCGGACACCAGGGATTTTCTTCTTTGTTTATTTTGGGGGTGACCCCTTGGGCAAGGGTCGCCCCCCCCCCGGGGGCAATTGTTTTTAGTATTCCCCCCCCCCCCCGGGGGGGCAGATCCGCCAATTTTTCAGCAGATCTGCCCCCGGGGGGGGGGGGGGGGCGAAAACCACTAGACACCAGGGATTTTATTTTGGGTGTGTATTTTGGGGGCGACCCCTTGGGGGTGGATCCGCCGATTTTTCCACTAGACACCAGGGATTTATTTTTATTGTAAAGTTTCTTTTGGGGGGCGACCCCTTGGGCAAGGGTCGCCCCACTGGGGGGCTATTTTTTTTTTTTTAGTATTTGCATGTTTTAGGTGAGTGAAAGCAATTTACTCCAAAGGAGTATTGTTGAGAATGCATGAATGACATGTATGTAGGTGGTGTACTAAAAGCAGTATTGTGTGTTTGACATTGTCCTTAGATTTGAGCACAGTGATGTTCGTGTTGTCATATGTCTAATTTTCTTTTTTTTCTTTCTTTTTAGTGGGATATCATTGGTGATTGCTGTGTCTGTGCAGAGTAGTTGCTTGGTGAGTAGCTTTTTCAGGCAAGTGAGTGGTATAGTTTTTTGTAGTACATAACTCTTTGTGATAAAGCTACACTTTGTTTATTACTTATTTTAGTGCTAGTTGTTGTTGGCAATCCATTTGTTGTTAGGATCATGGCTAGCCGCAAAGTGACTGCTCAGCAGGTTGTTCGCATGCTCTTTGAGTCGTCTTCAGACCATGATTACGACACTGACTCTGCATCTGAGGCAGAGGAGGAAGCAGGAGATTGTGGAAGTGAGTTTTCTGTCCGAGAGTATTCTTCTGATGAGGAAGCTACTCTCAGTGCAGATGAAGGGCCTGTGTTAGAGGAGGACATTGATGTGCCAAGAGTGCAGCAGCCTGGGGCTGAAGGGTTTCCCATTAGAAGACCTGACACCTGGATTGCCCCAAACATGGAGCAGCCACAGTTACCTGCATTTACTGGTCTCCCAGGGTGTAGAGTTAATACGGAAAACTTTTTGCCTGTCCATTTCTTTCAATTGTTTATGGACGATGTATTTTTGGAAGAGATTGTGGAGCAGACAAATGTGTATGCAGAGCAATATTTGCGGGACAACGCTGCCAGACTTAAGCCTCAGTCTAGAGCTACTCAGTGGGTTCCCACATATCTGGAAGAGATGAAAAGGTTTTTAGGTTTGTCTTTTTTGATGGGGTTGATCAGGAAGCCGTCACTGGCTTCTTATTGGTCTACTAGTCCCTTGATGGCAACTGCTATATTTCCTGCAACTATGACACGTAATCGGTATTTGCTTCTTCTTCGTATGCTGCATTTTGTAGACAATGCTTTAGCCTTGCCACGAGATCACCCTGATTGTGACCATCTTTTTAAGATTAGGCCTGTCCTTGATCATTTTGTGGATCGGTTTTCAGAGGTCTATGTTCCAGGCAAAGAGATAAGTGTGGACGAGTCTTTGGTCCTTTTCAAGGGGCGTTTAGTTTTTAAGCAGCACATTCCTAGTAAGAGGGCACGGTAGGGGATTAAATTGTATCTGCTGTCTGAAAGCAGTACAGGATGTGTGTATAATTTCCGGGTCTACACTGGTAGGGATTCCAGTATTGACCCTCCTGGTTGTCCGGCCACTTTTGGAGTTAGCGAAAAAATTGTGTGGGAACTTGCTAGACGGCTGTTTAACAAAGGTCACCATTTGGACGTAGATAATTTCTACACTGGAGTGCAGTTGTTCAAGGAGTTGTTTAGGGTGGACACTGTTGCTTGTGGCACAATCCGTTCTAACCGGAAAGGCTATCCAAGGGAGCTTGTCTGTAAAAAACTTGAGGGGACAGTGCAGTGCCTTGCAGAATAATGAGCTGCTAGCTCTGAAATTTTCAGACAGGAGGGATGTGTACATGCTATCGACCATCCATGATGAGAGTACTTCCCCTGTGGCTGATTGGGGTCAGGTTGCGGAAGTGCGCAAACCTGCGTGCATTTTGGACTACAATAGGCACATGGGTGGTGTTGATAGAGTAGATCAGAGGTTGGAACCTTACACTGCTCTTCGTAAGTCTTATGTGTGGTATAAAAAGTTGGCCCTACATTTATTTCATTTGGCAACTTTTAATGCCTATATTGTATACAAGGATTGTTCACCTGAGTCAAGGATGACATTTGTTAAATTTCAGGAGTCGGTGATAGAAAGCCTTATTGTGGTGGAACCGGCAAGAGTTCCTAGAGTAGAAGTGGTGGAGGATGTGGCTAGATTGAAAGATCGGCACTTTCCAGATCACATTCCTCCCACTCCCAAAAAAGACTTGCCCACAAAGAAATGTAGAGTATGTGCCCGGAGATTAATCCGGAGGGAGAGCCGGATGTACTGCCCCGAATGCCCTTCAAAGCCTGGGCTGTGTGTGCCCGGCTGTTACAGAAGTTACCATACCAAAAAAAAAATCTGGGAAATACCGTGAGCGTAAGCGGTCTGTTTTATATTTTCATATGTTTCACGGTTGGCATCTCTGTCATGTATTTAGTTAGAGCTTTTGTGTTTGTAGTTTTGTGCTTATTTTATAATTAGTGGTTTCTTTGTGGTTTATAAACAAAAAAAAAGTGATGGTGGTGTGCTTGGGGTGGCGCTCGGCTGGCGGTGTGCGTGGGGTGGCGCTCGGCTGGTGGCGTGCGTGGGGTGGCGCTCGGCTGGCGGTGTGCGTGGGGTGGCGCTCGGCTGGCGGTGCCAGCCAAACGGCAGTCCACACTCCCATCAGCTGGTGTGATTCTTGTATCAGGCATGTGGGCGTATGTAAGTGATCGGCCCTTGAGTGGCGCGGTCTGTCGATGTGAGTGTTGTAATGTGCTGGGCCCGTGGCTGGTGGTCTTGTGCGGGTCATGTATGAAAGGTGTGTGAATGGACTGTAAAGCAGTTGGTGCCTTGTCGCGGCTTTACAGCTCACGAGCTGTGAGTCATTGGTTCAGTTTTTTGCCTTTCAGTTATTAGCAGTGCATTTCATTTTTGTGAAATCTCTTGTTAATAAAATTTGATCCACTGAACCATCACTCACCCTCGTGCCAAATCCAACCAGTATGTGTGGTAAAAATGACAAAACCTGTTCCGCTGTAATCAGGCATCGCAGCACACCTGTGACACGCTAGGTGCCTCGGGTGGGACCCCGATGATGAAGCATGCACCAACTTGGTTGGTGGGTGAGGGGTCTTCTTCACATAACCTAAGTGTATTTCTTTTCACAATTTTAGTGTTTGGCACGTCACGGACGTATGTGCACACATCAATATGATATATTACAAAAATACCTGTTTTAGGGGGGGGGAGGGCCCACCTATGTTTTTGGTCCTGGGTGCGGCCTTCATCTAGGGAAACCTACAAAACCCAGACATTTTTTAAAACTAGACACCCCAAGGAGTCCAGGGAGGTGTGGCTTGCGTGGCTCCCCCAACATTTTCTTACCCAGACTCCTCTGTAAACCTCAAAATTTGCATAAAAAAGTATATTTTCCTGACTTTTCTTAGTAGGATCACCGCTCCAGCACAAAATTCCTACTCCCCAGTTTTCCCCTCAGTCTCCCAAGTAAAATGACACCTCACTTATGTGGGTCCCCAAAGCAGAGTCCGTCTAAAGATGTACAAAAGAATATGCCCTTATAAACTCGCTGTGCTATCCCTTCTATCTCTTCAAGTTTTGGGCCTTATTCTGTTGCAGGCACCCGGCCCACCCACACAAGTGAGGTATCATGTTTATCGGGAGACTTGGGGGAACGCAGGGTGGAAGGAGATTTGTGGCTCCTCTCAGATTCCAGAACTTTCTGTCACCGAAATAAGAGGAAAGGGTGTTTTTTTTAGCCAAACTTTGAGATTTGCAAAGGATTCTGGGTAACAGAACCTGGTCCGAGCCCCACAAGTCACCCCATCTTGGATTCCCCTAGGTCTCTAGTTTTCAAACATGCACAGGGTTGGTAGGTTTCCCTAGGTGCCGGCTGAGCTACAGGCCAAAATCCACAGGTAGGCACTGTTTTCTTCCAAAAATTTGGATGTGTCCACGTTGCGCTTTGGGGCGTTTCCTGTCGCGGGCGCTAGGCCTACCCACACAAGTGAGGTATCATTTTTATCGGGAGACTTGGGGGAACGCTGGGTTGAAGGAAATTTGTGGCTCCTCTCAGATTCCAGAACTTTCTGCCACAGAAATGTGAGGAACATGTGTTTTTTTTAGCCAAATTTTGAGGTTTGCAAAGGATTCTGGGTAACAGAACCTGGTCCGAGCCCCGCAAGTCACCCCATCTTGGATTCCCCTAGGTCTCTAGTTTTCAGAAATGCACAGGTTTGGTAGGTTTCCCTAGGTGCCGGCTGAGCTAGAGGCCAAAATCTACAGGTAGGCACTTCGCAAAAAACACCTGTTTTCTTCCAAAAATTTGGATGTGTCCACGTTGCGCTTTGGGGCGTTTCCTGTCGCGGGCGCTAGGCCTACCCACACAAGTGAGGTATCATTTTTATCGGGAGACTTGGGGGAACATAGATTAGCAAAACAAGTGTTATTGCCCCTTGTCTTTCTCTACATTTTTTCCTTCCAAATGTAGGAGAGTGTGTAAAAAAGCCATCTATTTGAGAAATGCCCTGTAATTCACATGCTAGTATGGTCACCCCGGAATTCAGAGATGTGCAAATAACCACTGCTCCTCAACACCTTATCTTGTGCCCTTTTTGGAAATACAAAGGTTTTCTTGACAGCAATTTTTTACTCTTTATATTTCAGCAAATGAATTGCTGTATACCCGGTATAGAATGAAAACGCACTGCAGGGTGCAGCTCATTTATTGGCTCTGGGTTCCTCGGGTTCTTGATGAACCTAAAAGCCCTATATATCCCCGCAACCAGAGGAGTCCAGCAGACGTAACTGTATATTGCTTTCGATAATCTGACATTGCAGGGAAAAGTTACAGAGTAAAACGTAGAGAAAAATTGATGTTTTTTTCACCTCAATTTCAATATTTTTCTTTTTCAGTTGTTGTTTTCTGTAGGAAAGCCTTGTAGGATCACACAAATGACCCCTTGCTGAATTCAGCATTTTGTCTACTTTTCAGAAATGTTTAGGTTTCTGGGATCCAGCATTGGTTTCATGCCCATTTCTGTCACTGACTGGAAGGAGGCTGAAAGCACAGAAAATTGCAAAAATGGGGTATGTCCCAGTAAAATGCCAATATTGTGTTGAAAACTTCGGTTTTCTGATTCAAGCCTGCCTGTTCCTGAAAGCTGGGAAGCTGCTGAGTTTAGCACCGCAAACCCTTTGTTGATGCCATTTTCAGGGGAAAAACCACAAGCCTTCTTCTGCAGCCCCTTTTCCCCATTTTTTTGAAAAAAACGAAATTTCCACTGTATTTCGGCTAATTTCTTGGCCTCCTTCAGGGGAACCCACAAAGTCTGGGTACCTCTAGAATCCCTAGGATATTGGAAAAAAAGGACGCAAATTTGGCTTGGTTAGCTTATGTGGACAAAAAGTTATGAGGGCCTAAGCGGGAACTGCCCCAAATAGCCAAAAAAAGGCTCGGCACAGGAGGGGGAAAAGGCCAGGCAGCGAAGGGGTTAAGGGCATTGGTTTTTCAACCTGGAATATTATTTTCGATTTGCACATTTAGCATTGCTGTTCTGCAACCTCATGACTAGAACTGGAAGAAACACTTGGTATAAGTTTCTTTAATTGAAACTGAGTGGGATCGACATGACACCAGAGCAGTGTTTTGTGGCAGTCGTTTCCTTTGGAAGCCTTGATCACATGCAGGTCCCTCCCCCCCAATGACCTTCGTTCGAACAGTCGCCTGCTCAAAAGTTTCAATCGTGGGCTAGTTCAAGTCTTGCAGTCGGGGACTCGCGACACTCTACCGGACAAGGATCAATCCTCACCGGCCCCTTTCACTGACTTTATTCTACGTCTCGGGCGGCAGTTACCCTGCACTGACCACTTTCTGCCACCTTTCACTATGGCTCACCCCTCCACGCCCAAAGGCACGACGCGAGGAACAACTACTCTGCAGAAAAGTTCAAGATTCTTATAATTCCTCCCTCCAGCTCGACTTCACTTTAACATTTCATTCAAGAAATTCAATAGCAGTCTTTCCTCCACTCGTAATGTTGTGGCCCCTTGAAAAGCTGCATGGCATCATCTCACTACCTTAGTGCCCGGTCATATCTCGGGCACTATGTACACCTCTAAGAATCTTCAGCGAGCACAGACTCCAGTGCTGCTAGGAAAGGGGCACCTTGAGGCTCTGACTGCAAATACAAAGCACTGGTGCGCTCGACCAGGGCTTCCCATGTTGCTAAGAGAATGACCAAGACGAGCAATATCTCCAAAGACCTTCTCAAGATAGTTTCTTCCCTAAACTCGACCCGTTACCAGTCACTCCCCATGTCTCCATATCAAGTGCTTTGTGACAGCTTCTCAGATTTCTTTCAGGACAAAGCGCTAAATGAACACAGCATAGCCACAGGCACTATGATTTGGAGTTTGCAATGTTGCTGTATCTAATTTATCAATCTCATTGTAGAAGTCCTACAGGTATGCTATAGGTTTAGCTTCTGATTATCAATTCAGTACGCTGGCATAACCAAGGGGCAAGCGTTTCAATTCATTGTCTGCA
Source organism: Pleurodeles waltl (assembly GCF_031143425.1). Classification (NCBI taxonomy): domain Eukaryota; kingdom Metazoa; phylum Chordata; class Amphibia; order Caudata; family Salamandridae; genus Pleurodeles; species Pleurodeles waltl. The sequence goes on along the minus strand of NC_090448.1, from coordinate 12,286,009 downwards.
AAGCTATGAGGGATGGGTGTAATGAGAGTTTGTAGCAAAGTGCCTCTTTGGAAGTGGCCACGCCAACACCCCCACATTTCTCCCGTTTTCTGGTGCAATTTCGACTGAAAGTGAACGGAGTCCCTGCTAAGCAGGTCCCCCAGGGCCAGATCTCTTTCCCTAAAACTGCATAATTTTCTTTCCTGATTGGCAAGCCTTTAGTTGCCACTGTAAGTCCCAAGTAAATGGTAATCCTGGTACCTAGAAGATGGGCTGCTAAAGGAAGGGCCCTGAGGGCTGCAGCACAGATTGTGACACCCTCAGGGACGCTCTCACTAAGTGTACCCAGTGCTGCTTTCACAGCCTGTGTGCCCTGTCTCCCGCACACTGCATGCAATATATGTAAGTCACCCCTGAGCGCAGACATGCCCCTGTGTGTTTGTCGATACTCAGACATAGTAAGTGAACAGTGAAGCCATTTTAAGTACATGTCCTGGACACTGTTCATTACGAATTCCCCAGCTACATGCCTTCACTGACAATAGGGATGTTTGGTATCAAACATCTTGCGTTAATAAACCCTCGCTGAATTCAGCGATGGATTTATTAATACATGCACTCAGAAGGCACCTTAGAGGTGCCCCCTGCAAACCTACCAACTTCTAGAGTGGGCACTGACTGGTCAAAACGAGTACAGCCACCTTGAGACAGTTCTGCCCCCCCACCCCCACAGGTGAAACCCAATGCTCTTGAGGACTCTGAACAAAGGCCTGCTCAGGGCAGAGGTGTGCCCTCTCCCAGGCAGGATGGACATTACAGGGCAAGGTTCTACCAAGGCCTTGCCACCTTCGAAATGTGACCAAGGCCTCTCCAAATAGTGGAGGAGGCCAACTCACAGTTCCTGACCCCACTTTCAGCAGCAGGACTGGCAGGAAAATTAAGTAAATTAGGAGGTGTGCCCACTTGATGCCAGTCCCACCCCTAGGGTGGAAGAGCTGAAGTGGACACTACTTTCTTAATTCCTGCATCTTGCATGGAAAGAATTAGGCTAACACAGTTATGCCTATCCCCACTTCCCAAAGTAAGTAGTCACAGGAAGGGTGTCATCATCCTTAACCAGCTGGCACACCCTGTAATGCCCCTAAATTCAGTATTTAGGTGGTACCCCTGAACCCTAGAATCAGATTCCTGTCGACGTAAGATGAGCCTGGCAAAACAGAAGTTGTCCAGCAGAGAAGATGCAAGATGCCAACTGACTTGGCCCCGGCCTAACAGGCATGAACATGCTCCCAGAAGACTACAGTACTGCAGCCCAGCAACCTCCAAAGCGTTGGAGCACTGCCTGTCTTCAATAAAGACAGCAGACCTGTACAAAAGTAACATCTCCAAAGGAGAAAGAAGTCTGCCTGAGGAACCACAAAACCACCACCTGAACCACCTCTGCTCCAGACGCCCACAGCCCTAGTCCAAGTGGCCCACAAGTCCAGTGAAGGTTTCCCCCAGAGCCTCTGACCCAGAGTCCATTGTGGGCTGACCCCTACCGGACTCCACAGCAATGCTTGGAACCTCAATCCGACAGCTCCCCCTGACAGAGACCTGTCTAGTAAGCTGTTTAAGACACCAAAAGACACCCCCGTGCTTACCCCCGGTGACCAACCACCAACACTGCTTTTACTCTGAACAATGCATTCGCGCACCCCTCCCCCCTCACCTCCAAACCCCCAACCCCTGCCTCCGTCTCTATTGGTTAACATTGGGCACTGACTCCAAATTCGACCTGTGCACCCGGTCGTCCCTGTGCTTCTGATCTGAAGCTCACATAGTATTGACCTAAACCCCCGAAGACTGGAACTATAGGTCAAGTACTCAGAGGGTTATTAAATTTTTTAGCCATGCTGCTGTACACCCTAGCTAAAAACCGCCATAGATTATAGATCTCATTGGCGAAACTGATCGACTTTCCCAATACTTATTGAAAAGCAAAATTTCCTCAAAAAGTACCATATTTTTAACCTTTTGCCCCTTATTCTCTAAAAGCTGCCATGAACCTCTCCAGATCCACATTCTTTTTGCACGCATAACTTGGACTATGCTAACCTGTACTTTGAAAACATACTGCTCCCAGAGTGAACTCCACCCACATGCAGCTGTGATAATCAACGACACCTCACTTTTTCGATAGCTAGGGTGCTCGGCATAAAAGCAGATCAAAGTAAAGAATGCTTTTCAAGAAAACACTTACGAATGTTTGTGTACTTACTCTGAAGTTGGATGTACACAACTGACGACCATAACGTTCTGCGTGGACAGAAAGAAAACCAATGTAATTTACAGTTGCAGGAGGAAATACAGATTACCACAAATATGAAAAAAATAGCTATTATTAACGGTAGAACAAAATAAATTGACTGATATACAAGCCAAGAACAATGTAATAGGGGAAAAACGAGGACAGCTACTGTCTATCTTAATGGCTTATTCACAGCTAACTGTGGGGCGTGATGTGCAAGGAGACAAAAGAAAAGGTTATTTAACAGAAAGGCAGGACTTCTCAAAGGCTTGGTTACCACCATCTCCCACCAGAGTCAGCAATCACATCTCCAATACCACTATCTGCCAGCTGGGTCAGCAAATAATGGCTCATTTACCACTATCTTCCATCTTTATCAGCAATTATAGACTCACTCACCACTATCTGTCAGCTTGGTCAGCTAACATGGTTCCCACACCATTATTGGCCAGCGGGGTCAGCAAATCATGGTTCATTTGCCAATATCTGCCATCTGAATCAACAATCATAGTTTCACCTACTACTAACTGGCAGCTGGGTCAAGAATCACCTGCTAACACACCCCTATCCCGTCAGCAGTCATGGCTCAGATACCACTATTTGGCAACTGGGTCAGCAATCACATGCTCACATACCACCATCTGCCCGCTGGGTCAGCAATCACAGGCTCACATACCACCATCTGCCCGCTGGGTCAGCAATCACAGGCTCACATACCACCATCTGCAACCTGGGTCAGCAATCACAGGCTCACATACCACCATCTGCAACCTGGGTCAGCAATCACAGCCTCACATACCACCATCTGCAACCTGGGTCAGCAATCACAGGCTCACATACCACCATCTGCCCGCTGGGTCAGCAATCACAGGCTCACATACCACCATCTGCCCACTGGGTCAGCAATCACAGGCTCACATACCGCCATCTGACAGCTGGGTCAGCAATCACAGGCTCACATACTGCCATCTGACAGCTGGGTCACCAATCATGGCCCACTCAACACTATCTACCAGATGGATCAGCAATCACAGGCTCTCTTACCACCATCTGCCCGCTGGGTCAGCAATCACAGGCTCACATACCACCATCTGTAAGCTGGGTCAGCAATCACAGGCTCACATACCACCATCTGCAAGCTGGGTCAGCAATCACAGGCTCACATACCACCATCTGACAGCTGGGTCAGCAATCACAGGCTCACATACCACCATCTGCCCGCTGGGTCAGCAATCATGGCCCACTCAACACTATCTACCAGATGGGTCAGCAATCACAGGCTCACATACCACCATCTGACAGCTGGGTCAGCAATCACAGGCTCTCTTACCACCATCTGCCCGCTGGGTCAGCAATCACAGGCTCACATACCACCATCTGCAAGCTGGGTCAGCAATCACAGGCTCACATACCACCATCTGACAGCTGGGTCAGCAATCACAGGCTCACATACCACCATCTGACAGCTGGGTCAGCAATCACAGGCTCACATACCACCATCTGACAGCTGGGTCAGCAATCACAGGCTCACATACCACCATCTGCCCGCTGGGTCAGCAATCACAGGCTCACATACCGCCATCTGACAGATGGGTCAGCAATCACAGGCTCACATACCACCATCTGCCCGCTGGGTCAGCAATCACAGGCTCACATACCGCCATCTGACAGATGGGTCAGCAATCACAGGCTCACATACCGCCATCTGACAGATGGGTCAGCAATCACAGGCTCACATACCACCATCTGCCCGCTGGGTCAGCAATCACAGGCTCACATACCACCATCTGACAGCTGGGTCAGCAATCACAGGCTCACATATGTAGGAGGCTGGACTGGCTTGTAGTGAGTACCAAGGGGTACTTGCACCTTGCACCAGGCCCAGTTATCCCTTATTAGTGTATAGGGTGTCTAGCAGCTTAGGCTGATAGATAATGGTAGCTTAGCAGAGCAGCTTAGGCTGAACTAGGAGACGTGTGAAGCTACTACAGTACCACTTAGTGTCATATGCACAATATCATAAGAAAACACAATACACAGTTATACTAAAAATAAAGGTACTTTATTTTTATGACAATATGCCAAAGTATCTTAGAGTGTACCCTCAGTGAGAGGATAGGAAATATACACAAGATATATATACACAATAGCAAAAATATGCAGTATAGTCTTAGAAAACAGTGCAAACAATGTATAGTTACAATAGGATGCAATGGGGAAACATAGGGATAGGGGCAACACAAACCATATACTCCAAAAGTGGAATGCGAACCACAAATGGACCCCAAACCTATGTGACCTTGTAGAGGGTCGCTGGGACTATTAGAAAATAGTGAGAGTTAGAAAAATAACCCTCCCCAAGACCCTGAAAAGTGAGTGCAAAGTGCACTAAAGTTCCCCTAAGGACAAAGAAGTCGTGTTAGAGGAATAATCCAGGAAAGACACAAACCAACAATGCAACAACTGTGGATTTCCAATCTAGGGTACCTGTGGAACAAGGGGACCAAGTCCAAAAGTCACAAGCAAGTCGGAGATGGGCAGATGCCCAGGAAATGCCAGCTGTGGATGCAAAGAAGCTTCTACTGGACAGAAGAAGCTGAGGTTTCTGCAGGAACGAAAAGGGCTAGAGACTTCCCCTTTGGTGGACCGATCCCTCTCGCCGTGGAGTCTCGTGCAGAAGTGTTTTCCCGCCGAAAGAACGCCAACAAGCCTTGCTAGCTGCAAATCGTGCGGTTAGCGTTTTTGGACGCTGCTGTGGCCCTGGAGGGACCAGGAGGTCGCAAATTGGACCAGGAGAGAGAGGGGACGTCGAGCAAGACAATGAGCCCTCTCAGCAGCAGGTAGCACCCGGAGAAGTGCCAGAAACAGGCACTACGAGGATGCGTGAAACGGTGCTCACCCGAAGTCGCACAAAGGAGTCCCACGTCGCCGGAGACCAACTTAGAAAGTCGTGCAATGCAAGTTAGAGTGCCGTGGACCCAGGCTTGGCTGTGCACAAAGGATTTCCGCCGGAAGTGCACAGGGGCCGGAGTAGCTGCAAAAGTCGCGGTTCCCAGCAATGCAGCCCAGCGAGGTGAGGCAAGGACTTACCTCCACCAAACTTGGACTGAAGAGTCACTGGACTGTGGGGGTCACTTGGACAGAGTCGCTGGATTCGAGGGACCTCGCTCGTCGTGCTGAGAGGAGACCCAAGGGACCGGTAATGCAGCTTTTTGGTGCCTGCGGTTGCAGGGGGAAGATTCCGTCGACCCACAGGAGATTTCTTCGGAGCTTCTGGTGCAGAGAGGAGGCAGACTACCCCCACAGCATGCACAAGCAGGAAAACAGTCGAGAAGGCGGCAGGATCAGCGTTACAGAGTTGCAGTAGTCGTCTTTGCTACTATGTTGCAGGTTTGCAGGCTTCCAGCGCGGTCAGCAGTCGATTCCTTGGCAGAAGGTGAAGAGAGAGATGCAGAGGAACTCGGATGAGCTCTTGCATTCGTTATCTAAAGTTTCCCCAGAGACAGAGACCCTAAATAGCCAGAAAAGAGGGTTTGGCTACCTAGGAGAGAGGATAGGCTACTAACACCTGAAGGAGCCTAACAGAAGGAGTCTCTGACGTCACCTGGTGGCACTGGCCACTCAGAGCAGTCCAGTGTGCCAGCAGCACCTCTGTTTCCAAGATGGCAGAGGTCTGGAGCACACTGGAGGAGCTCTGGACACCTCCCAGGGGAGGTGCAGGTCAGGGGAGTGGTCACTCCCCTTTCCTTTGTCCAGTTTCGCGCCAGAGCAGGGCTAAGGGGTCCCCTGAACCGGTGTAGACTGGCTTATGCAGAATTGGGCACATCTGTGCCCAACAAAGCATTTCCAGAGGCTGGGGGAGGCTACTCCTCCCCTGCCTGGACACCATTTTCCAAAGGGAGAGGATGTAACACCCTCTCTCAGAGGAAGTTCTTTGTTCTGCCATCCTGGGCCAGGCCGGACCCCAGGAGGGCAGATGCCTGTCTGAGGGGTTGGCAGCAGCAGCAGCTGCAGTGAAACCCCAGGAAGGGCAGTTTGGCAGTACCAGGGTCTGTGCTACAGACCACTGGGATCATGGGATTGTGCCAACTATGCCAGGATGGTATAGAGGGGGCAATTCCATGATCATAGACATGTTATATGGCCATATTCGGAGTTACCATTGTGAAGCTACATATAGGTAGTGACCTATATGTAGTGCACGCGTGTAATGGTGTCCCCGCACTCACAAAGTTCAGGGAATTGGCTCTGAACAATGTGGGGGCACCTTGGCTAGTGCCAGGGTGCCCTCACACTAAGTAACTTTGCACCTAACCTTTACCAGGTAAAGGTTAGACATATAGGTGACTTATAAGTTACTTAAGTGCAGTGTAAAATGGCTGTGAAATAACGTGGACGTTATTTCACTCAGGCTGCAGTGGCAGGCCTGTGTAAGAATTGTCAGAGCTCCCTCTGGGTGGCAAAAGAAATGCTGCAGCCCATAGGGATCTCCTTGAACCCCAATACCCTGGGTACCTCAGTACCATATACTAGGGAATTATAAGGGTGTTCCAGTAAGCCAATGTAAATTGGTAAAAATGGTCACTAGCCTGTTAGTGACAATTTGGAAAGAAATGAGAGAGCATAACCACTGAGGTTCTGATTAGCAGAGCCTCAGTGAGACAGTTAGTCACTACACAGGTAACACATTCAGGCACACTTATGAGCACTGGGGCCCTGGGTTACCAGGGTCACAGTGACACATACAACTAAAACAACATATATACAGTGAAAAATGGGGGTAACATGCCAGGCAAGATGGTACTTTCCTACAACATACCACCATCTGACAGCTGGGTCAGCAATCACAGGCTCACATACCACCATCTGCCCGCTGGGTCAGCAATCACAGGCTCTCTTACCACCATCTGCCCGCTGGGTCAGCAATCACAGGCTCACATACCACCATCTGACAGCTGGGTCAGCAATCATGGCCCACTCAACACTATCTACCAGATGGGTCAGCAATCACAGGCTCACATACCACCATCTGACAGCTGGGTCAGCAATCACAGGCTCACATACCACCATCTGCCCGCTGGGTCAGCAATCACAGTGCATGTTCCGTCACTGGTGAGATTTAAGGCTCTTTCTAAATCCTCATGCATGCACCGCCATTTGTCTCTCACGCCGGAAACCATTCATCCAACCGCTAACTCAAGTTTGCTTTCTCCCAACAATAATAAAACAGACACAAACTAAGGCGTATGAAAAATAAATTGAAACAATACAAGTAAAGATAATAACTTGCCACTCTTAAAGTGGCAGGAATATGTTTGCAATAATGAAAATGTCACTTACCCAGTGTACATCTGTTCGTGGCATTAGTCGCTGCAGATTCACATGTTGTGCATAGCCCGCCATCTGGTGTTGGGTCGGAGTGTTACAAGTTGTTTTTCTTCGAAGAAGTCTTTCGAGTCACGAGACCGAGGGACGACTCCTCTTTTGCTTCCATTGCGCATGGGCGTCGACTCCATCTTCGATTGTTTTCCCCGCAGAGGGTGAGGTAGGAGTTGTGTGTGTTAGTAATAGTGCCCATGCAATGGAGTGAATAAGTATGTACCAATTAAGGTTTAAGTAATATATTTACAAATGTACAAAGTTGAAGATAACTTCCAAACGGCTACAGGCTCCCGGGGAGGCGGGTGGGCGCATGTGAATCTGCAGCGACTAATGCCACGAACAGATGTACACTGGGTAAGTGCCATTTTCCGTTCGATGGCATGTGTAGCTGCAGATACACATGTTGTGCATAGACTAGTAAGCAGTTATCTCCCCAAAAGCGGTGGCTCAGCCTGTAGGAGTGGAAGTAGTCTGAAATAAAGTTCTTAGTACGGCTTGACCTACTGTGGCTTGTTGTGCGGATAGCACGTCTACACAGTAGTGCTTAGTAAATGTGTGAGGCGTAGACCATGTGGCTGCCTTACATATCTTGTGCATTGGAATATTCCCTAGGAAGGCCATGCTAGCGCCTTTCTTTCTGGTTGAGTGTGCCCTTGGTGTAATGGGCAGCTCCCTTTTTGCTTTAAGGTAGCAGATTTGGATGCACTTAACTATCCATCTGGCTATACCCTGTTTTGATATTGGGTTTCCTGTATGAGGTTTTTGAAATATAATAAACAGTTTTGTTTTTCTGATTTCTTTTGTTCTGTCAATGTAGTACATTAGTGCTCTTCTGATGTCTAATGTATGTAGTGCCCTTTCAGCTACCGAGTCTGGCTGTGGAAAGAACACTGGTAGTTCTACCGTTTGATTTAAGTGGAACGGTGAAATAACCTTTGGTAGAAATTTAGGATTGGTTCTTAGGACTACCTTATTTTTGTGTATTTGGATAAAAGGTTCTTGTATTGTAAACGCCTGAATTTCACTTACTCTTCTTAGAGATGTGATGGCAATGAGAAATGCAACTTTCCAGGTTAAGAATTGTATTTCGCAGGAATGCATGGGTTCAAAAGGTGGCCCCATGAGTCTTGTTAAGACGATGTTGAGGTTCCATGAAGGAACAGGTGGTGTCCTTGGTGGTATAATTCTTTTCAGGCCTTCCATAAACGCTTTAATGACAGGTATCCTAAATAGTGAAGTTGAATGGGTAATCTGCAGGTATGCAGATATTGCTGCAAGGTGTATCTTAATGGAAGAGAAGGCCAGATTCGATTTTTGTAAGTGTAGTAAGTAACCCACTACATCCTTTGGAGATGCGTGTAATGGTTGAACTTGATTATTATGGCAGTAGCAAACAAACCTTTTCCATTTGCTTGCATAGCAGTGTCTAGTGGATGGTCTTCTAGCTTGCTTTATGACTTCCATACATTCTTGTGTGAGGTTTAAATGTCCGAATTCTAGGATTTCAGGAGCCAGATTGCTAGATTCAGCGATGCTGGGTTTGGATGCCTGATCTGTTGTTTGTGTTGTGTTAACAGATCTGGCCTGTTGGGTAACTTGACGTGGGGTACTACTGACAGGTCTAGTAGTGTTGTGTACCAGGGTTGTCTTGCCCATGTTGGTGCTATTAGTATGAGTTTGAGTTTGTTTTGACTCAATTTGTTTACTAGATATGGAAGGAGAGGGAGAGGGGGAAAAGCGTATGCAAATATCCCGGACCAGTTCATCCATAGGGCATTGCCTTGAGACTGCCTGTGTGGGTACCTGGATGCGAAGTTTTGGCATTTTGCGTTCTCCTTTGTTGCAAATAAGTCTATTTGAGGTGTTCCCCAAATTTTGAAGTAAGTGTTTAGAATTTGGGGGTGAATTTCCCATTCGTGGACCTGTTGGTGATCGAGAGAGATTGTCTGCAAGTTGATTCTAGATCCCTGGAATAAACTGTGCTATTAGGCGAATGTGGTTGTGAATTGCCCATTGCCATATTCTTTGTGCCAGGAGGCACAGCTGTGTCGAGTGTGTCCCCCCCTGTTTGTTTAGATAATACATTGTTGTCATGTTGTCTGTTTTGACAAGAATGTACTTGTGGGTTATGATGGGTTGGAATGCTTTTAACGCTAGGAAAACTGCTAGCAGTTCGAGGTGATTTATATGCAGCTTTGTTTGATGTACGTCCCATTGTCCTTGGATGCTGTGTTGATTGAGGTGTGCTCCCCACCCTGTCATGGAAGCATCTGTTATTACGTATTGTGGCACTGGGTCTTGGAAAGGCCGCCCCTTGTTTAAATTTATACTGTTCCACCATAGAAGCGAGATGTATGTTTGGCGGTCTATCAACACCAGATCTAGAAGGTGACCCTGTGCTTGTGACCATTGTGATGCTAGGCACTGTTGTAAGGGCCTCATGTGCAGTCTTGCGTTCGGGACAATGGCTATGCATGAGGACATCATGCCTAGGAGTTGTAATACCATCTTTGCTTGTATTTTTTGTGTTGGATACATAGTTTGTATAACTTTTAGGAAATTTTGAACCCTTTGTGGACTTGGAGTGGCTATTCCCCTTGTTGTGTCTATTGTCGCTCCTAGGTATTGCTGTACTTTGCACGGTTGAATGTGTGATTTTGCATTGTTGACGGAGAAACCGAGTTTGTAGAGGGTTTGTATGACATGATCTGTGTGGTGTGAACACTTTGTCAGTGAGTTGGTCTTGATTAGCCAATCGTCTAGATACGGGAATACGTGTATTTGCTGCCTTCTGATGTGTGCAGCTACTACTGCTAGGCATTTTGTAAAGACTCTTGGTGCGGTTGTTATACCGAACGGCAGTACTTTGAATTGGTAATGTATTCCTTTGAATACGAACCTTAGGTATTTCCTGTGCGAGGGATGTATCGGTATGTGGAAATACGCGTCTGAGATCTAAGGTTGTCATGTAGTCTTGTTGCTTTAGCAATGGTAACACTTCTTGTAGCGTGACCATGTGAAAGTGTTCTGATTTGATGTAGGTGTTTAGTGTTCTGAGATCTAGGATTGGTCTCAGTGTTTTGTCCTTTTTTGGTATTAGAAAGTACAGTGAGTAAACTCCTGTGTTTATTTGTGTACATGGTACCAGTTCTATTGCGTTCTTTTGCAGTAATGCTTGAACTTCTATTTCCAGAAGGTCTGAATGCTGTTTGGATATATTGTGTGTTTTTGGTGGTATATTTGGAGGGATTTTGAGAAATTCTATGCAATAACCATGTTGGATAATTGCTAAGACCCAAGTGTCTGTTGTTATTTCCTCCCAAGATTGGTAATACTGACTTATTCTTCCCCCCACTGGTGTTGTGTGGAGGGGATGAGTGGCCTGTGAGTCACTGTTTGGTTGCAGGTGTTTTTGGGCTTTGAAATTTTCCCCTGTTTCTATGGAATTGTCCTCCTCTGTACTGGCCCCGAAAGCCTCCCCTTTGGTACTGTCCCTGGTAGGTAGACGGTGTTGAATGTGAGGTACTGGCTTGTGTGGCCTGACCCCGAAACCCCCCCTCTGAAGGTTGTTTTGCGGAAGGTGCCGAAAGTGCCTCTGCCCTGCGGGGAATAGAGTGCGCCCATGGCCTTGGCTGTGTCAGTGTCCTTTTTTAGCTTCTCAATTGCAGTGTCCACTTCAGGTCCGAACAATTGTTGCTCATTGAATGGCATATTGAGCACCGCTTGCTGTATCTCCGGTTTAAAGCCAGATGTTCGTAACCACGCGTGCCTTCTTATGGTTACTGCTGTGTTAATTGTTCTTGCAGCTGTGTCCGCTGCATCCATAGAGGAGCGTATTTGGTTATTGGAGATGTTTTGTCCCTCCTCAACCACTTGTTTCGCCCTTTTTTGTAAATCTTTGGGTAGATGCTCGATGAGGTGCTGCATCTCGTCCCAATGGGCTCTGTCATATCGCGCTAGGAGCGCTTGAGAGTTAGCGATGCGCCACTGGTTTGCAGCTTGTACTGCGACCCTTTTTCCGGCTGCGTCGAACTTGCGGCTTTCTTTATCCGGAGGTGGTGCATCGCCTGATGTGTGAGAGATGGCTCTCTTGCGAGCTGCCCCTACTACAACTGAATCTGGTGGCAGTTGTGAAGTGATGAAAGCAGGGTCCGTGGGCGGTGCTTTATATTTTTTTTCCACCCTTGGTGTTATTGCTCTACTCTTGACAGGCTCTTTGAAGATTTGCTTTGCGTGCCTTAGCATTCCTGGGAGCATAGGCAGGCTCTGGTAGGTGCTATGGGTGGAGGAGAGGGAGTTGAAAAGGAAGTCATCCTCGACAGGTTCCGAGTGTAGCGACACGTTATGGAACTCTGCTGCCCTAGCTACCACCTGTGTATACCCTGTGCTGTCCTCTGGTGGTGAGGGCTTGGTAGGATACGCCTCCGGACTGTTGTCTGACACTGGGGCGTCGTATAGGTCCCAAGCGTCCTGGTCATCTTGGCTCATGGTGGTGTGAGCCGGTGAGTGTGACGGAGTCTGTGCCGGTGATATGTGAGTTACAGGTGGAGGAGAGGGTGGCGGAGTTACCTTCTTCACCACTTTTGTTTGTGGTGCTTGTTCCTGTGTTTGGAACTCAAGTCTCCTTTTTCTCCTAATAGGGGGAAGGGTGCTGATCTTCCCTGTTCCACTCTGTATGAAGATCCGCTTTTGAGTGTGGTCTACTTCAGTGGTCTGTAACTCTTCCTCGAATCTATGTCTGCGCATTTGAGAGGACAGTGATTGCTCCTCTGAATATGAGCTGGTAGTTGGCTCGGTTGCCGGTCGTTTCGGCACCGAAACTATGTCCTTACTCGTTTTCGGCTCCGAGGCGGCTTTTCTCTTTTTTGGAGTCGAAATTTCTCGGCGTCGATCTTCCTCGGTGCCGCTGTCTCTGCGTCGAGCAGCTTCGGCTCCGCTGTCTCGGCGTCGATCTTTTTCGGCAGCACTTTCTCGGTCCCAAGATTGCTGCATGCCTGTGTCTCGACCCGAGTCGGACGACCTCGGCACTAGTTCGCCCTTTTTCGGTGCCGATGGGCGGTCACCGACTTTATGGGTTGAGCCATGGCCTGTTGGCAGTGGCGTCCCCTGGGCCTTGTCTGTTTTCTTGTGTGCTGGCTTCGACATCTTACTCACTGTTTCTTGGACGTCGAATTCCTCCGAGTCCGATTCAAGGATAGAGAAGGCTTCCTCTTCTTCTCCTTGTTCCTCGAACTCTCGGTGTCCTGTCGGCGTGGACGCCATCTGTAATCTTCTGGCTCGCCGGTCACGGAGCGTTTTTCGGGATCGAAACGCACGACAGGCCTCACAAGTTTCTTCCTTGTGCTCGGGTGACAGGCAAAGGTTACAGACCAAATGTTGGTCTGTATATGGGTATTTGTTGTGGCATTTAGGACAGAATCGGAACGGGGTCCGTTCCATCAGCCTCGATGTTACACGCGGTCGGGCCGACCAGGCCCCGACAGGGGATCGAAATTACCCCGAAGGGCTACCGGAGCTCTTCACGATTCGATGTCGATTCTATCTAACCCGATCCCGAACGCAACAATACCGACGTAATTTTCCGAAGTTTTAACTATCTTTCCGTTCCGAAACCCGGAGCGAAAAGGAACACGTCCGAACCCGATGGCGGAAAGAAAACAACCGAAGATGGAGTCGACGCCCATGCGCAATGGAAGCAAAAGAGGAGGAGTCCCTCGGTCTCGTGACTCGAAAGACTTCTTTGAAGAAAAACAACCTGTAACACTCCGACCCAACACCAGATGGCGGGCTATGCACAACATGTGTATCTGCAGCTACACATGCCATCGAACATATAAATATATGTAGCAGGAAGGCAGTCATCTTGCAATGGAATCATCCACAGTGTACTGTTTTCAGGTTCCAACATGGCAGCCAGGTTTAGAAGCAATCCGTAAGCCGTCTTGGAGTGGTAAAACAATGCTACACTAGGCAAATTCCATTTCAAAACAGCCACTTAATAACCATCCCAGTATGGGGTCTTCTTAGAATGGTATTGTAAAAAGTTTATTAGAGGTGTGCAGATTTCAGATTGCTGCCTAAACACGACAGCCATATTAGAGTAGTATAAACAATGACACACTATGGATAAAACATTCCAAAATGGCTGCCCGGTTAAGTGGCAGAATACATGTGCGATGCAACAGAAGAGATGAAATGAGCTGCAAGTAAGCTTCCAGGAAGCACTGTCCGGAGAGCAGCAGAGCTAAAGGTAATCGAACAGTAATGGCAGAGACAGATCTATACTTGGAACGGAAGGGTACATGAACTAAGCATTCTGAGCTTTACACCGTCATAAGCGAGCAGCATTCTAGAATCTGAAAGGCTGCCATCATTGAGGTTGGGCTCTTGAAGAATCTGTTCGGACAGTTTTTATCCAGGTAAGTCTAGAGATCCCCGATTTTCCCTTTCCTGAGAAAAACTAAGTTGTTCATCTCTCCCTAGGGTCAGACGCTAGTCAGATTCCTTTTTGGTGGGCTGGTAGAAGATCATGAAATAAACCAGAGCGAGCAGCCAAACCCAAGGATGCTTTTTTGTACCTTCATGTCTCTTGATATTCCATTCTGCCCCTTTAAAGAATGGAGAATAAAAAAGACCAAAAGTAGAGGGATCCTTTTTTCTGTTTAGCATCCATGGTCCAGCCATGATACAAACCACATGACTCTAAGTAGATATGAATGACAGCTGCAAGGTGACACCTTTGCAAAGAGAAGTTTTGTTGGTAACCAGGCCATCTGAACATCTAGTATAAATGTCTTCATATTTTGAGGTTCATGTCTGTAAAGAATGATTTTGCCTTGCCTACAGCAGTACAAGTAGCCAAGCTGTTTAACGCTGTATGAACTGCAAGGCATTGTCAGTGTACTGCCTATCAATAGTCAAGATGCAAGGTGGTTCTCCTAACATTATGAGCACTGCAGCCCTGGCTCGTTGTTTGAAACTATTTGTTAAGTGTCTAGGGCGATGATCTGATGAGACCTTACTCCCTATATTTTACATGGCTAAATATAGATTGCTCAATCCGAGAATGTGTTCCCCCCCCGCTCCTGAAAGGGGGGCCCTTGAAGCATTTAACATGGCCGTTTAGATAACAGCTGGTATTCTGTCACTCCAGGATAGTCCTCACAGCAGTATATGGGCACTTAATAGTTCTTCCGGGACTGGGCCTATGACATTCCAGGGCGGGCCTGCATCTTCACCAGAACCCTCAAATGTACATAAGGAGCTCCTCTTTGGCCCATTGAAATACACAGTAGTTCTGGATAAAGGTCTCGGTGATGAATGTTACCAGGAATGAGTCCTTTCACTAACCATGGTCTTCAGAAGGAGTCTTCTGCAAACTGGATCAGATGATCCGATTCACTTCCACTGTAGTTCGGTTGGCTCCAACTTTCATGGCACTTGACGTCAGCATAGGAAAGTGATGCAGCAAAACCTCCACGATTCTGCCTTTCCCTTGCATTTATCATCCTTTTAAATCTTTAGACCACGGGGCTGTCAGTTTGAAAAGGGACTCCATATTCAAGGAACTGCAGGCATGCAAGGAAAGTAGATGTGTCTCTTTTCTTGCCCATTCTACAAGTGTGGGAATGCTGCAGAAGCTCAAGCTGAAAAGGGAGCCATCCAGTGAAAAGGGAGAATAAACAAGTGTTTTTTTACCTATTCTTAGCACCGGGTTTAAGTATGAAAGTAGAAAAAGGTTAAAAATATATATATATATATATCATGAAAAGCTGGAGTTTCAAAAGAGGATTGCCTTCACACAAAGTGACAGGAAAGCGGAGGGTGTGTTGGGATCCACAGCAGCACAAACCTTCAGTGCTCACCCAACTCAAGTTGCAATACAGACCTTACAATGAGGTGGATGGGCCACAAGACACTACAGTGCTAAGTGCAAGTTCATTCTCCTTTAACAGTTCCAGGACACGTAATCTAACAGTGAATCATTCACAAGTTTATGGCAACCCAATGCCAGACAAATATTTGTGATAAATTAGCATAAGCAAACACTTTGTGGTCAAACTCTAAATCAGTATCATGATGTTATTTTGCACAATAAATTCAGAAGATCAATACCTTTTCAACACCTCTCAGAAACTTGTCTGTTCCACTATAGTTTCGTCTGGGTTCCGTGAGTAACTCGCAAAGTCGTTGAATGGTGAAGGGAATTCTGTAAAAGCAACCAAAACAAGGCAGCAGTGAGCAGTGCTACAGAAGGACACAGATAAAAGCTTTTGGAAGTTACCACACACCTCGTGAGTCACAAAAAGACATTTCTATTCATTCATATTATACACTGAAACTAAAATGCACAAAAAAGCTGGGGAACTACAAGAATCAACTGTGGGTGTAGTATCAGGAAGTCATTTAACAATGGATATTCCTGGAAGAAATCTAGTGTTTGGTCACCCAATTTAAGCCCTCATTCCTAACTACATATCTCTTACACAACGCAAAAGTGTGTGTTGCTATAATTTAGAAAAATGCAAATTCACATATGTGGGAAGAAGGTTAAAAGTACGATTCCTATCTACAAAAATTTGGAAATGCTACCTCAGTCAGTGACAGACATAAATGCTACAACAACGTACCAGTTAAAAAAAAACTCAAAAGTACAAATCTCATGTCATATTTGTTTAAATTCCCATGAAGCACCAACGATCCTCCTTAAAGCCGTCAGAGAATTCAGATTGGTTAAAGTGCAGGTGAGTTTTGGGAAGGGAGTCACCATATGACTTATCACTGGAGAGGGTGGATTATAGTGTATTGCTGAGCTGTATCTCTACATAATTTCAGATCCAACCACTAAATGGCAGGAGTATACATTGCAGGAGAATCGATAGTGGATTCATGTTACAAAACTGTTCGCAGGTGGCAAACAAGCATTGTTTTCACGGATTTGTTAGACTATTGGGGGATACTGAGCCCAGGCAGAAGTTAAACTTTTGAACTTAAAGTGCAAAGTTTTTTGGAATCAAAGGCAGTGAGGTGAGGGTGGGTTATGAGGGTATAATGTAGAGGACGGCAAACAGACATTACCAGTGGCAGTAGCACATGTTGGACAGTTAAGGGTGGTGTGTGGGAGGGGAGTGAGTTGGTTAGGAGGGTGGTGAAGTATATTATGTGTGATTGGTCAAGTTGGCTTTGACCAACTGGACCAATCACACAGAGGTGGGAATCCAGTAATGGAAGTCAGCAAAGCAGACTAAGTCAGAAAAGTCCTGCACCCAATCAAATTAGAATGGGTTAAAACTGCAAAGAGAACACCCAGAATGAACCCGGAATGGATACAAGTCTCCACATCCCAACAGCTGCCCTCCCTTTATCACAGCAGCGAGAACACCCAGAATGGACCCAGGGCAGACCCAAATCTCCAGGTCCCTGTAGCCGCCTTCTCAGTTAATGTTTTGCAAACTTGATTCTTGAAACCTACCAAGATGTTTTCACTCCACTGAGACTGCCTCAGTGCAGGAAGAACTCGCAAGTTCTGTTAGCTCAGTCACCAGCGTTCAATTCACTGGATCAGAAAGTTCTACTGCACTGAGCCTGCAATCTGCTACATGAATCTACGGAATCTTCCTTTGACGGTTTGGTTCTTTCATCCACAACTGCATATTTTCAAGTGCCCACAGCTTCTCTTCTTCTCATTACTTGCAATGTCTTCTGTAGCCTTTCACAACCTCATATCTTGTGATTTGAGCCCGTTTCTATGCAAATGTAGACATCAGCTTGTGAAATGGCAGAGGGCAACTTTCATTCTTTTTCTATTTCAAAAGGAATTTATAACATAACAGGGTACATAATTTAACCTAAGAAAATGATATATTGATGCAGATAACCTACAAGTTTCACATGTCACATAAGTATAGATTATGTTGGTAAGATAATACAGATACACATTCGAGAAGCGAGGAAGGAGAAGGTAAGGAATGGAGACAACTGAGGAGGTAGCACCGTTGGTGGTTATAGTCTGACACATAATAGGGCAGGTGCGGGACATCTGTGTCAGTTTGTGTTGTACAGAATTACAGATTATGGTGGTTTGTTGGAAGCAAAGAAGTTGCCTAACGTTTTCCAGATGAGCCTGTATTGTGGCTTCCACCACATCAGGGAAAATTGTTATCTCCTTAACCAACTCAGGTGTAAACCTTTTCCCATCCACCTGGCCCTCTCCCCTAAAATACTCACACTTCACTTTTTGCTGCCCGTTACTGTTAGAGGGGGGCCTAATGAACTACTACCAACGAAGCCAAGAGAAGAGGTTGCATATCTGGAGAACAGGCAGCATAAAATGGGATCCAGAACTGAAAAGGGGGTGGGGGGAATTTTCACAGATAGTAAGAGGATGAAGAAACAGGGCTACAGCAGGTCTAAGAGGAGAGTGCTGTACCCACAGCTTTGCTGGTCCAGACCCTGCTTACCCAAGGAGAGTAGGGATCAATGAGTCATGAACAAAATAACTTACGCTAAGGTAAGACTAGTGTTACCGTGTTGCAATGACCCCTCCATCTTACAGTACAGCAAACGTAGAGAAGTACAGCGCAGACCAAGATAAACTTTACAAAAACAATACCATGTCAAGTCAGCAGTAAAAAAGGGAAATGCCCTCGCAATCTCACAAAGTCATTTGTGACCACAAAAGAGGTGACCACACGCCAGAACATTTGAGGCAATGTATTAAATTCAAATAAATCTTTAAAATGACAAAAAAGAAGGTAGAACCAGTAGACCAACAGGTTCCTGTCTTGGCGGGAAGCCCAGTAAAGGTGGAGGCAGCACAAATAAAACTCTGAGGTTTAGCAATGTGTGCCGGAAACCACTTCTAATGAAGAAAAGAAGCCTCAAATGAGAGCAGCCGACAAGCTACCAAGTGGGGCTTAAGAAAAACAATCTTAGCAGCTGAATGAACATACGACTGAATACACTGACCCAAAGGACTTACGTAGACCTGCCTCAAAACACCACAATGTTTGCAGGTGATATGAAGGTGGTCATCTCTAGAAGGCCAGGGAGTGATCAAAGCAGAAGCTATACTGAATGACGATGTGCAAAGCAAAGGTTCAACTATTCCCAGATCTCAGGCACTAGTCTTGGTAGGGGGCCTTAAACAGAACTAGCAGTCAGCAAGACTCAAACTAGTACAGGCTTAAAACTTTTCTGATAAAGATAGGAGGTAACTTACTTAAAAAAAAGTGGTTGTTTTTTAAAGTATCAAATTAGGTTTAGCGAAGCAGTCTAACATCTTGTTTTTGCTAATCCGTGCATCTAGCAAAGTGTTGCACTAGAGCAAGACCAGCTTAGGTTTATCAAACGCTAATGTGTGTTCCAACCCCCTTTACGGAGACTTCGCTTCGGAGGGTTATTTGGTTAAATGTTGTTACTCAAGGTTTGCTTGGTCGCTCATTATCCAATACACAATCATATGGCTTTGCATACATTGTGTCTTTGTAGACACCACTATGTAATGGAAAATCTCACAACACAAAGCTTTTGATTTTATTAGTGTGCAACAACTTTGCCAAATTAAAATACTTGGAGAAACTCCGTGTGGCCCTCAGTTGCGATACAAACGGGTTCTGTACGGGTACAAGGCAGGACAGCTGCTATTACAGACCCAGGTAGCAAACAGCAAGGGTAACAAACCCAAAACCAGCGGCGTGTGACAAGTGTAAAAAGTACATTCAAGGGGGCAACAACGGCGTAAAAAAACTACTAACAAAGCGGCACACGGCCCTAACAAAGCGGCACACGGCCCTAACAAAGCGGCACACGGCCCTAACAAAGCGGCACACGGCCCTAACAAAGCGGCACACGGCCCTAACAAAGCGGCACACGGCCCTAACAAAGCGGCACACGGCCCTAACAAAGCGGCACACGGCCCTAACAAAGCGGCACACGGCCCTAACAAAGCGGCACACGGCCCTAACAAAGCGGCACACGGCCCTAACAAAGCGGCACACGGCCCTAACAAAGCGGCACACGGCCCTAACAAAGCGGCACAAGGCCCTTTCGTGTCTGAACCAGAAGAATGAACTTGGTTTTGAGGGTTGTGATCATAATGCTACGTATCACTGAGCCACCTGATTGCGGCTTTATTTCACGTTAGTAGTTTAACTGGGGATTTACAGAATGTGCTGAATGAGAATTGGATCACAAGATACGCAGACACCCTAAGCTTCATAATATTCACTAAGACAAAGCCCTTGAACACAGCAAACAATGTACCGAAGACAAAAGAAGGGGGTGGATTCACAAAGGTGATTCATGGGACGTACACAACACAGCACATACACTAATTACACGGTGTATAAAATATGCATTTGATATGCAATTTCACCCCCAAAAAAAAAAAAAGGATGGCATTTGTTTAATCTGCAGCTACGTCAAACTGATTAGTTTACTCACTGATGGGGTGGTGCAGATCAAACTTCACGGTAGGGTTTATTACGAGGCGAGAAAGGTAGGGCAGAGTCCTAATGGATGTCCATGAACCCCCCCCCCCCAATTGGTGGCAGTGGAGTAGGTTTGAGGGGAGGGTGTTTTTCCCCTACCTCTGGGGTTATTCCCTCTATAGCAGAGGTCTTCAAACTGGGGGGCGGGCCCCCCTAGGGGGGCCTGAAGTGATCCCAGGGGGGGGCCCAGACTCTGGCCAAAATAAATATTATACAGATAAAACAAAAGCCTGCTAAGCAGAAGCATGTTATTTCAGTTTTAAAAAGGTACAGTACTTAACTACAATGTTTAAATAGGTTTAGACATAATTAAACATTGCCATGTTTATAAAATAATTGTGAAAAATTCTGAGGGGGGCCCAATGATTTTTATTTTTCAACTGGGGGGGCGCGGCATTAAAAAGTTTGGAGACCTCTGCTCTATAGGAACCTGTAGTAAGTTGGCTCTGTGTATACTATTTCAAAGTAAGAAATAGTGTGCACAGAATCCAAGGGTTCCCCTTAGAGGTAAGATAGTGGCAAAATTAGATAATTCTAACGCTCTATTTTGTGGTAGTGTGGTCGAGCAGTAGGCTTATCAGAGGGTAGTGTTAAGCATTTGTTGTACACACACAGGCAATAAATGAGGAACACACAATCAAAGACTTACTCCAGGCCAATAGGTTTTTATATTGAAAAATATATTTTTAGTTTATTTTAAGAACCACGGGTTTAAGAATAGAAGTAAATACATAAAATGCAAAGTACTCCACACAGGTAAGTTAGGAACTTTGAATAAAAGCAATATCATATACAGTCTTTGTTAAAACTGCAATAAGCTATTTTAGTGGAAAGTGTAAAAATCAACAGTTCCAGGGGGAGGTAAGTGAAGGGTAGTTTGTGAGGTAAGTAAAATACTTACAAGTCTCAGTTCCTGGGCATAGGCAGCCCACCGTTGGGGGTTCAAGGCAACCCCAAAGTTACCACACCAGCAGCTCAGGGGCGGTCAGGTGCAGAGGTCAAAAAAGGTGCACAAAACACATAGGCGCCTATGGAGAACAGGGGGGCTCCGGTTCCAGTCTGCTAGCAGGTAAGTACCCGTGCCCTCGGGGGGCAGACCTGGGGGGTGGGGGGGGGGGGGGGTGGGGGGGACAAGTAGGGACACGAAACACACCCTGAGCGGCACAGGGGCGGGCGGGTGCCAAGCAGGCGTCGTGTTTTTGATAAGAAACAATGGAGGGACCCGGGGGTCACTCTAGCGGTGGAGGCAGGCACGGGGGGGGTTCTTCTCGGGACAGCCACCACCTGGGATAGGCAGAGGGTCGCCTGGGGGGTCACTCTTTCACTGAGGTTCGGTTCCTTCAGGTCCCGGGGCTGCGGGTGTAGTGCCTGGTCCAGGCATCGGGTCCTTTGTTACAGCCAGTCGCGGTCAAGGGGAGCCTTTGGATTCTCTCTGCAGGCGTCGCTGTGGGGGTCCAGGGGGATCTCTCGGACTACTCACGGGGTCGCAGTCGCCAGGGAGTCCTCCCTGTGGTGTTGATTCTCTGAATCTTGAGCCGGGCGCGTCAGGTGCAGAGGGTGAAGTCTCACGCTTCCGGCGGGAAGAGTGAAGTCCTTTAAAGTTGCAAGAAAGTTGCAAAGTTGTTGTTGAAGTTGAGCAGAGCCGCTGCTCACAAGAGTTTCTTGGTCCTTTGGTTCAGGGCAGTCCTCTGAGGCTTCAGAGGTCGCTGGTCCCTGTTGGATGAGTCATTGGTTGCAGGTTTTTTAATCAGGAGACAGGCCGGTAGGGCTGGGGCCAAAGCAGTTGTCGTCTTCCGTCTTCTCTGAAGGGCTTGTAGGTCAGCAGTCCTCCTTCTTTGTTAAGGTTACAGGAATCTGATTTCCTGGGTTCTGGGGTGCCCCTAAATACTAGATTTAGGGGTGTGTTTAGGTCTGGGAGGGCAGTAGCCAATGGCTACTGTCCTGGAGGGTGGCTACACCCTCTTTGTGCCTCCTCCCTGAGGGGATGGGGGCACATCCCTATTCCTATTGGGGGAATCCTCCAAAACTAAGATGGAGGATTTCTCAAGGCAGGGGTCACCTCAGCTCAGGACACCTTAGGGGCTGTCCTGACTGGTGGGTGACTCCTTGTTTTTCTCATTATCTCCTCCAGCCTTGCCGCCAAAAGTGGGGGCAGTGGCCGAAGGGGCGGGCATCTCCACTAGCTGGGATGCCCTGGGGCGATGTAACAAAAGAGGTAATCCTTTGAGGGGCACCGCCAGGTGTTACAGTTCCCGCAGGGGGAGGTGAGAAGCACCCAGTACAGGCTTTGTTCCTGGCCACAGAGTGACAAAGGCACTCTTCCCCATGTGGCCAGCAACATGTCTGGTGTGTGGCAGGCTGGCAGAAACTGGTCAGCCTACACTAGAAAACGGACTGGTATTCAGGGGGCATCTCTAAGATGCCCTCTGGGTGTATGTTAGAATAAATTGCACACTGGTATCAGTGTGCATTTATTGTGCTGAGAAGTTTGATACCAAACTTCACAGTTTTCAGTGTAGCCATTATGGAACTGTGGAGTTCGTGTTTGACAAACTCCCAGACCATATACTCTTATGGCTACCCTGCACTTACAATGTCTAAGGTTTTGCTTAGACACTGTAGGGGCATAGTGCTCATGCACCTATGCCCTCACCTGTGGTATAGTGCACCCTGCCTTAGGGCTGTAAGGCCTTCTAGAGGGGTGACTTACCTATGCCACAAGCAGTGTGAGGTTGGCATGGCACTCTGAGGGGAGTGCCATGCCGACTTAGTTATTTTCCTCCCACCAGCACACACAAGCTGTGAGGCAGTGTGCATGTGCTGAGTGAGGGGTCCTTAGGGTGGCATAAGACATGCTGCAGCCCTTAGAGACCTTCCCTGGCATCAGGGCCCTTGATACCGGGGGTACCAGTTACAAGGGACTTATCTGAGTGCCAGGGCTGTGCCAATTGTGGAAGCAAAGGTACAGTTTAGGGAAAGAACACTGGTGCTGGGGGCTGGTCAGCAGTGACCCAGCACACTTTCAATCAAAAAACTTAGCATCAGCAAAGGTAAAAAGTTAGGGGGTAACCATGCCAAGGAGGAATTTCCTTACAGAACCCCAGAAAAAACCCCTGTGAGAGGGTGTGTGTTGTTGTCCCTTGGTATATTAATGGGAGACTTCGGAAGTACAAAGCTTAGAGGCCGATTTCAATTGAGACGTAGGGAAAGTACCACTGGAGGCAGGGGATCGTAGCGCCCTCACAGACTTCGCCACCTCATTGTCCCTCTTAATTTTCGCCAACGCCTGACTGACCTGTGGGCTGAACAGGTGTTCCTTATCTAAAGGTACATTTAATATAGACTACTGTAGCTCCTGCTTGAAGCCTGAAACACATAGCCACGCATGTCTGCGCAAGAGGACACTGGTGTTCATTCCTTTCGGTGCTGTGTTGGCTGAGTCTAAAGCACAGCGGCTGGAGCTGATGCTCCTCTGGAAGGTACTGGAGAAGCTCCTCCATTTCACCCCTGTGGGCACGATCTTATCTGGCAACTAAGCCTTGTGTGTTGACTATCCGCCAGTGACTGGCCACGTGTGCAGCAACACGTTTGCCAGAAGCATCTATAAGCTTACTTTTCTTATCAGGAGGTAGAGCGGATTGTGAGTTCGCTCTTCTTCTGGTGCTGGACACCTCCAGGGAGTCGGCAGGAATGTGAATCTTAATAGAACCTGGGTCGGCCGTGGAAGCCTTGTATTTTCTCTCTATCCGTGGAGGGCAAAATGCATACTCTGGCGGGGGTCTTGGAAAATATCGTCTGCATGCCTCAACATACCTTTCAACATAGGTAGGTATTGTGTGGACTGATATGGGGCAGCGAGTGTCTCAAGAAAGGAAATCATCCTCAATGGGATCTTTGTGAAGAGGCACCTGTGGGCATGTGGCCCACCTCATGATTATTCATGAGGTGGGTCATTGCGACCCCATAGCGAGTTGCAGTCGGTGTCTGAGACACCGTACTGCATACCAATTTGCGAGGTGCAAATTGCAAGTCGCATGGACTCGCACTTTGCACCTCGCAAATTGGCGTTTTGCTACATCTGGCCCCAGATGTTCTGCCCATCTTTAAGGAATGATGAAACTTGCTATCGCTATGTTTTTTGGAGAGGTGCTTGATCCTGATAATATCACCCACACATGTTGATTGTGGCGACTGCTTTTCTTTTCTAATGATAAAATGTTATCTTGTTTGTTTTTAACAGATCTGTGGAGGCCACCTTTCTCAAAAGGCTTTATAATAATAGCTCTCTCTCTTTTCCCCCTTAAATAACGTAGGTGCAAATCAGTTGTGGGAATCCTCCCCCCTCAACATTTCAAATGAGGTTTTTTTTTTTTAACTAAGTGGTATCGTCCGGTGGCGATGGTCTAGCTGGGTATATGTCTGTGTCTATGTAAGTGTCAACATCACAGAGACGAAGGGTCTGTGTCTGGATGTAAATGGGGAATCTCGTCGTTCCCTATGTCCTCTGTGTAATGAAAAGATTACGGTGAGTCTTGGGGAGAGATGTCAAGAGGGTCACCATGAGATCGTAGAGAAGGAGTTGGTGGTGAAGTAATTGGTGGTGTAGATGTAGGAAGAGGTGGGTGGATGTCTACCAAGTCCTTTTCCATTTTGCTCGGTTTGACTGGAGGCGGTGGTGGATTAATAACCTTCTTGAAAGAAAGCAGCCTCTTACCTGGGGTAGTAACCACCGCTTTAACTAGCACTCTCCCCCTGTGTGTGGCTGTTTATGCAGCTGTGACTGCTTGGCATAAAGCGGGTGCTTCATTTTGTGAAGTATGGGCTCAGGGGATGTTATCTGCTCTGAGGCTGCATAGAAAGTGAGCTTCTTCAGCAAGGAAGCTCTCTTTATTCTTGGTGCTGAAGTGGTCTGTGCTGAGGCACAAAGTATTTTGGTGCAGAAACAACCACTGCAGAGTGACATGGTAAGTTTTGGTGCAGAGGCGGGTGGTGCTAGGGTCGGTACAGAGGTAGAAGGCATACGTTTTGGCGCCGAGCCTGAAGGCGGGACATCTGACAGTTATTCAATGCCTGCCATGGCCATAGAGCAGTGGCAGCTCGATAGCCTTTGCACCCACATTTGTGTTTTTTTTTGGCGGAAGCAGGGCGCTTACTCACTGTTGGTTGACCTATAGGAATTTCCTGCATCTCGAGCATGCTGTTGGCATCTGAGTCCGAGACTTGAGTGGGGAAAGCCTCCTCCTCAGCAGCTGAGGCTTCCTAGAGTTCCTGCCGCTGCTCGGTGTCTGAAATGGTATCCTGGATACTGAAGATGTTGGGTGTTTCCTCGAAGCTCTGCTGCTGCGTTTCTTGGCAACAAGCTTGCCGATCAGAGTCTTTCGAGTGGAAAGACCAGTAAGCTTCACAGTCTTCTTCTCAATGATCCAGCGATTGAGAAAGGTTGCAAATCTCATGGAGACTGGTCCTCGGAAAGTTCGAGAGACACTTCGGACAGAAACAGAATGGCGTGCTTTCCATCAGGACTTTATTCTCCAAGGTGTGGAATAGAGAAAATGACGGCCTTAAGTCGAGAAGAGTCAATTGGGATAAAATTTTCTTCGGTCACCCGCATTCAATAACAATACCAACAGATTGGAGGTTTCCTGAACAGTAAAAGGCCTACTGGGGCCCCCGAACCGGAGTACACTGAAAACACAACCTGACTTGAAGGCGGACGAAAACAATCTGAAGATTGAGTCGATGCCCAAGTGCATTAACTGCAAAAGGAGGAGTCAATATACCTGGTGATTCAAGACTTTTCAAACAAAAACAACTTGCAACCTTCCAAACCCAAACTGGATGGCGGAAGTATGCAGCGCATGTGTATCTACAGCCACATGTCATCAAACATACCATTTCATCATCATCATCATCATCATCATCATCATATAAAACATTGCTTAGATGCTACTATCTGGTGATTCATACTCACAATTATATGTACAATTCAGCACTGCTCTAGAATGTACGATGGGTCTGTGAGGCTAAGTGCCCACTCCCAAGGTTTGTGATTTGCAGGTCACAAGTTCAAATCCTCACAGATTACCCTAGGCTTTCATCCTTCGGAGGCTAATAAATTGAGAGTCAGCACAGTGGGCAACATCAAGATCGAATAGCTACAGAGCTTTGCAAGAGTAAACCTGTGGTTTTAAGCACTTCATAAAAACAAGGTAATATAAATTTGGCAATGAAACTGGGGAGAAAAGGTGTAAGGAAATGCCTCCTTGGCATGGTTACCCCCTGACTTTTTGCCTTCGCTGATGCTATGTTTTGAATTGAAAGTGTGCTGAGGCCTGCTAACCAGGCCCCAGCACCAGTGTTCTTTCCCTAACCTGTACTTTTGATTCCACAATTGGCACACCCTGGCACTCCGGTAAGTCGCTTGTAACTGGTACCAAGGGCCCTGATGCCAGGGAAGGTCTCTAAGGGCTGCAGCATATCTTATGCCACCCTGGGGACCCCTCACTCAGCACAGACACACTGCTTGCCAGCTTGTGTGTGCTGGTGAGAACAAAACGAGTAAGTCGACATGGCACTCCCCTCAGGGTGCCATGCCAACCTCACACTGCCTATGCAGTATAGATAAGTCACCCCTCTAGTAGGCCTTACAGCCCTAAGGCAGGGTGCACTATACCATAGGTGAGGGCACCAGTGCATGAGCACTGTGCCCCTACAGTGTCTAAGCCAAACCATAGACATTGTAAGTGCAGGGTAGCCATAAGAGTATATGGTCTGGGAGTCTGTCAAACACGGACTCCACAGCACCATAATGGCTACACTGAAAACTGGGAAGTTTGGTATCAAACTTCTCAGCACAATAAATGCACACTGATGCCAGTGTACATTTTATTGTAAAATACACCCCAGAGGGCACCTTAGAGGTGCCCCCTGAAACCTAATCCAACTACCCGTGTAGGCTGACTGGTTCTAGCAGCCTGCCACACTCGAGACATGTTGCTGGCCACATGGGGAGAGTGCCTGTGTCACTCTGTGGCCTGTAACAAAGCCTGCACTGGGTGGAGATGCTATCACCTCCCCCAGGCAGGAGCTGTAACACCTGGCGGTGAGCCTCAAAGGCTTACCCCCTTTGTTCCAGCACCGCAGGGCACTCCAGCTAGTGGAGTTGCCCGCCGCCTCCGGTCACGGCCCCACTTTTGGCGGCAAGGCCGGAGGAGATAATGAGAATATCAAGGAGGAGTCACTGGCCAGTCAGGACGGCCCCTAAGGTGTCCTGAGCTGAAGTGACTAACTTTTAGCAATCCTCCATCTTGCAGATGGAGGATTCCCCCAATAGGGATAGGAATGTGATCCCCTCCCCTTGGGAGGAGGCACAAAGAGGGTGTACCCACCCTCAGGGCTAGTAGCCATTGGCTACTAACCCCCCAGACCTAAACACGCCCTTAAATTTAGTATTTAAGGGCTTCCCTGAACCTAAGAATTTAGATTCCTGCAACTTACCGAAGAAGAAGACTGCTGAGCTGAAAACCCCTGCAGAAGAAGAAAGAAGACACCAACTGCTTTGGCCCCAGTCCTACCGGCCTGTCTCCTGCCTTCTAAAGAAACCTGCTCCAGCGACGCTTTCTCCAGGACCAGCGACCTCTGAATCCTCAGAGGACTGCCCTGCTTCAAGAGGAACAAGAAACTCCCGAGGACAGCGGCCCTGCTCCAAAAAGACTGCAACTTTGTGTCAGAGGAGCAGATTTAAAGACCCCTGCAATCCCCGCAAGAAGCGTGAGACTTGCAACACTGCACCCGGCGACCCCGACTCGACTGGTGAAGAAACAACGCTACAGGGAGGACCCTCCGGCGACTCCAAGACCGTGAGTAACCAAAGTTGTCCCCCCTGAGCCCCCACAGCGACGCCTGCAGTGGGAATCCCGAGGCTCCCCCTGACCGCGACTGCCTGACTCTAAAATCCGGACGGCTGGAAAAGACCCTGCACCCGCAGCCCCCAGCACCTGAAGGATCGGAACTTCAGTGCAGGAGTGACCCCCAGGAGGCCCTCTCCCTTGCCCAGGTGGTGGCTACCCCGAGGAGCCCCCCCCCTTGCCTGCCTGCACCGCTGAAGAGACCCCTTGGTCTCCCATTGATTTACATTGCGAACCCGACGCTTGTTTGCACACTGCACCCGGCCGCCCCTGAGCTGCTGAGGGTGTACTCTGTGTGGACTTGTTTCCCCCCCCGGTGCCCTACAAAACCTTCCTGGTCTGCCCTCCGAAGACGCGGGTACTTATCTCCTGGCAGACCGGAACCGGGGCTCCATTGAAGCCTATGCGTTTTGGGCACCACTTTGAACTCTGCACCTGACCGGCCCTGAGCTGCTGGTGTGGTGACTTTGGGGTTGCTCTGAACCCCCAACGGTGGGTTACCTTGGACTCCAATCTTAACCCCGTAGGTGGTTTACTTACCTGCAAGAACTAACAATACTTTACCTCCCCCAGGAACTGTGAAAATTGCACTGTGTCCACTTTTAAAACAGCTTATTGTGTTTTATGTAAAAAGTATATATGCTATTGTAATTATTCAAAGTTCCTAGAGTACTTACCTGCAATACCTTTCAAATGAGATATTACATGTAGAATTTGAACCTGTGGTTCTTAAAATAAACTAAGAAAATATATTTTTCTATAACCAAACCTATTGGCCTGGATTTGTCAGTGTGTGTTCCTCATTTATTGCCTGTGTGTATGTACAACAAATGCTTAACACTACTCCTTTGATAAGCCTACTGCTCGACCACACTACCACAAAATAGAGCATTAGTATTATCTCTTTTTGCCACTATCTTACCTCTAAGGGGAACCCTTGGACTCTGTGCATACTATTCCGTACTTTGAAATAGTGCATACAGAGCCAACTTCCTACAAAAGGAAACCATGCTAGAGTAAACCACTCACATCGAGAAGACAGGCTTTCCTTGAAAGAGGACAGATAGGAAGAGTTACACGAGGGGGAGGTAGATATCCCAAAAACCTGATGCTTAGTATTCAATGCTCTGACTCAAGGTAAACAAGTAGCTGAAGGATGACCCACATCTTCTGAACAGTGTGCACATCAACAAAGGTGGATGGGTGGGGAGATCAGCAGTTACTTGTTACTTTAGGAAGTTATTAGGGTAGCAAGACTCACTATGGCCGTGTCTCCACAAGTCTAGGTGAGACACAATGGAGCGAAAATAACACTTCCATGATATGCCTGGCTTTCATTCTAGTTTCTCAGCATTTCTGGGTGCAAGGAGAGACAACTTAGTTTGACCCAAGACTGCTCTAAATCTCTTAAACGCACCCCTAAGGTTAAAAATCTTCCATTACACTCAACACAGAGCAACCAAGTAAAAGGGTTGCTTTATAGTGCCAAAGTATTCTTCACGAAATGCCTCAGTGTTTCAATAAGGTCAGAGGGGCACAGTCGGCGTCTGATTCAATGGACAGTTCACGGAAGACTAGCTACTGTCCAAATGAGTTATGACAGTCCAGCTTCAGGACCAGTAATTATCTCTCTTGCCAAATTCTATCATCCAAAAATCATCCCTGAAGCCCATCATACATTGAGCACTCCTTCTCCCAGCAGGGATGACTAGCATCAACCAATATGGCCCTATTTCCACTATGGCCAAGAGAAGAAAAAAACATAACATTTCTCACCGGCCTAGCATGGGGTGACAGAGGTTGATGCAAAGGCCTATGTGGTGAGGGTGGAGTGAAGACAATGCATGCGCACCATTTCTTTCCACAATTCTTGATTCAAATGTATGTAAATGGTATTTGTACAGCGCAAGTCTAGCCAGACAACAGTGGCGAGCTGCACAGTGTAAAAGGCAAATTACAGTCAACAAATGATTGAAGTGGTAGGTGGGTTCTAGTAGCAGAAGTGGACTCTTACTGCACTGTGATGTAGTGTTCTTCAAAAAGGTGACTTATCAGCCATTTCCTACGTTGAGGCAGAGTTGGAGCAGTCCTGAACGTTCTAAGGATGCTGTGCAGTTCAGCTATGGTCAAGCTGGGCTGCAAAGTCCATCTGGTTGACTCCCTTGAGTGAATCTCCATGCACTGATCAGCCTAAGCAGGCCTTGCTTTGTCGTCTTGGTTATGGCTCCACTCCTCAGTATCCGTCAGTTCTGTTCCCTTTATCCAGGGCAGGCTACAAAGCAGGACTTCAGGCTTATCCCCCAGACTCTAGCAGTAAATACTTTTCCATGGGAAGCACGGACATGCAGATCCTGTTTCAACAGCAAAAACTGGTGCATCATAGGTTTTTAATGTGCTATGTGGATCGTTTAAGCAACAGCAGTTTGAAAGGCTAACAGATCATAGCTACAAAACGGTTAAATAAGCTACATGAACAGTCATCTAAAAAAAATTACGCCTCCATCTAAGGACAAGACGGTACAACTGAGCCATCTACAGGATACAAAATCTGACCACACCGGTACCACGCCTGATTATAAAGTGACCTGCAGGTCCAGAGTTAACTCTGCCACATACATTGCCCCTCATAAATCAGGCCTAAGACTATGACACAGGAAAGCTGGTTTAAACCATCCTACATACCACTTTTTGATGTGATCTTGCCTCTATATCACAACATTCTCCACCAAAGTAGAGCAAATAATGGAGGTGGTGAGGACGCCTCGCACAGTATACACTCAGTCGGCTCCCCAGTCCTCCAGTGCCTCGGGGAGGAGTTAACTAACAATGTCAAAATCTCAGGCACTAAGCATTCTATGTGGCCCACTGGGCAAATAAACATCACAAGGACTTCCCTGATTACAGCTAGAATCAACTCATCTTCTTATGTCAGCAGATGTACCATCATCTAAGGGGAAAAGATGCTCTTCTGTCACAACGTTCTTCATATTTAACATCTTCGGACTCCCTTTAATTTGCTTGTCCAAACCATTTCCTTTAAAATACTTGAACATATTCACTACAAACTAAACATTATGGTGTGATAAGGACCTTAAAACTCTTCAACAAAAAAATCATGGAGTCCACACATTAAAACAGTAGAGAAAAATGCCGACACCCATCAACAATAAGAGTGACCTGAACACATCTTCAACATCAGCAAAGCAGCTCCTACAACCTCCAAACAAAAAGATTCCAAGAGAAGCTCAAACTGAGGTTAATGATGGTAGTAGGATGCACAACGAACTTTGATCTTCCCAAAGGAGAAACCCTACTTCCATCTGCCAATTCCTAAAACTGGCAGTAGATTTCATACTTTGATGCAAAACCTTCTGTCAAGAATTCAAGACTCCTACAAGCACCAAAACACTCCAAACAGCTTGTGTTCTTACAGAAATAATCCAAGCCCGCGGATCACAGAATGGAATGACCTTGCCTCCCAAGTCTCCAACAAAGCCATGACAAACATACAGTTTTCTTGCAGAACACCTTTCTTTCCAAGTCGCCAAACTTCCAGTTAAAGAGAATCTCATCTCAAGTCCTTGCTTCTGAAGCAAGATTTAAACTGGCCATTCTGGCTCTAATGATTTCACGTATAGACAATGAGAATGCTCAGACTGTTGCAACCAGATCTAAACTCGCGCCTCCCAAAGGAGCAGCTCACCTGGTCTCACACACAAATATTACATCTAGGCTGATTCCCTTGTAATGTCCCTCAGCACATGAGACTGCAAGCATCGCCTACAAGATGATCTATCCGAAAAAAACTTCAATATACAACAAAATCCAAAGAAGCCAATCTGGTCTCAAATTGGACACTCCCAGGTTTGGAAAAGCTTACTCTTAATCTTTCGCTGGTAAGGCACGAAATGTCTAGAATGCATTCTAAGTACAGACACACGGTCAATCGGTGTCTTCAAAGGGGACATCAAACAGCACTCTCTAAAAGAAGGTTCAGAAGCTACATTCAATTGCGTTGACTGAACTAATCAAACAAGAGTTCTGGGTGTCTTTCCATCCTGTATGGCTATACAGGAAGTCCAGTTTATAATTTGTGCCTTTTTTCCACTTTTGCTAGTTTGCCACTTTGTAAATTGCCCTGCCACCCTGTGCTCAAAGGTCTCAAATCTACTGTGTGAAAGGGCCACTGACAAGGTGACACACTGCATTCCACTGATCAATCCGTAAAATACTACCTCTCATCCTAAAGGAACATTCACAGACTACAACATCGTGACCTAATCAAATATATACTGAAGTGTAGAAATCAGTAATGGGAGTCTGGTGGCTGGGCCTCCGCTTACCTGGCAGAAAAATTGAGAAACTTAAATCAAGCAGCAGAGGCTCCTTCGTTACGGTGGAGAAGCTTCGGCCCACTGCTGGAGTCAGAGATGAATATATGTAAAACAAAATTATAATAAAGCAATTAATAAAATTGCTTTATTATCGTTTTATTTTATGCGACGGAGACCAGTATTGCGGGCATGGCCATCGCTCGACAGAGTCAGAGGAGTGATGTGCACAGGGCACTGCAAGTGCGCATGTCGATTTGGCCGGCTGTCTTAGGCGGGCCATACCGACCTGCGTGCTTGAATATCTCCAGGTTTGTTGAATGGAGAATAGCAAGCACAGGCTCCCAACCCTATTAGAGTGTAAAACCAACACCCTCTGTCAAATCCTGGTGCCTCTCTCATGCTGGGTAATGCCAGCATGAGAGCAGCGTCTGGATAGGCACAGGGGCGTCTGGGAGCCTGTGCATCGGGAGTTGGATAACACCAAGGCGGCGTGACGCAGAACAGTTTCTTTTTTTGCTTTATTATTGCCCCCCCGTTGCCCACCACCTTTCCCTCCTAGCAGCCGCTACTACAATCAACAGAAGCAACATTAAGCCATTATGAAAAGACAATCAAAATTCCTTATGTTCAAATATCTTGAAAAAATCTGGAGTTAAGAAAAACAATACATTTTAAAAACCAAGTGCAAACCCGAGTGATACATACCCATTGAACCCACTGACAATCTTCAGAATCCGCTCTTTCATTTCTTCATATGGAATGTACTCCACATTTGGATTTGTGGGGCCTCGGGCCTCAGGAGCCGAGGACTTGAAATCTTCCATCACTTTCTCCAGTTTAAAAATAAAGTAGGCTTTGATCTGAGACCACTGAAACCTAAGTAGTTAAAAGCAAATTTATATTTTTAATTATTAATGTAAAAACAAAATATTCATACTGTAGGTATGAGACATGAATGACACACCCACTGCACCCTGGCATGGTTTTCTTGCAGGTTTAAATGAAAGACAAGCATTGGCAAAGCCCATAGGTTTCACCTATGCAAGCGATATTTGCTCTGCCAATGTGTTTTAGCCATGTTGTACACACCGGTGTGGCTGCTGTTCAGCGTGGCTAAAAGTTAGTGGCGTGGTGCAGAGTGGCGGTACCATGGAGTAGAGGGTCAGAGTGGAGTAGAATAATGTACCCCCCAAAAAAATGGCAGTGTAGAGTGGCTTAGAGTAAACTGTTGTAGAGTGGAGAAGAGGGACAGTGACATGGATTGCAGAGACAGAGGAGCGGAGCAGCGGCCCATTACTTTTGATCTCCCATTAACGCTTCAGACTGTTTTCAAAACTTTACTACTACCGCCAACTACTTTTTGAGTCTCTATCCACTGCCATTTGATATGGGCTAATGGCGGTCAACATCTTACGCACCCCCACTGTGGGTTGTGCTTTGTGACTGCAAAAGAGGAGAGGAGCCACTAAATGTATTTCCCCCCCACTGCACCCTTACTCTCAGGCCATCTGGCAGCTCATCTCATGAAGGTCAATTCACCAAAATGCTAGGGGTAGCGGAAATGAGATCACACGCCCTTTGACCTTCAATTTCACACACGCATTCTTGCACACACCCACCCTTTTACACTTACACACTCACAAAAACACTCTCCTACAAGCATGCACACAGCATATATTTAAAAGCCCTTTTCTTCCCCTTACCTCAGCTGCCAGGGAAGGCTATATTCCAGCTCATTATACTCCATTTTTCATTACACCAACAGTGAATAATGAAACATTCACTATTAGTGTAATAAAAACGTTGACGGAAAACACAGTGGAGCCCCAACCAACCACTAGGGAAGCTGCCACTATGTTCCTGGCACGGATGTTCCCACGTCTGAGGCCAGAGGACACAAAGACAGTGCCAGGGGTCACAAAGGACAATCCAGGGATAGTAACTGCGACCCCTGGTGACGAGTAAATGAAGTCCATGGCTCCTCTCTTCGTCGGGGGACTAAAAGCTGCTTCTCCCGTCCCATGCTAGATATTACTGCTGTATCATGGGAATTTCAGGTAGAATTAATTTTCTGCCTCCACAATTTCAAGAGGATGCCATAGGAATGATGGTGGGCATTACATTTCGGGCCAGAGTACCTATGAGCATTTTCACCAATAGGCACCATGTAAGACAGTGTAGAAAAAGCTAAATCTGTCACTGGGACTAACATCTGATGTCATCTTTATTTCCCAATGGGACAGAGTGGAGTAGAGTGTCGGAGAGGGGGGAACGGCACAGAGTGGAGTGTCGGAGAGGGGGGAACGGCACAGAGTGGAGTGTCGGAGAGGGGGGAACGGCACAGAGTGGAGTGTCGGAGAGGGGGGAACGGCACAGAGTGGAGTGTCGGAGAGGGGGGAACGGCACAGAGTGGAGTGTCGGAGAGGGGAACGGCACAGAGTGGAGTGTCAGAGGGGGGAACGGCACAGAGTGGAGTGCCAGAGGGGGGAACGGCACAGAGTGGAGTGCCAGAGGGGGGAACGGCACAGAGTGGAGTGCCAGAGGGGGGAACGGCACAGAGTGGAGTGCCAGAGGGGGGGGAACGGCACAGAGTGGAGTGCCAGAGGGGGGGGAACGGCACAGAGTGGAGTGCCAGAGGGGGGGGAACGGCACAGAGTGGAGTGCCAGAGGGGGGGGAACGGCACAGAGTGGAGTGCCAGAGGGGGGGGAACGGCACAGAGTGGAGTGCCAGAGGGGGGGAACGGCACAGAGTGGAGTGCCAGAGGGGGGGGAACGGCACAGAGTGGAGTGCCAGAGGGGGGGGAACGGCACAGAGTGGAGTGCCAGAGGGGGGGGAACGGCACAGAGTGGAGTGCCAGAGGGGGGGGAACGGCACAGAGTGGAGTGCCAGAGGGGGGGGAACGGCACAGAGTGGAGTGCCAGAGGGGGGGGAACGGCACAGAGTGGAGTGTCAGAGGGGGGAACGGCACAGAGTGGAGTGTCAGAGGGGGGAACGGCACAGAGTGGAGTGTCAGAGGGGGGAACGGCACAGAGTGGAGTGTCAGAGGGGGGAACGGCACAGAGTGGAGTGTCAGAGGGGGGAACGGCACAGAGTGGAGTGTCAGAGGGGGGAACGGCACAGAGTGGAGTGTCAGAGGGGGGAACGGCACAGAGTGGAGTGTCAGAGGGGGGAACGGCACAGAGTGGAGTGTCAGAGGGGGGATCGGCACAGAGTGGAGTGTCAGAGGGGGGAACGGCACAGAGTGGAGTGTCAGAGGGGGGAACGGCACAGAGTGGAGTGTCAGAGGGGGGAACGGCACAGAGTGGAGTGTCAGAGGGGGGAACGGCACAGAGTGGAGTGTCAGAGGGGGGAACGGCACAGAGTGGAGTGTCAGAGGGGGGAACGGCACAGAGTGGAGTGTCAGAGGGGGGAACGGCACAGAGTGGAGTGTCAGAGGGGGGAACGGCACAGAGTGGAGTGTCAGAGGGGGGAACGGCACAGAGTGGAGTGTCAGAGGGGGGAACGGCACAGAGTGGAGTGTCAGAGGGGGGAACGGCACAGAGTGGAGTGCCAGAGGGGGGAACGGCACAGAGTGGACTGTCAGAGGGGGGAACGGCACAGAGTGGAGTGCCAGAGGGGGGAACGGCACAGAGTGGAGTGCCAGAGGGGGGAACGGCACAGAGTGGAGTGCCAGAGGGGGGAACGGCACAGAGTGGAGTGCCAGAGGGGGGAACGGCACAGAATGGAGTGTCAGAGGGAACGGCACAGAATGGATGTCAGAGGGAACGGCACAGAATGGATGTCAGAGGGAAACAGAGAATAGTGTGTCATGGAGTGGCAGAGTTGTGTATTGGACTGGTATAGCGTGGAGTCGCATACAGTGGCAGAATGGGCTGGTGTAGAGTACAATGACGTAGTTTGTGGCTAGTGCTGAGAATGCAGCGGCAGAGTGGTACCGCGCAGAATAGCGTAGTGTGGTGCCTAGTGGAGGGGCAGAGCAGAGTGACGCAGTGGCAAAGAGTAGTGTGTCGCAGAGAGTGCCGTGGTGCAGAGAAGAGTGTTAGGGTGCAGTGGCGTACAGAGATGCAGAGTAGAGCAGTGGCGTAGAGTGGAGAGGTTAAGACTAGAGTGGCATAGGAGGCATGGCTTGCGCAGCCAACATTGTGGACGCTAATTAGCAGAACTTCGACTCATCGCCCCGTTATCATGCACTAAATAGCACCAAAGTTGGCCATCCAACCAACGTAAGCACGCACAAGTAATACCAGAGCTGTAGGCTTTTGTTTCACCCGAACAGCGGATCCAGACTGCCTGGGAACGGTGTGCAGTCGCACAGCGACCTTCACCCGCATGGCGTAGTGACCCACTGCACGATGGGACATGCTGTGAGGTTAGTGCCCCTGACCGTCACAGTCAATAATAGACAACTTGCTGGCAAAGAGGGCGATAATGCGGACGGGGGGCAAACCACAGTGAGAGGAAAAGCACGCGGGCACCAGCAGGACAGGGACCGCGCAATCGGTCGCCTGGCCGGGCCCTCCGACATTTGTGAAAGTGACCTGCCCAGACACCTGATGGAGTTCCCGGCAGTGACCAGACTGTGGCCTGTCGCTGCTGCCGGCCCAGGGAAGCTGCTGCTGGAGGGGTAGGTGGCACATGCAGTGTATGCCTGGAGGGTGCAGCCTGCCTTCAAGATTTCGCAGAGCCCGTGTGGGGATTCTCCCGCCCTGCATCTCTGGCCCCTTGAAGTGCAGGACTGCTGCACACTCAGCTAATGGAGGCCGCTGCAGTTGCTTACTGGGGCATGACAGCGTACACAGCAGTGCCTCTGGACCTGGACCTCGCAACTAAGTGTGGTGAGCAGCAAGGATTTACATTGACGCCGTACACTGCCTGAAACTGAGTTACTCCCTGCGGTGTGCGAGAGACCTGCCACCTAACAGAGCTGCTATACCCCTCCAAGCGGGTCCACCAGATTACACTGTGTGTACCCTCCAGTACCTCCAAGGGGCAGTGCATTTATCCCACGATGGACTGCTGGCACCTTGCCTGCTGCCCCTGCCTCCCTGGCCCCGCGGAGGCCTGCACTGATGAGTGTTGGTGCCATGTTCTCCCGAGACGGCATGGTTGTGTAAATACTGGGTCCATAGAAGACGAAAGCCTGTCTGCATATCTCACTGGGGAGGAGGTACGGACATTCCCTGTCTGCTCTAGAGTAGGCAGTACAATATCTCCCCACTCATCTGAGGAAATGGAACAGGCGTCTCAAACTATTATGGCTATCTGAAGACATCCCAATCAGAACTATACCAGCTCTTAGAACTCCGGAGTTTGTTAATTACTTGGTACTCCCTGCACCCGGCCTAATCATGCATCATCCACAGAGAGGTAAATAGGCACGGAGACGGGGCCAGAGCTGCTTGTGCTGCAGTGTGCTAGACTCCCTCAGCAACAGATAAGGGGGTTCTGTTGCACTGCCCAGCCCACTGCCACCTGCTGCAGCTGTGAGCCTCGGCACCACAGTGATGGGCCACCTGCGCTCCACAGGCCACAGTACCACCACAAAAGCCAGGCCACCCCTGAAAATGGCTGCCTCACCAACAGCAAAAAAACACAAAAAGCAACCTAACTCACTGGAGGATAAGCTGGACACAGTACTCCTAGCCACTGAACGTTCCATGACATCACTGGAGACTAAAATAGACACTGTTGCATCGGACCTTACCCTCCTATGTGCAAAGTTGCAGCGACAGAACAAACCATTGCAACACTGCAACCCAAGATGCAAAGCCTGGAGTCCTCATTACAAGCGTTGGTGAATTGTGTACAAATGCTAGAATGATGTGCTGAGGATGCAGAGGGAAGATCTTAGGAGTAACAACATGCGCGTGGTGGGTTTTACAGAGGGCACAGAAGGAGAGACCCAGTGCAATATGTGGAGACCTAGCTACGGGACCTTTCCCTGCAATGGCACTTTTGCATTTCTGCTACGTTGAGAGGGCCCACTGAGTACCCGCACGTAGGCCCCCGCCTGGCGCAAATCCACACCAAATGGGAATTAGCTTGCTTCACTACCGAGATTCAGTACTGAGAGAGAGATTCGGCGGCCGGCTGAAGTGAAGGTGGCCAACACCATGCTCTTCCCGGATTATAAAGCCACTGTCCAGCGTCTCCTTTCTTGCAGCTAAGTGTTGTCTATGCAAACTGGGCCTTAAAATACTCACTCCTCTTCCCAGAGAAGCTGCGCGTGATTGTCTGAGGTGCCACACACTTTCGCCACCTTGGAGGAAGTGTAGAACAGGCTATAAGAATCGGGCCTTCAGGCCAATCCTCCCCCTCGCCTGGAGATAGGTCGGAAGGCCAGTGGCAACGCAATCAGACACAACCGCAGACTTGTTACAGCCCTTCTGCTGTCCCTAATTTGGACCAAATAATTGCGGAACACCACAAAGCATTATAACAGGCAGCTACCCTGATGGACATCCAGTGTTGCTCCAGTCCAGACAACCTGGATTCCCCCTCGGATGCTACCCCACAGACGGCAGATAGATGATGTAGATGGAGATCAGGTTAAATGATACTAACTGACACACTTTGGGACCTGGGCAAAGACAGTGCACCAATCCACCAATAATCACCAATAGACACAAGACCCTCCATACGCAATAACCAGGCCAGACAAGACAAGCTCTACATATAATGGACAACAAGGGGTGATTTTTGCACAGTGAACTAGACAACCTTCTTCACTACAGGAGTTGGCCTTCGCTTTGCTGCCCACCATTGCGACGCAAGTTCTAAATATAGTTCGGGTGCACACTCGTTTTAACGCACTACTCTTTTGGTATCTGCTATGTTATTGCTTAATTGCAATGTTGTTTAATTTCCTCTCCCTAATGTTGCTGTTCCCTAGGAGACTCAAGACACTATACAGTGAAGACATTTTCGCTCCTCCCAGACCAACAACTCAGCACTACAGGTGGCACAAGGAATGCCATGCGTTCACGATCACCATTAAAGTGCTGAGATAGACTATGCGCGGAATACACACTCCTGCCAGACGATATGCTATCTACTCCTACCTTAGACGGCACAGTACACAAGTCACCTTACTACATGAAACATCTAATGGTGTTGGAGGCGGACAAACTACCGAAAAAAATGGTGTTGAATGCTTTACTCCACAAACTACTCTTCCTACATCTCTGGGTTGCTGATATGGATCCACCCTGGTACCCCGCTTACAGCAGAGCAAGAGGTCATAGATGACAAAGGCAGTTACGTGTTCCTTAAGGGGAGCTCAGACGGCAGGCACATACTCGTTGGAAGCATTTATGTCCCAAACACTCATCAGAACCCCTTCTTACACACACTGACAGTGGTGCTCTCTAGATGGAACGGTCTCCCCTGGCTGTTAGGGGGTGACTTCAACAGTGTCTTAGACACACATATGGACCGCTCATTCCCACCACTGCCCCGCACCACTGCATCCTCCAACGCTCTTGTGCCGACTTGTCTACATCCCTGGTGCCTCATGGACGTATGGCGACTCCAAAACAACTCTGCCAGTGTGTACCTTTTCTAGTAGGCCACACAGGGAGCTGCAACCAAGGGTGCTCGAGGACCCTGCATTTCGTGCCTCTGTGGGCAATAGGATTACAGGCTATTTTGATGTAAAAGCAGGCTCAACCAATGCACGCTATGTGGAGTGGGATGCCTTTAAGTTGACCCCCTCCCCCCCCATGGTCACTGCTTGGGGCTGACTTGGAGCATGTGCAGATGGTGGGACAGGGAAGTATGAGACACCAAGCATCAGCTGCTACTTTGAGACTGAGGTAATTCAGGGCTCAAAAAACCTACCTCTCAGTTGGAAGAAAAAAAAAAAAAAGGACAACTTCGCGAACGCTGCTTAAACTATGCAGCGCAGACAGAGCGGGCTCACTCCTTGCTTGTCTAATTTGCCAAGAACGACCACAACACCCCAATTCAGAGCTCCATTCAGCGACTGGCTCACTATTTTACGTACAACACGAGATTCAGGAGGCATTCTACTTACATTATGAGACACACTATAGATCCAACATAACATCCCTCCCAACTGCCGTTGACTCGTTGCTCTGCAAAACGCCCCTCCTGCGCATCACAGACCAAAAGACAGAGCTAGACAAGCCAGTCACACCAACTGAAATCCAAGATGCCATCAGTGCTGTAGCCAACAGGAAAACCCCTGGCCCAGAAGGGCTGGCAGAGGGGAAACGGCAAAGGTAGAGTAGAGTGTTGTAGAGGGGGAACGACAGAGTAGTGTCAGTGGGGAATGGCAGAGCGTGCACTGGAGTGGAGTGGGGCAGGGTAGAGGGCAGTATTGTAAAGTGGCATAGAGTAAAGGTGTACAGCAGTATAGAGTGTAGAGTAGATTAGAGAGGCATACAGTAGATTTGCGTAGAGTACAATGGAGTTGTGCATAGTAGATTGGTGTTGCCAAGACTGGCGGTGTAGTGGTGTAGAAGTAGCATGGCAAAGGGTAGAATGGTACAGGGTAGAGGATAGAGGTCTAGCATACAGTGGCGCAGCGTATAGTACTCATGGTGTGGTAGGTAGCACACTGCCATTACAGACAACACATTTTCAATTGAAATGACCATTACATTTGGCTAGACATACAGTTTTACTTATAAAACTATATAGTGCACAAACAAAAATGCATCACCTAGTGTAATTATTTGTTTTGAGCATATTAAAGTAGTTGTTTCCAACACAATTCAGACATTACACAAAATATTCTTCATTTGTGCGTTTGTAATTCTGCTATATTCTGAAAAACACAGTTCATTTAAACATCGTGTGCTAGAAAAAAAAACTCTTTCCTACCCCCAGTATCCAGCAAGATAGTCACATAAATCCTCTCACTTTGAAGTCGGAGAAAGAAAATTAAACAAGCACCATCAGAAGACAGCGCCTGACATTTGACCTTGGTCTTTGAATGCACAGCAAATGGAAGGATACATACAGTAAAGACATGGTTTAGGCAACGGGAAGGAGGAACTGAACCTGGAGACCCGAAAGCAAATAACGCTAGCAAATGTAAAGCCAGAAAGTGCGAGCTGCAAACCACAAAGCCAATGGTAAATCAACAAGAGGAATGCATGCCTAGGCGAACTTTATGAAAGTCCCCAATATGTCTTTTGCAAAGCAGACAGCTGGGCTGTCTGGTGGGCTGCAACCCAATGGCCCTTTTTAGGTCAAGCCTACCAGACAAAACAACTGTCTGGTTGCAGGGGGACGGGCCAAAATGGCAGCCGCGACAGATGCCTAGAGCGTAGGCTTCGTCTCGGGCACATTTATAAATCTTGAAGGGCGCTCCCGGAGACACCCCAAGCGATCGTGACATGCAGCGGAACCTCTCCGGAAACTAACGGGGGAGAAGAAGGAGAACAAGAAGGATCGTAAAGCTTCGATTGCTGAGATGCTGTGGGCGGCGACCGTTTGAGGCCTCACAGCCAACGTAAGCCAGGATCTTGAGTGGATCCTGGAGCCCGGAGAGGAGAGGGCGGCCCCAGAAGCCATCCACCGTACCAGCCGAGGGAAGACACCGAGAGGCGCGGTGAGTGGGGCGGAGGGAACCACCGGTGGGGAGGGACAGAACAGTGTGCGGCCCTTCCCCCCCCACCCCCTCTTCTGACCTTCGTACATCCGGTACTCCCCGGCTTCTGCTTATGTGAGTCCCTGAACGAGGAGCTGCTGTGAGAAACCGCAGAGGAGGGGTGCGGTGCTGCGCTCTGACCCCCCACCCCATCCCGCCTCCCCCCCCCCCCCAAGAAGAGCAGCTCGCAAAACAGGGGAAGCCGAGCTGCGCGCGGGCACATCGGGAGCCGCTCCGCATCAGGAAAAATTCACTCGGGCCCGGTGGTGCACCAGGAGCAGGCGAGGGGATAATATCTAACACCCCGCCAACATCGGAATCCTTCTCCCCCCTCAAGAGGGGTATCAACACCGCGCGTGGTGCGGGGGGGGGGGGGGGGGGGGTGAGGAACTGGGGAGGATTGAAATCCCCCCCCCACCCCCGCCCTGTTTTTCTCCCCCTCCCTCGTCTCCGCCCGCGGCCACAGCAGTGGGGAGGAGCCGGACAACAGGTGAGATGGGTGAGGTGACCCTGCGCATGGCCCAGGAAACTCGCTTTTGGCTCTGACTTAACAGTTGCTTGAAACCTACTCACTCACTGTACCGCACAACCACTGCGCGGTACAGACGGACCTGGACTACTCAACATCTGGAAACCCCACACCACGTAGTGGGTGCGTAGTGGGGAAAAAAGAACAGGCGCCCAAACAACGCACAATCATTCAGCCCTGAAGCATGTTTGAAGGTCAGCAACAGCGCGAAATTGCCGGGAAATCCAAATCTACGAAAGGCCAAGAACGAACTACGCCCGGACCGACACCAAAAGAACAGCAGCTAATACCAACTCTAAAACCTTTGGAAACCACTCTCCAGGCTCACTCAACTCAATTCGAGAAAGTATTGCAGGCAATTATGGACACTAAATCTTCTTTAGGAAACAGAAGAGACAGTATCGCAAGACCTAAATCTACTCAGAGTGGATCACCACAACTTAGTGGAGAGAGTAAAGAAAACAGAAGATTTGTTAAACGAGCTGAATCCAATGGCTATAGACAATCAAAAACAAATCCAACGACTAGACGCCGAGGTGAAGGTCCTATGGCGACGCGCTGAAGAAGCAGAAGGTAGATCCCGGCGCAACAACGTCCGCTTTCTAGGGTTTCCTGAGAAATTGGTAGAGCAGAGCACTGAAACATTCCTTGAACAATGGCTGCTCAAAGAAGTGCTAAACGGTGCACCATCTAAGTTCTTCTCCGTGGAAAGAGTGCACAGAGTCCCCGGGAGACAACCGGCTCCAGGTCAACCACTCAGACCACTGATAGCAAGATTCTTGAATTATAGAGACCGGGATGCAATACTACAGCAGTTCCGCAGCAAAGGCCCTTTCCGGTATGAGGATGTCGTCATTAATGCCTACCCAGATTTCACACAGGAGGTACAAAGACAGCACAACTCCTTTGTGAAAATTAAGCAACGCCTCCGGGAACACAATATTAAATATGCCCTGCTGTTCCCTGCTAAACTAAGAGTAATGACAGATGACCGTACCCATGAGTTCACCTCCCCAGGGGACACCTGGACGTGGATGAACGCTAAAGGGCTGGCTCAAACTCAGGAGGGCACGGGAGATGGAGAGGAATGGCTAACTTCGTCGACATGCAGGCGAACCAGGAAACGACCAAAGGGTCAGCCCACTGTAAAACAGGCAGCAGCCGAAAGGGCAAAAGTACTGAAGGAAGCATCCCTACATACACAGAACTCCTTTGAGGCATTATGGGCAAATCCCATTGACAATACAGACTCAGACTCCACGTTGTTGGAGGCGTTCAAGGGCCCGAAACTCACCCCTAGATCGGCGGATACACTGACTGAAAGATGAGACAGGCACCTCAACCGGTCTCAGCAACACACCGAATGGTGGCGAACTACAAGCAAGAGATCGACCAAACTAATCGGAAGACGCAATCATTGTTTATGAATAACAGTCAAATAATTTTTCTTTTTTTTTCTTTTATAACAATGCTTGCTGTCCTTGAACACAATACATCAATACATGGAAAGGGTATAAGTCAGGGAGCGCCCATACACACAAATACAGGTTATTTCTGTACAAGGATGTGGGCCCCTTATAAGAGCCACATCGGGTAGTCAATATTACCCCCCCCCCACCCAAAGGTATTCATACGGATACAGTTTTACATAAGTCGAAGTGTGTGGGGTAGGTTGTTACAAGTTTTATCTAGTTTGGGGGATTTAGTTGGGGTGGGTGGTGGAGGGGAGGGTTGCAATTTAGGTCAGGACAGAACACAAACCAAAGCGGAGCAGCTCAGTCTTAATTATAAACTTGAAAGCAATGGTTTGGACTCAGATGGGCGCTGAAAACTGGAGTGCGATACATGCAGATGCAACACACAATGACACATGGCTCAAACTGCAAACTACGCCACATATGGCTATGAAATAGCCACGTGGAATGTAAGGGGACTGGGCACGCCATGCAAAAGATCGAGTATTTGCCTGCCTTAGACGCCAGGGTATACATATTGACATCCTACAAGAAACACACCTACTAGAGACTGATTTACCAGAACTGCGGGGGAAATCGGGAGGACAGATTATAGGCACAACATACTCAGCCTACGCTAGAGGAGTATTGGTGTGGATAGCAGGTGGGGTCCCATATGTCCAAACCACACATAGGATAGATCAAGGGGGAAGATACGTGGTAATAGAGGGGCAACTAGATGGGAAACAACTAACGATAATAGGGATTTATGCCCCTAACAGTGCGACTGCTGAGTTTCTGGGCACGCTTACACCAGCATTATTAGTAAACCCCAAAGCCCCGACTATTTGGGGCAGAGACTTTAATAGTACACCAGATGCGTCACTGGACAGG
Source organism: Pleurodeles waltl (assembly GCF_031143425.1). NCBI lineage: Eukaryota > Metazoa > Chordata > Amphibia > Caudata > Salamandridae > Pleurodeles > Pleurodeles waltl. Next base: position 12,241,129 of record NC_090448.1, on the reverse strand, counting down.
TCAAATATACCCCCGAGAGGACTGACAAATAGGAACGCCATAGGTCCATTGTTGACATGGGCGGGCGACATGAGATTATACGATTTATGGCGCTTAAAACACCCCGAGCAGAGGGAATATTCATTCTATTCAATACCCCACAAGGTACATACCAGAATAGATATAATATGGGGAACCCTTAACTTATGCCCACGGATTAAAAAGATAGAATATCTGGCCAAAACTTTGTCAGATCACTCTACGTTGAGATTATCTCTAGACTAGGGCAGACAACGTTCAGTAATCCCTACCTGGCGTCTGCAGGTGGAGGCTCTCCAGGACCAGACGTTTGCAGAAGGATTGAACACAAAAGTGAGACAATACTGGGAAATAAATAAAGACACCACAGACACAAGAGCGGTAGAGTGGGACGCACATAAGGCAGTCGTCAGAGGGCATTGTATTTCAACCACCTGGGGGGTGAGGCGCACCCTACATGCGGAGGTTAGCAAATTGGGAAATGAGTTGAGGGAATTGGAGATTGCAGTGGCACAAAATGGGACACCATACTCAGCGCTAAAAGATGCGTGCACATAATACACGGAAGCGGACCTACGTCTCCGCCGGCACGATCATAAATAATCACCTGATGCGCATACAAACAGAGGGAGACAGATCAGGGAGGATGCTGGCGTGGCTCCTTCGTGAGAACCGACAGCAGACCCCCATAGGCACTATACGGCTAGATGGGGCAGAATGGTCAATACTCAAGAAGAGATCAATGGGGCGTTTAAGGATTATTATACAAACCTCTATATTAGACGCACAGATTGTTCTGCCCAACAACTGAGCGCCTTCCTCGCTGAGGCACCCCGTTATACACACTTTAATACATGAGGAGCAGAATGGATTTATTCCCAAACGTAATACATTCTTGAACATCCGGAGGCTGTTAAGTGTTATGGGAGATACCCCTTTGGAGGCGTTTGATGACGTTGTATTATCATTAGACATCAAAAAGGCATTCGATACATTAGGTTGTGACTTCCTGCTTGCCACAATGCAGGGCATGGGATTTGGCACCAATTACATACAGTGGGCACAGACATTGTACGCCAACCCTCAGGCTGGAGTGAAGACAGGAGGTGTTATATCCGACAGTTTCCCGATTAGCAGAGGCACAAGGCAGGGATGCCCTCTGTCTCCCTTATTATTCGCTATCGCAATGGAACCTCTGGCGACTCGATTGCGAGCCATGAAAGAAAGGTGGGGAATATTTAGGAGTGGATCACACCATATATTATCATTATATGCAGATGATGCCTTGATATATGTGCGAAAGGGATGGGAGGGGATACCCTCAGTGATCTCCCTACTGACTGAATATGTTGAAATATCAGGTCTAGTGGTAAACTGGGAAAAATCATGTCTGGCCTCCGGAGAGAAAAAAAAGAGTCTGCCCCCAGAGAGCGCCTGAAGTGGTGTTTCGACACATTCAAATACCTAGGGATATATATTTATCACAAAACCGAGGATCTTAGAGATGGGAACCTAGGGCGCGCACTAAATTCTATGAAAGGGTCACTGCGTTTCTGAGGTACACTGCCACTCTCACCGCTAGGCAGGGTAGCGGTGACGAACATGCTGCTTCTGCCCCGGCTCTTATATTACTTTGCGGCATTACCAGTCAAAGTCCCTAAGAGTTTTTTTTTTCTGGAACTAAACTCAGTTCTACTGAAGCTTATATGGGGAGGGGGCAGACCACGAGTGGCACTTGCCACACTGCAACGCCCAATCAACGTGGGTGGACTGGGCGCCCCCAATTTTGAACTATATTTTGCTGCCGCACAACTACAGTGGATACTGAACTGTATTCACAGACCTACACTGGAAGAATCTGCACGGGTGACAGCACAGTTGCGGGGAGTGGCACTAGTTACATGGCTAATGAACAAAACAGCGAAAAGTGCACCTGATAATTTATTAATGGTAACAGCACACGAGTGTTGGAAGAGATACTTACTAAAAAACCGCGGGGATACCCTTACTACCTGCTTATACCCCTGGGACTGATTCCTGGCTGGACGGGTGTGGCTGGAACACACTCGCTCTTAGCTTGGACGGAGGCGGGCATTCCGACAATAGGAGATTGTTTTGAAGAGGGGAAATTAATGTCATTTGAATCCATACAAGCCCTCACGCCAGTGAGCTCAGGGCAATTTATAGCCTATCACGCCATTTGTCATTTAATCAAAAAGACATGGATGGCAGGGGACCTAGAACCAGAGATCTCCCCTACACTACACCACATGCTGAAATATGACAAACAAAAGTTGTAACAAACTTATATAAAAATACTGAACAATCTTCCCGAACCTAAACTGGAGAATGTAAGGGAAAGATGGAACGCAGTCCTGCCGAATCAGATATCGCAGGAGGACTGGACGAAAGCACTATACCATACCCGTGGGGTGTTAAGAAATCCTAGATTTCGATACACTCAGTTCAACTACACACACCAGACATACTTATCACCAGCTAGGCTTAAACGCACGTTTTCTGAATCGGACTCAGGCTGCCCTCGTAACGCCCCATTGGCGCACTTTAACCATATGGTCTGGGAGTGTGCTCAGGTGAAAGAGGAGTGGAATGGAGTGGTAGAGGAAGTTTCAGAATTGACGGGTCACCCATTAGCAGTGGACCCCAAATCCTGTCTGCTAGGAGTGAGGGTGAGAGAAAAGAAACAGACATCTACATAAGTTCGCAGACTTCGCGTACGTAATGTATAAAAGACTGATAGCTATGAATTGGAAAGCGCCCAGAGCGCCAGAGGTGAAGGAATGGCATGCCCTGACCATGCGATGGACCCGTACAGAATACCATGTACTACGCAAGCTATCAGAGTCGGGCCAACTACATACAGGATGCGAAACCTGGGAAATATTAGTAACTAAACTAGAGGCTAAAAATGATGAGCGACCACCATGAACGGGACAATTTCATAGAAACAGGGATAGGGGAGACCTTGCCCTCCTCTGACAGCATATGGGAGATAGACGCACAAGCGCTAATAACATACAAGCAAGAGTAGACTTACACTGACCCCACAACATGCGCAGAAGATACGTAATAAAGTGTGCAGGGAGACAGGCGAATAAGGGATAGGTCAGGCGAGAATATAATCACACCCATGTGTTGTCAGATCACAAGGGGAAGTTCAGGATGAGTATACAACAAGAGTCTCGAAGTACAATATAGCCTCACCATACACCAAAATAGAAACCAATCCAATAGCTAGCCATCACAAACATAATATGCGACAAGAGGGAAGAATGCCGACAAGTTGTTGAATAGTTAATAACACAAGAATGATATTGCAAGACTCAGTTGCCCACCGCTGTAGCTATATATACTGAAAGAGGCAATTAGACCCAAGTTGTTTTTGTTTTGGTTCTTGAATGTAACATGTTATTACGGACCAACCAATTCCTATTATTGTACGAACAGAATTATTGCATAAATGGTCTGCATAAAAAAATTTAATAACATGTTTTTTTTTTTTTTTTAAACTGTCTGGTTGCAAAAGACCTATTGAGGGCTCACCGAAATCTTAAAGCCCACCCACTGGTTATTATTGGTTGGCACGGTCACACATTTCTTGATGGCTTTCAGTGTTGCAGCTGGTCTTGTGTTTGTCCATGCCCACAAAGTCCGTTTACCATCACTGACATTTATCAAACTATTTTTTCCTTTAGCTTAAGCATGCTCTGAGTGCATCTGTTTTTCTCTCAATGCATGCTTCACACTTTTCTCTTGCCAGAGTGCATTCTTCCCCTCACTCCACATTCTCTCCCGCCACCACTTCTTGTGTTCTTTGACCTTCATGTTGCTTCCACCTACATGCTCTTCAGTAGCATTAAAAACAAAAAAAAGAAATAAAGCTTTGGTGCATTTTTTGTGCCCGGTCCATCTTGGATCAGTAAATGAAAAAGAAAAGGAAAAGACCACCGTCCCCTAACCCCCCCCCCTCCCAAACAATGATTAAGCACATGCATGCATCTAGTTACAAAACGACACAGCCACATCCTAGCATCTTTTCTTTAGCCATTGTAAGGAAATGCCTCCTTGGCATGGTTACCCCCTGACTTTTTGCCTTTGCCGATGCTATGTTTTGAATTGAAAGTGTGCTGAGGTCTGCTAACCAGGCCCCAGCACCAGTGTTCTTTCCCTAACCTGTACTTTTGATTCCACAATTGGCACACCCTGGCATCCAGATAAGTCCCTTGTAACTGGTACCTCTGGTACCAAGGGCCCTGATGCCAGGGAAGGTCTCTAAGGGCTGCAGCATGTATTATGCCACCCTAGAGACCCCTCACTCAGCACAGACACACTGCTTACCAGCTTGTGTGTGCTAGTGAGAACAAAATGATTAAGTCGACATGGCACTCCCCTCAGGGTGCCATGCCAGCCTCTCACTGCCTATGCAGTATAGGTAAGACACCCCTCTAGCAGGCCTTACAGCCCTAAGGCAGGGTGCACTATACCATAGGTGAGGGTACCAGTGCATGAGCACTGTGCCCCTACAGTGTCTAAGCAAAACCTTAGACACTGTAAGTGCAGGGTAGCCATAAGAGTATATGGTCTGGGAGTCTGTTTTACACGAACTCCACAGCACCATAATGGCTACACTGAAAACTGGGAAGTTTGGTATCAAACTTCTCAGCACAATAAATACACACTGATGCCAGTGTACATTTTATTGTAAAATACACCACAGAGGGCACCTTAGAGGTGCCCCCTGAAACTTAACCGACTATCTGTGTAGGCTGACTGGTTCCAGCAGCCTGCCACACTAGAGACATGTTGCTGGCCCCATGGGGAGAGTGCCTTTGTCACTCTGAGGCCAGTAACAAAGCCTGCACTGGGTGGAGATGCTAACACCTCCCCCAGGCAGGAGCTGTAACACCTGGCGGTGAGCCTCAAAGGCTCACCCCTTTGTCACAGCACCGCAGAACACTCCAGCTAGTGGAGTTGCCCGCCCCCTCCGGCCCCGGCCCCCACTTTTGGCGGCAAGGCCGGAGAAAATAATGAGAACAACAAGGAGGAGTCACTGGCCAGTCAGGACAGCCCCTAAGGTGTCCTGAGCTGAGGTGACTAACTTTTAGAAATCCTCCATCTTGCAGATGGAGGATTCCCCCAATAGGATTAGGGATGTGACCCCCTCCCCTTGGGAGGAGGCACAAAGAGGGTGTACCCACCCTCAGGGCTAGTAGCCATTGGCTACTAACCCCCCAGACCTAAACCCGCCCTTAAATTTAGTATTTAAGGGCTTCCCTGAACCTAAGATTTTAGATTCCTGCAACTACAAGAAGAAGGACTGCCGAGCTGACAAACCCCTGCAGAGGAAGAACAGAAGACACCAACTGCCTTGGCCCCAGACTTACCGGCCTGTCTCCTGCCTTCCAAAGAAACCTGCTCCAGCGACGCTTTCCAAGGGACCAGCGACCTCTGAATCCTCTGAGGACTGCCCTGCTTCGAAAAAGACAAGAAACTCCCGAGGACAGCGGCACTGCTCCAAAAGAACTGCAACTTTGTTACAAGGAGCAGATTTAAAGACCCCTGCAACTCCCCGCAAGAAGCGTGAGACTTGCAACACTGCACCCGGCGACCCCGACTCGACTGGTGGAGAACAACCAACTCAGGGAGGACCCTCCGGCGACTCTCCGACTGTGAGTAACCAAAGTTGTCCCCCCTGAGCCCCCACAGCGACGCCTGCAGAGGGAATCCCCAGGCTCCCCCCGACCGCGACTGTCTGAACTCCATTTCCCGACGGCTGGAAAAGACCCTGCACCCGCAGCCCCCAGCCCCTAAAGAAACGGAACTTCTGTGCAGGAGTGACCCCCAGGAGGCCCTCTCCCTTGCCCAGGTGGTGGCTACCCCGAGGAGCCCCCCCCCTTGCCTGCCTGCATTGCTGAAGAGACCCCTTGGTCTCCCATTGAAACCTGAAGGAAACCTGACGCGTGTTTGCACACTGCACCCGGCCGCCCCCGCGCTGCTGAGGGTGTACTTTCTGTGCTACTTTGTGTCCCCCCCCCGGTGCCCTACAAAACCCCCCTTGTCTGCCCTCCGAAGACGCGGGTACTTACCTGCTGGCAGACTGGAACCGGGGCACCCCCTTCTCTCCATTATAGCCTATGGGTTTTGGGCCCCTCTTTGACCTTTGCCCTGACCGGCCCTGAGCTGCTGGTGTGATAACTTTGGGGTTGCTCTGAACCCCCAACGGTGGGCTACCTTGGACCAAAAACTGAAACCTGTAAGTGCCTTACTTACCTGTTGAAACTAACAATAACTTACCTCCCCCAGGAACTGTGAAAATTGCACTAAGTGTCCACTTTTAAAACAGCTTATTGTGTTTTATGTAAAAAGTATACATGCTAAAGTAATGATTCAAAGTTCCTAGAGTACTTACCTGCAATACCTTTCAAAAGAGCTATTACATGTAAAATTTGAACCTGTGGTTCTTAAAATAAACTAAGAAAATATATTTTTCTATAACAAAACCTATTGGCTGGATTTGTCTCTGAGTGTGTGTACCTCATTTATTGTCTATGTGTATGTACAACAAATGCTTAACACTACTCCTTGGATAAGCCTACTGCTCAACCACACTACCACAAAATAGAGCATTAGTATTATCTCTTTTTACCACTATTTTACCTCTAAGGGGAACCTTTGGACTCTGTGCATGATATTCCTTACTTTGAAATAGCACATACAGAGCCAACTTCCTACAGCCATGTTGTACAAATTCACCAAATATCAATAGCAAAATCTAAAGGTGCCAAAAGCAAGAACTACTGGCCAAGCTTGTTACGTTTGATGTGGCGCACAAATTCATGCAGTTCGAAAGGCCGCACTACAGCGGATATATTGAGAAAAGGTTAAGGCTCGATGAGCCCGACCATGGGCATCTGACCTTTATTTCGAAGTTTTATACAGTGATGTATGTCACCATATAGCTACTTCTAAAACAATTTTGAGGAAAACCAAGTATTTAAAAGTGCTATGTGGGTTTGTAAAGTGCACAATCACTTGCAAGAGTATCCTGGCACTGAGCAGGTGTCTGCTTGTGCGTTAAATCATCATCAGCAAGAATAATATGTTTTTAAGTGCCCCATGACAATGTGTGGAGGGATGGGGGGGCGGGTTTGACGGGAGGACCATCCACTAGTTGACATCACACATCAAGGCAGTCAGAGACTCTCCCACTACTCGGTATCATGGACGCAGAGTACCTTTGTATGCCAGAACATTTTAAAAAGCTTCATCTCCTCCAAACCCACCCCACCCACCATCAACAACGAAGATTTGGAGGGTTGGGGGGCAGGGTCGTGGTGCAACCCTCCAAGTAGATCTTATCCATGGCCACTCAGTAAAAGATTCTAGGGCTCTTTCAATGACACAGGATTCCAGGAATAAGCGTAAATCTGGTGGCCAGATGCTACAGGACAACGGCCCAGATCAAGGAAAACTTACTTAATGCAATCGCCTTTAAGCAATGATATCTTAATGACCAGGAATGTGAAAGTCAGCATCCGCTCAGAACAAAAACAGGTGACGCCCTTTATGTCTGTATAATACATTTTATGAGCTTCTGAGTTGTCAGGTAGTAGGTGAACACACCTCTGGGTCTCTGGTGAAACAGGCAATGTTGAGATTCCTCTGCAAGAAGGCAAGTGGCACTTCAGAAATATCCCAGTAATCACAAGTACATCAACCGAGAGAAGCGAAAGAATAAACGGATATTGAACAAATACAGGCTTTAAAAGTGGTTCGCAATTTGTTGCCCTTTTGCATCACAAATTCATTTACTGTGAACACGCTTCAAATTAAACTTAGTAAGCGTTTTGCAGCACAACCCCCGGCAAATGTTTGAACTGCTGAAAGTATTTTAACAAGCATCTGCAAAGCATTTGCTTGAGTTAAGAGATACTGGTGTTGTATTTTTCTTGCCACGTAAGCTGGTCAACCCTGCCACAGAACTCGGCCCTCTATGCCATATAATTACAGTGGCACTGCCCAGAACTAAAGCACTTCCTCTATCTGCATCATAAGATGAGAATATTGCAATTTATTATATTTGTATTATTATTATTTCGGGATCCCCCAACCTAGTGTGGGGGCCCAGAGATGACCTAGACAGAAAGAGCATGTCGTGCTAGTTGGTTTGATGGTGGTCCCAGCATCCTAAGACCACGACACAGTGAATTATGGGCAAAAATGTTTTGTAAAAGTAATGCTACGCACACACTCAAAGCCTTACTCCAGGCCAATAGGTTTTTATATTGAAAAATATATTTTCTTAGTTTATTTTAAGAACCACAGGTTCAAGATTTACATTAAACACTTTAAATGTAATGTACTTCACTTAGATACTTTAGGAACTTTGAATAAAAGCAATATCATATACAGTCTTTGTAAAAATGGCAATAAGCTATTTTCAAAGTGGACACAGTGCACAAATCAACAGTTCCTGGGGGACGTAAGTAAAGCTTAGATTAGGAGGTAAGTAAAATACTTACAAGTCTCAGTTCTGGGGCATAGGCAGCCCACCGTTGGGCTACCCCAAAGTTACCACACCAGCAGGGTTGTGACAATTGTGGAGACAAAAGTACAGTTTAGGGAAAGAACACTGGTGCTGGGGCCTGGTTAGCAGGGTCCCGGCACACTTTCAAGTCATAACTTGGCATCAGCAAAGGCAAAAAGTTAGGGGGTAACCATGCCAAGGAGGCATTTCCTTACACAGTGTAACCATATATTTAGCCCCTAGAAGGCGTAGTGCCTTACGCATTATCAGGCCTACTAGAATATTATTACAAACAAGGCCCTTAAAACACAAACTACTCCCAGCTGCAAAACAAAAGTTTTAGCTGTTAGAGTTTAAAAAGACACTGAATGGTGGGAGACATTACTATTTTGGCTCCCCCACCCCAGAGTGGGGGCCAGAGATGACCTAGACAGAAAGAGTGCATCACGCTGAATGGTTTCATGGTGGTCACATTGTCGTAGGACTACCACAGGCCAAGTTATCGGGCAAAATGTTTTGTAAAAGAAAAGCTCTGCAAAGCATTATGAGGTGAGTTTCCCAGAGTGCAGTGAATACTGTAGTAGCTGCTCTCCCACTGTGCCGGGTGAGCTGTGTTGGGGGATTTCTGTGTTTTTGCCATTTAAAATGCGCCAGTTTGTATATTTTTCACCTGCTAAACTTGTACAAAAGTGGTACTCATGTAAAGCGCTTCTCCAATCGAGTTTGCGCTACATGAAACTTTTTTTTTTTTTTTTTTTTTTAAATAAAATGGTCTGAGAGGACGTAGGCTAACTTCTAAAACAGGATGTCAGGGCAAGCAATGGAGGGCAAAGGATGAACACTTCCTTTCACCTTGTTGAGCCACTGACTTGAAACCACAGGGAGTAGCTTGGGAGATCAAGATCCTGTGGAAGCAAACAAACTGTGTAAAGGTGAAAGAAAACCACGGGATCTGGAAACCGAGAAAGAAAACCACGGGATCTGGAAACCGAGAAAGAAAACCACGGGATCTGGAAACCGAGAAAGAAAACCACGGGATCTGGAAACCGAGAAAGAAAACCACGGGATCTGGAAACCGAGAAAGAAAACCACGGGATCTGGAAACCGAGAAAGAAAACCACGGGATCTGGAAACCGAGAAAGAAAACCACGGGATCTGGAAACCGAGAAAGAAAACCACGGGATCTGGAAACCGAGAAACAAAAACCACGGGATCTGGAAACTGAGGAGTGTGTGGTGTTCTGGGAGAATAGACAGTCTTTTTCAATCATCAGAGCCATCATTATTCTCCTTATTTTTTGAAGAGTCTAGTTAGTAAGATAAAATGGTACAAGGAACCTCCGGGTAAACATGAGCTTTGTCAGTCAACGTTTGATAAATATACACTCTGTAAGTGCACCACTCATGCTAAAGTCAATCAAATGGGGCAAGCTCCCTCCTGCTCAGGGAAGGGAAGTTACTCATCAACTTCTAAGCCAAGCAAGAGTGCATCCTGCACCAAGGAGAGAGGCAATTTGAGCACCAAGTACAGCACTTTAGCACTCCAACCTCACTCTAACTACGGGCAGGTAGCCAAAGGCGTACACAAGGAGGTGGTGTGGCTTTAGAGGCTCAGAACTCAACATGCAGCTAAGTTAATAATTACATTGTTAAGGAAATACATGAAGTATACGGGATCTTGATGAATTACCAGCATGATAGTACAAACGGCTACTCTACAGCATACACTGGGCTACAGCAAGGTACTCCCTCAGCAGTTGTGGTAGGACTCTTACCTTGGGGGTAAGACGGAGGATGAAATTTAGTTTATTAGTCAATTAAAATCATAAGCATACATAAGTCTATCTTAAAATCATGCATATATTTTTTTTTTTTAACTTCACATGATTAGGCATAAGCATTCAACATCATAGCAACTATTGATGTCTAACATGCACGTACTATTTCCAAAATATTTCTCTTTTATGAGTCTAAACCATCATCCATCCTGCTTCCCGCCTAATCAATAATGCAAAAGAACAATGGCAAAGCCAGTAGGTTTCGCCTTTGTTTTTTCTTTTGCATTCTATCTCACCAATTGGATTAGAAATATTAGAAAAAGGTAATAAGTTTGTTTTACATTCGATAAACCGTTGATATTTGTTTATGTTGAATTAATATTCCAGGGTTCCAAACTCGTAATTTGTGCCTTATGTAACATGGCATTGTATAGAGTCTGGTAATGTTTAGTTAGTAAAGTGCCACTGCACCTGCTGCACCATGCAGATCATGCCCCTTTTAACGGCAAGGGAATCACAATTGTGACTGCCTGTTTACTAGTAAAACATAGTAATATTTGGTGTTTAAAGTTGTGACAACTTTTGGCCCTGGTGCCACTGCACCATTCCAATCATGACCCATGTGCCTGCAAGATAAATGCACGACTTAATACGTCACTGAGAGAATAACAATTCGAAATAAAACAACGCTTAGTTACACGAATCACTTTCCTTTAAAAATGAGTGAGTGCGTAATGAGCCCTCTCGCTTACTGCTGTATATTTGCACTTGATACTCCACTGCAAGATGGCTGACATGTTTGCACACATTTCAAAGCGAATTGCCTTGTGTTCAGTTCATCTTTTCGCATACTGCGGCCACACTCCACGCGACGGCAAAGGCAGAACAGAAAATGAAACGGAGGAGTAGGAATTGATCTGCTAGCCAATAAAAAACAAGTACATTCAAGTGACGTAGGAGTGACTTTTGAATGAACAAACCGAAAGTTCGGGTATGTAAGAGGCAAAATAGGGGCAGATTCGAACACCCTTCAAATATTATTTTTTTAGTAACATAAGACTTCGCAAGCACAGCACAAGCGTGGTGCAGGCGAAACATAAAAATATCTTTTAGCTGTGCAAAAAAGGAGACCAAGCCTCTCACGGCCTGACTGAACATAAACACCAAGTAAAAAGTGCATTGAACAAAACACTGCATGCTAAGCAGAGCACAACTAATTGTGCAAAGAATGCATCATATGAACACAGCAAGCGGGACTACTTTACTACCGGAAACCATCATCTTCCAAAAGCTTAGGAAGCCATGAACAGACTGATGCCCAGGGGTACACAACCTGAATGGGCGCGATAGGGGACTAGAATCCTCGCGCCCTGCCCCTAGCAGCCCGACCACATATAAAGTTCACAATAACATAGCTGGCTATGCCTAACTACTCAGCGCAGGTAGTAGGGGTTGGCAACTGTAAGGAGGGGAATAGCGATTCCAATTCATCCCGTAACACCCCTTACTGCAAAATTAAAGAACCCTTACATTCCCAATTTCCACTACCCGGCTCAGGCCCAGATACTTTTACTTGCCTATTAAAAATTGTTAAAAACTGCAGCAGCTGAACATTCAGCATAAGGTTTTGTGAGTAAAGAACCCCTATCCCAATCCGCACTACAAGATCTTATGCCCAGGGCTACGAATTCTTTATGCAGCAGGGCCCTCTGATCTCCTAATAACTATGGCCATAGATATACTATATGTCGACAGTTTGTCTCCAGTTGCCCCTTAAGTCTGACATTTAGGAGTGAACTCTAGGGTTGGAAGGAGGCCAAAGCGCATTTTCATAAGTTCCTTCTTGATGAATGAAGAAACAGCTGAATCAAGGTAGGGTTGGTCCTTGCAGGTATCATACGAGTTCAACCACTAACCACCCATGGGCTCCTTTTGCAATAATCTTTTGTCCTCCACAATGCTTTTCTGCTGAATACATTTATTCAAAGTTTTCTTAAAGATGAAATCACTTACATACAGTAGCCATAAGTCTGAAAGATCTAAATTCTCTATACTGTTCTGCAGGTATGTGGCAAAGTATCTTTTCCCAGTGGAAGATTAATTTTATCCCAGGCAAGGTGTGCAAGGTTATCTTCGTGGAAATCCTCAAACGGTGACAGCATCTTACAAAAGCCCCTTGCCTGGCCTTCAATTCCATGAAGCACAAGCAGTGGGGTGTGGCTCACTCTTTCCATTATAAGGCTGCAGCTATTAAGTTATGAAGTGTCCCCCACTTCATGGAGGACCCCGTCTGGATCATCCGCAGCCTTCCTGCCTCCACTGCCCTCGCCGAGAGATCTTATAGAAGCAGGGTTGAAAAATATTTGAGGTCCACATCTAGCGAAGCTACAAACCATAGTTATTTGGAGATGCGGCTTTCCCACCTTTGAAGATGGGATGTACGACAGACCCTCTCCAACTTTTTGGGATGTTTCCAGGCTGCAATATGCGGCTGAACAGTCAAAAAGCCTGCCCAGATCATGGTATTTTCTTCCAAGGACATTTTTCTTTTGGGGCCTTGTGCGCAGTTGGTACACAAGTTCTCAATTATTTTTTTCCAGTGTTACAATGTTGTATTCTAAAATGCCTGGTGCGCTGTCGCTATTAGCACCAGTAGGTGCCATGTTGAGTGGGCTGGAGCAAGATCCCAGGGCGGAGGCCCTGTCCGTACTTTCTTTACAGGGGTCTCCTAAGGCCCTGTCCGTACTTTCTTTACAGGGGTCTGCTAAGGCCCTGTCCGTACTTTCTTTACAGGGGTCTGCTAAGGCCCTGTCCGTACTTTCTTTACAGGGGTCTGCTACGGCCCTGTCCGTACTTTCTTTACAGGGGTCTGCTACGGCCCTGTCCGTACTTTCTTTACAGGGGTCTGCTACGGCCCTGGCCGTACTTTCTTTACAGGGGTCTCTTAGGAAATTCACCCATTCTTCCTCGTTTACATTAGCGTTGTTTGCCGCCATGGGACCCTTAACGAGTTCGTTCATTTTATTTTGAAGAATAAAGCAGGTTGGCCCATAATGCTTCAGCTTTGTTCTTCTTGTACAGCCAGACCTCTCTATACAATCCTCGGCGATCACGTCAATGGTACTTTACCACTGCACCGTTCTCCGGTGCTTGGTGCAACTGTCGGAGAGTTTTCTTAATCCGTGATTTCATGTGGCGAATTGGCTTCGGCCAAGTAATGTTCCTATTACGAGTGATGTTCGGGTCATTAAGTAAGGTGGTAGCCGGGTGCCTTGCCACTAGGCATTCTGAAAGAAATTTCCAGGTCTTTATAGGGTCTTGCTTGCTGACAAACTTCTTTCAGTATTTCCACTGCTTCCTTGGTAGATCTTGAATGCCTTTCAAACTCCATTTAAGGCTTTTTAAGTTCTCAGTATGAGCTTCTATCTGCACTATCTGGACACAGCCCAGAACTGATACATTGTCAGAGAGCTGGACGTTTTGTGGCAGGTGGTCACTTTGTTTGCTGGTCAATCTTGAAGTCAGTTATCCTACAGAACCTGCTGGCACTTACTATGGTTTAATCGAGACAGGACGTCGTTGTACCAGGGCGTCCAGGATGGTGGGCTATCTCCCCGGAGGCAGCCATTTAACATTATCAGCTCAGCTGGTTCACAGGCCTTTGCAAGGTTGTCCCCAAATGTATCTGGTCTTCTAGTTGAAGGGTGGCTTAAGGCAGGCAAGTCATGTAAAACTACTTCCATCGTCCCCATTTGCATCTTAGAAGAGATTGAGGTTGAAGTCTCCGGTAAGTACCAGGTTTGCCATCCGTGGTTCACTTTCCCACAGATGTGGCATGTTGACCAGCTTATCGACTGTTGCTCTTTTCCCCCCCTCTGATCAGTATAGGTGTTAACCAAGGCCAGTGGGCTTGTCTACTGTTTGCCCCATTCCTCCAGGGGGTTCTCCAGCAGCCATGGGACGTTAATATCTAGCTATCCAGTGAGTTTGGAATTTACACAGTTCATCAGCCCACCTTTACCTCTTCCATTAATATTGCTTTTACTTGCCAACCTGTTGAATTCAATGAACCAAATTGGGGGATACTAGATTGTGCCCATGTCCCTTGTACAGTTATGTCAAATTTGTGGAGGTATTCAGACAATGAGGGTGCTTCAGCTTTCTCTGCAAGGCCCCTCCGCCCCAGGCACAGATAGGCAATGTACCTCGCTTTGTCACATTGTACCTCAAGAATTCCTTGTTTCAGTTCACGTGGCAGCTACCTTGATGTGCCTCTGATAAAGCAGGGGGGAGCCAGCTCTAATATTCTGTTTCATCCATTTTGGTTACTACTCTTGTTAGAGAGAATTTCACTGACGGGCACATGATGTTTGAATCAGCCCATAATTTTCACTTGTGCTGAAGGACTCACCCACAGCACTTTCTGAAATGTAAGATGCCTGTTGCCCCATTACTTGCGTGGGGCCGGTTGGGGAGCTATGGCCACCCCCACCAATGCTCCTGCCTGCGCAAACCTGAAGTAGTGGTGAGTAGCGACCCTCCTGGAAGTGAGCTATTTTTATGTCCCAACTTTTCAGCAACTCCTTGCAGAACAGAATTTTAGCACATATCGCAGGCGAGTTGAACGTGACCAGTGTAGGCTCAGATACTTGCCCACGTTTTAGGGCAGGGAATTGAATGGAATAAATGTCCTGGGACACTACTCTCACAAGGCCTAGTAGGCCCTTGATTAACCTTAAAATATTTGCACGATTTAGAATGTTGTGGTTTTCCCTTGATCTGAACTCTGGGGTCCATAATAGACTTGACTTTGGGCCACCATGAGAGACATTGACATTTCCCCGGAGCGTTCCTAAGGAGCACTCGACGGTGAGAGTTCCAGCCCTTGCTTCGGAGAGGTCCCCTTGGTCACTGAGTGACCCTGTTTGCTGCACCGACCTCTCCTGTTGGTGGATGCTACACAGGGTGCTGCACTCGGACAGTACCTGGGCAGAGTTCTGTGCTCTCCTTCCTTGACATCTCAGCACTATCACTCGCTTGTGCGCTAACAACAGACTGCTTAGTTTAGGGTGGAAGCACCACCGAGTGTAAGTGACTGAGTCAATCCCGCACCAACTGGAAGCAGTCGGCCTGACTGTCAGCTAGCTAGCAGCACCCTCTCCCTGGAAAGTAAAGGTGATTTGTGGCAGCCTAGAATCATGACACAGACTTCCTCAGGGAAGTAGTTGTGAACACAGCATACCCCTTTTTCTAAGTTACGCAAAGTCTCACATGTGAAGGCAGGCAGAGGTGCAGGACAAGTTTCAATGTATTTACTGAAGCGACTGCATTGCACAATAAAAAGCTTAAGCTGCAATTATTAGCTAGTTGAAACATAATACAGTGATGATTATGACTATTAGGGTAAAACACACAAACCGTTTCACCATCCTGATCTAATCATGAATCTAGTGATTCCCATTTACACCTGAACATCCAAACCTGGGAGCATAGCAGCGTTAGCCCTTCTGCCCGTCCCAGTCTACTTGAGGGAGCCCCAACCCTATACCTGAGAGATGGCAACGGTCTGCCTGTTCCACTTGCAGTACTCTAGGTTGGCTGAAAAGACAATGCCAGGATCAGTGAACCTATCAACGTACAGCATCAAATGCCCGTGGCTGGAATGTCCTCTACCCTCCTTAGGCCTATGTGGTGTTTGTATAACAAAACATGTTCTGGGAACAGGTCTCACGTGGTAATATGTCTAAGGTTTCAGGGATGATTCCGTAACTCTTGGAGCAACGATACTGGGTAAACCATCATGTAGAAAACATGACAGCCTTGAGCAGGGCACAGAATGAAACGTGTGCAAGGACTGATAAATGTAAAACACAAACAACTAGGCTTTCCTTCTCGGAAGGCAGCTGATAAATTATAAAACCACAAGCTAAAAAGCGTGCTGTGCTAAAACATAATAAAATATGTATGTGTATCTAAAGGCACAGGAATTGAGCCCAAGAGCTAAAGCCTAAGAGCTAAAATATAGATGCCCAAGCTAGGCGTTAAACGGAACCCACGACAGTCCGTAGTGCACAATAGTAAAGTCTACTCTACAGTGTGCCACTGGGCTAAAGCCATGTACTCAGCAGTCCTTAGTGCACTATAGTAAACGCTACTCTACAGCATACCACTAGGCTGAAGCTATGTACTCCCTCAGCAGTCCGTAGTGCACAATAGTAAAGTCTACTCTACAGTGTGCCACTGGGCTAAAGCCATGTACTCAGCAGTCCTTAGTGCACTATAGTAAACGCTACTCTACAGTGTACCACTAGGCTGAAGCTATGTACTCCCTCAGCAGTCCGTAATGCACAAATGGTGAATAAATAGTTGAAGCTTCATTAGAATACGGCAGGTGCTGAGGTCCGTCAACACCCTCTAATCCCAAAAAAGGCCCGCCCCACTGATCTGGGCCTCCGCTCTTCCTCGGTACACTACTGCTCAGAGTACACACTCAACGGCACCATCTTCGGCCGCTAGTTTTTACACAGTATCCACACAGTGGATTAAAAATTGAATCTACAGTGTCCACGGATGACTGAGACACACTCCTTCCATACTTCTACCATACACTGAAGTTATGTCTGCATGCAAACACACACCACACCGGGGTGTAGTCTAGTACCTGGCATTACTGGGCTAAGATGAACATCTATATGATGAGCCCAGTTGGATGCTCACCTCTGTAGGTATCAGGAAAAAGGCTCTATTAGTAACAATTCACACAGCCACCTGTATCTGTACTTTACAATGCTGTGAGATGTGAGCAGAAATCCATGGAAGGCACCAGTGATGTGTACACAGAGCTCTACATCCGGGTTACTGTACTTTCCAGTACCTAGCTGTACCAGCTCAAAGAACATATATAACTGAAGTGTGTCGAGACCAAAATAAAAATATGCAAAACCTGGACGGACACTCACAAGCAAGTTTATTCAAGACAGCGGTTCATGCCTGCAAGTCAAATCATGCTGGGGACATTACCGTTCCAGCACTTGGTAATCACCGGGCATTATAAACACTGAGGAAAAAAAATCCAAGCAGTAACCGCACAATTTTATTATTGATAAAAAAATGTAACGGCCATCTCTAAATTTGTGACACAGGCCCAGATTATGATCTGGTCTGAAATGAGTGGTACAGTAAACAGACTGCACCCTTTTAGTTTTCCACAAGTACATATATTAGCAAGTCAACCATGCCAATATATATTGGAGAAAAACGCAGGCTAAGCACAAAAAAAGTCCACATGTTGTGCACCTTTTTGCAGGACAACTCCCGTAATAGGTACTATTAACCACAAAAGGTGAATTGGTAAACTTCAGATATCGTTTTTTACAAGGGGCAATTAACAGCACACTACTGCAGTGGGCACTCAATCTGTGCCATAGATGGGGTTTGGTTACCAAGAGTTAACAACTGAGGGTTTTGAGACATCAGAGTAACAAATCAATTAGGAGGCTCGCTTTCGGTGGCGCCCCCTACTGTATAAGTGACAACACTCTGCTGAGACTCGCTTTCGGTGGCGCCCCTACTGTATTAGTGACAACACTCTGCTGAGACTCGCTTTCGGGGGCGCCCGCTACTGTATTAGTGACAACACTCTGCTGAGGCTCGCTTTCGGGGGCGCCCCCTACTGTATAAGTGACAACACTCAGCTGAGGCTCGCTTTCGGTGGCGCCCCCTACTGTATTAGTGACAACACTCTGCTGAGGCTCGCTTTCGGTGGCGCCCCCTACTGTATTAGTGACAACACTCTGCTGAGGCTCGCTTTCGGTGGCGCCCGCTACTGTATTAGTGACAACACTCTGCTGAGGCTCGCTTTTGGTGGCGCCCCTACTGTATAAGTGACAACACTCTGCTGAGGCTCGCTTTCGGTGGCGCCCCTACTGTATTAGAGACAACACTCTGCTGAGGCTCGCTTTCGGTGGCGCCCCTACTGTATTAGTGACAACACTCTGCTGAGGCTCGCTTTCGGTGGCGCCCGCTACTGTATTAGTGACAACACTCTGCTGAGGCTCGCTTTCGGTGGCGCCCCTACTGTATTAGTGACAACACTCTGCTGAGGCTCGCTTTCGGTGGCGCCCCTACTGTATTAGTGACAACACTCTGCTGAGGCTCGCTTTCGGTGGCGCCCCCTACTGTATTAGTGACAACACTCTGCTGAGGCTCGCTTTCGGTGGCGCCCCCTACTGTATTAGTGACAACACTCTGCTGCTTTAA
Organism: Pleurodeles waltl; assembly: GCF_031143425.1. Classification (NCBI taxonomy): domain Eukaryota; kingdom Metazoa; phylum Chordata; class Amphibia; order Caudata; family Salamandridae; genus Pleurodeles; species Pleurodeles waltl. The sequence goes on along the minus strand of NC_090448.1, from coordinate 12,222,527 downwards.
ACTGCTAATGCAGACTCGTGCAGCTTGCCTATATCGAAAACTGTCATCTGCTTTTAGATCCAGAAAACTACAGTTTGGCTCTGTCCAAGCTTGCTCTACAGAAGTACTGAAACAGACATACAAGTGAAACCAGATTAATGGGAATTTTAGGAAAGTAGCACCTTTCTGACATGAATATCCCACGTTTTGCCTGGTGTCAGTGTGTTTAGACTGTAGTGCCCTGGGATACTTCTAACCAGGACCCCAGTGTCCGTGTTCTCTCCCCTAAATTTAGTTGTATGGTAACTTCAGCACACCACAATTGGCAGACTGGTACAACCATTTAGGCCCAGAATATACATGCCATTGCATCCTGTGTGAAATAGTGCATACACCGTTCACTGCAGAAAATAAGGTTTACCTTATACCATGGTCACTGCACTCTGACCCTGCAAGTCACCCCTAAGGAAAGCCCATCAGCCCAAGGGCAGGGTGCATGGTTCTAAGTGTGAGGGCACTGAGCAGACTCCATTTCCTGGGCTTTGTAAGTGCAGGGAAGCCATCTTAAGGTATGCAGTGGACACTGGTCGACACAAGTGGTCAAATTACATAATGGCTACACCAAACCTAGGCATGTTTGGTATCCAAAATGCTCGACTCCTGCAACAACACTGATTTCATTGATAGTTGCATGATACCATGTACTCTGGGGGTTCCCTAGGAGATTCCCCGTCAGCCTGCAACAGCCTTGCAGGGTCTGCATGCCAGCCCGTGCTGCTGCCAACCCCAGACACTGTTCTGCCCTCCTGCTGCTGAGCGCTTCACTCGGGAAGTGGAAGGCAGGACAAAGGATTTCCTGTAGGACAGAGATGTGACCACCTTGCCCTTTAGAAATAGGAGACTCTGGCTGGGTGGGGGTGGCTCTGTGACGCCACCAGACTGCACTAAAGGGCACGTTTGATGCCCGACTTGCATAAGCCAGTTTGCACAAGTGCGGGAGCCCCAGAAACCACACAAAGAACAGGGGAGTGACCACCTCCCTGTCCAGCTCCTCCTCTAGAATGGTGCACAGAGCTCTGCCAGGTGGCCACTTGATTCTGCCATTTCCTCCTGCAACTTCGTCCCCATGCATTGCAAGGACTTTGCAACCCCTGTGGCCGTGCATCCTCCAGAGTCGCAAGGACTCTGGTGGCACATAGGATGCAAGAAGGAATCTCCCTTGGAGTGAAGGAGTCACTCCCCTGCACCCATAGGCACTTCAACGATGACAAGTTGGTGGATCTGGTGGTCCCTGAGACTCTTCAAGGATCTCCCACACGGGTAGTGTTTCTGAGGCCCTCCAGAGGTCTGAACACTCTTCTCTACAACTTGTAAGTCTGTGGTCCCTCACGGGAGCTGCCTGGCTGGCACCCCTGTACACCACGTCCATTTGTTGTTGTCAAGGCTTGTTGGATCTTCAGCCCAAAGACCTCCTAGCGCCAAGAAGCCCCGGCCTCTAGCACTCTTCAGCTCCAAGAACGAAGTCGTCTCTGAAATCCCTTCGACATGGGTTTCCCTCTTTGCTGTGCTTCCGATGCCTCCCTACAACTCACTGTGCCTGCTGCCAGAGGGTCCACTTGGGGGCTCCACTGATTCCTGCTGGCTCTCCTCCATGCTGAGGGCTGGTGTAAGGACATGCCTCCTTGGCATGGTTACCCCCTAACTTTTTGCCTTTGCTGATGCTAAGTTTTGATTGAAAGTGAGCTGGGACCCTGCTAACCAGGTCCCAGCACCAGTATTCTTTCCTTAAACTGTACCTTTGCTTTCACAATTGGCACAGCCCTGGCACTCCGATAAGTCCCTTGTAACTGGTACCCCCTGGTACCGAGGGCCCTGATGCCAGTGGCATGGGTAAGTCACCCCTCTAGCAGGTCTTACAGCCCTAAGGCAGGGTGCACTGTACCACAGGTGAGGGCATATGTGCATGAGCACTATGCCCCTACAGTGTCTAAGCAAAACCTTAGACATTGTAAGTGCAGGCTAGCCATAAGAGAATATGATCTGGGAGTTTGTCAAACACGAACTCCACAGTTCCATAATGGCTACACTGAAATCTGGGAAGTTTGGTATCAAACTTCTCAGCACAATAAATGCACACTGATGCCAGTGTGCAATTTATTGTAACATGCGCCCAGAGGGCATCTCAGATGCCCCCTGAATGCCAATCTGACTTCTAGTGTAGGCTGACCAGTTCCTGCCAGCCTGCCACACACCAGACAAGTTGCTGGCCACATGGGGAGAGTGCCTTTGTCACTCTGTGGCCAGGAACAAAAGCCCGTACTGGGTGGAGGTGCTTCTCACCTCCCCCTGCAGGAACTGTAACACCTGGCGGTGAGCCTCAAAGGCTCACGCCTTTTGTTACAGCACCCCAGGGCATCCCAGCTAGTGGAGATGCCCGCCCCTTCGGCCACTGCCCCCACTTTTGGCAGCAAGGCTGGAGGAGATAATGAGAAAAACAAGGAGGAGTCACCACCAGTCAGGACAGCCCCTAAGGTGTCCTGAGCTGAGGTGACACCTGCCTTTAGAAATCCTCCATCTTAGTTTTTGAGGATTCCCCCAATAGGATTAGGGATGTGCCCCCTTCCCCACAGGGAGGAGGCACAAAGAGGGTGTAGCCACCCTCCAGGACAGTAGCTATTGGCTACTGCCCTCCCAGACCTAAACACACCCCTAAATCTAGTATTTAGGCGCACCCCAGAGCCCAGGAAATCAGATTCCTGCAACCTGAAGAAACAAGAAGTACTGCTTACCTACAAGCCTGCAGAGAAGACGGAAGACGACAACTGCTTCGGCCCCAGGCCGATAGGGCTGTCTCCTGACTCGAAAACCTGCAACCAGTTACGCATCCGACAGGGACCAGCGACTTCTGAAGCCTCAGAGGACTGCCCTGGACTAAAGGACCAAGAAACTCCTGTGAGCAGCGGCTCTGCTCAAACAGTAACTTCTTTGCAATAAAGAAGCAACTTTCAAAGACTGCACGTTTCCCACCGGAAGCGTGAGACTTCCCACTCTGCACCAGACCCCACCGGCTCGAGATCTAGAGAACAAACACCACAGGGAGGAACCCCATGGCCACTGCGGCCCCTTGAATAGCCCGTGACGACCCCCCTGGACCACCACAGCAACGCCTGCAGAGAGAATCCAGAGGCTCCCCCTGACCGCGACTGCCTGTAACAAGGGACCCGACACCTGGAACCAGCAGTGCACCCACAGCCCCCAGGACCTGAAGGAACCGAACCTCAGTGCAGGAGTGACCCCCAGGCGACCCTCTGCCTAGCCCAGGTGGTGGCTGTCCCGAGAAGCCGCCCCTGTGCCTGCCTGCACCACTAGAGTGACCTCTGGGTCACTCCATTGAATCCTATTCAAAACCCGACACCTGCTTTGCACACTGCACCCGGCCGTCCCTGTGCCGCTGAGGGTGTGTTTTGTGTGCCTACTTGTTTCCCCCTTTGTGCTCTACAAAACCCCCCTGGTCTGCCCCCAGAGGACGCGGGTACTTACCTGCTGGCAGACTGGAACCGGAGAACCCCTGTTCTCCATAGGCACCTATGTGTTTTGGGCACCTCTTTGACCTCTGCACCTGACCGGCCGGGAGCTGCTGGTGTGGTAACTTTGGGGTTGCCCTGAACCCCCAATGGTGGACTGCCTATGCCTAGGAACTGAGACTTGTAAGTGTCTTGCTTACCTCACAATCTAACCTTTACTTACCTCCCCCAGGAACTGTTGATTTGTGCAGTGTCCACTTTTAAAATAGCTTGCCATTTTAACAAAGACTGTATATGATATTGCATTTATTCAAAGTTCTTACCCTACCTGTGTGACTGCCTTACATTTTATGTGTTTACTTCAAATCTTGAACCTGTGGTTCTTAAAATAAACTAAGAAAATATATTTTTCTATATAAAATTCTATTGACCCGGAGTAAGTCTTTGAGTATGTTTTCTCATTTATTGCCTGTGTGTGTACAACAAATGCTTAACACTACCCTCTGACAAGCCTACTGCTCGACCACACTACCATAAAATAGAGCATTAGAATGATCTACTTTTGCCACGATCTTACCTCTAAGGGGAACCCTTGGACTCTGTGCACACTATCTTTTACTTTGAAATAATATATACAGAGCCAACTTCCTACAGCTGGCCCTGACCTACCTATAAAGGATGGGTCACCTGGAGCTTGCTGGTCCCCAAAATTCTTTCAACTTCCTTAAGTGCTTCCCTGCAATTGCCACGGCTTGCTGTTGGTCCTGCTGACCACTGACACCTCTACAATCCGACAACTGGCATGGGACAGTCCATAGACGTCGCCAGGTGTCCATCTGCATCTCCTGGACTCCACAGCTGCACCTCTTCGTCAGCTGTCCAACAGAGAAGCATCTTCAGAAGGGTGGGGACTGCCAACCTGCAAAGCCTGGGCACCTCCGGGTGGGTCTGGTCCCCTTTCTCCTTAGGTCCTCTCTGTCAAGAAGCCACTGCTGGGTTCCTCCTGGGTTTTTAGTATATGGTTTGCCCATTAAACCCCCCCACCTCCGCAAAAAAAGGGGCATTGTGTACTATATACTTGCCTTTCTCTGACTGTATTTGTTTGACAATATCTCCGGTTAGGAGATATACCAAAGTTAGTTCTAGTGAGCATAATAAACATTATATATTTTTCTAACACGAGTGTGGTTCTTTCTCGTGTGAACATCACTGACTGACCTATGTGGTACTTGAATCCACTTTACTCCCTCCTGGATAGGCCGTAGCTGCTTGCCATAGCTGCCCACTGAGAGCTCTGGTCACCTAGAACCTCTAACACTATCACTAAGGATTGCCAGGACTCAGTACATGTGCCTAGCCTCCTACAGGAATAATACTGGAAAAGTTCAGAGAACCTTTTACTAACTATAAGCTGCTCTTCGTAGCTAAACTGTTGTTTAACAAAGTTAAAAGGATGCCATTAGCACAACAGATACTCTGAAACCTGAAGTTTTCGGTAAGACTCAATAAATATCCACTAACAATCAACTCTATGTTTACAGGACATTAATCCTCTATCTGCTCAGAATTATTCATTATTAGGTGCCTAAGTCCTCGAGCATTCCTTTAGACCAGTGTCCAACCAAAACACTTTAATAAGCAAGAGTCACTGCAGCAGCTGATCAATTCTATTTTGATCTCTGGTATCATGTCTGGCTGAAATCAGCAATTATATGAGCCCTCTTGAAGAAAGCTACTCTTAACCCAGATGATCCAGCAAACATTAGCTCTTTTTCCTACTAAAATTCTAATGAAAGGAGACCAATCAGTTTCAAAATGTAACTGAGACATCTACTTAAAGTGCAACAGACAAGATTGAAACTTTGTCTAGGAACAGAGTCACTGAGAAGAGGTGATGCAAGTGCCCGGATTTTGACACAATAGACAACTTGAACCTGCCTCCGTTTTCGCGATGGTGCCATTTCCTTCAAATCGGACATCTCAAGTTGATCAGTTAGGGTCTTTCCTCCAAAGCGTTGCTGGGGCAATGGGAAGCTCCACATGGTTCAACAACATTTCCTATGTTATTCTGTACCTCCTCCCAACCTCCTCATCTGCTTACGAATAAGGAATTGCATTTTTGACAAGTAAAGATGACCCATACGGTTTGTTTCCTAAAATATGAGAGATAAAATGGACAATCAGGACTTTGAGGCTCCAGATATGGGGTGTTGGTGGTTTAGTTATTGCTCAAAGCTTAACTCCCAGAAATACAACGTTCAGTGACCTTACAACATTCCCAAATGTTAGGATTCTAGTTACTGGTGACTCCTATACTCTTAGTAAGGAACCAATTAAATTCCAATGTATTCCGCTAATTACACAGATTGCAAAATCCACTTTTTTTGTATCCTGTCTCCATTCCATGTTTAACACACTGCATTATTCCACTATCCCGGGCTTGAAAAACATTCACATTATTTTGGGGACATTCACCACAAGCCCACAAAATGACCACCATGATTAGATCCTACTTTCCTAGAGGGGCATATGTAAGACTGAGGTGTCACAGTAAGTTTGATATTTGATTTGTCTGCACTACTGCTATTCAACAGAGAGAGTGCCATATTAATCTATAATCGCTGATTGAAAAGCTACTGTTACAGGCAAGTAATGTTTTCCTTTTACAGGGTGTATCAGACATTTGAGTTATTGAAAACCTTGGTCTGCACTGCTGTTGCTTTTTGTCATGTCCGAGCATCTACACAGTAATGTTGAGTAAAAGTATGAACTCAACAAAGTTGTGATTTACTTGCAGACATTGTTCTTCAACAGCAAGGGCCTGAACTTAGATACTGATTAAATGAGAAGTTAATAGATACTACAAATGTCACTGTCAAACCCCAAAATGTAAAAGAAGAATGCTTTACAGATCCCATGAAGCAACCCTGTTAGATACAACAGGAGAGGTGTATGTGATTTTTTTCTCACCTTCACAAGGTGTGTTACTGAGCCAAGCCAAAAAAAAAAAAAAGTACGTTAATCACAAGATTCCCTGCGTGCCATAATGAAGTGGTAAATTGGCTGAACTATGCAATGAACAACCAGGAATTAGAAAACAAAGCCCATCAACAGCAATATACATTTGTATTCAATCCACTACCTGAAATAATTCAGTATTACATATTTGGACTGTACAAGTATTTGCAAAACCTTTCCAAGAAACCAATGGTTTCAAACACAAGCTGCAACATCTCATACATGAAGCCGCTGTAGTAAAATATAACTCAGAAATTTGAATGAGCTGCCCAATCCTCTAGTTGTTCAAAACCATACGCCATAGATAATACTGTCACCCTAAACAAACATGAGCACTCTAAACGCTGCCAATCAATTGTAACACGAAAATTCAATCTGTTAAAGAAGCTGAACTTCTCAAACTCTATACATTTCTGAAGAAGTGGCAGAGTAAAAAGTGTAGAAACACATTGTACAAAATAAATGTTTGGCAGGGAAATAAAAAGAATCTCTCTTCCTCCAAGAAACAACCATGGAAAGGCATGAAAACTCACATGGTCTCTCCGGTCTTGGCAACATGACAAAGGAATTCATCCAGCACAGGACACACTTCCTTCTTCACCCGCTTGTCAAAATCTAAGAGAAAAGAAAATTATTTCAGACCACAAAACAAGAGGCACACAAGTGGAGAAGCAGCTTCAGCAACAGTTGTTGCTAACAACATGTGAATAATTTGAGAAGGGTGGGAATATGGTAGTGGGGGAGAGGGGGTGCAGAAATTCAAAGTGTCTATGCTATAAAATATAATAAAGACAAATGCAGAAGGTAATGTCCATGTTTGTGTTGGATTAAGATGGTTCCTGCATATTTTGCTGCCCCCCCCAACACAAACATGCTTACCAGAGGCCTGAGAGTGTTCTGAACTTTGATCCAGTCTGAGTATTTGGGCAACAACGTGACCTTTATTTGCACTGCAGTCACCAATGGTTTCAAACAGAGTGTGCGCAGTGGCATAAACAGTAAAATGAAATGATTTAAAAGGAGAAACCTTTAGGGTAGTACATGAAACACCCACTCCTTTCAAAGAACCACTGCTATTAAATCCCATGTGCACTGCAATAGAAATACCTCAAAGAATTTACTGCACCTAAAGAACCATGGGCCCAACCCAAGTTTAGTTATGGTTTTATACGGCACCCACATGGCATAAAGAGCAGTGTACAGCAAGCGCAGGTACACAACCAACTATACAAGTGTCATTCAGCAACACCAAACAAGAAAATGTCATTTACTTAAATACAAAAAGAAAATCCGGAAATAAGAAAAAAAACCATAATTATACAGTAACATCCTAAACACCCAGAAGGAGACAGTTTAATATCAAGGGTATTTGCAGAATGAAAGGCAAGTCAAAAGTCACCTGCCAATGGCGCTGCACAGACGTGACCAAACCAGGACGTACATCACAGAAGTCTCGCGATGAGCAAGAACCGAGTAAAAAGAAAGATGGGGGCACCTCCGGAGGACTCACATGAATGTTGATATAATGAGAAGGAAAAAAAAAAAAAAGGAAATAAACGCCTCCAAACCCTTCTAAGGTGGCAGCAATATACCTTCCCCACCGCAAAAGTGGGGAGTCAAGCGGCCCACCCCACTACACCCTACAGAACGGGGGTACTAAATGTATCTGCATCCCCCGCGCAGGTAGGGTCAGTTTCTGCATGGACAAAATTGATATATTATTGGCAGTTCCATGACAGGACTCCTGAAAACCTGAGATTTTTTTTTTGTTTTTTAAATATGCAGCACTCCGAATAACCACATGGAGATTTCAGACCAGTGTTAAAAATATTTCCATGAATATTAAACTATGGTGAACCGAGGAGGACAAACGAGTGTCCTGACAGCACGAACTATGTGTCCGCACGATTATATATTCTGTTACTAACGCCCTGCAAAATGGAAACCCTGATTGAGGAGAAATATTACCCGTGTCTAGCAGAAAAAGCCATTGAGACTACTCTAATCAAAATTTCAGAAATTACAGTTCAAAAGTACACACTATCTCCAATGTCACCTTTCTGTATTTATCTTCCTACCTCTTCCCTCAGTTGTGTTTGTTTATTCACAGCAGCGTATTCATAAAAGGGCTCTTTTGCCCAAAAAAAAAAAACTCCACCAGAACAATATTGCCTTAAATAAAGAGACTACGCTCCAAAACTAAATGCAACAAACTGACTTAAGCAACAGCTAATTAATACAAAGAAAGATCAGAAGTCCATTCCCGCCCCACTGAAGAATATCTCCTTAAACGATTCTTGGTAGGGACATTAACCATGCCAATTTGCAACAAGTTTGCTAGTGTTGATAGCTCTTCCTTTTGTTAGCGAAAGCACGTGTTACTAGATGAGGAACGTGTTATTTGCCCCTGACTGTCCTAGAAAGTGAATCTAATGATAAAGCCATTTCTTGAGCTAAAACAATATCGGAGCTGCAAGCAGGAGCCCTCTACTGGACGCAATGCATTAGAGCTCCCTGAAAGGGGAAAAATAAAAAATACATTTGCAATTCAATAAGTCTTGTATTTGCAAAAGTGAGAGCTACTGGCATTGTAAATGACAATGTGTTTTATATATTTGTTTTGGTTTGGAGTGTAGGGGATATACATTTGAATTACTTCTTGTGGAATTCTGCAGTGTGGAATTGTGTGGTACAGAGTATTTGTTTAGTGGAATTATGTGGCCTGGTGAATATATATGGCCGAGAGCTGCATATAATAGACAGAGAGGGATAGGTAGTTTATTTAGGAACTTGTGGAAGCTTCCCTCACACAGAGAAGGTACAACGCTCGCTTCCCTCACACAGAGAAGGTACAACGCTCGCTTCCCTCACACAGAGAAGGCACAACGCTAGCTTCCCTCACACAGAGAAGGCACAACGCTAGCTTCCCTCAAACAGAGAAGGCACAACGCTCGCTTCCCTCACACAGAGAAGGTACAACGCTCGCTTCCCTCACACAGAGAAGGTACAACGCTCGCTTCCCTCACACAGAGAAGGTACAACGCTCGCTTCCCTCACACAGAGAAGGTACAACGCTCGCTTCCCTCACACAGAGAAGGTACAACGCTCGCTTCCCTCACACAGAGAAGGTACAACGCTCGCTTCCCTCACACAGAGAAGGTACAACGCTCGCTTCCCTCACACAGAAGGGACTGTGCAGGCAGCAGCAGTGCATGCTTCCCTCACACACAGAGCAGACACCACAGGCAGCAGCAGTGCAAGCCTCACACACAGCAGATACAGCAGCAGTGCAAGCGTCCCTCAAACACAGCAAGGGCAGTAGCAGTGTAAGCTTCCCTCACACAAAGCAGACAGCACAGGCAGCAGTGCAAGCTTTCCACATACACACACCAGATACAGCACAGCAGCAGTGCAAGCTTCCCACACAGAGAAGGAACCATGCAAGTGTCCCTCGCAGAGAAGGAACCATGCAAGCGTCCCTCGCAGAGAAGGAACCATGCAAGCGTCCCTCGCAGAGAAGGAACCATGCAAGCGTCCCTCGCAGAGAAGGAACCATGCAAGCATCCCTCACACACAGCAGATACAGTACAGGCAGCAGCAGTATACACTTCCCTCACACACAGCAGATACAGCACAGCAGCAATGCAAGCTTCCCTCACAGAGAAGGTACCATGCAAGCTTCCCTCACACACAGCAGCAGTGCAAGCTTCCCTCAGGCAATATGCAATGCAAGATTCCCTTACACAAGGAACAGATACAGTGCAGACAGCAGTGTAAACTTCCCTCACACAGAAGGTACAATGCAAGCATCCCTCATACAGAAGGTACAATGCAAGTGTACCTCACGCCGAAGGTACAATGCAGAAGGTACCATGCACGCTTCCCACACAGAGAACGGTACCATGCAAGCATCCCTCACACACAGCAGATACAGCACAGCAGCAATGCAAGCTTCCCTCACACGCAGCAGCAGTGCAAGCGTCCCTCGCAGAGAAGGAACCATGCAAGCGTCCCTCGCAGAGAAGGAACCATGCAAGCGTCCCACGCAGAGAAGGTACCATGCGCAAGCGTCCCACGCAGAGAAGGTACCATGCGCAAGCGTCCCACGCAGAGAAGGTACCATGCGCAAGCGTCCCACGCAGAGAAGGTACCATGCGCAAGCGTCCCACGCAGAGAAGGTACCATGCAAGCGTCCCTCACAGAGAAGGTACCATGCAAGCGTCCCTCACAGAGAAGGTACCATGCAAGCGTCCCTCACAGAGAAGGTACCATGCAAGCGTCCCTCACAGAGAAGGTACCATGCAAGCGTCCCTCACACAGAAGTAACAATGCAAGCATCCCTCATACAGAAGGTACAATGCAAGTGTACCTCACGCCGAAGGTACAATGCAGAAGGTACCATGCAAGCTTTCATCACACTGCTTGTTTTTTCCAGTTTTGTCAGTCTCTGAACAGCAGGGCTAGTGGCAGCCTACTTACTATTTTTCTGAAACCAAAACGTAAACCCTGGACCCTGTCCAGGGTCTCGTGCGCTTGGAATCTTCCCCATGGTTGAGAGATCTCTGCCTTATTTTCTTGCTTTATTCGTTGGAAGCATTATAACAATAAGCAGTCATGGCAGACTAAAGCAGGCTGATATCATTTCTATAAAAGGCAAAGTACCCATCAGCCATTAAAAAAACATTTTAAAAAAAATTCCATCCACACAAAGATCTCGAACGCTAGACTGTGCCTGACAGTCTGCTTCCTTGCTGCGAGGTATAGTCTCACCCAGTATTTAAATATTCAAGATTTATCGTTTTGCCTTTTTTTTCCACGAAAGGAAAGCCCCACCACCCTGGCGACAGACACGACTGGCTATCCCTGGTGAAGACTACACTCGCAGCCACCATTGATACGCTTGGTAACCTCGAAGCCTGACAAACACAGTGAACGATAACAAAGGGGTAGCACAGACTCTTAAAATGCTTTGGAACTAAGAAAATGCTGCTGTAAATTAGTCATGCTAAACTTGTGAACTGTTTGAACATAGGAAGAACTTATGCCTTTACTGCGCATGTGACGTCAATACAAAAAGCCGTCGGACCTAGACCGGGAAGGTACGTGGCAAGGGTAACGAGTTAGATGGATGTGGAGGAGAGAAGTGGGCTACAGTACCATAAGGATGGGCATCACAGGGAAGGAGGGGCGGAACTACTCATCAGCGGGCTAAGGTTGATTGGTATCCCAGTTCAAAAAGAAAGGGCGGGAAGACTCCAGGAAAACAACAAAACAGCAAGTCGAATTTTAGCCGCACAACGGGTCATACGGGACGATGCTTTTATATGTCTGATAAATACTGAGAGGGTTTACTAAACACAGTTGTGCAGCACAAAAGTATCCCATGGAAGCACAGCAGCATTTGTAAGGTTGTTCAGATTGTGTAAGGTGCTCTCACCCACTAGAGGACCAGAAATTACAACTAGTGGTGTATACATGATTTATTTTTTTGGGGGGTGGGCACACACTGAACCACAGGAAAAACTGATGTGGCCAGCCACAAACGAGCCTCCAGCTTTGAGCAATTTCACAACTTGGTATTTTCCGGCTAAATCATTTATGGGCATTGACTGTCACACAAAAAAGAAATCTGCAGAGGGGTTCATTTTTTGTTTTTTTTGTTTTACACTATTGCCTTTTTAAGTTGATTAATGGCTGCCTGCTGCACAATTCATGCCTAAACGCGCTTGTGTATGCCTCCATGGAGCCGGTCCAGAGCACTCTCGATTTAGAGTTTTTGGAGAGAGAGACTCCGGACTAGAGGCTTGGCAAGATCTAAGTGAATGCGCTTGTCCTGTGCTGGCACCATGCTGTACCAACGTGATTATTCTCTGGAATGATTGGTACATGAAGCTGTATTTAGCAAGTTCTTACCTTAGTGATGCACTCTGTATATAGGACAGTGTTCTCCTTCCTTTGTCGCCTTGAAAAGGAACTAAGGGCCAGATGTACCAAAGGATTTTACCCATTCTGTGTCTATGGGAAAAAGCTTTCGTACATATGGCCCAAAGTGCTACCCTCGTAATCACTTGGGTCCACCTCCTAACAGCACACTTCTGTGCAATGAAGGGAATGCGCTTCCAATGTGCTCACAGAGGATCTCAGGGAAACAAATGGGAGGAAGGGGTTAAGGGTGGGTGCACGGTGGGAGGGTAACTGAATAAGGGAAATGTTGACAAATCCCCCTAAAGAAGATTCTTTCAGTGAGACCATGTGGCATAACATGCAGAGCTGGGGACTTTGGGACAGGGGAATGTAGTTGGAGTCTCGGCGTTGGCTCTCCATACCTTCCAAAAATAAAACTCAGTAAAACAATGGGAAAAGTCTGCGGTTTATTGTTGCTTTTGTACGATTTCAAAGGGCTCAGCAGGGCGGTGCGAGACTACAAAAGGCTCACATGCAGGGTTGTACAACACTTATCCCGCTGCTCCCTGAGGCTGAGCTACAAAAGAAAAAAATAGTGCGCAAAATAAGACAAATGGCCCAGAAGGGAAAGCCTACAAGTAACCGGCGCAGTCCCCATGGGTGTGAGCAGCACACCAAAAGGAGGGACAAATGTAAGCAACAGCCCACAGAAAAGCAAGGATTTTCAAAGGGCACGCAAAGAAACATTACAAGAGGTGGGCAAGTTCTAAGCCCACAGATGATACTTCAGGCCTCGTAGGATTACATTTGTGCTGTACTTAAAGCATGCACAGCAAAATACTGCAAAGTAGATACTTTTGTAAAGGCCTACGTTATAATTACTACTTTAAGACAGACTAGATGTGTTTTATTTTATTAGGATCATTAAGGACATCCCATTTGCAGCCTATACAAATGCCAGACTACCAACAAAGCACCTCCTCAAAATCAAGGCCAATGTTTCTATAGACTATTCACCATAGTATGTTTATTTTATTTATTTATTTGGAGGGGGGGGGTAGGCATTTAGAGAGACGTTTGTGTCACCTCCAGTTCGCAACCCAAGTCAGATGCACATGGGGAGAAACCCACAGTCCACTAATCTAAAATTTCTTACCCTAAAACTGGCATATATGGCAGGGATTAACATCATATCTTCGAAAGGACCCCACAGGTGGGCAGGAGCTCGACAAAGAAGGCCCCAGTTCTCAAAAGCTGGAAGGCCCAACTGAGCCTAGAGACTCTCAATACCAGGGCCAGAACAGACATTGGGGTCACCAGACCCCAATCCCCACAATCCCTGAATCGGCGCTATGTAGGTGTGCACTGCGAGCCATTGGCTCCCGACCCACCTGGGTGAATTGAGGGTACTGAATAGGATCAGAACTTGACAGCCAATAGGACATGCACACAAAATATATTGCACACACACTGCCACAAGGCTCATGCTCACATTCAGGAATTCAAAGTGTTGTCCTGGGTAAAGTGGGCCTAGAGGACTAAAAGTCACTTGCAAATGCCCGCTGCTGTCTAACCATTTACTATGCTATCATTCCTGAATAGCGTAGGTCACCACTGCGAAGTGAGTACCAATGAAGGGAAGTGGTGCCCTGCCCAGTGGAAAAGTAGGGGTACACAGCACACATACTTAAGACAGAGCTGCAACAATATGTGAGGGAGAGGTGCCGTAAGTGCATGCTGCCCTGAATAATGTTAAACGATAGCCGGCCTTTGGGTGAGGCAGGGTCAGTCGATAGTTCGGTCTGACCTCCTGCAAGAGCGACACTTGTAAACAGTGCTTTAAATGGAAAAATAGAAGTTTCTGAGAAGTGCCGGTACTCTCCAATTAAAAGTATTACGTTTTTCTTGAGATATGCCGGTACTCTCCCTCTCAAAATAAAAAAGTGCCGGTACTCAGTACCGGAGAGTACCGGCCCATTTAAAGCACTGCTTGTAAACAAACTTCAAATGCGTGGCCCACATTGCTCCCTCTATGTGATCTACTAAGCACTGTGAAACACAATGACAATTAGCAATGTAATCTGAGGGTGTTCATAAAAAGTCTGGATAGATCATGAGGTGTGTAATTAGTTACACGGACCCAGAGGTGAACTTTGGTAAGAAGCAGGAACGACAATATGCAGGGATTACCGCTAGGCCGCTCTTTACAATCAAGGTTCTGAAATATATGTGTAATTATGAAAGGCGTGTGCTACTTTCATTGCTTAGCGAGTATCGCCCAGAAGATCATCTTTACCTGGTGCACTGTTCGGAGAGGCATGCGCATAGGGATTTCCCTACAGTAAGCCCGGCACGTGTTTGCAGTCAGAGTTACTCCCAAACTAACTTATTCTTATATTTTTCTGAAAGGATGTATTTTGTGCAGAAAAAGGCCGATTGTTATTTATGACTAGTAATTTTATTTTTATTTTTTAAACATTATGAAGGGAAAAGGCTAACTTTTGTTTGTCTGAGACTGAAATTATTAATCAAAAGACAAACAAATAACCGGAAAACGGAGTTCTACACTAACAAACCAGAAGTAGTAATTCTTGTCAAGAAAGTCTAAGCCAGATGCTGAAAAATACCCGTTTGGCTTACCGCAGAAGGAACAATTTAACTGTAAGGATACTTTGAGGGTGGCAGTGTTAGTCCTCTGCGTATGACATCAGTCTTGGGTTTTCTGCTGCCCCCCCCCTCCCGGCTCGAATAGCACAGGGGTGTCTGTCTTGGCCCTTCTCCTATTGGCTGGAAATTAGAAGCCCTTGTCTTTATAAGCCAACATTATCAAGCATCCTATCAAACTGTCAAACCCCCGTATTCTCTCAGATGAATCAATTACTCCACCCCCGGGGCAGAATTGTAACCCCACCCACCACCAGCTAGATCGGAAGTGTCAACTCACAGGGGGTATCATCCGCACCCCTCCCATGGACCAGTATTTTGACTTCACCACTCGAAAAGTTGTAGTAGTGAGCGTCGTGGGCGGCATCAGACACCCCCACTGGAACGTCGCCCCTCTCAAAATAGTTAGAGTGGTAGGTAGAAGTGCCCCCCCCCCCAACGAATGGGCAGTATCCGCTGCTCCCCTTACTGACCAGCAGGGTCAGCTACACCTGTCCACTCAGAGGGCAGGAGCATCAAACCTCTGTGCCCCAAGTCTCCCCAACCTCTAGGCACTATTCAGAGACGTGAGCCCCTCCCCATGGGCCAGTGGTTCCCTGGGAGGGCTGGGCTGTCCCACCCCAGCCACCTCTCCCTGGGCAGGGGCAGTAGCTTCACCTCCCCACTGCACACAGTTACTGAAGGGGTGTCAGGTCCCCCTAATCTCCGATGTACACACTGTCACTGCTCAGTAGTGTCAGCTTCTTACACTTGGAGCACGTCACACCCTGGCCTCTCCTGGGGCATTAGTGTCACTGCCCCCCACACACAGAAACTCACAGATAGGGGGGTCCCACCAGTCACCATCAGACACCCTGTCACTGCTCAGTAGTGTCAGCTTCTTACACTTGGAGCACGTCACACCCTGGCCTCTCCTGGGGCATTAGTGTCACTGCCCCCCACATACAGAAACTCACAGATAGGGGGGTCCCACCAGTCACCATCAGACACCCTGTCACTGAAGAGTAATGTCAGCTTCTTACACTTGGAGCACGTCACACCCTGGCCTCTCCTGGGGCATTAGTGTCACTGCCCCCCACACACAGAAACTCACAGATAGGGGGGTCCCACCAGTCACCATCAGACACCCTGTCACTGAAGAGTAATGTCAGCTTCTTACACTTGGAGCACGTCACACCCTGGCCTCTCCTGGGGCATTAGTGTCACTGCCCCCCCCCCACACACAGAAACTCACAGATAGGGGGGTCCCACCAGTCACCATCAGACACCCTGTCACTGCTCAGTAGTGTCAGCTTCTTACACTTGGAGCACGTCACACCCTGGCCTCTCCTGGGGCATTAGTGTCACTGCCCCCCACACACAGAAACTCACAGATAGGGGGGTCCCACCAGTCACCATCAGGCACCCTGTCACTGAAGAGTAATGTCAGCTTCTTACACTTGGAGCACGTCACACCCTGGCCTCTCCTGGGGCATTAGTGTCACTGCCCCCCCCCACACACAGAAACTCACAGATAGGGGGGTCCCACCAGTCACCATCAGGCACCCTGTCACTGAAGAGTAATGTCAGCTTCTTACACTTGGAGCACGTCACACCCTGGCCTCTCCTGGGGCATTAGTGTCACTGCCCCCCACACACAGAAACTCACAGATAGGGGGGTCCCACCAGTCACCATCAGGCACCCTGTCACTGAAGAGTAATGTCAGCTTCTTACACTTGGAGCACATCACACCCTGGCCTCTCCTGGGGCATTAGTGTCACTGCCCCCCACACACAGAAACTCACAGATAGGGGGGTCCCACCAGTCACCATCAGGCACCCTGTCACTGCTCAGTAGTGTCAGCTTCTTACACTTGGAGCACGTCACACCCTGGCCTCTCCTGGGGCATTAGTGTCACTGCCCCCCCCCACACACACACAGAAACTCACAGATAGGGGGGTCCCACCAGTCACCATCAGGCACCCTGTCACTGAAGAGTAATGTCAGCTTCTTACACTTGGAGCACGTCACACCCTGGCCTCTCCTGGGGCATTAGTGTCACTGCCCCCCACACACAGAAACTCACAGATAGGGGGGTCCCACCAGTCACCATCAGGCACCCTGTCACTGAAGAGTAATGTCAGCTTCTTACACTTGGAGCACGTCACACCCTGGCCTCTCCTGGGGCATTAGTGTCACTGCCCCCCCCCCACACACACAGAAACTCACAGATAGGGGGGTCCCACCAGTCACCATCAGACACCCTGTCACTGAAGAGTAATGTCAGCTTCTTACACTTGGAGCACGTCACACCCTGGCCTCTCCTGGGGCATTAGTGTCACTGCCCCCCCCCACACACACAGAAACTCACAGATATGGGGGTCCCACCAGTCACCCTGTCACTGAAGAGTAATGTCAGCTTCTTACACTTGGAGCACGTCACGCCCTGGCCTCTCCTGGGGCATTAGTGTCACTGCCCCCCCCCACACACACAGAAACTCACAGATATGGAGGTCCCATCAGTCACCATCAGGCACCCTGTCACTGAAGAGTAATGTCAGCTTCTTACACTTGGAGCACGTCACACCCTGGCCTCTCCTGGGGCATTAGTGTCACTGCCCCCCCCCACACACACAGAAACTCACAGATAGGGGGGTCCCACCAGTCACCATCAGGCACCCTGTCACTGAAGAGTAATGTCAGCTTCTTACACTTGGAGCACGTCACACCCTGGCCTCTCCTGGGGCATTAGTGTCACTGCCCCCCCCCACACACACAGAAACTCACAGATATGGGGGTCCCACCAGTCACCCTGTCACTGAAGAGTAATGTCAGCTTCTTACACTTGGAGCAGGTCACACCCTGGCCTCTCCTGGGGCATTAGTGTCACTGCCCCCCACACACAGAAACTCACAGATAGGGGGGTCCCACCAGTCACCATCAGACACCCTGTCACTGAAGAGTAATGTCAGCTTCTTACACTTGGAGCACGTCACACCCTGGCCTCTCCTGGGGCATTAGTGTCACTGCCCCCCACACACAGAAACTCACAGATAGGGGGGTCCCACCAGTCACCATCAGACACCCTGTCACTGAAGAGTAATGTCAGCTTCTTACACTTGGAGCACGTCACACCCTGGCCTCTCCTGGGGCATTAGTGTCACTGCCCCCCACACACACAGAAACTCACAGATATGGGGGTCCCACCAGTCACCATCAGGCACCCTGTCACTGAAGAGTAATGTCAGCTTCTTACACTTGGAGCACGTCACACCCTGGCCCCTCCTGGGGCATTAGTGTCACTGCCCCCCCCCCCCACACACACAGAAACTCACAGATATGGAGGTCCCATCAGTCACCATCAGGCACCCAGTCACTGAAGAGTAATGTCAGCTTCTTACACTTGGAGCACGTCACACCCTGGCCTCTCCTGGGGCATTAGTGTCACTGCCCCCCCCCACACACACAGAAACTCACAGATATGGAGGTCCCATCAGTCACCATCAGGCACCCTGTCACTGAAGAGTAATGTCAGCTTCTTACACTTGGAGCACGTCACACCCTGGCCTCTCCTGGGGCATTAGTGTCACTGCCCCCCACACAGAAACTCACAGATAGGGGGGTCCCACCAGTCACCATCAGACACCCTGTCACTGAAGAGTAATGTCAGCTTCTTACACTTGGAGCACGTCACACCCTGGCCTCTCCTGGGGCATTAGTGTCACTGCCCCCCACACACAGAAACTCACAGATAGGGGGGTCCCACCAGTCACCATCAGACACCCTGTCACTGAAGAGTAATGTCAGCTTCTTACACTTGGAGCACGTCACACCCTGGCCTCTCCTGGGGCATTAGTGTCACTGCCCCCCACACACACAGAAACTCACAGATATGGGGGTCCCACCAGTCACCATCAGGCACCCTGTCACTGAAGAGTAATGTCAGCTTCTTACACTTGGAGCACGTCACACCCTGGCCCCTCCTGGGGCATTAGTGTCACTGCCCCCCCCCCACACACACAGAAACTCACAGATATGGAGGTCCCATCAGTCACCATCAGGCACCCAGTCACTGAAGAGTAATGTCAGCTTCTTACACTTGGAGCACGTCACACCCTGGCCTCTCCTGGGGCATTAGTGTCACTGCCCCCCCCACACACACAGAAACTCACAGATATGGAGGTCCCATCAGTCACCATCAGGCACCCTGTCACTGAAGAGTAATGTCAGCTTCTTACACTTGGAGCACGTCACACCCTGGCCTCTCCTGGGGCATTAGTGTCACTGCCCCCCACACAGAAACTCACAGATAGGGGGGTCCCACCAGTCACCATCAGACACCCTGTCACTGAAGAGTAATGTCAGCTTCTTACACTTGGAGCACGTCACACCCTGGCCTCTCCTGGGGCATTAGTGTCACTGCCCCCCACACACAGAAACTCACAGATAGGGGGGTCCCACCAGTCACCATCAGACACCCTGTCACTGAAGAGTAATGTCAGCTTCTTACACTTGGAGCACGTCACACCCTGGCCTCTCCTGGGGCATTAGTGTCACTGCCCCCCACACAGAAACTCACAGATAGGGGGGTCCCACCAGTCACCCTGTCACTGAAGAGTAATGTCAGCTTCTTACACTTGGAGCACGTCACACCCTGGCCTCTCCTGGGGCATTAGTGTCACTGCCCCCCCCCCACACACAGAAACTCACAGATAGGGGGGTCCCACCAGTCACCATCAGACACCCTGTCACTGAAGAGTAATGTCAGCTTCTTACACTTGGAGCACGTCACACCCTGGCCTCTCCTGGGGCATTAGTGTCACTGCCCCCCCCCACACACACAGAAACTCACAGATAGGGGGGTCCCACCAGTCACCATCAGGCACCCTGTCACTGAAGAGTAATGTCAGCTTCTTACACTTGGAGCACGTCACACCCTGGCCTCTCCTGGGGCATTAGTGTCACTGCCCCCCCCACACACACAGAAACTCACAGATATGGAGGTCCCATCAGTCACCATCAGGCACCCTGTCACTGAAGAGTAATGTCAGCTTCTTACACTTGGAGCACGTCACACCCTGGCCTCTCCTGGGGCATTAGTGTCACTGCCCCCCACACAGAAACTCACAGATAGGGGGGTCCCACCAGTCACCATCAGACACCCTGTCACTGAAGAGTAATGTCAGCTTCTTACACTTGGAGCACGTCACACCCTGGCCTCTCCTGGGGCATTAGTGTCACTGCCCCCCCCCCCCCACACACAGAAACTCACAGATAGGGGGGTCCCACCAGTCACCATCAGACACCCTGTCACTGAAGAGTAATGTCAGCTTCTTACACTTGGAGCACGTCACACCCTGGCCTCTCCTGGGGCATTAGTGTCACTGCCCCCCACACACAGAAACTCACAGATAGGGGGGTCCCACCAGTCACCATCAGACACCCTGTCACTGAAGAGTAATGTCAGCTTCTTACACTTGGAGCACGTCACACCCTGGCCTCTCCTGGGGCATTAGTGTCACTGCCCCCCCCCACACACACAGAAACTCACAGATAGGGGGGTCCCACCAGTCACCATCAGGCACCCTGTCACTGAAGAGTAATGTCAGCTTCTTACACTTGGAGCACTACACCCTGGCCTCTCCTGGGGCATTAGTGTCACTGCCCCCCCCCACACACACAGAAACTCACAGATAGGGGGGTCCCACCAGTCACCATCAGGCACCCTGTCACTGCTCAGTAGTGTCAGCTTCTTACACTTGGAGCACGTCACACCCTGGCCTCTCCTGGGGCATTAGTGTCACTGCCCCCCCCCCCCCCCCCCACACACAGAAACTCACAGATAGGGGGGTCCCACCAGTCACCCTGCCACTGAAGAGTAATGTCAGCCTCTTACACATGGGGGGGGGGGGGGGGGGACACTTTCACACCCCGTCCCTACCACCCCTCCTGGGGTAATATTACCCCCCCCAGTCACTGACAGGGGTCGGATCCCACCAGTCACCATCAGGCAGCCTGACACCGCCGAGCAGTGACAGCTTCTTACACATGGGGGGGGCATCACACCCTCCCTACTACCCCTCCCCAGTCACTGACAGGGGTCGGATCCCCGCCTCCACGGACACCTCTCAGCGGTGTCCGCTTCCTACACTTGGGGGGGGGGGGGGTCACTTTAACCCCCCCCCCGGGGTCACCCCCACCTCCAAGGGGCAGCAGTATGGGAGCTCCCTCCCATCAGGACAGCTGCCTCCGGCCCGGGGCCCCTCCCCGTAGGGTGCCCCCCCCTCACTTAGAGACCCCCCCCCGTAGGGTGCCCCCACCAAACCCCACCACAACACCCCCCCACGGAGACCTTTGAGAGCCTCCTGCAGCCGGTCCAGGTCCATGGTCATCGCCGGGGCTGCGCTCCTCTCGCCGCCGCACCGGACGCACCGACTCCCGGGCACAAGCTGAGCCGCCGCCGCCGAGGCCCGTTCACAATAACCAGCCCCCCAACATGGCGGCCGTGACGTCACGAGGGGAGCGGCCATAGAGCTGCGCCGGGCCAGCGCGCCGCGGCCCCGCCCACCAGACACAGAGGTAGGACTCCTCCCCAGACTCTGCCGAGGGGCGCGACGACGGCGGAGCCAATGACGCCGCGCCGTCTAGAACTAGAGCGCCAACCCAGAAGTTATAGTGCGCCAGGTCCCTGCAGGGACGGCTGCAATGCGGCCATGTTGGAACGGTCCAGCTTCGGGCCAATGGAATGCCTGCTTGGTATGACGTCAGCTTGGGTGTCCTTGTATTGGTAGACCGCAGGACACCACTGGCAAAAGGCTCTGAGTATTACAATGTGGGAATAGTAACTCCTGTCTACCTCGAGGCACCCCAAACATTCCCACACTCCTATTTTTCATCACTCAGTCATGTGTTTACAAGTGTTGGCATGTACTTGGTTGCACCAAACATTTGTCACAGCACTGCCAAGTTTCCCAGCTCCATGCATCAAGTGCAGCTCCAGGCTAGGTTTTTTTTTTTCAATTCTGGGACTTTTATTCTTGTTTATTCCATTATACACAGGACTACAAGCCCCAGAATGCAAAGGAAAAAAATATATCATGCATGGACCTGGGAAACTGTCAGTCATGTGATCACGTGAAAGTATAATGTGGAATAGCACATAAAAAAGGTGTGCTGTCAGATTTTGTCTCTTACCTCTGTACAACAACAGCCTCTTCTTCTGGGTCTGCACTTTTTGGAAGGATATAGACATCTGCCCTACAGTCCTATATGACACAGTATTCCATCTGCCAAGATCTAAATCAGGCGCTAAGTTGGGTCCCCATTCTCCTGGAACTGCCTTGAGACATTCCCATCTCATTTCCCCTCCTCCCCAGTTTTCTACTGGAGCCTCTAAACCAACAACATCCATTGGTATTGCTCCAACAGCTCATATGAATGGCATTGAGGCATTCTGGAGATGCTGGCAAGTTCCAAGACTATTGGAGAAATCTGTAGCAGATCTAAACTCTTTCATTAACTTCTTTCCATCCTTGATGTCTAACATCCTGTCATACAGAACAATGAACTCTTACGATGGATGATTTTCACTGGTCAAATTCCCCTTGCTAACAGGCCTGTCGGTGAACACCCTATGGCATCCACAAAGTTGACGGGCATCACTTTTTCTGTTCTTCCTAGACCTGCATTGCCAACATTAAGGGACATTTCTTTAGTTCTTTGTTTCTTCAATCCTGGCCAGACAATTATTCTATGTCCAGGAAACCACTTTCTACTAAACTACCTTTGCTAGTTTGTGTTGGTTTGTGCAAGCGAGTTTCAGACATTTGAGCCCCTGATTTAGCTTGTAGGTCTTTCACCCCCGCAGGAGTGTCCTTTGTGATTACCAAAAGAACCAAAACAGCAACTAGGCATATTTGCATTCCAGAGCTTCCGTTGCATCAGAAGCTTTCTATGATTTACTGACCTCAAAAATACCAAAGAATCATTACTTTCTTCAAGAGCACCCTTCCATTCAACTCCTACCTTGTCTAATTCATCCACATGCACCTGTGTCTTGCCCTACAGGATCCCGTTGGGGTAAATGGATCTTATCGGAAGTGAGCACTGACACTTCCATTTTCAGTGCCCATTCAGACAGGGGAGCAATGGCGTTAAAATATTTTGAAGTGGTTGCACGTTTGGAAAAAAATGTCTATGGGGGTTATTACAACTTTGGAGGAGGTGTTAATCCGTCCCAAATGTGACGGATATACCACCAGCCGTATTACGAGTTCCATAGGATATAATGGACTCGTAATACGGCTGGCGGTATATCCGTCAATTTACCGTCACTTTTGGGACGGATTAACACCTCCTCCAAAGTTGTAATAACCCCCTATATGTTGATAAGTTTTAAACTTGCATTATCTGAAGTCCTATCTTAGAATTGGCATTGTATACCAGTTGTGAACAAGAATTTTCAATTTTATTAAGTTCACAGCGGCAAAGATTATCTCATCCATATTGTACTCTGGAAATAGTCATGTTGATTTAGTGTGTTATATTTTACAGCCACCCTGCTATAATTGTTCTAGGTTGAATGGACAACTTAGCTTTTTGCTTTTTTTTTTTTAGTTCAGACTAGGTTCCAGTGAGTTCCAGGTGATCTTTATACAATGGAAGTTTCCTCGCAGCCATAGAAGTGATTTACATAGAGGTGTCTCTACCTCAGTTTATAGGGCTATCAATGTTGTGATTGGCTTATGGATTTACTACTGTCGGGGAATGTATTGTTTCTCTTGAGATCTATTGGGTTTGTAGTTTTTTTGTTTGCTGTGAGAACGATTTTATATGTTTTTCTTGTTTGCTTCCATAATAAAGCAGAAGAGAAAATGCATAATATTGGGCTTGTGTCTTTAATACAATTGAAATACTTGTTCAAGACTGTTATAAAATATTCTATTCCTCGATTTCTTTTTAAATATCTGCCTCTTACAAGGTTCACAATTTTGGCATATATTTCAATGGAAGAGACAAAAGGATGAGGATAATGAAGGTGGAGGGAGGGTACTCTGAACATCTGTCATAAGGCTCAACTTCTGCAACATGTAACATGTTTGCTACCTAAGCAAATTGGCTAATGCAAGGGCATGGAATCTGATTTAAGGCTCACGTTTTTTTGTTATTTATGTTTTTCACATATTGTACTGTTACTTTTTCTGTATTTTTCTCTCTACTTTTGTATGTATTTTTAATTCAGTGATAGGAGAGAGATGTGAAATGCATAAGTACTAGGTGGATCACTGGTCAATGTGACTCTTTCGGCTTATCCTGCATTTGTAAGAAAGTCTTTTTGAGTAGTGAGGTTTTAAAAAAGATACATGTAACAATAAGAGTAAAACTTTGTGTTCCAGAATGCAAAGTGCAGCTGTCTAAAAGTGAGAAATGGCTTGATGTATTCTCCAAGATATGGGACCACATGACAACTAGGAACATGATTCTGAAATGGAATTTGTTTGCTTTCCTTCCATATGGAAGGAAAAAACATTATTCCTGAGATATGGCCGCCTCCGACTCAATAGATACACAGGTGTAAACAGGTCTGTGATTTCTAAACCACTGTACTCTTAAACCTGTATTTTGAGTGCGTTTTGTGAATAAAAGCCAGAAAGGAGAGTGTTACTGGGTTGATAGAGCTGGCTATTGAGACAATATGCAAGACTGGCTGGCAGCTTAGGCCTTTTTCCTGGCTGTTTTCTGTGGGGCCTTCAAGCAGGGCAGTCACGGATGGGGGGCATCGGTCATAAAGCAGGCCGACGCCATAGCTCGAAGTACACTCAGGATTATAAACTGTAAATGTTAAGTGAGAATTGCAAAACCTTTGGCTCCCCCACCCTCTCGCCAAAGCATGGCCATGTATTTCATTTAGAAAAGTGTTGGGGTTCAAAATCCAGGACAATCTGGCAAATCCAGGATGGCTGAGGACCTTAGGCTTGCCCAATTGCTCCTACAATTTAGAAAAAAATCACTGTGGGCATATGTGTAAACATAAAGCTTCTTAATAATTGTAGAAAACCTCAATATGTATCTGTAGGAGAGCGTCAGTAATAGAGGTACACGCGTATCTTTGCTATAGTAGTTTATTTAATGGTAAATAAGAGTTTGACAGTATCTTCATCTTTTTTTATCCTTGGTCTGTCTTGGCTCTCCATCTTTGCCTTCTCCTTTGATCTTCAGGTTTTACTCCCTTTTGTTCTTCTTTTATCCTGAGGCCGACTCAGGAGGAGCATGTAAAGAAAAGAAGAACAGAGAAGGTTGGTATGTATGTTCGCCTTTGTTTTATTTTCCTTCTTTCCCCTTACTGTTTCTGATTCTTTCTTTCTACCTCATTCTTTTCTTGTGCTGATATTTCTTTGCTTTTCTCTCTGTTATAATTCTATCTTGAAACTTCCTTAACTTCCTGTTTTGCTTCTTTTTCTTTCTCTTCCCTTTGCCTTTCACTTTTCTTTTTGTCTTGGTTTCACTTTCCTGCCTTTAGCTGCGTTTCTTTACATCCTGTTCTTTATTTTGAGTTTGATTTCTTACTGTTCTCAAAATGTCATACTGAACATAAATTACACACACATATATATATATATATATATATATATATATATATATATATATATATATATATATATATAAATAAAGATGTCAGAAAAACATAATCTGCTGTTTCCGTTTTTTTTTCTTTTGGTTCTGTTTTGCTTTTCTTTATATCTACACACCATATATCAAAATGACTAAAGAAAGAGAACACAAACAACCTTTTGTGTATAAGAATAAAATTCACTCTATGTTCAGGCCTTTTCTCTGTACCCATTTATATACCGAAGGAAAAACCCCAAATAAAAATTATGAACAAAAAAAAAACGTACCTGGTTAGGCCACGCTCTTCCTACAGCGTGGCCGGCTTCAGCGTTCTGCTGCCTCCTGATCGCCAGGTCTGCGGCTTGGCTGCAGTGCTGATTTTCCTTCTTCCCACGTCGCGGTCAGCTCGTCCATCTTCTTCTGTTCCTGCAGCGGCGTCCCACGTTCCTCATCTTTCGGGGCCTTAAAAGGCCCGCATCATCTGGCGTCTCAGCGTTCCTCGGCGTCGGGTCCAAAGCTTCCGGGTAGGAAAAGGTGGCACCGGAAGTAACCCCGGGGCCACGGGCGTCCGTGGACGTACCCCTGGGGCATCTGCGGGTTGCGTCTACGGAGGACGCCCGCTACAGTATTGTTAAATCCCTTTCCATAGCAAGACTTCCAGAGTTCCTTTAAATTCTATTCCAAATCCTCTGTAAACTCCAAATGAATTGAATACACAAGTATTTATTTACGCCACCAGTGATTTATGTGATTATGACATCTGGAGCCTCCAGGCTTTTCAACCCTTTGGCATACAGCTCGTCTTCACAATTCTTCAGTATTCTTGATATTTACCCCGTCCCGTGGACAGACTGGGTGCTCCTTGTGACGTAGACAGCATGAAAGGCAGTCACTACCTTTGCTAGAAACTCAACTCTAGTCTTCAGCAATGACGATGTAGGGCAGCTGGACTGACAGAGCTAGAAGCTCGCTCACGCGGCGAGCTGAGGTTATTGCAATGAGAAAGACTGTCTTCAGGGTCAGAAGATTTAAAGGACAGCTGTGCCGTGGCTCAAAAGCAGTACACACAAGAAAAGTGAGAACTAAATGGAGGTCCGACAGTGGCATCACAAAGCACAGGGTTTAGGGGGAAATGTGAAATAAACCTTTGGGAAATCGTATCACAATAGGTGATTTGAACAAGGGTGGTTTGTCATTAAATGCAAAAAGGCCAAAAGGGTAGGCAGGCAACCTAAAATAGTGTCCACTGCAAGTCCTTGATAGCCCAAAGATAAAGCACATACTATTTCACAAAAAGTCCTCCTGGAGTAGCAGCCTGATTGGAGGACAGATACTCATGCCCAGACGTTCTGTGCAAAAAACTCTTCTGGCCCAATCTGGAACCAGTAGGATTACTTGAGCCAGGTCATTACTGATCTTCTTCAGAACTCAGAACAGGAGAGGTAGCAGCAAGAAGACATACAGGATTCATGTGCTTCACCCTAGGTGAATGTGTCTGTGAGAGAGACTCTTCTTGGGAACTCCAGCCCACTAAAGTGTTGGCATTGCTCATTCTCAATGGTGGTGAAAAGATCAAGCCAGAGTTATCCACATTGCTAGAAACCTCCTTGTGCCACCTCCGAGTGTAACTGCCATTCATGATCCATTAGGGGTCATCGCTGAGTTCTTCTGCCGCTGGCATTTAGAGATCCCACCAGGTGGTGTACAATCAGGGAAATGCCTTGACATTCCACCCAGGGATGCAAGGCCTCTTGACACCAGGCCCAGGATCCAACTCAGTCCAATGTGTTGCAATACCACCAATACATGGTGTTGTCCGTGACATCCTGATCAGCCTCCTCTTGATGGACAGCAGAAAGGTCTTCAAGGCTAAGGGTATGGCCCCAACTACAAAAATGCTGATGTGAAGCCAGGTTTCAGCCTAAGACTAGAGTCCAATGTCTCCCAGACAACCTCCCCACCCTAACAGCGATGCATCTGTCACCAATGTCAGCTCTCAGTGGGATAGGAAGAGGGGTCTGCCACTGATCCAATGGTGGTCGGGCTGCCACCACTCCAGATCTTTTGCACTTTCCTCCACAACCTGGAAGCAATCTGGCAGGTTCCCTTAGTGCTGGGACCACAGAGACTTTAGATCCCACTGCAGGGCACAACTATGCCACCTAGCATGGTCAACAAGTAGGATGTAGAATAAGAATAGTCCAAGAAGCCTCAGAGCCACCTTCACTGAGACCTGGAACTGAAGCTGAAACATCAGCAACATGGCCGAATGTCTAGGGCTCTCTGAACCAGAGCGAAGGCTCTGCAAACGCTAGTTTCTCATATCAAGGATGGCTCTGATGAAAGGGAGCCTGTGTGAAGGATTCAGATGTGACTTCGGTTTGTTCATAATGGAGCCCCTAGATGTCAGGAGGTTCACTGTCATCTGGAAGTAAACCAACCTCCAAAGGTATGCCGAGACCGAAACCATTGCCTTCATGAACACTCGAATGGCCGAAAGGGAGCACGGAAAAATAAAAATGCTCGTCACCTGCCTTAAACTGCAATTAATGCCTGTTGGATGGCAAGACAAGAACCTGGAAATCGGCTTCTTGCAGGTCCAGCGCCACAAGCCAATCTCCTGCACCCAGCACAGATAGAGCCTGGGCCAACGTGAGCGTCTTGAATTTGTATCTCCACAGGAAAGAACTGAGAGGTCGAAACCTAAAACAGGACGAAGGCCTCTACCCTGTTTCGGCATAAGGAAAAAACTGAAGTAACATCCAGTTCTGATTTCGGAGACTGGGAATCTCTATGGTTCCTTTCACCAAAAGAGTCTGAACTTCCTGCAACAAAATGGAAAGTGATCCTCTAAAGCCGCTCTGATTTAAATGGAAGAGGTGGCGAATTGAAAAGGAAAGGCAAGGCATAGACACACTGAGCTATCTGCAGGACCCACCAGTTGCATGTTATGGCCTCCCACCCATGGAGAAAGTAATTGATTCTGCCTTCGACAGGGTGACTATGCACTGGTTGTGCTACCTGTCTATTTTCAGTCAGACAGGAGCAAGGTATATTCTAAGTGACTATCAAGGTGTCGGTCAGGGCTTGGATGAATGGCAGCACGGGCTCAGATGAGGTCTGCCCCGGTTTCAGAACTTCAGTGAATACACTGTTTTTACTTCAACAGTTGGAAATTGTAAGTCCAGGCCTTCAGCTGCCATTCTGACGGCCACAGCAAATAAGGCTGTCTCTTTCATTGAAGGACCAGTGGGAGAACCCAGCCCCATGTCACGGTAACTGTCCAGTCCACTGGCCTCCTGTAGGTCCAGATAGAAATTGTTATCATATTGTGAGACAAACTCATCCTCATCATTATCAAAGACTGGTTAGGTGGTTTTGATCCGAAAGGTTGTTAGAGTTCTGGAGGTTCTTAGGCAAATGTGCTGTTTTATCTGAGTCAGAGTGAACAGGGATTAGGTACATGAAAACTACTTCAGGAAGCTCCCTCGGTAGAGGTCAAGACTCAGGCCTGATTTAGGTCTTGACGGTATTACCACAAATCCACTGCGGAGGCGGCCCATGTACTCATTGTATTGCAGCTGAGCTGCCAAGCGCCACCACAGAGTGCTTTACCTATCCATCAGTCTGATTGGTTCCCGCCGCCCATATTTAGATGTTACAGTTGTACAGGTGGTGTACTGGTGCCGGATTTCTTACGGAGGGAGGACAGTGGACATCGGACAATGGCAGAGGAATACAGGTAAGTCACATACACACTGTACCTTAGCTATATGTGTCCTCCTGCACAGCACAGCACACTACACAACACACCACATACATTCTATTATCAATTGCGATTCCACAACAACACGTGTTTATACTCACACTATAAACAGTACACCCAAACACAACACAACCACGACAACCAACACGACTACACACTCGTCTACAAATATACTCACACAATATCACAACTACACACATCACAACACCGACCACCACACAACATTCACACTCACCTGAATGTTGCATACAGTAGCACAACACAGAACCACTCATACACAACAGCAGACCCACATGCATGTGGCACACAATCTGAGGCGACTAAATCACCCGCTACAGCTCCCTTCACCAGCCAATCCAGTCGTACAAACACACACACACACATACACACACGTACACAAGTGGTAGCACAAAATTACAGGTACATGTCCACTTGCTATGTGCACAGATGGACATAGTTGATAAGAGGGACTGTGATGTTATTTTGGTGGCAGCATTCATTTGACTATGAATACTGGCACCATAATGACAGTTGTATATATTTGTGATATGTGGTGTGTATCAGTGTCCCCCCATCTATGTTTGACACACTTTTGTTCTCCACATATGCATGTTACAGTAATTATAAAAAAAATTGTTAGAAATGGGGTGCTGGTTTGGCTAGGGTGTGCACCTAAGCCAGGCACTAACCACCACTCTAGTCAGGCAAAGGAATTACACACCTAAGAACATCCTTGGTCACCCCCTTGATAGCTTGGCACGAGCAGCCAGGCTTATCCCAGAGGCAATGTGTAAAGCGTTTACACAACACACACAACCCAGTGACACAATAAATGCATTACAAAGGGAACGCCACAACAAGTTACATAAAAATAACTGTATTGCATAAAACATCATTAGACCACAAACGACATAAATCAGTAATACTCTGCCAAGCAAGTAGTTGTCACACTCACATAATGCAAAGATAATGAAACTTTTCCATAAGGCACATGTCATGAGAAAAACATCACAGCAGAAGCATTGATGCGCATATCACAGGGTCCCCTGAAACAGTATTTGCACATAAATCAATCCCAGGGCACCAAACAAAGCAGCAGATAATGAATCACATATCCTCAGCAACACCTGCTCGATAGGTTACCAGCACACCCCCATACATCCAGTGCACCTGCACCCCTAAAGTATGACCGGCGGTAAGTACAGTGCAGAACATCACCACAATTGTCCCACAATACCTCCGATATGTGGGTTACCTCGCAATTACGTGCCTTTTAAAGGCTATTCGGTAGTTTAATCTCACTGCGATCCTCACAGGAGACCATGAGCTCCTACCACGTAGGATACAGTAGTTTTCCCCACTCGCGGCAAAGGAGCCTCCGTCGAGGCTTCCATCCTATTCCACGTAGGGCCATTACAAACAGAAATGCCCCGAATATATGCCGCCACAGGGGCGAGGCACACACAAAGCCCTCGTTGGCGGGGAGTCCTCTCTGGGTCCCCAGCGTAGGACAACCACTTGTGTGTGCCATCTCCTTGTTTTTACCCTGTTTTCTGTGCCTTCTCCTTGCTTTTCTCTCATTTTCACTGCTTTCACTGTGTGTTTTCCCTCGTTTTTTGTGCACCTTCTCCTTGTTTTTCCCTCATTTTGTGTGCCTTCCTCTTGCTTTTCCCCCTTGTTTTCACAGTTTTCGCCTTGCTTTTTCCCTCGTTTTCTGTGTACTTTCTTCTTGTTTTTTTCCCCATTTTCTGTGCCTTCTCCTTGCTTTTTCACCCTTTTTTGTGCCTTCTCTTTACTTTTCCTTAGTTTTCACAGCTTTCTCCCTGCTTTCCCACAGATTCATGTGTGCCTTATCAATGCTTGTCTCTCATTTTCACTGCTTTCTCCTTGCTTTTCCCTTGCCGCTCCCACATGCTGCCCGTTATTTGCCACTTACCGTCTAGCCCCCGCCCACTACCTCCCAGCGCCCTTCCCTCCTCCCAGGATGTACTTAATGGAGGCCACAGCGCAACCCTATTGGGCAGGTCCTAGGCCCAGCTCTCCCTGCTGCTGTATCGTTCTTGCTCCTGTCTTCTCTGTGCTTTTCATCATCTCAAGACCCTCACTTGTGATTTGCTGTTTTATAAATTCTTGATTGATTGAAGCAAAACTTTTAAAAGGCCCATTAGAAAGCTACTGGGGCATGACCATGGTCCTGTGAATACTTGATTTCTACACTCATTCCTTCCTCTTACCCTTCGTTGGAACACAAGCCTTGTCCTCACAGTAGAGATGATTGCCAATCACATTCTCAGTCTATTTTACCACTTAAATCCAACGCAGCAGAATGTGCTCCCCATAATGCACTCTACTTTATCCGAGTCCATATCAGATCCCAAATGGCAGCTGTCATCCATCCGTGGATTTACACACCCTTTTTATGTCATCTTTTCGAAGCCAGAGCCGGGTAGTCATTTAAGTTGGTCTTACACAATAATTTTTGAGTATTCCAAAAGTATGAAGAGGATGGATGGGACACATGGGAAACAGAATCAATGTTCTGCCTTTTTATCCACTAGAACAAAATGTGGCTTGAATGGAGTCAGTTCATTCATCCTGAGAAATTAACTGCCTTATGTGGCAATAGAATTAAAAAGTTCTTTAGATTCTTGTGGAGTTTTTGTAAACTCTTTAAATACATATTTGATTTGACAGTGTCCACAAGCAAGCATCTGCTGAGTTCAAAACTTGCAGAAATGTTCCAAGAAATGTAAGGACCAAGATTCATCATTGCCTCTTGAAGTCACCGATGTAAATGTCGCTTTTGCTTTATCAAATTGATACTTCAAGGAATAGCGACAAAATGTAATCTACAATGAGTAATAACATTCATATAGCCTCTAGATTGTCTTGTATTTCTACTCTGTAAAGGCAGTTACTGTAGTTGTGCCTTGCCTCATATTGCACTATTTGCACTATCCAGTGTATTAATGACACTGTCCTAATTTCTTCAAACTCTTTATTGTTGGTTGTTGGGAGAAGTACCTGGCCGAATACTGTTGGCACACAAGAGGAAGCAGACCCAATATCCCGATTTGTGTAGGCGTTTTCACCATATAATTGAACCTCTCAACAAATCCATTGGTCCCAGGGTGGTACAATGTAGTGCACTTGTGTTTGATACCATTCACTTTGAATAACTGCATACCACCTGAGATACCATACCATGTCCCAGGTGGAGAATTCATATCCACGCTACCACAAATAACTAAAATACTCCATAGATTTAATTTTGGGGCATGAGCAGCTTTGCAACCTACTTTAACACACATTGGTCCCAGAGGATCAAAGGCTTCCAGGTCAGTACAACTAGTAGAAGCCAGTGACATGGCACTTCGTCTTTTAGAGTGTCCCATTTATAAAGAGACTCTCACATGAGGGCAAAGCAGGACCTCTGCAATTAACAGCCCTTTGTACAAACACCTCAGCTTCCCTTCATGCCCACAGTACTTCACCAAGATTGAGACAAAACAACCGGACAACCCCTTCTGACCTCAAGCACAACAGACAACACTTCCATACCACACAGTACCTCTATACATAACCATACCGGGCAGGGATTTGGTGTATAAATGTTATGTTACAATGTAGGTAGGCACCATTTTAAGAAGCAACACAACTCTTAATGTTCATAAAAGTAAATTTAATCCTGGGGTAAGCAAAAGTCCAATAAGCACGGTAATGCTAAACCAGCGCCTCCCTAGGAGGCAAGTTGTGCTGTTTTCGTACACATGAATACACTTTAATAAAGACAGAATTGGTTAGTTTTTGAGCACAGTTACATAAAACACATTTTCCAGTCCCCACCCACAACGAGAAAAACGTCAGTTCAAGTGAGTAACCGTTCCTTTCTGAAGGGGCCTTTGCATCCTTGAAACAAGACACACCTGTGGAAGCAAACAGTTGAAGCTGCAAAGTCATACATGTACAGCTACACTCATTGTAAAATGTCTGGTCTGCTGCCACAGGAAGCCTTAAAAGAAGTGCAAAGAAGGCAGGTGCATTCACTTCTTTAAGGCAGAGTTCTTTGCGTTGCTTTGATGTCCATGTGATTTGCCCAGAATCGCAGAACGTTGCGCCGATGTCAAGAGCCGAACCCGGATCTCCAGCTCCCAAGGCGGTCGCTCTGAGCTCCTATGGGTCTAAAGAAAGTGCAAAGGAGAACTGGCCTAATCAGAGAGCAAAGAAAAAGGGTGGTTTCATCCACAGGGAAGTAACAGAGGGAGCCAGCCCTGTTCGTGGATGAGAAACAGGACATAGGAATCAGAAGCGCAGAGTTAATACCCTGTCTCAATCAAATTATCTTTGGTACAGGGAGATTTTAAGCTTCTTTTTAAATCTTCCAAGGCTAGAAGTAGTAATTGTGCCATGCTCTGATCCACTGTACGCCTGTGTATTACCACAGCAGACAAAACCCATCTGTTTTATGCTCACAATTAAAGTTCCTGTATCCCACTGGATATGAAAAATACCTCTAATCTGCCTGAATATAAAAAAAGTCTGTCCTGCCCCAATATAAAATAAACCTCTATCCTTCCGCAATAGGAAATATACCTGCATACATGTATCCTGCACACAATCCAGAACATAACTCACGCCAAACTTCAGTTTGTAAAATATATTCTGCCTGTGCTCCTCACAATTTGAAAGCATGCCTGTGACCTCTCACCCTCATTTCAAAGCACCCACTGTGCTCCCATTGCAGCACCCTGGGCTGCTGCCTCCTCTGTTCAACAGATCTCTGACGTCCAGTGACATATCCCACTATTCCAACCATCCAATGTGTCCTGCTGCCACTCACCCTAAACTAAAAAAAATACTGCTGCCCTGAGCACTCCTCGGGCGGCCCTTGATCTCTGGTCTCTGCCCCCCTTATTGAATCAAGGGATGTATTGCCTCCACCTGTCAGGACAACTACTGGACTGCTCTCCCCTAGTGAAATTGAAATGTGTTTTCCATGTCATGGTGAGCTGGGGAATGTGGTCTGTGTTGTAGCAGGAGCTGCACATGGAGTAAATGCACTTTTGTGTGGAGCACACGTTAAGATAGCATGGTGAGTATTAAACTAGGACCTTTTTCCGTAAGTGCAGCATACTCCTGTAAGTTTATGAGTAAGCTTTGTCTAAGTAAGGAGCAAGTTGTGCAAATTCACAGCAAGCAAAGGTGAGAATTGGGCCCTAGTACTTGCAGTACTTACAGCTCAGCAGTGATTACAGGGCTCGCCTGCAGTAAGATTGTCATCTGCACTGACGCGCACCTTCTGATCACCGGCACTGCCGTCTGCTGAAGAACGACAGGACGTCTGGGGCCCCATAGTTTTATGTGCTGTTTCATCTTTTTGTGTTTTGCCTGGTCTGTTCAGGAAGGTATGAAGCCTTCCATTAATTAGCCTTAAGTCGATCTTCGGTTTCTCACACGCTGACACTTTTTCCGGGATCCATCAAGGTGTGATCACTATCTTGGACTATCTTTAAGGAATGTTCTCCCCAGTCTCAGCGACAGAGGGACACGAGGTACGTTCCTGCTGGAGCAAGTCCAATACATTCCTTCTTTGGTACCGTTCCACCATTCAGGGTTCAGCATGCCACATGGCGAGCAAAACCCACTTCCCTTTTCATGTTTGCTTGCCCGGAAGAGAATTTGTTTGGCAATTTGTGTCTTATTTTAATACTTTTTCAGCCTTTTCCAACATCCTATCTCTCCATATTGGCTCTCATAATGCACATACCACTTTATTATAAAAACATATTACACATGTATCACTATTGCTTTGCTAATATAAAAAATATTGTACTTAAATTTGCAAATGTTTTGTATCCTATCCATGTTCTTTAGTGCATGTTCTGCGGCTCCAATGCAGCAAATGACTGTCCAGGGTAAGGGATTCCAGTTTATCTTCTATTGCTGTTCCTGTGAGTGTTCAATGTCTTGGAAAACACCACAACAAGTGCGAAATTGAGAAATAAAATGTAAGTCTCACACGTAAATACTCAGAATCGATTACGCGACTTGACGTGGACGATGACCCGGCGCTCAAAGGCTCTTTTCATGGTTTTCTCAATTTGCTTCAGAAAGACCTGTGGAATTCGCCCACACAGAGTGTGCACAGTTTCCAGAAACTTCGACTGCAGAGGATAATACATGGACTGGTAGAGATTGTCTTCGAAGGGAAACTGGAAAGAGAAAGAGAACTCTGGTCACCTTATATTATCGATCATATCCAGCCTCATGTAGGAGTATGTGTGCCATGAACCCCAGCCGCTGACAGTTCTTTGTTAATTAGGTCCACAGAGACCTTTGATCAGTGAACATTTGGACTATGACCTGAAGGGTTCCCTGGCAAGCAGGAAAGGCCGCCATCTTGAGGTGGAAGAGTCAGCCACACGGCTGTCTAAAAGCAGATACTTACCTGACGCGGGTCCCTGTAACAGAAGCGTTTCAGGGAAACCAGCGTGACAAGAAATTTCCCACTTTCCTTATACCTTTTAATTGTATGATGGAAACACCAGTTAATTAGTGCTCAGAAACAGAAAATCAGTGGCATCAAGCGCTAAATTAAATCAAGAAATATTTTTCAATTATCATTATACATCAGACAACCTTAGGCAGCTTGGTCTCGACGCACACTCCTTCC
The DNA here is from genome assembly GCF_031143425.1 of Pleurodeles waltl. Lineage (NCBI taxonomy): Eukaryota > Metazoa > Chordata > Amphibia > Caudata > Salamandridae > Pleurodeles > Pleurodeles waltl. The sequence goes on along the minus strand of NC_090448.1, from coordinate 12,186,408 downwards.
CCTGAGCAGCACAGCGGGTTATTGCAGCTTCAGTGTCAGCATTTTCAGAGCCTGAGGCACAATAACATTTTTTTCTTCAGATGCTCCCTTTCCCCCGGCTAAAAGGCCATTTATTAGGTGATTTGTGGCATCAGGTGCACTTTTGTGGCCATTTCTGGTGATGTCTTGAGGCAGCAGCCTTATTTGATTACAACCTCTCCCTAGTGTTTCCGCATCTGATTTGTTTGTGGCATCAGGCGCACTCTTGTGGCCATTTCTGGTGATGTCTTAAGGCAGCAGCCTTATTTTATTACAACCTCTCCCTAAGTGTTTCTGCATCAGATTTGTTTGTTATAGACGGAGCACAAGGTTATGTGATGAGACAAAGGGTGGTAAAGGAGTCTAATGATGCGATGACAGCTATGGGCAGTATCAGAAAACAATAGCCCAGCCACTCTGCGCTTCCTACTGAAAGGAGAGCCTGGCCAACCCCATGTTTACAGACGTCACAGCATTACCTGGACAGGGACCACTCCAAGTTCAGTTAGAACCACCTCAAATTAAATATATAAAAAACTTGCACAGGCGCTAACCCTCGCACACCTGTAGCTTTTATGTATGTTCGGCATTGGTGTTTATCATGCCCATACATACAAACATAGTACTGATACCGACATTTGCTGCCCAAAATAGATATAAGCTTGCGCTGCTCCTCTCCACCATCTTCGGGGTAATTTATTTGGCTCTAGGATTGTGGTCTTTGTAGGTTAGAAAGTGCCGGTCACAGATCTAACTGGCGCTGAGTTTTCCGCATACTCCTCTAGGGCTGTGAGTACCTGTGGATACTTTCCTACTGCTTCTGTATGGACCGTCTGACCTCAGGTCAATGTGGTCTTTGTTAGGATAGGGAGTCCTGAGACATTCAAAGGATGAACATATTGTAGCAAGACCCAGAAACCGGCTCGTAAGGTAGGAATCCACTCCCTCATTGCTACAGAACACTTACTTCCCGTATCACCTCATACATCGCCTTGAAGGTGGGTTGCTTGTCATCATGGTAGACACCTCGGTTACCATGGAGAACTGAAATCCCATCTTGCTCCGCCCCTTTGCAGTTACTTCCATACATGCAGTGGTCTGGCCTGTAATTCCACTGACAAGGAAACACATACAGCATCTCTGGAGAGAAAGAAGCAGAAGGTTAGAAGGAGAAGTCAGAATGTCAGCATCTCTAGAGAACATTAAAAGAAGTCCATCTTGTAGCATTTCTAGACAACATTAAAAGGAAAAGAGGATCTTTCACCATCTCTAGAGAACATTAAAAGGAGAAGATAAACTTATAGCATCTCTATAAAACATTAAGGGAAGAGAAACTTTCAGAATCTCTAACAAGAACATTAAATGGAGAAGAGAAATATATAGCGTCTCTAAAGAACTTTAAAAGGAGAAGAGAAATATATAGCACCTCTAAAGAACTTTAAAAGGAAAAGAGAAATGCAAAGCATCTCTAGAGAACATTAAGGGAAGAGAAACTTTCAGCATCTCTAAAGAGAACATTAAAAGGAGAAAATAAACTTATAGCATCTCTATAGAGCATTAAGGGTAGAGGAACTTTCAGCATCTCTAAAGAGGACATTAAAAGGAGAAGAGAGAGATTTATAGCATCTCTAGAGAACTTTAAAAGGTGAAAAAGAACTTATAGCATCTCTAAAGAACATGAAAAGAAGAGAAACTTATTGCATCTCTAGAGAACAATGAAAGCAGACGAATAACTTTCAGTATTAAAAGGAGAAAAGAAACTTATAGCATTGCTAGAGAACTGTAAAAGGAGAAGATCTTTCAGCATCTCTAAAGAACTTTAAAAGGTGAGATAGTTATTACAGCTCTAGAGAACACTAGGGCCCTCATTACAACCCTGCGGACAGCGGGAAAATGGAGAAAAGTACGGCCAACAGGCTGGTGGTACTTTTCCCCATAATATGACAGTGGTGGTTTGGCCCAAGCCATACCGCCAATGTACCACACCGTTCGCCATGGCGGTAACGACTGCCGGGCTGGAGACTGCAGTCTCCAGCCAGGTGGCCGTCACTAGCCCGCCCGCAGGATTGTGACCCCGCCTACTGCCATGGTTTTCGTGGCAATCTTACCGCCATGAAAACCATGGCAGTAGGCACTATCAGTGACAGGTAATTCCTTCCCTGTCACTGATAGGGGGCTTCCTGCCTCCCTTCCTCTCCTCTGGTTTCCCCCCCACCCTTCCCCCACTTCAGACCCCCCCTAAGACAATCACGCACCTTCACGCACCATCGTACATATGCATTTACACACTCATCCATGCATACATCCATTCACACACACATCCACACACTGACATAAATACATGCACACTTGCATGCACACAACACAACATTCACACACTCACACATCCATACACGCACACTCAGACAACACGCATCTCACACCCGCATACACGCACGCACAGACATACACACACACACACACAACACCCCTTCCCCCCTCCCCTGTCGGAGCACCCGACTTACCTGCTTGCAGGGGGTCCTCCGGTAGGAGACGGGTCGTGGCGCTGCTGCCAGCAGCAGCGTCCGCCAGCAGAACACCGCCAGACCGTATCATGGGTCATGATAAGGTCTGCGGCGGTCTATTAGTGTCAGCGCCCCCTTACTGCCATCCGCCGCCATGGCCACAGATGGATTTCCGCCATCCTTCTGGTGGAATTCCGGCTACGGTCAAAATTTGGCAGATGGCTGGTAGCAGCGTCGACGGTCTTTTGGCGGCTATCACCGCGTTCGGTAGGCGGTATATACCGCCAATGTTGTAATGAGGGCCTAAATGTACAAGAGGAACTTTCAGCATTAAAAGGAGAAGAGAAACTCACACCATCTCTAGAGAACATTAAAAGAAGAGAAGCGTACAGCATCTCTAGAAAACATTACAAGAAGAGAACCTTTCAGCTTCTTCAGAGAACAATACAAGGAGGACAGAAACGTACAGCTTCCTTAGAGAACATTAAAAGGAGAGGAGAAACTCTGAGCTTGTAATTTTAAACAACCGTATTAAATTGTCAAATGTAGTTCATATTTAATAACAATATTAATTTGTTACATAACTGCAAGAGGCTTTCCATTTTGAAGGGATATTAAGAAATATTATTAGGATTTTTTAAATTAGGCAATTCCCATTTAATTGACATTGTAAATATGCATTAAGGCATTAAGTTAAAAAGTCAATTAAATGAATTTACTAGCCACCGACACAACGACCATTTAGTTGGTAACCACATTTCCCTGTGACAATAAATCTAATGATTGGACAAGGAAATTAAAAGGAAACAAGGGAGATGTATACCAGTGCTGCATTCAATATACGGGCACTGCTAGAAGCTGGATTTTAATATCTACATTTGGGAGGTTTAATTAGTTTACTGGGTCTTGACAGTTCTAGATGTTTCCATGAATTGAAGACAGAAAGGCTTGAAATCCGCAGTGCTTGCTGGAAAGGATTTTCAGTGGTTTTCAAAGAGGTGTACAACACACCTTCAGGTATTACAGGGTGTGTGAAATGGTAAAGTTGTTGTCTATACTGTCTTAACACCTACTAAGGAATAAAGATCATTTTAAGGTGAAAGATAAGTCTTAACCTGGAACCAGGAAAAATTTATTTTTATGAAAAAAACAATAGTTTATGTGCTTTTATGTTCATTTATTCAGCTTAATCAACTAAAACTTCTCAAAGTATTTTTTAGTTGCTGTACAGTGGAGGAGGTAATGTATGGTACCTCAAATGATCTAAAACTTACTTTCATATTTAAAAAACATATCCATCAAAATAACAGCAAGGGTGCAGCTTCACTACGAACTGGTAACCCTCGGCTATATCGAGACAGCAATGCCTGTTTTCTTCCATGTAACCCAGAAAATATTTTGTGTTCGGAAAAGGCATTTGGTATAGTCAGAACAAACAATAGTTTCTGCATCCTCACAAAACAAAATGTTAAAAAATACAGAGAGACTAAAAACACAAGGTACCTGGATTATATGAAAAGATGATGTTCAGTAGGTCTTGGTCTCCCCAGGTGATGTAGTTTTTGTATTTTTGGTACAACGGATACAACATTTCTTCCCATGAAAGGCCGGATGGAATCATGCTATTCTGTAAGACATAATGATCTTTTTTATTCCAAGGTTTTTAAGTGTGAAACAGCACCCAAGAGCTCCCTACACAGATTAACAGGCAAGTGTTATGTTATTCAGATATGCAGAACACACAGTCACCAAGGAGTGTATCTTGGCGCTGAGATGGTGTGAGCCTAGCTGTAGGAAGTTGGCTCTGTATATACTATTTCAAAGTGAGAGATAGTGTGCACAGAGTCCAAGGGTTCCCCTTAGAGGTAAGATAGTGTCAAAAAGAGACAATTCTAATGCTCTAATTTGTGGTAGTGTGGTCGAGCAGTAGGCTTATCAGAGGGTAGTGTTAAGCACTTGTTGTACACACACAGGCAATAAATGAGGAACACACACTTAAAGACTTACTCCAGGCCAATAGGATTTTATATAGAAAAATATATTTTCTTAGTTTATTTTAAGAACCACAGGTTCAAGATTTACACTTAATACTTTAAATGTAAGGTATTTCAGTTAGGTATTCTAGGAACTTTGAATGAAAACAATATAATGTACAGTCTTTTGTAAAAATGGCAATAAGTTATTTTCAAAGTGGACACAGTGCAAAATCAACAGATCCTGGGGGTGGTAAGTAAAGGTTAAGTTCACAGGTAAGTAAAACACTTACAAGTCTCAAAGTTGGGTCCAAGGTAGCCCACCGTTGGGAGTTCAAGGCAACCCCAAAGTTACCACACCAGCAGCTCAGGGCCGGTCAGGTGCACAGGTCAAAGAGGTGCCCAAAACACATAGGCTTCAATGGAGAATAGGGGTGCCCCGGTTCCAGTCTGCCAGCAGGTAAGTACCCGCGTCCTCGGGGGCAGACCTGGGCTAGGCAGAGGGTCGCCTGGGGGTCGCTCCTGCACTGGAGTTGGGTTCCTTCAGGTCCTGGGGGCTGCGGGTGCAATGTTGGTTCCAGGCGTCGGGTCCCTTGTTACAGGCAGTCGCAGTCAGGGGAACCCTCTGGATTTCCTCTGAAGGCGTCGCTGTCGGGGCTCAGGGGGGTCGTCTCTGGTTACTCACGGGCACGCAGTCGCCGGGGAGTCCTCCCTGAGGTGTTGGTTTTCTGCAGGTCGAGCCGGGGGCGTCGGGTGCAGAGTGGAAAGTCTCACGCTTCCAGCGGGAAACGTGAAGTCTTTAAAGTTGTTTCTTTGTTGCAAGGAAGTTGCAGGTTTTTGAACAGGGCCACTGTTCACTGGAGTTCCTTGGTCCTTGGTTGCAGGGCAGTCCTCTGAGGCTTCAGAGGTCGCTGGTCCCTGTTGGATGCGTCCCTGTTGCAGTTTTCTTCGAAGTAGGGAGACAGGCCGGTAGGGCTGGGGCCAAAGCAGTTGTCGTCTCCGTCTTCTCTGCAGGGCTTCAGGTCAGCAGTCCTTCTTCTTGTTAAGGTTGCAGGAATCTGATTTCCTAGGTTCTGGGGAGCCACTAAATACTGAATTTAGGGGTGTGTTTAGGTCTGGGAGGGGAGTAGCCAATGGCTACTGTCCTTGAGGGTGGCTACACCCTCTTTGTGCCTCCTCCCGTGGGGAGGGGGGCATATCCCTAATCCTATTGGGGGAATCCTCTATCCACAAGATGGAGGATTTCTAAAAGTAAGGGTCACCTCAGCTCAGGACACCTTAGAAGCTATCCGGACTGGTGGGTGACTCCTCCTTGTTTTTTTCATTATCTCCTCCAGCCTTGCCGCCAAAAGTGGGGGCAGTGGCCAGAGGGACGGACATCTCCACTAGCTGGGATGCCCTGGGGCGCTGTAACAAAAGGGGTGAGCCTTTGAGGCTCACCGCCAGGTGTTACAGTTCCTTCAGGGGGAGGTGAGAAGCACCTCCACCCAGTACAGGCTTTGTTCCTGGCCACAGAGTGACAAAGGCACTCTCCCCATGTGGCCAGCAACATGTCTGTTGTGTGGCAGGCTGGTAGAAACTAGTCAGCCTACACTGGAAGTCGGGTATGTTTTCAGGGGGCATCTCTAAGATGCCCTCTGGGTGTATTTTACAATAAATTGTACACTGGCATCAGTGTGCATTTATTGTGCTGAGAAGTTTGATACCAAACTTCCCAGTTTTCAGTGTAGCCATTATGGAACTGTGGAGTTTGTGTTTGACAAACTCCCAGACCATATACTCTTATGGCTACCCTGCACTTACAATGTCTAAGGTTTTGCTTAGACACTGTAGGAGCACAGTGCTCATGCACTGGTGCCCTCACCTATGGTAGAGTGCATCCTGCCTTAGGGCTGTAAGGCCTGCTAGAGGGGTGACTTACCTATGCCACAGGCAGTGTGAGGTTGGCATGGCACTCTGAGGGGAGTGCCATGTCGACCTAGTCATTTTCTCCCCACCAGCACACACAAGCTGTGAGACAGTGTGCATGTGCTGAGTGAGGGGTCCCAACGGTGGCATAAGACATGCTGCAGCCCTTAGAGACCTTCCCTGACATCAGGGCCCTTGGTACCAGGGGTAACAGTTACAAGGGACTTACCTGGGTGCCAGGGTTGTGCCAATTGTGGAGACAAAGGTACAATTTAGGGAAAGAACACTGGTGCTGGGGCCTGGTTAGCAGGGTCCCAGCACACTTTCAAGTCATAACTTAGCATCAGCAAAGGCAAAAAGTCACGGGTAACCATGCCAAGGAGGCATTTCCTTACACTAGCCAAATCTAGGGCCTAGTGGGACTACTCGGAAAGCCAGCCTTTTTGCAATATTCGGGAAGTGAGGAGGAGTTTCTTATGTGTAGTGGAAGGGGTCCAGGAGCTGTCTGGTGAAGTGAGCAGGTCCTTTTACTGGTTGGGTGAGACCCAGGCTTCTAAGGTGTTCAATAACTGTTGTGCGACACACTATATGATAGTGTCAGTGAAGTTGGTGCATGGTCCCGGTAGTCTGTACATGAGAGTGCCACTAAGGGTGAAGTTGGCTGCGACGTGGAGCTTGAAGAAGGAGAATGGTGGTGCTTGTTGGAGGATGACGTTTCCATGGATGTGGTGCAGCTGATGGCATTCTTATGGATGGTTGTGATTCCATCTCTGCGCTTGTGAAGTCTGCGTTGCCTGGCAACCTTGTATCCTGGGTGCAAGGGGGCCTGTGGTGATCCCAGCTACCAATGCGGTGCCCAGCCAGGTTTCCATGATGAAAAGTACAGCAGGTCCCAGATCTCTGTGACGTGTTTGGTGAGTGAGCGGGCATTGAGGATCATGCATGTGAGTATGGAATGTTATATGGATGGTTGCAGGACTATGTGGGAGAGTGGGGCGATGGGTGCTGCTGGTGCAGGTGCGGTAAGTGTTGGTAAGTGCATTAAAATGTACAGGATGTGCAGGAAAATGTATTCTTGGTGTTGTGTGGTGTGGTGAGCCAGCGTGGGGAGTGACATCCGGGGTTGAGGACGCAGTGGGCACAGCAGGGTAGTGGCGGAAGGACCAGGGTTTCTGCCACTGGGTGCATCCAGGAGCATACCAGCTTGCCTTTGGTGCGCCTTTGGCACGCCCGAAAGACGCACCTGCTGCACGCGTCTTTACTACGGCCACCATTAAGTAGGTCCTGGGACGGGGGAGAATGATGTAGCTTCCTGTGCAGGAAATGAAATGAGTCGGAAAAAAGGGGTACACACATCATTTCTCGTACTTATAGGGTAAGAGTGGAGAAAACATCTTTAGTTAATACACAGCATCTTTAGTTAATTTGGACAACCTAGATAATTAGAATAAAAATGGCAGACAGTAGCAATTAACCTCAATCTGGAGTAGGAAAGACTCTTTATAACAAGGCACGCGGGTGAAGCATTCATAGGAAGCAGATGAGAAATGTCTCACAAACAGGAAGTCGGTATACTGGGTTCTGAGGGGTGGGAGTTCTCAGAGTGCTTCCTGAGAAAGCCTGCACTCGGATACAGCGTATTTTTAAAACCAACACACTCAGAAATGTCTCAGAGCTTGTCCGATAGGACCCCCTGAAATGTAACATTTATGCACCTACCAAAGGTCAAAGAGAAAAAGTGATAACAACACTTTTATTTGTAATCCTAGACCAAGTATACCTGTGGCCTGAGAGCACCAGTGTTTCTCACACTTACAAATTCACTGTTTTCTCATTCAAGAAGTGGCAGAGCCCCACATCCCCCATCCGATAAGAAGAGAAGGAACAATGCACTGAAATCCACCCCTCATTCAGTATTTTTTTTTGCTTTTCTGTCCACGTTCCATTAAAGTCCTTCAGCCTAATGTGTGTCCTCACCTACAGATAGTAGCGACCACTTAAATCTAATCAATGGAGAGGCAGACCGGAAGTCCAGGACAACTTCCATTGTAGAATATCATGATATAAACTATTGATCTCCAGTAGCTGATGCATCCAAGTAAACTAGAGCCACCCATTTCACCAAAGCAAGGTCCCAAGATGATGGCTCGGCTTGAGACCTGTTGAGGGTATGTATCCTCAAATGGAAGTTGCTCCTCATTGTTTCAGAAGGACATGTGGATTTGCACGCTTTGGTAGTAGCTGATTACGCATGGAATCCATCGCAAGATGGGATGTCTACCATTCCAGTCACAGTTAGCACGGCGCCTCTTTCTCAGCTCACAGCTCAATATCGACTTGCTTTTCATGAACACAGGTTCTCAGACAGTACGTTGTAGGACCTTTAGAAAAGACGTTTATGGCCCAATTGAGATCTTTGCGGACGAGTTACTCTGTGACAACAGTGACGGATATCTTGGCCGCCAAAATATAAATTCCATAGGATATAACTGGATTTAGATTTCAGAGGACGGGATATCCATCACTGTTGTGACTGAGTATTCTGTCCGACGAGTTCTAAATCAGGCACTTAGGGGGTCATTCCGACCCTGGCGGTCCATGACCGCCAGGGCGGAGGGCAGCGGAAGCACCGCCAACAGGCTGGTGGTGCTTCCTGGGCTATTCTGACCGCGGCGGTAAAGCCGCGGTCAGAAAAGGGGAACCGGCGGTTTCCCGCCGGTTTTCCCCTGGCCCAGGGAATCCTCCATGGCGGCGCTGCTTGCAGCGCCGCCACGGGGATTCCGACCCCCTTCCTGCCAGCCTGTTTCTGGCGGTCTTCACCGCCAGAACCAGGATGGCGGGAACGGGTGTCGTGGGGCCCCCTCACAGGGCCCCACACAGATTTTCACTGTCTGCTTAGCAGACAGTGAAAAAAGCGACGGGTGCCACTGCACCCGTCGCACCCCTGCAACTCCGCCGGCTCCATTCGGAGCCGGCTTCCTCGTTGCAGGGGCTTTCCCGCTGGGCCGGCGGACGGCCTTTTGGCAGTCGCCTGCCGGCCCAGCGGGAAAGTTGGAATGACCGCCGCGGTCTTTTGACCGCGGGGCGGTCATTCGGCGGCAACCGCCGCCCGCCGCGGTCAGAATGACCGCCTTAGTGTCTGGTAAAATGGAGATGGGGTGCTGGCAGAGTGACCCAAAGGTGGGTTCCAGGTTCTTGTAAGAAGGCAGGTAATCCGGGACACCGCAGACAGATGTAAACAAATTTGGCTATTGGAGTTTTTTGTAAACTGCAGCACAGCAACAATACTACCATGTGAAAAGCACAAATGTTAAGTGAAATAATTTGACAATAACCTTTTGGAATAACAGAGTAAATAAAAAATGAATGACTAATCAGTGAAGCATATTAATACTAATGAATCATGCCGTCTTTAGGTTAGAGGGAATCCCCCAGGCAGTGTTTTCCATCATTTAAAGCTGTGGCTGGTTTCTTCTGCAGAGTCCAGAAGGTGCATGAACTCAAAGGCTGATCTATGCTTTTATTTTTGGGTTGCAGATTAACTAATTTAAATAAGGCTCCTCAGCTTTTACAAAGCAGCACTTACGAAGTGCAACATCGGTCCTTCTCATGGCCTCTTGGAGCTATAGGCTCAGCAAAGTGTTCTCAAGCAAGGCAGGGTATGTTTGCTATACTGTACAGAGGGTGTTTTTTGTGTCATTCCCCCACATCCGACCAAGAAGCTCATCCCGGGCACTGCTTAGAGTTCACTCCCAAGCAGACAAGGATCCTTGCAGCTCCCCTGAAGGCCAAGTGGAAGCCATATTTAATGCACACACATTTTCGAAAAAACAAGCTCCCTGGGAGCTTGTCATTCAAAAACAAATGGCCCTAAAATTATGGGAGTTTTCTCCCATGGTGCAGGGGTCAGTCCTTTGAGTTTCATTCTAGGAGGGAATATTGAACCCCAAACATGAACAGAATAGAATATTGTTACAATATCGAGGGACAAAATATATGGGAGGTAAGGATTTACTATTTTTAACACCAAATTTGAAGATTAATATATATATATTACGCAGACATGTATATGCAGAGCATAGAAAATGCATAGAAACTTACCTTTCGATATTTTGTTCCTCAATATTGTGGTAATGATATATAGTCCCATCGATATTTGGGATTTGACATTCTCAGCCTACAACTCGGGTTCGTATTTGGGACTGCCGTGCTTTCTCTGGCAGTCCAAACAGGAAAAAAATAGATATTGGACAACGTGTGCCATTACACATACATTAACCGTCAGCCCAGTAGCAGACAGTGCCTTTGGTCAAAGGTGTCTGCAGGAGGAACAAATGGAGGTTCTTCCGGTGGTAACCTGGTGCTGTACCGAGAGGTAAGGAAAAGGGTAGTTTAGTGGGCAGGACATCTACCGACTTTTCGCTAATGCCCCACTTCAGCCAAACACTTGGGAGTAGAATTACAAATATTTTGAGCTGGGTCAGCATCACAAAAGGGACGCAAACCAGCACATAACACTTTTTTTCTTAATTTACTTTCAAGTGCAAAACTTGTTTTGTGCTCAAAGGTATCCTAAAAGTAATGCAAAGCAGCACCAAGGGGTGGAACATGGTTGGTACACGGGCGTTCCCATGCAACCATGCGTGCCTTTTCATTCAAAACCCTACCTACAAACAATAGTAGACAGCGTTTGCACCAAAAGTTTAAGACATTTGAAAGGAGGCGAGAAAATGAGAATTTTTTTTATTTCTCCTTTCTTTTCTGATTTTGCATGTGTGCTGCACTGTACACCTCATACAAAGTATGAAAAGTTTTACCTTTGCACTATGGAGCAAAGGTGTGTGTGTATGCCGAACAGAAGCTGAAATCTGCACTGGCGCTAGGGAGAGGAAGGAGAGAGACATATCGCTCTTGATTTCGCGTAACACTGCACAGCAGTTTTGGTTGCTGCATTCCGTGACTCTTTTGTAAGTCTAGGCCTTAATGAGCCTCTATATATGTTCCACAGTCTCTTTTTCACTAGTTGTATTCTCATTTTCTGGTTTATGCAGACAATTGGGGTGTAAGCTTTTCCTAGCACCTGTGTGAGTGCAGAGAGCCATGTGGACTCTAGCTGTGGGTTTTTAAACTTGGTGTTCATGGGGGTAGGTCTAATGACATTTACCAAATGTTCTGTGTAAGTGGAGAATATAATTTGGTCCGCAAATTTGGTTTCTGTAAATCAGGGATTCACTTGCAGGGGACACTGGTTTCCTGTTATCAATTGTAAGAGGGTCAGAAGAGTGCGTTTGTGAAGTATTTGAGATTGTTTGACGCATGAGTAGGTTCCTTCCACTTGCGTAGGAGATGTTCTGACGGGTGCTGAACACCCACAGGTGTTTACTGAGGCCTGTTGGGTCTTGCAGCTTTTTCCTCCTTCTTCTGTACTTCAGTTCACGTAGTGTTTGAGAGAGGCACAGATCTGTTAGTGGGTACCCCAATCTCATATGTGACCCCTTACTGAGCCTCTACCTCCTGGTCCCCTGTCTATGGGTGTCAGTGTTCTGCAGCGGCCCATCCGTATGCTCACACGAAGAGTGTGTGTCAGGCTGAACAAAAGTCAGCCTGACAGACACTCCTGTGGTTCAGGTCAGGCACCCAGGAGCTAGACATGTAGTAAATGAACAGGCGTCTGGCTGCCTGAGCTGAACTCTGCCAGGCTGAGGATTTCACAACCCTGTGGGCGTCACCTCATCAGCCTGGCAAAAGTGTCTCGAGACCTGACGCCTCATGACAAGGAAAGCATCACTGATTGCCTCGGACCTGGAAGCCTCAGTTTTCAGTTTCAGTGACACCTCGTCACAGAGTCAGGTGGGGATAGCAGTCTCACTGACCCCACTCCACTCTGTGACGAGTGAGGGACTGCTGCCTTCCCTCATTGGCTGACCTTTGGCTAGCCAATGAAGGATGGCAGCAGTCCCAACCACCCTGGGACCTGAATGACTTCCCTGTCGGAGCTGCTGAGGTAAGTTTTATTTTTTTAATATTTGGTGCATGCTTGAGTGTATGAATGTATGTGTACTTGTTAGTGAGTGTTGTGTATGGGTGTGCGAGTGGGTGCGTGAATGAATGAATGGTGTGAGTGCGGTGTATATGTGCATGTGTAACCTCCCAACCCCAGCCCTCCTTTCTCGTAAAACTATAGTCAAAGGCCAAAGTGTTTACACCCTGGCTGAAACTACATTTGAGACCCAAGACTCTCCTTTCACACAATCATTCGCACAGCTAAAGCAATAATTCCGTTTAGGGACAGATTTGGTTTGCCTCTAGGTGCCCATTAGCCCCTTCCATTACCTTCCACAAGGTTTTTAAGACAAGGCCTCTCCTTCCCCCGAAGGACTGCATTGTTCCTCTTCCTGGTGCATCACTAGTGGTGGGCAGGGCCACAAGTAAGACAAAGGATTTACTGACACACAATGCCTCGGAAAAGCAGCAGCTAATCAGATGTGAAATTTTTGCTGATATGTGATTGGCTGATCATCGACCTATGGCGTCCTCCCCCACCTTCTGAACAGGCCTTCTGCATCAGACGTGTGACCTATACTTCCCACCCCCCAGGTGTTTTTAGAACCAATGGCCAGATGTACAAAGGTTTTTAGAAGTTGCAAATGGTCTGATTCGCAGAAAAAAAGCATTTTTGTATGTACGAAGGCCAAATTGTGATTCGGTAACCAATGGGTCAAAAAGTGAGACCTACCTCATTAAAATTGATGAGGAAGGTCTATTTGCAACCCACTGGGAATCGCAAAAGAAACTCAAAGGAGTTTCATACATTCAAAATTGTAATTTCCTGATTGCGAATAGCATGAAATCGCAAATAGGAACTTGCTATTCCAAACGTTCGTACATGCGGCCCCCAAGTCTCCATTTTACTTTTGTGCCAATCCACCTCTGCTCCAACACGAAACAAGCAGCGCAGGATTTCTCTATTGTCCATCATAGCTGAACAAGAAGGTTTTTACTTGGTCCATTACCTTGAACTGCGTGCTTCGGATGCGCGTCAGATTCATCAGCATAACCCCTGAGTTCACGCCAGACATGCCGTAGTACGGGTGGCGTGCAAAACGACTGTACCAGCCGATCTTGGGGATTTCGTGCTCGGGCGCCATTGCTGCCAACTGTGTGGCATTAAATAGTTTCAGAAAGCGCCAGAGGTCATCTATCGGCCGCAGGAAGAGGACGTCCGTGTCCACGTAGAGGAGAGAGTCCACATCCCGTAAGAGCACCTGTGATGTGAGGTAAAGATACATATTATTAAGGCAGCAAGAACCACACAGCCCATCACCACACATAACATACTGCATAGGCAACACTTTAAAGAACACACAGTCATAGCTTGGTTTCCACAGTGAGTAGGTTTATTTTTATAGCGCACACTTCAGACCGAATCCCTTCAAATTGTTAATGTGAGGTTAAGACATGCATTCAGTGCTTCTAGGCACAGCAGATTGAGATCACGGGAGCATGAAGTCATGCAAGCATTGTAGGTTTTTTCACTGCCAGTCAGTGCCAGCTTCACACACTGGCCACCTGTGCACCCATCTTATTGCCACAAATCTCACTGACTACACACAAGCAGCAGCCCCTCACACTGCCCACCACTGCAGGCTTCTCTCATAGTCCATCTACAAACTTCTGACTGTTCATCAGTGCAAGCTTCTCACCCTGCACACCAGTGCATTCCTCTCACCGTCTGCTAGACCTTTCAGCTCTTGGTGTGGTTTCCCTGTCTTTTTGGCTTCTGACCTCCTGTTTTTGATCCTGTGCTGAACTTTTTTTTGCTGGCGTTAGGGCTCTGGGCACTTTACTATTGCTGACCAGTGCTAAAGTGCAAGTGCTCTCTGTGTATTGGTGATTACTTTATCCACGTTTGGCATTCTGATTTGCTAGTAAGTCCCTGGTATAGCGCACCATGTGTGCCCAGGCCATGTAAATCAAATGTTGCTAGTGGGCCTGTAGTACTGATTGTACCACCCACATGCGTAGCCCTGTAAACATGTCTCAGACTTGCCACTGCAGTGTCTGCGTGTGCAGTTTTAAAATGAAATTTCGACCTGGCAAGTACACCCATTTACCAGGCATAACCCTTCCCTTATAATAAATTTAAGTTACCCCTGAGGTAGGCCCAAGGCAGCCCCATGGACAGGGTGCAGTGTATTTAAGAGGTAGGACAACTATTGGTGTGTTTTACCTGTCCTGTAAGTACCTTGGGTACCCACCACACACCACACCAGGTTCCTACACCGTACCCTTCCTATCTCATTATCTCATGAATACTGAGGTTGTCTGCTCTTCCTGTCTCATTATCTCATGAATACTGAGATTTCCTGCTCTTCCTGTCTCATTATCTCATGACTACTATGGTTGCCTGCTCTTCCTGCCTCATTATCTCATGAATACTACGGTTGCCTGCTCTTCCTGTCTCACTATCTCATGAATACTGAGGTTGCCTGCTCTTCCTGTCTCACTATCTCATGAATACTACAGTTGCCTGCTCTTCCTGTCTCATTAACTCATGAATACTATTGTTGCCTGCTCTTCCTGTCTCATTATCTCATGAATACTGAGGTTGCCTGCTCTTCCTGTCTCACTATCTCATGAATACTATGGTTGCCTGCTCTTCCTGTCTCATTATCTCATGAATACTAAGGTTGCCTGCTCTTCCTGCCTCACTATCTCAGATATACTGAGGTTGCCTGCTCTTCCTGTTTCATTATCTCATGAATACTGAGGTTGTCTCATTATCTCATGATAGTGAGATTGCCTGCTCTTCCTGTCTCTTTATCTCATGAATACTACGGTTGCCTGCTCTTCCTGTCTCATTAACTCATGAATACTATTGTTGCCTGCTCTTCCTGTCTCATTATCTCATGAATACTGAGGTTGTCTGCTCTTCCTGTCTCACTATCTCATGAATACTACAGTTGCCTGCTCTTCCTGTCTCATTAACTCACGAATACTATTGTTGCCTGCTCTTCCTGTCTCATTATCTCATGAATACTGAGGTTGCCTGCTCTTCCTGTCTCATTATCTCACTCTTACAGGTTATTTGCCATCCCCTTCTCTCTGTCACTCTCCGTCTTTGTCCCTACCACCTTTCATCTGCTTTCTCTCTCTCTCTCTCTCCTGTTGTGGGTCAGAGTGACGATGAAAAATAAGTGACTCTCCCCTAAAATGTGTGTCTGGGCCTCCCCTGCAGCCACCGGAACAAAGTCCACTGCCTGCTGATTTCCGGGGAGGAGTGGTGGGGGCAGTGCCCACACAGAGGGACACATTTGGACGAGGGCCAAGGACACAGAAGGCAGGGAGCCCCTGCCCAAAGGCTCGTGACCTGCAGAAATAACCCACAATATAGGAACTGGGGGGCCCCGCCGAACAGCGTGCCCTGAGAGCTGCATAAACACAGGGCCCGAGGGATGCCCAGCGGGGCCTAGGAGGCACCATATATGCTCTTAGCAGCTGGCTCCGGAGGGCCGAGGTCCCTTCACAGCAAGGATGTATGAGACTGCCGGGGATCACAGGCGCGCCTGCTCCCAGCGTCCCCCGGGGGCACGTCCATCGGAGGGGCGAGCGGGGTCCTTGACCGGCAGCCCAAGGCCAGATCAGAGCCAGCCCAGGGTCACACACGAGCTGGAGGGTTACCCTACAAGCACTTACTGCATGTACCACAAGCAGGGGGTAGTGTTTTATATCACATTTTAAAAAGGGGTTTTGAAATTTATTTTAAGATAACCAAGGTACCTGACTGCTCGCAAAAAGAATGAACTACGTCAACTCGTGCTGTCTCAACGGACTCCGATCCAACAAATCGAAATAAAAAAAACTGGTTATGTCAACCGGTAGCGCCCAGCTGCCCTTTGTAGGGCCTCGCAGCGCTCTGGTCCTTCCAGAAGGGAGACCGGCAGATGCACGAGAATCTCACGCCCTGTACACAGACCTCACTGCCACACCGCGAGGTAAGCACAGGTGCGGAGGTGAGGGTAGTGATACCTGCTTAGCGGTGTAGCGATTATGTGACGTCATCGTAGGTCAATATTATCCACCTCGATACTGTGCCACTCCGTGCCACCCACACTCCCATGAAGGCTCTTCAAGTAACTAGCACTCTCTCGCCTCGGGAGGGGCCTGGCCTGCGGCTCCCTCAAGAGCTGGTAGCTCAGTGCCCAGGTGGCCCTTGGGAGGAAGGACTCCTCCATCGGAGGTCGGGCCCTTGTTTTCTACGGACGACCAGGGTACCGAGTTATCCTTTGAATTATTCTTCTGCACTTACTGAGGTCTGCCACCTCCCCTCGTGCCATCAGGCCACCACGTCCTCAGTCCCGGCGTTTAATGGACACAATGATGTACTCTGTGAGTAAGAGTCTGAGTTTACTCACATTGAACCTGTGGGTCCTACACACCAGAGGGCAGCGATCCAGAACAGACCCTACTGCCCAAGCAGGGAGGGGTGTATGACGCTGTGGAGGGAGGTGCCACCCCTACACTTAGGGCCACCTTTAGTGGCGCACTGACAGCTCAGGCTGCAGGTCCACATCTACAAGGCCACGCAAAGCCACTCTACGAGGATTCACACGGCCTCATAGGTATGGAGTAAGAAAATATAGCACAAGTGGCTGCGTTGCCTTACTTTGAGTCGGGGGGAGTTTCCTTGGGCAGTGTGGTAGGTGTTCCCACGCAACACCCATGGATTTTGACACATTCCAAGATTTACAAGGCTTTGTAAGCCTGGGAATGCGTCAAAAACCTACACCACCCCAGGGGAGGCGTAAGAGTGATGCAATGGAGAGAAATATCTTCATTTCGCCACGTTTTTCCTCCCTCTATGTGTGCTGCATTCTGCAGCGCACATAGGAAGAGGAAATCACCTCCACTGATTGTTTTTGTGCAGGAAGGTGTTCCTTCCTGCACAAAAACAATCACCCCCACAACGCAGGCGCCCGTGCCTGCATTGGTGCATGGCAGCAATTTGTGGTTCAGCACAGTGGGAGGGAGAGACATGTAGAGCATCTTGTAGACACAGCGCATTTCTGCCCCTTCCCGATGGCGTAGGGTAGTGCAGCGATACACTACGGGCCTTGTACATATGGCCCTTACTCTGTGATGTAAACATACACGTAAGCACGTACTGATTATTCATACAGAGTGAACTTAGCAGCAAAAGGTGCAGAGCTCTATGCAAGTGTGGGACTCGAAGAGAAGGAATGATTCACAGATTCTGTCCTGGCATAAATGGGGTATCAAACTCTACTGGGGTCACACAGATCCTGCTCTGGGTAGGTCAGGTGGTGGGACAAAGGGGGCTGTTGTTTAGGGCACTGGCGGTGAAGCTCTCAGAAATGATGTTTTTGGCTCTCTGAATTGCAGGAGATGGGACAACATGCATAGTGACAGGGACATCAGTCACTGATGCAGCGCCCAGGCAGAACCCCTAGACTCCACTTACAGCCCAGGGTTCTCTCAAATACACCTATTGCAACTGGAGCTGTACCTGGGATGTTCTACCATGAACATCCCAAGCTGTGGCACCAACATCCTTATTCAAGAACCAGGAAAGGAAAGACCATGCAAAGAAACAACAGCTGCTGGCCTCGAATGGTATTTTAAGGTTTCTGATTGGTTTTCTGGCCACATCCTGGAGAGCTTTACCAAAAACAACCCATCAGAAGGCTGAAGGGCGCGGAAGAGATGTCTTACCGGAAGGAAGAGCCGCTGTGCCGCGCAGGGCTTGAAGAGTTTCTTCCAGTCCCGCGCGCTGCCCACCGAGAAGCTGATTGGGTAGGTGCTGAACTCAAACTTGAGGGTGCTGGACTTAGGCCACGCCCGCAACTGCAAAATACAGAAAACAAGAGCACAAGAGTCTAGTGACTGAAAAAGCACAGTGTCCGGATTTTATGCCCTTCTAAATCATCATTCTACCTCACCTGAAACATCCAGACCCTGGTGTCCTCACGGTTCAACACAACTTTCAGGTAAGGATCGGGACACCTTCTTGGGGAACTATAAGAAAGGGCTCCCGCCTTAAATTTAACTACCTTAAATACTGCACCATTAGCACTGAACTCCAGCAAAACTATACAGAGCTAAGATGAGCCCTGATTCCCTTTGTTGGAGGTGCTGAGAACCTGATTGTGATACAATTCATGTATAATGGGATTGTCCAAAATTAGCCCTTTCTGATTGAAAACCACTTAAAAATGGTCCCCTATTCATCAGTCCTTAACAAAACTTTCATCACTTCTGCATGATATTCCAGGCTTGTCCCCATTTCCATTCACACCTTTAAGCGGCTTTCTAGAGCTCTTAGTCTGGCTAAAATCAGCAAACTACGTTTTTGGAAGAGAATTTGTTACCCCGATGTTTTACGGCTGGAAGACGTTTGACGTGGCTACATTTGAGAAAATGACCTATAAGTTGAATGATAACTTACAACCATTTCATTCTGTTTCAGGCCCCTTTCTTGATATAAGACAATCTTGAATTTGTTTATCCATATAATATTGTTAGATCTATACTTACTAAATGTATTTTGTCTATGTTAACATTAGCGTCCACTTAGACATCTACTTACCTTCATGAGACGACTGATCTCCTGGTTATGTGATTACGGGACTTGGATACCCTGTTTTTTTGCCTTTTATTCTTATTTTTCCTGGTTAATGGTTTATTTCTGCTTTGTATATCATTTACACTTTATGTTTATACAATGGTCCTTAACTGTGGGTGATTACTTGTTCTTTTTCTTCTTTGAAAAATCAATAAAGAATTGAACTAAAAAAAGAAAAAGCACATTGTACCACGGTGAAAGACTGCAGCCTTTGCTGGTGAGTGCTCCTGGCCAGACCCGTCTTTGGGAGTATGATAACGAACAACTAATTTAATGTAAATACTAAAAATCAATCTCATTTTACAGCAAACCTAAGAGAGGAACAAAGGCCTAATTTAGCTACAAAGTAACGTTTCAAGCAAAAGTAACAAGTACACCACTGACTCTAAAGGTGGATTCTGATCCGCAAGATTTGAACAGCAGCAGGAGAGAGATTCCATGACCCAGTGGAAGAAACTCTGTGCACCGCCGCACACATGCTTGTCAAGGGCTCTTGCATCAATCAATCAATCAGTGATTTATAGAGCGCAGCTAACACCCATAAGGTCTCAGGGCGCTGTTAGTGCGCGCGCTGCTCAGTCGTAGAGTCAGGTCCTGAGGTCCTTCCTGAACTGCTTCAGTGATGCGTCTGCCTGAGCTCGAGAGGTAGCGTGTTCCATGTCCGGGCTGCGAGGTAGGAGAAGGATCTTCCTCCTGCTGTGCTTTTCCAGATCTTGGGGATTGCTGCAAGGGTGAGCTGGGAGGAACAGGGATGTCTGTTGGGTACATAGAAGTCGAGGCGGTGCTTGAGGTATGCCGGTCCTATGTTGTGCAGCACCTTGTAGGTGTGGGTCAGGAGTTTGTACGAGATACGCTTGTTGACTGGAAGCTAGTGTAGGTTGCTGAGGTGGGAGGAGATACGGCTGTGTCGGGATGTCCAGGATGAGTCTGCCTGCTGCATTCTGGACTCTTTGTAGTCTTGATTGAAGTTTCTTGGTGATGCCGGCATAGAGTGCGTTGCCGTAGTCCAGTTTGCTAGTGACGAGAGCATGGGTGACTCTCTTCCTCGTGTCGTGTATACACAAAATTAATAGAATGGGTTCTAGTCCTGTTCTGTTGAAGTGAAGGCAGCTGCATTTCTAGGTTTTCCTAAATTGCAGCTCTCACCAAACACGCAACCAGGACACCATCAGACTGGACATAGAGAAGTGCATTAGGAGAAGAAACGAAGCAACAGACCTTTCCGTCTCTGCACCCAGGATCTGGAACAACATCCCTGTATCCATAAGGACCGCCCAACTCTGCTCCAATGCAGGAAAGAGCTGAAGTTGCACCTCCCTGAAGAACACGTCATCATGATGCAGTAACAGTCCACTCTCTCTCTTAGGAAGCAACTACCCTGCAGTAACACACCGACTGCATGCAACCTTCGATGCTGTACAGCGCTCCGCTACTTTTCGGCCTGGCCTGTGCTACATAAACACCACTCACATATGCAGTTATACATTAGGAAGAATTACAGGTTACTGGTTATGTATGTTTGGCTGCTCACAACCTAACGCAACACTCTTTCATTCCTTCCATTTATCTTCCAAACAGAGCCATACAGTGTGTCCGCACAATCTCCGTAGCATCACAGCACTTCACATCCCCACAATCACAACATGTGCCATCACTGAGTCCCAGCAGAACCGACCATAGGTCACAGCTTGAGCATCCTGTCCTGTCCCCTCCCAGAACTCCAAGTCACGGAATATCTGTCACTGTCCCGGACAGATCATGTCCTGGCTCCGTTCCATTCAAAGGACGAACTGTGCACCAAGTATCCTGAAATTTAAAAAATCACCTGTCTCTCTCCCTCTAACACTCAAAGTCAGAAAGGACTTCACCATGGTAACCCCTACATCCATCCTGGTGCACTGGACTGACAGCATTAATAGGGCTTTGTATCCACTGTCTCTTCTCAAGACCCACGGAACCCTCCGTGAACACAGAAATACTATGAGCTGGTCCCCAACAACTCAACATAACCAAAGGAATGTGCCGAGCCCTGAAGAGACGATGAAACAATTCACAACTGCCAACCCGGACTGCACTGTGCCAGGAAGGGCTTTAAGTGGGCCGGGTCCTTTCGGGTCTCAGACCTGTTAGTAATTCCAAACGGGTCCCTCTTGGGCCCTATATTCATGTCCTTAACTTTACTGGCAAATAACAGGAATTCATTTCAGAATAATTGATGGAAAATCGTTAAGGTCATCCATGTCAGTGATCTGGGGTCAGATGTAGGGACTGGTTTGCGATTTCCAAATAGCACATTTTTGTGATTCGCTATTTGATAATCACAAACACCTTTGTAGTGATGTGTGTTTCACACATTGTGCGAATCCTAGTGGGTCGCAAATAGACATCCCTCATTAATATTCATGATATAGGTCTTGCTTTGCGACCAATTCAGCATCGCTAAAATCACAGGGATGGTGGCCCACTGGGGTTCTGCAGACCACCATGCCTCTCTTTGCTTCTAAATAAAGCAATCTTTTTTTTCTTCTTTGAATTCAGCCCATTTTCCCTTAGACGAAAATGGGATGTGTTTCAAAAAGGGAAATTAAAAGTTTTCTTTTCAATGTTTTAGAGTAGGCAGTGGGCTGGCGGACCACTGCCTGCTGTTAAAAATTTTGCAAAACGTTGACGCAGACTGCAATTCGGTATCAGGAAGGTACGCCCTGAACAGGCCCCTTCCTAATACCGAATCCCAAACCAAATTTGTGATTCGGTAATAGATTATCAAATCGCAAATAAGGCTTGATACATCAAAAAATATTTAGTTGCAGTCGTAAATAGCCCAATTCTGCGAATCAGACCGTTTGTGACCTTAAAAAAGCTTTGTACATCTGGCTCCTAAGTCCCCGTTCATATTTGACATGTTTTACTTAATATTGCACCAAAATACCAGTCGGTGACACACTAGATGGATCACAAATTTATAGTTTATGCCAGGGGTTCCCAACCTGTGGTTCGCAGCCCCCTGGGGGTCCGTGACACATTCCGAAGGGGTCCAAAGGGCTGGGCCAGCAGGGGCCTCTCACAGAAACACATGCGTGTTTTTATATTTATTACTTCGTTTGTGCAGCAGTTTTAAAAGCACTGCAAAGTTCCTTGTACATCCAGCATCTTTCCCCCACAAAAATAAAAGCGTCAAGATAAATCTGGTGATAAATGTACCTACTAAAGAGAAATGGGAGGTTTGTCTAGTGGCAGTTCTGACTCATTCAAGGTAGCCTAGAGGGTGAATATGCAAAGAACATTATTTTATGTCCATAGCTCAGTGGGTTACTGCTTTTGTCACAGAGATTCTTTTTAGGTTGTGCATAGCAGCACACAAGGGCTGCTTTTCCAACGTTTTGTTATCTATTTGGGCTTTTAACCACGCCCACGGCACGCCCATCACTATCATTTATTCACAGGCTTGTCTTTCAAAAATCCTTAGTTATCATTGGTAAATGCTTTACTTTAGTCCCTCCTTGGGGCGGTTTGGTTACTGACTTGGATACCGACCCTGTTACATGGATAATTGCAAGATTGCTGATATGTTTGATAGTGAGCAAACTTCTTTTTCCTTTTGTGTCTCTACTTCGGGCTCATGGCGGCCGTGGTGCTTGGAATCGGACCGCTCATGTCAACTGTTTTACTTTTCATTTTCAATTTATGTGGCAAGAAAAGTCCAGTTAGGAATTTACAACACTAATAGCCCTGACTCGAGCAAACGCGAGACATGTTGCATTGCAAATGCTTGTTTTACTGAGCAATTCATAAGTTACAATCGTAATCTAGCACACTGAGCTGTAAACTGTCATCAAAGAGCTGCATGCAAACTGCATGGCACAAATTAGAAAGTTATGTTTTGTTTTCCCAGTCTTTCATTTTCCTTATGCTGCTAAAAAAGGTTTGCTTGTGTGGAAATATATTCTTATTACTAAAGTGAATCCTAACCAGTGTGTTGTGTTCTGAATCCTGAGTATGTTCTTCTCCAGACCAAGCACTCTTAGGAAATGGCTACTAGTATGGATGATGTGAATCCTGCACCTTGTGGTCCCCTGTAAAGTGCTCCGACACCCTACACTGGTATGAGAGGCGCTACAAAACAAATAAATTACATGTGACTGAGAGGCTATGGAGAGGCCCTTATGGCTTTACTTCCTTTCCCCACCACATATTTATGTGAAAAAGCTTTCTCATATCTTTCATACCTAAAAAAAAAACAGAAATCCCTGGGACATATAGAATCTGACCTGAGGATTGCAGCTTTCCCAAAAAACACCAAACATTGAGATGCAGCGCTAGCCTTCAAAATACAAATGTTCGATTTTCGCACAGTTTTTCCAATATAAAATAATATACCTTTAGTAATTTGAGTATTTGTTTGGTGTGTACTTGTTTGTGTATTATTTGTGAATTACTGTTTTAATGTTTGAAATTTCAGTCATACAAATTGCTTGGGGGTCCTGGGCTTCCAGAAGTGATTCAGTGGGGGTCCTCAGGGGTCAAAACCGGTTTACGTGTTTTAGCCATGGCCTTAGCTAGAGGGCCCACGTCCCTTTTAGAGACCCCCGGTGTTTGCATCCTCTTGAAGCCCTGGAGCCAGACAGGCTTCCATGGACACAATGAACCGGGGCTAAAAAGCATTGGAAAAGCAATATTTCTGGCTTTGTGTTAGAGGTCGTGCGTGGTACAAACCAGCAATTAAATGATGTTGTGTCAGCAAAGAAAATTAATCAAAGAGCAAACACTGGCTCCAGTCCAACAGAGGAACTGCTTGAGTTCCAGGAACAAACCCAATGGGTGGATAAACAGGACACTGGACACAGCCACACAGTGTCAGGGCCCTGATGGGCAGCTCATTCAAAGAAAGTCAAACCATAGACAATCCTGGACACCAATGATGGAAGGGGTACACCCAAGGCCCAATCCCTCTCTCTCAACGTGTCACTTTATTAGAAGAATGTATCATATGAGGCCTTCCACGCCTCTTTAAGGTGTCCTAAAAAAGGCCATTTCTAAGCCTGCATTAATTACACAGTGAAATGACTAAGAGAAATATCAGAGCCAGTATTTTCTAAATCATCACGGTCCGTCTGCATCTCCTCCCCAGATGTACAACGGTAACTTATGTGCTTTCCACAAAACAAAAGTGGAACACAAGAGACACCAGCAGCACACCTGCCCCTACCTCAGTCCAGGCAACGATGGAGCCTTGTCACTAGCCCCCCGCCCCCTTCTAGAACCTTCGCCTCGTGCAAGGGTCAGGAGCTATCAAGGCGCCCTCGTCCTTCATACAAGCCTTGTTACCTGTCAAGTCTGCAATGTAACCGTCGTCAACCACAGAGATGCTAACCCCTAGCGTCCTCAATACCTCGCTATCCGCGGAGGTCCATCCCCACAATCCAAACATGCAACCATCGCTCCACCCTTACCCAGTCCGAAGGGGTGCAAGACCAGCCCATCTCAGCTCACCAACCGCTAGACGAGGATGGACGCGACTGGTCATACATCTGTAGACCAAAGACTTTTCTTGGCCCTATTGGTCAGGATTGTGGGAGAGAAACCACCTCATTGCACACGAGAGAAGGTTGTCTAATCATCTGCACCAGGGACTGTTCTGGGTTCTGCTCCTAGTGGAGCTGTTGTCTGATATCCAACTATAAGGTCTCGCTTACTCGTCTGAGTATACTTACAAGAGTGGACGGAACCACTCGGCTGACCCACCTCCTCCTAGAGTGAATAAACCCAATGTCTGCAATCAGCACCAGTGATTGCAAAGACCTCAGGGCCTGGCCCTCTTGCCAACATCCCTCAGAAGCACATCTTAAATGCCCACCACATGTGTACAGACAATAACAAGATCTATGTCACATCAGAGAGGTAGGAACCTCCACAGAGCTGCAAACTGTCTGAAAGACACCCAGCTTGGATGAAGTTCAACGGCATCCGCATTCATGCTCAGAAGACTGAGACCATGCACCAAGGTCAAGAGGGCCTTTACCTTACCTTTCACTAGCCAGACTCAACAGACCTCCCCCTAAGGACAATACACCCTTAAGAAAGCTGTTCAACAGAGACCTCTCCTTGTCAGGCTGTCATCCCCAAGATCATGTCCCAACACTTAAAGCAGCTGTGAGTGGTCCATGCTGTGACATCCTCCGCCCAAGAGAACGCTGGCTCTCACGATGAACACCTCGCAACGACTTTAATAAAAAGCTATCTATGCGGGGCTTCATGAACAATATAGCCCCCCATTATGACATTGGCAGCAAATGCCGCCTACCGCCACAGCGAGGGACACCAACATACCGTCGCCGTGGCTACCGACCGTCCATGCATTATGACCGTAGACGGAATACCACCAGGAGGCTGGCAGAATTCCGTCGACGGTCATGGCGGCCACGCCAGCAAAACATCGCCGATCGTATCATGTTCCATGATACGGCCTGGCGGTGTTCTGCCGGCGGACGCTGCTGCTGGCAGCAGCGCCGCGTCCCGTCTCCTGCCGGAGGACCCCCTGCAAGCAGGTAAGTCTCGTTCTCCGACAGGAGGGTGGGGGTGTGTGAATGCGTGCATGCGTGTGTGATGTGTGTGTGCATGAGTGGGTGTGAGTGTACATGCATGTTGTGTCGTGAGATTGCGTGTGTGCCTGGATGTATGTTCGTGAGTGTAGTTGTGAGTGTGTATGAATGTATGAATGCGTGGGTGAATGTGTGTATGCGTGTGTGTATGGGTGTGTATGTATGTGCATGTATGTGTGTAAATGTGCGGTGGGTCGGGAGAGGGCGGGGGAGGGTGGGGAGGACCCTGGGGAGGGATAGGGGGTGGGGGAGACCCCTATCAGTGCCAGGGAAGGGGGAAGGAATTCCCTGGCACTGATAGTCCCTACCGCCATGGTTTCAGTGGCGGTACAGAAACCACTGAAAACATGGCGGTGGGCAGGGTCAAAATATCATGGGCTGCCTAGTGACGGCCCCCGGGCTGGAGACTGTAATCTCCAGCCCGGCAGTCGTTACCACCCTGATGATCGGTGTGGTACATTGGCGGTTTGGTTTTGGCCAAACCGCCAACATCATAATAGTGGAGGTAGGTACCGGCAGCCTGTTGGCGGTAATACGTCCACTATACCAGGGTCGTAATGACCCCTGATAGCCTTAAGTCCCAAAGCCCGGTGCCTGGCTCACAGGAAACCTCTACACTGCCCCATTCACAGAAAGGTCTTGGTTCAGAACACTCCACTGACCACAGAAGGCCCTGCGTGGCCTCTTCCCTGGTCATCCCTCCAGAACCTTCACACCCAGCAGCCCAGCCATGGTATCAGGTCAAAATGGAGCAGTCACTTGTCACGGCTTAGGTTCTAGTAGCATCAGTGGTCATATGTCTTTTCCAGGAGCGAGCATCTGTCCTTACTCATGTTCTAGCAGAGAGTGTCTTTTATCCTCCATGTTCTAGATGCACCACTCTTTCATGGCTCATGTTCTAGCAGCTGTCATGACTCATGCACCAGCACCTGTCCTGACTCATGTTCTAGCAGAGAGTGGCTTTTATCCTGCATGTTCTAGCAGCTGTCATGACTCATGTCCCAGCACCTGTCCTGACTCATGTTCTAGCAGCTGTCCTGACTCAGGTTCTAGCATTTGTCGTGACTTATGTTCTACCAGTGAGTGGCTATGATCATTCATGTTCTAGATGCACCTTTCTTTTATGTCTCATATTCTAGTGTCTGTCGTGACTCATGTTCTAACATCAATCGTGACTCATGATCTAGCACCCGTCTTGACTCATGTTCTACCATCTGTCGTGACACATGTTGTAGCAGCTGCTGTGACTCATGTTCCAGACTCTATTGTGACTCATGTTCAGCATCTTTCATGGTTCATGTTCTAGCACCTGCCGAGAATAATATTCCAGCATCTGTCGTCATTCATGTTCTAGCAGCTGTTGTGACTCATGTTCTAGGAGCAATTATGACTCAGGTGCTACAAACTGTCCTGAGTCAAGATCTAATATCTGTTGTGACTCGTGTTCTAGGATCTGTCATGATACATAAACTATCTTCTGTAGTGACTCATGTTTTAGCAGTTCTCATGGCTCGTTCTATCATTTGTCGTGACTCATGTTCTGGCAGCTGTCCTGACTCATGTTCCATCATCTGTCCTGACTCATGTTCTAGCAGCGGTCATGACTCGTTCTATCATCTGTCGTGACTCATGTTCTAGAATCTATCATGACACATGGGGGGTCATTCCGACCCTGGCGGTCCATGACCGCCAGGGCCGGGGACTGCGGAAGCACCGCCAACAGGCTGGCGGTGCTTCCTGGGCCATTCTGGCCGCGGCGGTAAAGCCGCAGTCAGAAAAGGGCAACCAGCGGTTTACCCCTGGCCCAGGGAATCCTCCATGGCGGCGCTGCTTGCAGTGCCGCCATGGGGATTCCGACCCCCTTCCCGCCATCCTGTTCCTGGCGGTTTTTACCGCCAGGAACAGGATGGCGGGAACGGGTGTCGTGGGGCCCCTGGGGGCCCCTGCACTGCCCATGCCACTGGCATGGGCAGTGCAGGGGCCCCCTAACAGGGCCCCATAAAGATTTTCAGTGTCTGCTTCGCAGACACTGAAAATTGCGACGGGTGCCACTGCACCCGTCGCACCCCTACAACTCCGCCGGCTCCATTCGGAGCCGGCTTGATTGTTGAAGGGGGTTTCCCGCTGGGCCGGCGGGCGGCTTTCTGGCGGTCGCCCGCCGGCCCAGCGGGAAAGCCAGAATGGCCGCCGCGGTCTTTTGACCGCGGTGCTGTCATTCGGCGGTTCCCTCCAGGCGGGCGGCTCCCGCCGCCCGCCGGGGTCAGAATGACCCCCATAATCTATCTTCTGTAGTGGCTCATGTTTTAGCTGTCCTCATGATTCATGTTCTAAAATCTGTCAGTCATGACTCATGTTCTTGCATCTGTCATGACTCATGTTCTAGCATCTATCATGACTCATGTTCTAGGAGCTGTTGTGACTCATGTTCTAGCATCTGTCATGAATTATGTTCCAGCATCTGTCATGACCCATGTTGTAGCAGCTGTCATAACTCATAATCTAGCATCAATCACGACTCATGATTTAGTATCTGTCATGAGCCATGTTCTAGCATCTGTTGTGACTCATGTTCCAGCATCTGTCCTGACATGTTCTAGCAGCTGCTGTACACTCACGTTCTAGCAGCTATCATGACTCATATACCATCATTTGTCGTGACTCATGTTCTAGCAGCTGCCCTGACTCATGGTCTGACAGCTTTCCTGACTCATCTTCTGTCATCTGTTGTGACTCATGTTCTAGCAGCTGTCCTGACTCATGTTCAAGCGTCTGTCATGACTCATGTTCTAGCAGCGGTCATGACTCATGTTCCACCATCTGTCCTGACCCATGTTCTAGCAGCTGTCATGAATCGTTCTATCATCTGTCGTAACTCATGTTCTGGCAGCTGTCCTGACTCATGTTCCATCATCTGTCCTGACTCATGTTCTAGCAGCAGTCATGACTCGTCTATCATCTGTTGTGACTCATGTTCTGGCAGTTGTCCTGACTCATGTTCCATCATCTGTTGTGATTCATGTTATAGCAGCAGTCATGACTCGTTCTATGGTCTGTCGTGACTCATGTTCTAGCAGCTGTCCTGACCCATGTTCAAGCAGCTGTCCTGACTCATGTTCTAGGAGCTGTCATGACTCATGTTCTGGCACCTATCATGACTCATGTTCTAGCGGCGGCTGTCCTGACTCATGCTTTGGCACCTGTCATGACTCATGTTCTATCATGTCGTGGCTCATGTTCTGGCGGATGCCCTGACCAATGTTCTAGCAACTGTCATGACTCTTGTTTTAGAAGCTGTCATGACTCATGTTCCATCATCTGTCGTGACTCATGTTCTAGCAGCGGCCATGACTCGTTCTATAGTCCGTCGTGACTCATGTTCTGGCAGCGGTCATGACTCGTTCTATGGTCCGTCGTGACTCATGTTCTGGCAGCGGTCATGACTCGTTCTATGGTCTGTCATGACTCATGTCCTGGCAGCGGCCATGACTCGTTCTATGGTCCGTCGTGACTCATGTTCTGGCAGCGGTCATGACTCGTTCTATGGTCCGTCGTGACTCATGTTCTAGCAGCGGCCATGACTCGTTCTATGGTCCGTCGTGACTCATGTTCTGGCAGCGGTCATGACTCGTTCTATGGTCCGTCATGACTCATGTTCTGGCAGCGGTCATGACTCGTTCTATGGTGCATCGTGACTCATGTTCTAGCAGCGGCCATGACTCGTTCTATGGTCTGTCGTGACTCATGTTCTGGCAGCTGTCCTAACACATGTTCCTGCAGCTGTCGTGGCTCACGTTGGAGCTGCCAACAGTTGAGATCAGTTGCTCAAGACCTGCGGGGGGGGGGGGTGAGCAGAGCTTCCAGGTGGTTTGCATTAAAAAGACTCTCTTCCTGCCTAGAGCTGCGGTTTCCAAGCAGGAAGCAGTGCCACGAAGCCATCTGCTGTTGTTTATCTCAGAATTCATGTTTCTTTCTTTCGGAAATTCCTGCGGGCTGCAGGGTGGGGACTGGGGAAGGAAACATATAAACTACGGCCTGGGGGTCTGGACCTTGCCGGACCTGAGGCAAGGAAGTGGGAATACAGGGGATTCACCATGTGTGAGGGGGAGAGGCGGGTGTACACAGAATCTACCATGTATGAGGGGGGAGCGGCGGGTGTACACAGAATCTACCATGTATGAAGGAGGAGAGGCAGGGTGTACACAGAATATACCATGTGTGAGGGAGAGAGGCAGAATGTACACAGAATCTACCATGTGTGACGGAGGAGAGACGGGGTGTACACAGAATCTACCATGTGTGTGGGAGGAGAAGCTGGATGTACAGAGAATCTACCATGTATGAGGGAGGAGAGGCGGGGTGTACACAGAATCTACCATGTATGTGGGAGGAGAGGCGGGTGTACACAGAATCTACCATGTGTGAGGGAGGAGAGGTGGGGTGTACACAGAATCTCCCATGTGTGAGGGGGGAGAGGCGGGGTGAACACAGAATCTAACATGTGGGAGGGGGTAGATGCAGGGTGTAAAAGAATGTACCATGTGTGAGGGGGGAGCGGCGGGTGTACACATAATCTACCATGTATGAGGGAGAAGGGGGGTGTACACATAATCTACCATGTGTGAGGGAGGAGGGGCATGGTGTACACAGAATCTACCATGTGTGAGGGAGGAGAGGCAGGTGTACACAGAATCTACCATGTGTGAGGGGGGAGAAGCGGGTGTACACATAATCTACCATGTATGAGGGAGAAG
The DNA here is from genome assembly GCF_031143425.1 of Pleurodeles waltl. Taxonomy (NCBI): domain Eukaryota; kingdom Metazoa; phylum Chordata; class Amphibia; order Caudata; family Salamandridae; genus Pleurodeles; species Pleurodeles waltl. Next base: position 12,156,012 of record NC_090448.1, on the reverse strand, counting down.
GGGGTGTACACATAATCTACCATGTGTGAGGGAGGAGAGGCATGGTGTACACAGAATCTACCATGTGTGAGGGAGGAGAGGTGGGGTGTACACAGAATCTACCATGTGTGAGGGAGGAGAGGCAGGGTGTACACAGAATCTACCACGTATGAGGGAGGAGGGGCAGGGTGTACACAGACTCTACCATGTGTGAGAAAGGAGAGGCGGGTGTACATGGAATCTACCATGTGTGTGGGAGGCGAGGCAGGATGTACACAGACACTACCAGGTGTAAGGGAAGATAGGCACAGTGTACACAGAATCTACCATGTGTGAGGGAGGAGAGGTAGGGTATACACAGAATCTACCATGTGTGAGGGAGGAGAGGTGGGTTGTACACAGAATCTACCATGTATAAGGGAGGACAAGCAGGGTGTACACAGAATCTACCATGTGTGTGGGAGGAGAAGCAGGGTGTACACAGAATCTACCATGTATAAGGGAGGAGAAGCAGGGTGTACACAGAATCTACCATGTGTGAGGGGGGAGAGGTAGGGTGTACACAGAATCTACCATGTGTGAGGGGGGAGAGGCAGGTGTACACAGAATGTGCCATGTGTGACGGAGGAAGGGCATGGTGGACACATAATCTAACATATGTGAGGGAGGAGAGGCGGGGTGTACACATAATCTACCATGTATGAGGGATGAGAGGCAGGGTGTACACAGAATGTAACATGTGTGAGGGGGGAGAGGCAGGGTGTACACAGAATCTACCATGTGTGAGGGAGGAGAGGCGGGGTGTACACAGAATCTACCATGTGTGAGGGAGGAGAGGCGGGGTGTACACAGACACTACCAGTTGTGATGGAGGAGAAGCAGGGTGTACACAGAATCTACCATGTGTGTGGGAGGAGAAGCAGGGTGTACACAGAATCTACCATGTATAAGGAAGGAGAAGCAGGGTGTACACAGAATCTACCATGTGTGAGGGGGGAGAGGTAGGGTGTACACAGAATCTACCATGTGTGAGGGGGGAGAGGCAGGTGTACACAGAATGTACCATGTGTGACGGAGGAAGGGCAGGGTGGACACATAATCTAACATGTGTGAGGGAGGAGAGGCGGGGTGTACACAGAATCTACCATGTATGAGGGATGAGAGGCGGGGTGTACACAGAATGTAACATGTGTGAGGGGGGAGAGGCGGGTGTACACAGAATCTACCATGTATGAGGGATGAGAGGTAGAATGTACACAGAATCTGCCATGTATGAGGGAGGAGAGGCAGGGTGTACACAGAATCTACCATGTGTGAGGAGGGAGAGGCGGGTGTACACAGAATCTACCATGTGTGAGGGAGGAGAGGCAGGTGTACACAGAATCTACCATGTGTGAGGGAGGAGAGGCGGGGTGTACACAGAATCTACCATGTGTGAGTGGGAGAAGCGGGGTGTACACAGAATCTACCATGTGTGAGGGAGGAGAGGCGGGTGTACACAGAATCTACCATGTGTGAGGGGGGAGAGGCGGGGTGTACACAGAATCTACCATGTGCGAGGAAGGAGAGGCGGGTGTACACAGAATCTACCATGTGCGTGGGAGGAGAGGCGGGTGTACACAGAATCTACCATGTGTGAGGGAGGAGAGGCGGGGTGTACACAGAATCTACCATGTGTGAGGAGGGAGAGGCGGGGTGTACACAGAATCTACCAAGTGTGAGGGGGTAGATGCAGGGTGTAAAAGAATGTACCATGTGTGAGGGAGGAGCGGCGGGTGTACACATAATCTACCATGTATGAGGGAGAAGGGGGGTGTACACATAATCTACCATGTGTGAGGGAGGAGAGGCATGGTGTACACAGAATCTACCATGTGTGAGGGAGGAGAGGCGGGTGTACACAGAATCTACCATGTGTGAGGGGGGAGCGGCGGGTGTAGACATAATCTACCATGTATGAGGTAGAAGGGGGGTGTACACATAATCTACCATGTGTGAGGGAGGAGAGGCATGGTGCACACAGAATCTACCATGTGTGAGGGAGGAGAGGCGGGGTGTACACAGAATCTACCATGTGTGAGGGAGGAGAGGCAGGGTGTACACAGAATCTACCACGTATGAGGGAGGAGGGGCAGGGTGTACACAGACTCTACAATGTGTGAGAAAGGAGAGGCGGGTGTACATGGATTCTACCATGTGTGTGGGAGGCGAGGCAGGATGTACACAGACACTACCAGGTGTAAGGGAAAATAGGCACGGTGTACACAGAATCTACCATGTGTGAGGGAGGAGAGGTAGGGTGTACACAGAATCTACCATGTGTGAGGGGGGAGAGGTAGGGTGTACACAGAATCTACCATGTGTACACAGAATGTGCCATGTGTGACGGAGTAGAAGGGCAGAGTGGACACATAATCTAACATGTGTGAGGGAAGAGAGGCGGGGTGTACACAGAATCTACCATGTATGAGGGATGAGAGGCGGGGTGTGCACAGAATGTAACATGTGTGAGGGGGAGAGGTGGGGTGTACACAGAATCTACCATGTATGAGGGAGGAGACGCAGGGTGTACACAGAATCTACGATGTGTGAGGGAGGAGAGGCGGGTGTACACAGAATCTACCATGTGTGAGGGGGGAGCGGCGGGTGTACACATAATCTACCATGTATGAGGGAGAAGGGGGGTGTACACATAATCTACCATGTGTGAGGGAGGAGAGGCATGGTGCACACAGAATCTACCATGTGTGAGGGAGGAGAGGTGGGGTGTACACAGAATCTACCATGTGTGAGGGAGAAGAGGCAGGGTGTGCACAGAATCTACCACGTATGAGGGAGGAGGGGCAGGGTGTACACAGACTCTACCATGTGTGAGAAAGGAGAGGCGGGTGTACATGGATTCTACCATGTGTGTGGGAGGCGAGGCAGGATGTACACAGACACTACCAGGTGTAAGAGAAGATAGGCACGGTGTATACAGAATCTACAATGTGTGAGGGAGGAGAGTTAGGGTGTACACAGAATCTACCATGTGTGTGGGAGGAGAAGCAGGGTGTACACAGAATCTACCATGTATAAGGGAGGAGAAGCAGGGTGTACACAGAGTCTACCATGTGTGAGGGGGGAGAGGTAGGGTGTACACAGAATCTACCATGTGTGAGGGGGGAGAGGCAGATGTACACAGAATGTGCCATATGTGACGGAGTAGAAGGGCAGAGTGGACACATAATCTAACATGTGTGAGGGAGGAGAGGCGGGTGTACACAGAATCTACCATGTATGAGGGATGAGAGGCGGGGTGTACACAGAATGTAACATGTGTGAGGGGGGAGAGGCGGGTGTACACAGAATCTACCATGTGTGAGGGAGGAGAGGCAGGGTATACACAAACACTACCAGGTGTAAGGGAGGATAGGCACGGTGTACACAGAATCTACCATGTGTGAGAGGGGAGAGGCAGGGTGTACACAGAATCTACCATGTGTGAGGGGGGAGCGGCGGGGTGTACACAGAACCTACCATGTGTGAGGGGGGAGAGGCAGGTGTACACAGAATCTACCATGTGTGAGGGAGGAGAGGCGGGTGTACACAGAATCTACCATGTGTAAGGGGGAGAAGCGGGGTGTGCACAGAATCTACCATGTGTGAGGGAGGAGAGGCGGGGTGTACACAGAATCTACCATGTGTGTGGGAGGAGAGGCGGGTGTACACAGAATCTACCATGTATGAGGGAGGAGAGGCACGTGTACACAGAATCTACCATGTGTGAGGGGGAGAGCGGGGTGTACACAGAATCTACCATGTGTGAGGGGGGAGATGCAGGGTGTAAAAGAATGTACCATGTGTGAGGGAGGAGAAGCAGGGTGTACACAGAATCTACCATGAATGAGGGAGGAGAGGAGGGTGGTACAGAAAATCTACCATCTGTGCCGTCCTTTACCCAATAATCCATCAATTGGCATGGGGAGGGAAAGTTGCACCTTTGGAGCGTGCAGTTCAGCTGTACCCCAACTGTATTGTAAACTGTAACCCCGTCTCCTGCCCTAGCAAGGACCCCCTTCTCTATCACTGGGTTAGCTTCTGTTACCGACTTGAGCTGTACCCCCTTACCCCACACCTAGCCATTATCCATGTTCCACCCTAATACCAACCTCTTCCAAATGTGATCGATCATGCATCCGTAATCAAGATTGGGGATCCAGTGCACAGAGCTGAGGAGGCAAAGGGGGGCAGCACTAGGGCAAGCAAGGCCATAAACAAGCACAAGCCGTGATGGACCAATGGTATCAGAGTAGGTAAGGGGGCATGCAGCCCTTCCCTGAATGCCCCTTGCAAGATGACTCAGTTTTTAGGTTTTCATCTCAGCACACACAACAATCATGCATGGGCGCTGACGGTCCCTGAGAGTGGTTTGAGATCCCATGTGTACCCCAGTGTACCCCTCTTTTCTATAAGTGACTACCGTTGGCTTGCAGGCTCAGAGGACCTCACAGTGGTGGCTGTGGTGTTTCAATGTGGAAGATCCAGACATTGCGCCCCACTGCCTTCAGTGGGAGAGTTGTTTCTTGGTGTCTCTCGTTTTAAACCTTCCTCCAATTCCTTTCAACTGGTCCTTTGTTCCATCACCATGGGACATCGGGGCAGGTACGTTTGCTCTTTATGGAGGAGAGAGAGTGGGCCTGCAGTATGTATATGGGTGCTCACTGGGTGCCAGCAGGAAACGACATTGCAACCCAATTTTGGCTGATAGAACAAAGGGCCTGATTGACATCTTGGTGATAAGTTGCTCCGTCACAAGTATGACGGACATCCTGTCCACCGAAATCTCAACCCCAGGATATAATGGATTTACATTTCTTGGGGCCCTTGAAGAGAGCTGGGTTTATATAAAGAAGAGGGCGGTAAGAAGCCCCTTTGAAGTGCATGGAAGCTCCTGCCTCCTCCTGCGTCGTTCTTCCTCCAAAGGGGTTCCACAGGCAGTTTTGTGTAGTAGCCAGCCATGGAAGATCCCTCTACTTCTGACACTAATTCACATCCTGTGACAGGAAACACACAGCACCACACCCTGTGACGTTCAGAGAAAAGTGTCTAGGAGCCCATATGAACGGAGTCCATTCCTCTGAGACTTGATGTACCCCAAAACAGAGCTAGACCCTGAGATACACATCCAGATCTCGAAAAATAGGATAAACGCTGAAGTGAAATCCCAAGTTATTGAGCCAGGATTTCTCATTGACCAGTGCTTAGGTTCCCAAAAAGTGGAGGGCAAGAAAGATTTCTGAGCTCTAAAGTTGAGGTCTTTGACAGCCAACGCCTTGCGCCAGTTTCAGGAACTGGAGCCTTGAAGTCCTGCAGGAAAGATGTACCTTGAACCACTTGAAGTGACTGCTGATGAGGGGAAGTGAACGCACCCGTGCATCAACTGCAGGGTGCCTAGAAGAGAAAGGCCATGAGGAGCTGTGCAGAAGACTCGGATGTTGGCTTGTTGTAGCCAAAGGAAGGATCTGCACTGCCAGGCCATGGGGTGAGGTTTTGTGACCCTGATCACCCTAAATGTGCCCCAAAGCAAGGCAAGTTGCACCCAGTCTCTGTGCTTGGGTATTAAGAGCTTTCAAAGTAGAGAGGAGAAGGCAAAAATGACAATGAAGGACAGACAAAAAGCATCTCCTGAGATGGCTTAGCTTTAAGAACTGTGGGCATGATTCATTAAGGTAAACTTAGACCTAAAGTCTACATTTAGACTTAAAGTCTGCGTTGACTCTTTAAAGTCTGAGTCCTGAAGTCTAAGTTTAGACCTGAAGTCTAAGTTTAGACCTGAAATCTAAGTTTAGACTTCAGGTCTACACTTATTCTTCAGGTCTTGAGTTAAACTTTAATTCTATTTTGACTCTTAAAGTCTGAGTTTAGACCTGAAACCTAAGTTTAGACCCAAACTCTAAGTTTAGACCTGAACTCTAAGTTGAGTCCTAAAGTCTAAGCTGAGCCCTGAAGTATAAGTTCATACATGAAGTCTAAGTTGAGACCTGAAGTCTAAGTTTAGACCTGAAGTATAAGTTGAGACTTCAGGTTCAAATTAGACTTCAGGTCTAAGGTTACCTTTGTGAATCGGGCCCTTTGTGACTACTTTTGGGCAGTTCTCGATCACCTTCTGACACTATCACAGCTGTGACCTGCTTGTGCGCTTCGTTTGAGTGACGGTGGGCTTGAGTTCTAGACGATGTTGGGCTTGGGTTCTGGGCTCAAGAACGAGACAAAGATGAAGACTTCCCCCTCCCCGGACAGGCAGAAACTGCATGTGGCCTGTGCCTAGACTCTCGCAGCCCCTTTCCTTTCCAGGCCTGGAGGTGCACATCTGTGCTCTGCCACAGAGGGGCCAGTCCCTGGTGCCCAGGGGTGACTGTGCCCACACACGGAGCAGTGGTCCCATCGCTCGATCGCAGAAAGTGAAGCAGGAGAGACCCATGCCCAACGATTTAAATGTGGAGTACTATGAAGTAAGAAACTGATTTAAAGTCCGGCGGATGGGTTACTCTGTCACAAACGTGAAGGATATCCTGACCACCATATTATGACTCCCATAGGCTATAATGGGATTGCAATACGGCGGACGGGATATCCGTCATGTTTGTGATGGAATAACCGCATCCGTCAAAGTCTAAATCAGGCCCTAAGATTGAGGGGCCACAAGAATCCCAACACCATTGGGTCGGCTACGAGGGTCGCTTGGAGAAACCTCACTTTGCCAGCATGTTGTAGAACCTACAACCCTGGGACAGTAACTGGGAATTGTACAGCATGAGCCCCCCTGGACCAGTGTGATGTACTTCACCCTGATCGTAAAACCCTAAATGTAAAAACCAGGGAGCAGTCTGAAGCTAGGACCCGACTGGCTTCCTCACCCCTCAACACCCCAGTTAATGCTGTGTTCTTTGCCCTCTGCAGTCCACGTGCAGAGTTTAGCTGTGGCTGGTAATGAAACTACTTCTGTTTCAGTAAAAGCACAGGCTGTGCATCGAATTCATAATTCTTGACATAGTTTTGATTGAGTTCTGAGTCTCTAGCCCACACCACCTCCCGGAGTAAGCCTCGGACACTCTGCCTCGCTACTCTGAGTTTCAAGCTTCAAAGGGACGCACCTGGTGCTCAGTTTTGAGTCCAACAGTGAGGTAAAGCCGCCGGGCACTAGTGGTAAAACAACTTTAATGGTTACAATCTGAGCTCAGTAACTCTGGCTGCCCTGGTACCCCCAGAAATGCTGCAAAAAGAGGCCTGGCAGGGCAAAGCAAGAAAAATGCTGGACCAAAGAGAGGTGACGGGGCCCACGTGCAGTACCAGGGGGCGCTGACTAGGACCGGACAGGAGCAAAAGTTGCTCAGTTTCTGCCAACTGAGGAACCCGGCTGGCACATAAGCTCATGTGAAGCAGGTCAGAGCTGGGTAAAGTGGATGATAGGGTTGGGGGGTATGAGGCAACTATACTGGGGTAATACTGATTTATGCATGGGGCTCCCTGTTTTATGGTATTTATTTTTAAACATTTCCATCTGTATTTATCCATATTTATTTTTTAGCCCTTCTATTAGTATTTATCCATATTAATTTTTGGAATAAATGGAGTCGGAAAATGGTATATTTTCACATTTAAGTAATGAACATGGATGTATACTTTGATGCATGTCGCATTTTAGCATATTAAGCAGCCAAATATAACAAAACACTACACTCACAGGGGCATATTACCATTATACTTAACGTATATATATATATATATATATATATATATATATATATATATTAGCATTAGCATATGCCCGCGCTCTCTAACTGCTCAGCTCTTGGCCCGTAATTAATGAAAACCAGCATGGAGAGTCACCCACAAGAAGCACAATTTTCAGTAATCCTCTGCTTTTAAAAATAAATACAAACAAGAAGCATATTGTTCTATGCCTGTATTCATCTGCAAAAATCATTAAAAACAGAAAAGTGGGAGCCTTAGTTATGTAGGATAAAAGGGGGGGAGCTGGAACAGAGAAAATGGAGACAAGATGGAGACTAGTGGGAGCCACATTGGAGCACAAGGGGTGACAAGTATGGATCCAAAAGGGACCCAGAAGGCCAAAGGACCACAGAGGGAACCCCCGAGTGCAAGAAACGGGATGGCAGAATCAGGCAAATGAAAGTTAGAGTAGTGCAGCCAAAAATAGTATTTCATTTGGACATTAAAGAAACATTAGAACTGAATATCTGATGCACAATCGATAAACCTGTCCACACGGAGCCTAAACTGTACTATAAACAATTAGGACCTGATTTAGACCTTGGCGGGCGGGTTACTCTGTCACAAAATGATGGGAAGTCCGTCCACCGTATTACGATTTCCATAGGGTATAATGTAATTGTAATATGGCGGACGGGCTATCCGTCTAAATCAGGCCCGTAATGTTTGGAGGGCTGAAATGTCTTTTACCCCCAGTATCAAGAGCCCTGTTCACATACTGACTAGGAGGCACCTCGGTCTGTTACTCAAAGAAATAATATGATTATCAAACATTCCTCTGCACTACAAGAAATCACAGGGTGCACTGAACACCACTGGAATGATAAAACCAGGAGATGCGTGAGGGGAGCATCATAAACCCCACTCACCAGAAAGGGTCACAAGGCTTAAAATGTTTGAAAAAACATGAAGTGATGGATCCCCCCACCATGTCATTCTCCGACCCACGCCAGCTGAGGGCCATACAGTATATACAAAATATATCAGAATGGACAGCCCAGTGCAGTAAGCAGCCAAGTGTACTATGAGGATACGAAATACCAGAAAGGGCCCTTCAAGGGCTTGAAAGCTAACGTCTTATTGAGACTCATAAACTCTGTGTCTGTCTCTCACAGGGCACCATGCAGCACACTCGTACACACTGCGTCCCATAAGAGATAACCGCTCCTCCGTGGCCATCGTGCACAACATGGAAACACTCCCAACCACACACATGCCATATGGGGTAGCATGCTACCCATGTAGGGAAGCACTCCAGTGCCCACATAGGGGTAGTAAGCGCTAAATAAATGTTTCAACATGATACACACGTAAGCTTCAACAACCTCCTTGAATTGTACTGGATTTGTAAGTGCTTCTTCAACTTTTTAAGAACACGTAGGAAGTTGTAGGCCACAGAAACAAAAATTACATAATGACCCGTACGTGCAGCTTCTGCAGGAAAATCATTGACAAAGGGACTGCCTGTTAGCCCCCGGCCCGCTCTCCCAGCGCAGCTGCATCGCTCTTGCTCTGTCTTCACCTTGCTCCCCCCCCTCTTGTGTTCCTTCTCCCTGCTTCTCCCTCGTTCTCACTGCTTTCGCCCTCCCTTTCCCCGTTTTTCATACCTTCTCCTTGAGTTTCCCTCATTTTCACGGCTTTCTCCTTGCTTTTCCTCTGGGTTTTAAGTCAGACTTCCATGCAACTCCGAAACATTGTTGGTTGATTAGCTGCACTTAACAAATCCTGATTGATTGATAGTAAGGAATGGAAATGATGGAAAAAAGCGGGCAGTAAGAGGAAGGGAGTGCCAATGATGGGGGGCAAGCAGATAAGAGGAGGGGAAGGGGGATTGTGACCCCAAGAAGGGCGAGAGGCAGCAAGGAAACAGGGCAGCGGAGGAAAGGGTGCTCGTGGGAACATATCGAAAAATAACAGAAGACAGGGAAGGAGAGCCAGGCCATGAAACTAATGGAAAGCAAGACACCGGAAGTGGAACACAAGGAGGGGGTTCAGGCAGGAAGATGTCTTAGAAGATGCTGAGAGAAGAGAGTAGGGAACGAAGTAAGAACCATAGATGCAGCAGAGACGTGAACAGAATGTGCAGGAAGATGAACAGAGACCAGGGAGCTGTAATCAAGGGGAAAAGGTGAGAGCAGAGACAAGGGGGCTGTAATCAAGGGGACAAGGTCAGAACAGAGACAAGGGGGATGTAATCAAGGGACCAGGGGGCTGTAATCAAGGGTACAAGGTCAGAGCAGAGACCAGGGCTGGAATCAAGGGGACGGGGTGAGAGCAGAGACAAGGGGGCTTTTAATCAAGGGGACGGGGTGAGAGGAGAGACAAGGGGGCTGTAATCAAGGGGACAATGTGAGAGCAGAGACAAGGGGCTGTAATCAAATGGACAGGGTGAGAGCACAGACCAGGGTTCTGTAATCAAGGGGACAGGGTGACAGCAGAGACAAGGGGGCTGTAATCAAGGGGACGGGTGAGAGCAGGGACAAGAGGGCTGTAATCAAGGGGACAGGGTCAGAGCAGAGGCCAGGGGGCTGTAATCAAAGAGACAGGGTGACAGCAGAGACAAGGGGGCTTTAATCAAGGGGACAGGGTCAGAGCAGAGACCAGGGGGCTGTATTCAAGGGCACAGGGTGAGAGCAGAGACAGTGGGGCTGTAATCAAGGAGACGGAGTGAGAGCAGAGACAAGGGGGCTGTAATCAAGGGGACAGGGTGAGAGCAGAGACAGTGGGGCTGTAATCAAGGGCACAGGGTGAAAGTAGAGACAAGGGGGCTGTAATCAAGGGGACAGGGTGAGAGCACAGACAAGGGGGCTGTAATAAGCACACAGGGTGAAAGCAGAGACAAGGGGCTGTTGTTAAGGGGACAGGGTGAGAGCAGAGACAAGGGGACTGTAATCATGGGGACAGGGTCAGAGCAGAGACCAGGTAGCTGTAATCAAAGAGACGGGGTGAGAGCAGAGACCAGGGGGCTGTAATCAAGGGGACAGGGTGAGAGCAGAGACAAGGGGGCTGTAATCAAAGGGTCAGGGTTAGAGCAGAAACATGGGTCTATAATCAAGGGGACAGGGTGAGAGCAGAGACTAGGGGGCTGTAATGAAGGGCACAGGGTGAGAGCAGGGACCAGGGGGCTGTAATGAAGGGCACAGGGTGAGAGCAGAGACGAGGGAGCTGTAATTAAGGGGACAGGGTGAGAGCAGAGACAAGGGGGCTGTAATCAAGGGGACAGGGTGAGAGCAGAAACACGGGCTGTAATCAAGGGGACAGGGCGAGAGCAGAGACCAAGGGGCTCTAATCAGGGGGACAGGGTGAGCGCAGAGACAAGGGGGCTGTAATCAAGGGGACAGGGTGAGAGCAGAGAAAAGGGGGCTGAAATCAAGGGCACATGGTGAGGGCAGAGACAAGGGGATTGTAATCAAGGGCGCAGGGTGAGAGCAGAGACAAGGGGATTTTAATCAATGGGACAGGGTGAGAGCAGAGACAAGGGGCTGTAATCAAGGGGAAAGGGTGGGAGCAGAGACAAGGGGGCTGTAATCAAGGGGACAGGATGAGAGCAGAGACAAGGGGCTGTAATCAAGGGGAAAGGGTGAGAGAAGAGACAAGGGGACTGTAATCAAGGGGACCGGGTGAGAGCAGAGACAAGGGGGCTGTAATCAAGGGCGCAGGGTGAGAGCAGAGACAAGGGGATTTTAATCAATGGGACAGGGTGAGAGCAGAGACAAGGGGCTGTAATCAAGGGGAAAGGGTGGGAGCAGAGACAAGGGGGCTGTAATCAAGGGGACAGGATGAGAGCAGAGACAAGGGGACTGTAATCAAGGGCACAGGGTGAGAGCAGAGACAAGGGGGCTGCAATCAAGGGGACAGGGTGAGAGCAGAGTCATGTGGGCTGTAATCAAGGGGACAGGGTGAGAGCAGAGACAAGGGGGCTGTAATCAAGGGCGCAGGGTGAGAGCAGAGACAAGGGGATTTTAATCAATGGGACAGGGTGAGAGCAGAGAAAAGGGGCTGTAATCAAGGGGAAAGGGTGAGAGCAGAGACAAGGGGGCTGTAATCAAGGGGACAGGATGAGAGCAGAGACAATGGGCTGTAATCAAGGGGAAAGGGTGAGAGAAGAGACAAGGGGACTGTAATCAAGGGGACAGGGTGAGAGCAGAGACAAGGGGGCTGTAATCAAGGGCGCAGGGTGAGAGCAGAGACAAGGGGATTTTAATCAATGGGACAGGGTGAGAGCAGAGACAAGGGGCTGTAATCAAGGGGACAGGGTGAGAGCAGAGACAAGGGGGCTGTATTCAAGGGGACAGGATGAGAGCAGAGACAAGGGGACTATAATCAAGGGCACAGGGTGAGAGCAGAGACAAGGGGGCTTTAATCAAGGGCACAGGGTGAGAGCAGAGACCAGGGGGCTGTAGTCAAGGAGACAGGGTGAGAGCAGAGGCAAAGGGGCTGTAGTCAAGGGCACAGGGTGAGAGCAGAGACAAGGGGGCTGTAATCAAGGAGACGGGGTGAGAGCAGAGAAAAGGGGGCTGTAATCAAGGGGACAGGGTGAGAGCAGAGACGGGGGGCTGTAACAAGGGCACAGGGTGAAAGCAGAGACAAGGGGGCTGTAATCAAGGGGACAGGGTGAGAGCACAGACAAGGGGGCTGTAATCAGCACACAGGGTGAAAGCAGAGACAAGGGGCTGTAGTCAAGGGCACAGGGTGAGAGCAGATACAAGGGGGCTGTAATCAAGGGGACAGGGTCAGAGCAGTGACCAGGTAGCTGTAATCAAGGAGACGGGGTGAGAGCAGAGACAAGGGGGCTGTAATCAAGGGGACAGGGTGAGAGCAGAGGCAAGGGGGCTGTAATCAAAGGGACAGGGTGAGAGCAGAAACACGGGGGCTGTAATCAAGGAGACAGGGTGAGAGCAGAGACAAGGGGGCTGTAATCAATGGCACAGGGTGAGAGCAGAGACCACAGGGCTGTACTGAAGGGCACAGGGTGAGAGCAGAGTCTAGGGGCTGTACTGAAGGGCAAGGGGGAGAGCAGGGACCAGGGGGCTGTAATCAAAGGCACAGGGTGAGAGCAGAGACGAGAGGGCTGTAATCAAGGGGACAGGGTGAGAGCAGACACAAGGGGGCTGTAATGAAGGGGACAGGGTTAGAGCAGAAACACAGGGCTGTAATCAAGGGGACAGGGCGAGAGCAGAGACCAAGGGGCTGTAATCAGGGGGACAGGGTGAGCGCAGAGATAAGGGGGCTGTAATCAAGGGGACAGGGTGAGAGCAAAGACTAGGGGGCTGAAATCAAGGGAACATGGTGAGGGCAGAGACAAGGGGATAGTAATCAAGGGGACCGGATGAGAGCAGAGACAAGGGGCTGTAATCAAGGGGAAAGGGTGAGAGAAGAGACAAGGGGACTGTAATCAAGGGGACAGGGTGAGAGCAGAGACAAGGGGGCTGTAATCAAGGGCGCAGGGTGAGAGCAGAGACAAGGGGATTTTAAACAATGGGACAGGGTGAGAGCAGAGACAAGAGGCTGTAATCAAGGGGAAAGGGTGAGAGCAGAGACAAGGGGGCTGTAATCGAGGGGACAGGATGAGAGCAGAGACAAGGGGCTGTAATCAAGGGGAAAGGGTGAGAGCAGAGACAAGGGGGCTGTAATCGAGGGGACAGGATGAGAGCAGAGACAAGGGGACTGTAATCAAGGGCACAGGGTGAGAGCAGAGTCATGTGGGCTGTAATCGAGGGGACAGGGTGAGAGCAGAAACACGGGGGCTGTAATCAAGGGGACCAGATGAGAGCAGAGACAAGGGGCTGTAATCAAGGAGACGGATGAGAGCAGAGACCAGGGGGCTGTAATCAAGGGGAAAGGGTGTGAGCAGAGAGCAGGGGGATGTAATCAAGGGCACAGGGTGAGAGCAGAGACCAGGGGGCTGTAATCAAGGGGATAGGGTGATAGCAGAGACAAGGGGGCTGTAATCAAGGGGACAGGGTGAGAGCAGAGACAAGAGGGCTGTAATCAAGGGGACAGGGTGAGAGCAGAGACCAGGGGGCTGTAATCAAAGGGGACAGGGTGAGAGCAGAGACCAGGGGCTGTAATCAAGGGCATCAGGTGAGAGCGGAGATAAGGGAGCTGTAATCAAGGGGACAGGGTGAGAGCAGAAACACGGGGGCTGTAATCAAGGACACATGGTGAGGGCAGAGACAAGGGGATTGTAATCAAGGGGACCGGGAGAGAGCAGAGACAAGGGGCTGTTCTCAAGGGGAAAGGGTGAGAGAAGAGACAAGGGGACTGTAATCAAGGGGACAGGGTGAGATCAGAGACAAGGGGGCTGTAATCAAGGGCGCAGGGTGAGAGAAGAGACAAGGGGATTGTAATCAATGGGACAGGGTGAGAGCAGAGACAAGGGGGCTGTAATCAAGGGGAAAGGGTGAGAGCAGAGACAAGGGGGCTGTAATCAGGGGGACAGGGTGAGCACAGAGATAAGGGGGCTGTAATCAAGCTGACAGGGTGAGAGCAGAGACAAGGGGGCTGTAATCAAGGGCACATGGTGAGGGCAGAGACAAGGGGATTGTAATCAAGGGGACCGGGTGAGAGCAGAGACAAGGGGCTGTAATCAAGGGGAAAGGGTGAGAGAAGAGACAAGGGGACTGTAATCAAGGGGACAGGGTAAGAGCAGAGACAAGGGGCTGTAATCAAGGGCGCAGGGTGAGAGCAGAGACAAGCGGATTGTAATCAATGGGACAGGGTGAGAGCAGAGACAAGGGGCTGTAATCAAGGGGAAAGGGTGAGAGCAGAGACAAGCGGGCTGTAATCGAGGGGACAGGATGAGAGCAGAGACAAGGGGAATGCAATCAAGGGCACAGGGTGTGAGCAGAGACAAGGGGGCTGTAATGGAGGGGACAGGTGAGAGCAGAAACATGGAAGCTGTAATCAAGGGGACAGGGTGTGAGCAGAAACAAGGGGGCTGTAATCAAGGGGACAGGGTGAGAGCTGAGACAAGGGGGCTGTAATCAAGGGCACAGGGTAAGAGCAGAGACAAGGGGGCTGTAATCAAGAGCACGGGGTGGGAGCAGAGACCAGGGGGCTGTAATCAAGAGCACAGGGTGAGAGCAGAGACCAGGGGGCTGTAATCAAGGGGACAGGGTGAGAGCTGAGACAAGGGGGCTGTAATCAAGGGCACAGGGTGAGAGCAGAGACAAGGGGGCTGTAATCAAGAGCACGGGGTGGGAGCAGAGACCAGGGGGCTGTAATCAAGAGCACAGGGTGAGAGCAGAGACCAGGGGGCTGTAATCAAGGGGACAGGGCGAAAGCAGAGACAAGGGGCTGTAATCAAGGAAACGGGTGAGAGCAGAGACCAGGGGGCTGTAATCAAGGGGATAGGGTGAAAGCAGAGACAAGGGAGCTGTAATCAAGGGGGCAGGGTGAGAGCAGAGACAAGAGGGCTGTAATCAAGGGCACAGAGTGAGAGCAGAGACAAGGGGGCTGTAATCAAGAGCACGGGTGAGAGCAGAGACCAGGGGGCTGTAATCAAGGGCACAGGGTGAGAGCAGAGACCAGGGGGCTGTAATCAAGGGGACAGGGCGAGAGCAGAGACAAGGGGCTGTATTCAAGGAAACGGGTGAGAGCACAGACCAGGGGGCTGTAATCAAGGGGATAGGGTGAAAGCAGAGACAAGGGAGCTGTAATCAAGGGGACAGGGTGAGAGCAGAGACAAGAGGGCTGTAATCTAGGGACACGGTGAGAGCAGAGACCAGGGGGCTGTTATCAAAGGGGACAGGGTGAGAGCAGAGACCAGGGGCTGTAATCAAGGGCACCAGGTGAGAGCAGAGACAAGGGAGCTGTAATCAAGGGGACAGGGTGAGAGCAGAAACACAGGGGCTGTAATCAAGGGGACAGGGCGAGAGCAGAGACAAGCGGGCTGTAATCGAGGGGACAGGATGAGAGCAGAGACAAGGGGAATGCAATCAAGGGCACAGGGTGTGAGCAGAGACAAGGGGGCTGTAATGGAGGGGACAGGTGAGAGCAGAAACATGGAAGCTGTAATCAAGGGAACAGGGTGTGAGCAGAAACAAGGGGGCTGTAATCAAGGGGACAGGGTGAGAGCTGAGACAAGGGGGCTGTAATCAAGGGCACAGGGTGAGAGCAGAGACAAGGAGGCTGTAATCAAGAGCACGGGGTGGGAGCAGAGACCAGGGGGCTGTAATCAAGAGCACAGGGTGAGAGCAGAGACCAGGGGGCTGTAATCAAGAGCACAGGGTGAGAGCAGAGACCAGGGGGCTGTAATCAAGGGGACAGGGTGAGAGCTGAGACAAGGGGGCTGTAATCAAGGGCACAGGGTGAGAGCAGAGACAAGGGGGCTGTAATCAAGAGCACGGGGTGGGAGCAGAGACCAGGGGGCTGTAATCAAGAGCACAGGGTGAGAGCAGAGACCAGGGGGCTGTAATCAAGGGGACAGGGCGAGAGCAGAGACAAGGGGCTGTAATCAAGGAAACGGGTGAGGGCAGAGACCAGGGGGCTGTAATCAAGGAAACGGGTGAGGGCAGAGACCAGGGGGCTGTAATCAAGGGGATAGGGTGAAAGCAGAGACAAGGGAGCTGTAATCAAGGGGGCAGGGTGAGAGCAGAGACAAGAGGGCTGTAATCAAGGGCACAGAGTGAGAGCAGAGACAAGGGGGCTGTAATCAAGAGCACGGGTGAGAGCAGAGACCAGGGGGCTGTAATCAAGGGCACAGGGTGAGAGTAGAGACAAGGGGCTGTATTCAAGGAAACGGGTGAGAGCACAGACCAGGGGGCTGTAATCAAGGGGATAGGGTGAAAGCAGAGACAAGGGAGCTGTAATCAAGGGGACAGGGTGAGAGCAGAGACAAGAGGGCTGTAATCTAGGGACACGGTGAGAGCAGAGACCAGGGGGCTGTTATCAAAGGGGACAGGGTGAGAGCAGAGACCAGGGGTTGTAATCAAGGGCACCAGGTGAGAGCAGAGACAAGGGGCTGTAATCAAGGGCACCAGGTGAGAGCAGAGACAAGGGAGCTGTAATCAAGGGGACAGGGTGAGAGCAGAAACAAAGGGGCTGTAATCAAGGGGACAGGGCGAGAGCAGAGACAAGGGGGCTGTAATCAAGGGAACAGGATGAGAGCAGAGACAAGGAGGCTGTAATCAAGGGCACATGGTGAGGGCAGAGACAAGGGGATTGTAATCAAGGGGACCAGGTGAGAGCAGACACAAGGGGCTGTAATCAAGGGGAAAGGGTGAGAGAAGAGACAAGGGTACTGTAGTCAAGGGGACAGGGTGAGAGCAGAGACAAGGGGCTGTAATCAAGGGGAAAGGGTGAGAGAAGTGACAAGGGGACTGTAATCAAGGGCACAGTGTGAGAGCAGAGACAAGGGGGCTGTAATCAAGGGCATAGGGTGAGAGCAGAGACCAGGGGCTGTAATCGAGGGCACCAGGTGAGAGCAGAGACAAGGGAGCTGTAATCAAGGGGACAGGGTGAGAGCAGAAACAAAGGGGCTGTAATCAAGGGGACACGGCGAGAGCAGAGACAAGGGGGCTGTAATCAAGGGGACAGGATGAGAGCAGAGACAAGGAGGCTGTAATCAAGGGCACATGGTGAGGGCAGAGACAAGGGGATTGTAATCAAGGGGACCAGGTGAGAGCAGACACAAGGGGCTGTAATCAAGGGGAAAGGGTGAGAGAAGAGACAAGGGTACTGTAGTCAAGGGGACAGGGTGAGAGCAGAGACAAGGGGCTGTAATCAAGGGGAAAGGGTGAGAGAAGTGACAAGGGGACTGTAATCAAGGGCACAGTGTGAGAGCAGAGACAAGGGGGCTGTAATCAAGGGCATAGGGTGAGAGCAGAGACCAGGGGCTGTAATCGAGGGCACCAGGTGAGAGCAGAGACAATGGAGCTGTAATCAAGGGGACAGGGTGAGAGCAGAAACACAGGGGCTGTAATCAAGGGGACAGGGCAAGAGCAGAGACAAGGGGGCTGTAATCAAGGGGACAGGGTGAGAGCAGAGACAAGTGGGCTGTAATGCACTGACAACATCAGGACCAAAGTCGACAAAGGTGAGACCGTCACCCTCATCCTCCTAGACCTCTCCGCAGCCTTTGACACCGTCTGCCACCACACACTCCGCACACGCCTCCACAACATAGGAATTCGCCACAAAGCCTTAGACTGGCTCACCTCCTTCCTCACCGACCGGACCCAGAGAGTCCGCCTCCCACCCTTCCCCTCCAACACTACCAAGATCATCTGCGGAGTCCCCCAAGGGTCCTCCCTCAGCCCCACACTCTTCAACATCTACATGATCCCCCTAGCCAACATCCTCCGAGCACACAGAATCACCATCCTCTCCTA
Organism: Pleurodeles waltl; assembly: GCF_031143425.1. Lineage (NCBI taxonomy): Eukaryota > Metazoa > Chordata > Amphibia > Caudata > Salamandridae > Pleurodeles > Pleurodeles waltl. Next base: position 12,137,923 of record NC_090448.1, on the reverse strand, counting down.
CGCAGGTGACACCCAACTCATCCTCTCCCTCACCCGCAACCCCACCACCGCCAAAACCCACCTACACGCCGCTCTCCTCGACACCGCAATTGGATGACCACTAACCACCTCAAGCTCAACTCAAACAAAACCGAGATCATCGTCTTCGGCCCCAACAAAACCATATGGGACGACTCCTGGTGGCCCACTGCCCTAGGCCCGCACCCACCTCCGCATACCACGCACGCAACCTCGGCATCAACCTGGACCCCTCCCTCTCCATGACACAGCAAATCAATGCTCTAACCTCCTCCTGCTTCCACACACTCCGCACTCTCAAAAAATCCTTCAAATGGATTCCCCCAGAGACCAGGAAGACAGTCACCACGCACTCATCAGCAGCAGACTAGACTACGGTAACGCCCTCTACACCGGCATCACACTCAAACGCAAACTCCAGAGAATCCAGAACACAGCCGCACGCCTCGTCCTTGGCCTCCCCCGCCACAAACGAATCTCACCACACCTCAAATCCCTCCACTCGCTCCCCATAGACAAGAGAATCACTTTCAAGATCCTCATCCATGCACACAAATCCCTCCACAACACCGACCCAACCTACCTCAACGAAAGAGTAAACTTCCACACTCCCACCCGCAACCTCCGATCAGCCGACCTCGCCCTAGCCACAGTCCCCCGCATCCACCGCACCACCACAGGAGGCAGGTCCTTCTCCTACCTCGCCCCAAAACCTGGAACTCCCTCCCCACCAACCTTCACAAAACCAAAGACCTCCTGCTCTTCAGAAAGAACCTCAAGACATGGCTGTTCGAATATTGACCCTCTCTGCCCTCCCCCCGACCAGCGCTTTGAGACCCTCTCGGGTGAGTAGCACGCTCTATAAAACATTTTTGATTGATTCATTGATTGTAATCAAGAGCACATGGTGAGGGCAGAGACAAGGGGATAGTAATCATGGGGACCGGGTGAGAGCAGAGACAAGGGGCTGAAATCAAGGGGAAAGGGTGAGAGAAGAGACAAGGGGACTGTAATCAAGGGGACAGGGTGAGAGCAGAGACAAGGGGCTGTAATCAAGGGGAAAGGGTGAGAGAAGAGACAAGGGGACTGTAATCAAGGGGACAGGGTGAGAGCACAGACAAGGGGGCTGTAATCAAGGGGACAGGGTGAGAGCAGAGACAAAGGGGCTGTAATCAAGAGCACAGGGTGAGAGCAGAGACCAGGGGGCTGTAATCAAGGGCACAGGGTGAGAGCAGAGACCAGGGGGCTGTAATCAAGGGGACAGGGCGAGAGCAGAGACCAGGGGGCTGTAATCAAGGGGACAGGGTGAGAGCAGAGACAAGGGGGCTGTAATCAATGGGACAGGGTGAGAGCAGGGACAAGGGGGCTGTAATCAAGGGGAAAGGGTGAGAGCAGAGACAAGTGGGCTGTAATCGAGGGCACCAGGTGAGAGCAGAGACAATGGAGCTGTAATCAAGGGGACAGGGTGAGAGCAGAAACACAGGGGCTGTAATCAAGGGGACAGGGCAAGAGCAGAGACAAGGGGGCTGTAATCAAGGGGACAGGGTGAGAGCAGAGACAAGTGGGCTGTAATGCACTGACGACATCAGGACCAAAGTCGACAAAGGTGAGACCGTCACACCCATCCTCCTAGACCTCTCCGCAGCCTTTGACACCGTCTGCCACCACACACTCCGCACACGCCTCCACAACATAGGAATTCGCCACAAAGCCTTAGACTGGCTCACCTCCTTCCTCACCGACCGGACCCAGAGAGTCCGCCTCCCACCCTTCCCCTCCAACACTACCAAGATCATCTGCGGAGTCCCCCAAGGGTCCTCCCTCAGCCCCACACTCTTCAACATCTACATGATCCCCCTAGCCAACATCCTCCGAGCACACAGAATCACCATCCTCTCCTACACAGGTGACACCCAACTCATCCTCTCCCTCACCCGCAACCCCACCACCGCCAAAACCAACCTACACGCCGCTCTCCTCGACACCGCAATTGGATGACCACTAACCACCTCAAGCTCAACTCAAACAAAACCGAGATCATCGTCTTCGGCCCCAACAAAACCATATGGGACGACTCCTGGTGGCCCACTGCCCTAGGCCCCGCACCCACCTCCGCATACCACGCACGCAACCTCGGCATCAACCTGGACCCCTCCCTCTCCATGACACAGCAAATCAATGCTCTAACCTCCTCCTGCTTCCACACACTCCGCACACTCCGCACTCTCAAAAAATCCTTCAAATGGATTCCCCCAGAGACCAGGAAGACAGTCACCACGCACTCATCAGCAGCAGACTAGACTACGGTAACGCCCTCTACACCGGCATCACACTCAAACTCAAACGCAAACTCCAGAGAATCCAGAACACAGCCGCACGCCTCGTCCTTGGCCTCCCCCGCCACAAACGAATCTCACCACACCTCAAATCCCTCCACTGGCTCCCCATAGACAAGAGAATCACTTTCAAGATCCTCATCCATGCACACAAATCCCTCCACAAGAACCGACCCAACCTACCTCAACGAAAGAGTAAACTTCCACACTCCCACCCGCAACCTCCGATCAGCCGACCTCGCCCTAGCCACAGTCCCCCGCATCCACCGCACCACCACAGGAGGCAGGTCCTTCTCCTACCTCGCCCCAAAACCTGGAACTCCCTCCCCACCAACCTTCACAAAACCAAAGACCTCCTGCTCTTCAGAAAGAACCTCAAGACATGGCTGTTCGAATATTGACCCTCTCTGCCCTCCCCCCGACCAGCGCTTTGAGACCCTCTCGGGTGAGTAGCGCGCTCTATAAAATTTTTTTGATTGATTCATTGATTGTAATCAAGAGCACATGGTGAGTGCAGAGACAAGGGGATTGTAATCATGGGGACCGGGTGAGAGCAGAGACAAGGGGCTGAAATCAAGGGGAAAGGGTGAGAGAAGAGACAAGGGGACTGTAATCAAGGGGACAGGGTGAGAGCAGAGACAAGGGGCTGTAATCAAGGGGAAAGGGTGAGAGAAGAGACAAGGGGACTGTAATCAAGGGGACAGGGTGAGAGCAGAGACAAGGGGGCTGTAATCAAGGGGACAGGGTGAGAGCAGAGACAAAGGGGCTGTAATCAAGAGCACAGGGTGAGAGCAGAGACCAGGGGGCTGTAATCAAGGGCACAGGGTGAGAGCAGAGACCAGGGGGCTGTAATCAAGGGGACAGGGCGAGAGCAGAGACCAGGGGGCTGTAATCAAGGGGACAGGGTGAGAGCAGAGACAAGGGGGCTGTAATCAATGGGACAGGGTGAGAGCAGGGACAAGGGGGCTGTAATCAAGGGGAAAGGGTGAGAGCAGAGACAAGTGGGCTGTAATCGAGGGGACAGGATGAGAGCAGAGGCAAGTGGGCTGTAATCAAGGGGACAGGGTGAGAGCAGAATCACGGGGGCTGTAATCAAGGGGACAGGGTGAGAGCAGAGACCAGGGGGCTGTAATCAAGGGTACAGGGTGAGCGCAGAAACAAGGGGGCTGTAATCAAGGGGACAGGGTGAGAGCTGAGACAAGGGGGCTGTAATCAAGAGCACAGGGTGAGAGCAGAGACAAGGGGGCTATAATCAACGGCACAAGGTGAGAGCAGAGACCAGGGGGCTGTAATCAAGGGGACAGGGTGAGAACAGAGACAAGGGGCTGTAATCAAGGAGACGGGTGAGAGCAGAGACCAGGGGGCTGTAGTCAAGGGGAAAGGGTGTGAGCAGAGAGCAGGGGGATGTAATCAAGGGCACAGGGTGGGAGCAGAGGCCAGGGGGCTGTAATCAAGGGGATAGGGTGATGGCAGTGACAAGGGGGCTGTAATGAAGGGGACAGGGTGAGAGCAGAGACAAGAGGGTTGTAATCAAGGGGAAAGGGTGAGAGAAGAGACAAGGGTACTGTAATCAAGAGGACAGGGTGAGAGCAGAGACAAGCGGCTGTAATCAAGGGGAAAAGGGTGAGAGAAGAGACCAGGGGGCTGTAATCAAGGGGATTAGGTGATAGCAGAGACCAGGGGGCTGTAATCAAGGGGACAGGGTGAGAGCAGAGACAAGGGGGCTGTAATCAAGGGGACAGGGTGTGAGCAGAGACCAGGGGGCTGTAATCAAAGGGGACAGGGTGAGAGCAGAGACCAGGGGCTGTAATCAAGGGCAGCAGGTGAGAGCATAGACAAGGGGGCTGTAATCAAGGGCACATGGTGAGAGCAGAGACACATTCTGAGGAGACTGTAAAGCAGAAAGAGACAGGAAAACGCATCTGTTTAGAGAAGGGAAACGAAAGGTGAAAGATAATCCCAGGAAGAGACGGATAAAGAGAGTATGAGAAGGGAAAGCATGGAAGATGGGGCGGGGATCCCAGAGGCAGCAGAGGTATTATTTACTCCACTGGCTTACCCCTGCCTCGGTGCGTGCCTGTCTGTCTCTTCCAGACTTACCCCTGCCTTGGTGCGCGCCTGTCTGTCTCCTCCAGACTTACCCCTGCCACGGTGCACGCCTGTCTGTCTCTTTCAGACTTACCGCTGCCTCAGTGCGTGCCTGTCTGTCTCTTCCAGGCTTACCCCTGCCTCGGTGCGTCCCCGTCTGTCTCATCCAGACTTACCCCTGCCTCTGTGCGTGCCTGTCTGTCTCCTCCAGACTTACCCCTGCCTCGGTGCGCGCCTGTCTGTCTCTTCCAGACATACCCCTGCCTCGGTGCGCGCCTGTCTGTCTTCTCCAGACTTATCCCTGCCTCGGTGCGCGCCTGTCTGTCTCCTCCAGACTTACCCCTGCCTCGGTGCGTGCCTGTCTGTCTCTTCCAGACTTACCCCTGCGTCGGTGCGTGCCTGTCTGTCTCCTGCAGACTTACCCCTGCCTCGGTGCACGCCTGTCTGTCTCCTCCAGACTTACCCCTGCCTGGGTGCATGCTTGTCTGTCTCTTCCAGACTTACCCCTGCCTCGGTGCGTGCCTGTCTGTCTCTTCCAGACTTACCCCTGCCTCGGTGCGCGCCTGTCTGTCTCTTCCAGACTTACCCCTGCGTCTGTGCGTGCCTGTCTGTCTATTCCAGACTTACCCCTGCCTCAGTGCATGCCTGTCTGTCTCCTCCAGACTTACCCCTGCCTCAGTGCGTGCCTGTCTGTCTCTTCCAGACTTACCCCTGCCTCAGTGCGTGCCTGTCTGTCTCTTCCAGATTTACCCCTGCCTCGGTGCGTGCCTGTCTGTCTCCTGCAGACTTACCCCTGCCTCGGTGCGCGCCTGTCTGTCTCCTGGAGACTTACTCCTGCCTCAGTGCGTGCCTGTCTGTCTCTTCCAGACTTACCACTGCCTCGGTGCGCGCCCGTCTGTCTCCTCCAGACTTACCCCTGCCTCGGTGCGCGCCTGTCTGTCTCTTCCAGACTTACCCCTGCCTCAGTGCGTGCCTGTCTGTCTCCTGTAGACTTACCCCTGCCTCGGTGCGTGTCTGTCTGTCTCTTCCAGACTTACCCCTGCCTCGGTGCACACATGTCTGTCTCCTGCAGACTTACCCCTGCCTCGGGGCGTGCCTGTCTGTCTCCTGCAGACTTACCCCTGCCTCGGTGCGCTCCTGTCTGTCTCTTCCAGACTTACCCCTGCGTTGGTGCGTGCCTGTCTGTCTCCTGCAGACTTACCCCTGCCTCGGTGCACGCCTGTTTGTCTCCTCCAGACTTACCCCTGCCTCAGTGCATGCCTGTCTGTCTCTTCCAGACTTACCACTGCCTCGGTGCGCGCCTGTCTGTCTCCACCAGACTTACCCCTGCCTCGGTGCGCGCCTGTCTGTCTCTTCCAGACTTACCCCTGCCTCGGTGAGTGCCTGTCTGTCTCCTGCAGACTTACCCCTGCCTCGGTGCATGTCTGTCTGTCTCTTCCAGACTTACCCCTGCCTCGGTGCACACCTGTCTCCTGCAGACTTACCCCTGCGTCGGTGCGTGCTTGTCTGTCTCCTGCAGACTTACCCCTGCCTCGGTGCGCTCCTGTCTGTCTCTTCCAGACTTACCCCTGCGTCGGTGCGTGCCTGTCTGTCTCCTGCAGACTTACCCCTGCCTCGGTGCACGCCTGTCTGTCTCCTCCAGACTTACCCCTGCCTCGGTGCGTGCCTGTCTGTCTCTTCCAGACTTACCCCTGCCTCGGTGCGTGCCTCTCTGTCTCTTCCAGACTTACCCCTGCCTTGGTGCGCGCCTGTCTGTCTCCTCCAGACTTACCCCTGCCTCGGTGCGCGCCTGTCTGTCTCTTCACAGACTTACCACTGCCTCGGTGCGCGCCTGTCTGTCTCCTCCAGACTTACCCCTGCCTCGGTGCGCGCCTGTCTGTCTCTTCCAGACTTACCCCTGCCTCGGTGCGTGCCTGTCTGTCTCCTGCAGACTTACCCCTGCCTCGGTGCGTGTCTGTCTGTCTCTTCCAGACTTACCCCTGCCTCGGTGCACACCTGTCTGTCTCCTGCAGACTTACCCCTGCGTCGGTGCATGCCTGTCTGTCTCCTGCAGACTTACCCCTGCCTCGGTGCGCTCCTGTCTGTCTCTTCCAGACTTACCCCTGCGTCGGTGCGTGCCTGTCTGTCTCCTGCAGACTTACCCCTGCATCGGTGCACGCCTGTCTGTCTCCTCCAGACTTACCCCTGCCTCGGTGCGTGCCTGTCTGTCTCTTCCAGACTTACCCCTGCCTCGGTGCGTGCCTGTCTGTCTCTTCCAGACTTACCCCTGCCTCGGTGCGCGCCTGTCTGTCTCATCCAGACTTACCCCTGCCTCAGTGCGCGCCTGTCTGTCTCCTGCAGACTTACCCCTGCCTCGGTGCGCGCCTGTCTGTCTCCTCCAGACTTACCCCTGCCTCGGTGCGCGCCTGTCTGTCTCTTCCAGACTTACCCCTGCCTCGGTGCACGTCTGACTGTCTCCTGCAGACTTATCCCTGCCTCGGTGCGCGCCTGTCTGTCTCCTCCAGACTTACCCCTGCCTCGGTGCGCGCTTGTCTCTTCCAGACTTACTCCTGCCTCGGTGCGCGCCTGTCTGTCTCCTGCAGACTTACCCCTGCCTCGGTGCGTGCCTGTCTGTCTCTTCCAGACTTACCCCTGCGTCGGTGCGCTCCTGTCTGTCTCTTCCAGACTTACCCCTGCCTCGGTGCGCGCTTGTCTCTTCCAGACTTACCCCTGCGTCGGTGCGTGCCTGTCTGTCTCCTGCAGACTTACCCCTGCCTCGGTGCGCGCCTGTCTGTCTCTTCCAGACTTACCCCTGCCTCGGTGCACGCCTGTCTGTCTCCTGCAGACTTATCCCTGCCTCGGTGCGCGCCTGTCTGTCTCCTCCAGACTTACCCCTGCCTCGGTGCGCGCTTGTCTCTTCCAGACTTACCCCTGCGTCGGTGCGTGCCTGTCTGTCTCCTGCAGACTTACCCCTGCCTCGGTGCACGCCTGTCTGTCTCCTCCAGACTTACCCCTGCCTGGGTGCATGCTTGTCTGTCTCTTCCAGACTTACCCCTGCCTCGGTGCGTGCCTGTCTGTCTCTTCCAGACTTACCCCTGCCTCGGTGCGCGCCTGTCTGTCTCTTCCAGACTTACCCCTGCGTCTGTGCGTGCCTGTCTGTCTATTCCAGACTTACCCCTGCCTCAGTGCGTGCCTGTCTGTCTCCTCCAGACTTACCCCTGCCTCAGTGCGTGCCTGTCTGTCTCTTCCAGACTTACCCCTGCCTCAGTGCGTGCCTGTCTGTCTCTTCCAGATTTACCCCTGCCTCGGTGCGTGCCTGTCTGTCTCTTCCAGATTTACCCCTGCCTCGGTGCGTGCCTGTCTGTCTCCTGCAGACTTACCCCTGCCTCGGTGCGCGCCTGTCTGTCTCCTGGAGACTTACTCCTGCCTCAGTGCGTGCCTGTCTCTTCCAGACTTACCACTGCCTCGGTGCGCGCCTGTCTGTCTCCTCCAGACTTACCCCTGCCTCGGTGCGCGCCTGTCTGTCTCTTCCAGACTTACCCCTGCCTCGGTGCGTGCCTGTCTGTCTCCTGCAGACTTACCCCTGCCTCGGTGCGTGTCTGTCTGTCTCTTCCAGACTTACCCCTGCCTCGGTGCACACCTGTCTGTCTCCTGCAGACTTACCCCTGCGTCGGTGCATGCCTGTCTGTCTCCTGCAGACTTACCCCTGCCTCGGTGCGCTCCTGTCTGTCTCTTCCAGACTTACCCCTGCGTCGGTGCGTGCCTGTCTGTCTCCTGCAGACTTACCCCTGCATCGGTGCACGCCTGTCTGTCTCCTCCAGACTTACCCCTGCCTCGGTGCGTGCCTGTCTGTCTCTTCCAGACTTACCCCTGCCTCGGTGCGTGCCTGTCTGTCTCTTCCAGACTTACCCCTGCCTCGGTGCGCGCCTGTCTGTCTCATCCAGACTTACCCCTGCCTCAGTGCGCGCCTGTCTGTCTCCTGCAGACTTACCCCTGCCTCGGTGCGCGCCTGTCTGTCTCCTCCAGACTTACCCCTGCCTCGGTGCGCGCCTGTCTGTCTCTTCCAGACTTACCCCTGCCTCGGTGCACGTCTGTCTGTCTCCTGCAGACTTATCCCTGCCTCGGTGCGCGCCTGTCTGTCTCCTCCAGACTTACCCCTGCCTCAGTGCGTGCCTGTCTGTCTCCTCCAGACTTACCACTGCCTCGGTGCGCGCCTGTCTGTCTCCACCAGACTTACCCCTGCCTCGGTGCGCGCCTGTCTGTCTCTTCCAGACTTACCCCTGCCTCGGTGAGTGCCTGTCTGTCTCCTGCAGACTTACCCCTGCCTCGGTGCGTGTCTGTCTGTCTCTTCCAGACTTACCCCTGCCTCGGTGCACACCTGTCTCCTGCAGACTTACCCCTGCGTCGGTGCGTGCTTGTCTGTCTCCTGCAGACTTACCCCTGCCTCGGTGCGCTCCTGTCTGTCTCTTCCAGACTTACCCCTGCGTTGGTGCGTGCCTGTCTGTCTCCTGCAGACTTACCCCTGCATCGGTGCGTGCCTGTCTGTCTCTTCCAGACTTACCCCTGCCTTGGTGCGCGCCTGTCTGTCTCCTCCAGACTTACCCCTGCCTCGGTGCGCGCCTGTCTGTCTCTTCCAGACTTACCACTGCCTCGGTGCGCGCCTGTCTGTCTCCTCCAGACTTACCCCTGCCTCGCTGCGCGCCTGTCTGTCTCTTCCAGACTTACCCCTGCCTCGGTGCGTGCCTGTCTGTCTCCTGCAGACTTACCCCTGCCTCGGTGCGTGTCTGTCTGTCTCTTCCAGACTTACCCCTGCCTCGGTGCACACCTGTCTGTCTCCTACAGACTTACCCCTGCGTCGGTGCATGCCTGTCTGTCTCCTGCAGACTTACCCCTGCCTCGGTGCGCTCCTGTCTGTCTCTTCCAGACTTACCCCTGCGTCGGTGCGTGCCTGTCTGTCTCCTGCAGACTTACCCCTGCATCGGTGCACGCCTGTCTGTCTCCTCCAGACTTACCCCTGCCTCGGTGCGTGCCTGTCTGTCTCTTCCAGACTTACCCCTGCCTCGGTGCGTGCCTGTCTGTCTCTTCCAGACTTACCCCTGCCTCGGTGCGCGCCTGTCTGTCTCATCCAGACTTACCCCTGCCTCAGTGCGCGCCTGTCTGTCTCCTGCAGACTTACCCCTGCCTCGGTGCGTGCCTGTCTGTCTCCTCCAGACTTACCCCTGCCTCGGTGCGCGCCTGTCTGTCTCTTCCAGACTTACCCCTGCCTTGGTGCACGCCTGTCTGTCTCCTGCAGACTTACCCCTGCGTCGGTGCGTGCTTGTCTGTCTCCTGCAGACTTACCCCTGCCTCGGTGCGCTCCTGTCTGTCTCTTCCAGACTTACCCCTGCGTTGGTGCGTGCCTGTCTGTCTCCTGCAGACTTACCCCTGCATCGGTGCGTGCCTGTCTGTCTCTTCCAGACTTACCCCTGCGTCGGTGCGCTCCTGTCTGTCTCTTCCAGACTTACCCCTGCCTCGGTGCGTGCCTGTATGTCTCTTCCAGACTTACCCCTGCCTCGGTGCGCGCCTGTCTGTCTCCTGCAGACTTACCCCTGCCTCGGTGCGTGTCTGTCTGTCCCCTGCAGAATTACCCCTGCCTCGGTGCACGCCTGTCTGTCTCCTGCAGACTTACCCCTGCCTCGGTGCGCGCTTGTCTGTCTCCTCCAGACTTACCCCTGCCTCGGTGCGCGCCTGTCTCTTCCAGACTTACCCCTGCGTCGGTGCGCGCCTGTCTGTCTCTTCCAGACTTACCCCTGCCTCGGTGCGTGCCTGTATGTCTCTTCCAGACTTACCCCTGCCTCGGTGCGCGCCTGTCTGTCTCCTGCAGACTTACCCCTGCCTTGGTGCGTGTCTGTCTGTCCCCTGCAAAATTACCCCTGCCTCGGTGCACGCCTGTCTGTCTCCTGCAGACTTACCCCTGCCTCGGTGCGCACCTGTCTGTCTCCTCCAGACTTACCCCTGCCTCGGTGCGCGCCTGTCTGTCTCTTCCAGACTTACCCCTGCCTCGGTGCACGCCTGTCTGTCTCCTGCAGACTTACCCCTGCCTCGGTGCGCGCCTGTCTGTCTCCACCAGACTTACCCCTGCCTTGGTGCGCGCCTGTCTCGTCCAGACTTACTCCTGCCTCGGTGCGCGCCTGTCTGTCTCCTGCAGACTTACCCCTGCCTCGGTGCGTGCCTGTCTGTCTCTTCCAGACTCACCCCTGCGTCGGTGCGCGCCTGTCTGTCTCTTCCAGACTTACCCCTGCCTCTGTGCGTGCCTGTATGTCTCTTCCAGACTTACCCCTGCCTCGGTGCGCGCCTGTCTGTCTCCTGCAGACTTACCCCTGCCTCGGTGCGTGTCTGTCTGTCCCCTGCAGAATTACCCCTGCCTCGGTGCACGCCTGTCTGTCTCCTGCAGACTTACCCCTGCCTCGGTGCGCGCTTGTCTGTCTCCTCCAGACTTACCCCTGCCTCGGTGCGCGCCTGTCTCTTCCAGACTTACTCCTGCCTCGGTGTGCGCCTGTCTGTCTCCTGCAGACTTACCCCTGCCTCGGTGCGTGCCTGTCTGTCTCTTCCAGACTTACCCCTGCGTCGGTGTGCGCCTGTCTGTCTCCTCCAGACTTACCCCTGCCTTGGTGCGCGCCTGTCTGTTCCAGACTTACTCCTGCCTCGGTGCGCGCCTGTCTGTCTCCTGCAGACTTACCCCTGCCTCGGTGCGTGCCTGTCTGTCTCTTCCAGACTCACCCCTGCGTCGGTGCGCGCCTGTCTGTCTCTTCCAGACTTACCCCTGCCTCTGTGCGTGCCTGTATGTCTCTTCCAGACTTACCCCTACCTCGGTGCGCGCCTGTCTGTCTCCTGCAGACTTACCCCTGCCTCGGTGCGTGTCTGTCTGTCCCCTGCAGAATTACCCCTGCCTCGGTGCACGCCTGTCTGTCTCCTGCAGACTTACCCCTGCCTCGGTGCGCGCTTGTCTGTCTCCTCCAGACTTACCCCTGCCTCGGTGCGCGCCTGTCTCTTCCAGACTTACTCCTGCCTCGGTGTGCGCCTGTCTGTCTCCTGCAGACTTACCCCTGCCTCGGTGCGTGCCTGTCTGTCTCTTCCAGACTTACCCCTGCGTCGGTGCGCGCTTGTCTGTCTCTTCCAGACTTACCCCTGCGTCGGTGCGCGCCTGTCTGTCTCTTCCAGACTTACCCCTGCCTCGGAGCGTGCCTGTATGTCTCTTCCAGACTTACCCCTGCCTCGGTGCGCGCCTGTCTGTCTTCTGCAGACTTACCCCTGCCTCGGTGCGTGTCTGTCTGTCCCCTGCAGAATTACCCCTGCCTCGGTGCACGCCTGTCTGTCTCCTGCAGACTTACCCCTGCGTCGGTGCGTGCCTGTCTGTCTCTTCCAGACTTACCCCTGCCTCGGTGCGCACCTGTCTGTCTCCTGCAGACTTACCCCTGCCTCGGTGCGCGCCTGTCTGTCTCCTCCAGACTTACCCCTGCCTCGGTGCGCGCCTGTCTTCTGCAGACTTACCCCTGCCTCGGTGCGTGTCTGTCTGTCCCCTGCAGAATTACCCCTGCCTCGGTGCACGCCTGTCTGTCTCCTGCAGACTTACCCCTGCGTCGGTGCGCGCCTGTCTGTCTCTTCCAGACTTACCCCTGCCTCGGTGCGCACCTGTCTGTCTCCTGCAGACTTACCCCTGCCTCGGTGCGCGCCTGTCTGTCTCTTCCAGACTTACCCCTGCCTCGGTGCGTGCCTGTATGTCTCTTCCAGACTTACCCCTGCCTCGGTGCGCGCCTGTCTGTCTTCTGCAGACTTACCCCTGCCTCTGTGCGTGTCTGTCTGTCCCCTGCAGAATTACCCCTGCCTCGGTGCACGCCTGTCTGTCTCCTGCAGACTTACCCCTGCGTCGGTGCGCGCCTGTCTGTCTCTTCCAGACTTACCCCTGCCTCAGTGCGCACCTGTCTGTCTCCTGCAGACTTACCCCTGCCTTGGTGCGCGCCTGTCTGTCTCCTCCAGACTTACCCCTGCCTCGGTGCGCGCCTGTCTGTCTCCTGCAGACTTACCCCTGCCTCGGTGCGCGCCTGTCTGTCTCTTCCAGACTTACCCCTGCCTCGGTGCGCGCCTGTCTGTCTCCTCCAGACTTACCCCTGCCTCGGTGCGCGCCTGTCTGTCTCTTCCAGACTTACCCCTGCCTCTGTGCACGCCTGTCTGTCTCCTGCAGACTTACCCCTGCCTCGGTGTGCGCCTGTCTGTCTCCTCCAGACTTACCCCTGCCTTGGTGCGCGCCTGTCTGTTCCAGACTTACTCCTGCCTCGGTGCGCGCCTGTCTGTCTCCTGCAGACTTACCCCTGCCTCGGTGCGTGCCTGTCTGTCTCTTCCAGACTCACCCCTGCGTCGGTGCGCGCCTGTCTGTCTCTTCCAGACTTACCCCTGCCTCTGTGCGTGCCTGTATGTCTCTTCCAGACTTACCCCTACCTCGGTGCGCGCCTGTCTGTCTCCTGCAGACTTACCCCTGCCTCGGTGCGTGTCTGTCTGTCCCCTGCAGAATTACCCCTGCCTCGGTGCACGCCTGTCTGTCTCCTGCAGACTTACCCCTGCCTCGGTGCGCGCTTGTCTGTCTCCTCCAGACTTACCCCTGCCTCGGTGCGCGCCTGTCTCTTCCAGACTTACTCCTGCCTCGGTGTGCGCCTGTCTGTCTCCTGCAGACTTACCCCTGCCTCGGTGCGTGCCTGTCTGTCTCTTCCAGACTTACCCCTGCGTCGGTGCGCGCTTGTCTGTCTCTTCCAGACTTACCCCTGCGTCGGTGCGCGCCTGTCTGTCTCTTCCAGACTTACCCCTGCCTCGGTGCGTGCCTGTATGTCTCTTCCAGACTTACCCCTGCCTCGGTGCGCGCCTGTCTGTCTTCTGCAGACTTACCCCTGCCTCGGTGCGTGTCTGTCTGTCCCCTGCAGAATTACCCCTGCCTCGGTGCACGCCTGTCTGTCTCCTGCAGACTTACCCCTGCGTCGGTGCGCGCCTGTCTGTCTCTTCCAGACTTACCCCTGCCTCGGTGCGCACCTGTCTGTCTCCTGCAGACTTACCCCTGCCTCGGTGCGCGCCTGTCTGTCTCCTCCAGACTTACCCCTGCCTCGGTGCACGCCTGTCTGTCTCCTGCAGACTTACCCCTGCCTCGGTGCGCGCCTGTCTCTTCCAGACTTACTCCTGCCTCGGTGTGCGCCTGTCTGTCTCCTGCAGACTTACCCCTGCCTCGGTGCGTGCCTGTCTGTCTCTTCCAGACTTACCCCTGCGTCGGTGCGCGCTTGTCTGTCTCTTCCAGACTTACCCCTGCGTCGGTGCGCGCCTGTCTGTCTCTTCCAGACTTACCCCTGCCTCGGTGCGTGCCTGTATGTCTCTTCCAGACTTACCCCTGCCTCGGTGCGCGCCTGTCTGTCTTCTGCAGACTTACCCCTGCCTCGGTGCGTGTCTGTCTGTCCCCTGCAGAATTACCCCTGCCTCGGTGCACGCCTGTCTGTCTCCTGCAGACTTACCCCTGCGTCGGTGCGCGCCTGTCTGTCTCTTCCAGACTTACCCCTGCCTCGGTGCGCACCTGTCTGTCTCCTGCAGACTTACCCCTGCCTCGGTGCGCGCCTGTCTGTCTCCTCCAGACTTACCCCTGCCTCGGTGCGCGCCTGTCTGTCTCCTGCAGACTTACCCCTGCTTCGGTGCACGCCTGTCTGTCTTCTGCAGACTTACCCTTGCCTCGGTGCGCGCCTGTCTGTCTCCTGGAGACTTACCCCTGCCTCGGTGCGTGCCTGTCTGTCTCCTGCAGACTTACTCCTGCCTCGGTGCGCGCCTGTCTGTCTCCTGGAGACTTACCCCTGCCTCGGTGCGCGCCTGTCTGTCTCCTGCAGACTTACCCCTGCCTTGGTGCACGCCTGTCTGTCTCCTCCAGACTTACCCCTGCCTCGGTGCGCGCCTGTCTGTCTCCTGCAGACTTACCCCTGCCTCGGTGCGCGCCTGTCTGTCTCCTGGAGACTTACCCCTGCCTCGGTGCGTGCCTGTCTGTGTCCTGCAGACTTACTCCTGCCTCGGTGCGCGCCTGTCTGTCTCCTGCAGACTTACCCCTGCCTCGGTGCGTGCCTGTCTGTCTCTTCCAGACTTACCCCTGCGTCTGTGCGCGCTTGTCTGTCTCTTCCAGACTTACCCCTGCGTCGGTGCGCGCCTGTCTGTCTCTTCCAGACTTACCCCTGCCTCGGTGCGTGCCTGTATGTCTCTTCCAGACTTACCCCTGCCTCGGTGCGCGCCTGTCTGTCTCCTGCAGACTTACCCCTGCCTCGGTGCGTGTCTGTCTGTCCCCTGCAGAATTACACCTGCCTCGGTGCACGCCTGTCTGTCTCCTGCAGACTTACCCCTGCCTCGGTGCGCGCTTGTCTGTCTCCTCCAGACTTACCCCTGCCTCAGTACGCGCCTGTCTCTTCCAGACTTACTCCTGCCTCGGTGCGCGCCTGTCTGTCTCCTGCAGACTTACCCCTGCCTCGGTGCGTGCCTGTCTGTCCCTTCCAGACTTACCCCTGCGTCGGAGCGCGCCTGTCTGTCTCTTCCAGACTTACCCCTGCCTCGGTGCGTGCCTGTATGTCTCTTTCAGACTTACCCCTGCCTCGGTGCGCGCCTGTCTGTCTCCTGCAGACTTACCCTTGCCTCGGTGCGTGCCTATCTATCTCCTGGAGACTTACCCCTGCCTCGGTGCGTGCCTGTCTGTCTCCTGCAGACTTACTCCTGCCTCGGTGCGCGCCTGTCTGTCTCCTGCAGACTTACCCCTGCCTCGGTGCACGCCTGTCTGTCTCCTCCAGACTTACCCCTGCCTCGGTGCGCGCCTGTCTGTCTCCTGCAGACTTACCCCTGCCTCGGTGCGCGCCTGTCTGTCTCCTGGAGACTTACCCCTGCCTCGGTGCGTGCCTGTCTGTCTCCTGCAGCCTTACTCCTGCCTCGGTGCGCGCCTGTCTGTCTCCTGCAGACTTACCCCTGCCTCGGTGCCTGCCTGTCTGTCTCTTCCAGACTTACCCCTGCGTCTGTGCGCGCTTGTCTGTCTCTTCCAGACTTACCCCTGCGTCGGTGCGCGCCTGTCTGTCTCTTCCAGACTTACCCCTGCCTCGGTGCGTGCCTGTATGTCTCTTCCAGACTTACCCCTGCCTCGGTGCGCGCCTGTCTGTCTCCTGCAGACTTACCCCTGCCTCGGTGCGTGTCTGTCTGTCCCCTGCAGAATTACCCCTGCCTCGGTGCACGCCTGTCTGTCTCCTGCAGACTTACCCCTGCCTCGGTGCGCGCTTGTCTGTCTCCTCCAGACTTACCCCTGCCTCAGTGCGCGCCTGTCTCTTCCAGACGTACTCCTGCCTCGGTGCGCGCCTGTCTGTCTCCTGCAGACTTACCCCTGCCTCGGTGCGTGCCTGTCTGTCTCTTCCAGACTTACCCCTGCGTCGGTGCGCGCTTGTCTGTCTCTTCCAGACTTACCCCTGCGTCGGTGCGCGCCTGTCTGTCTCTTCCAGACTTACCCCTGCCTCGTGCGTGCCTGTATGTCTCTTCCAGACTTACCCCTGCCTCGGTGCGCGCCTGTCTGTCTTCTGCAGACTTACCCCTGCCTCGGTGCGTGTCTGTCTGTCCCCTGCAGAATTACCCCTGCCTCGGTGCACGCCTGTCTGTCTCCTGCAGACTTACCCCTGCGTCGGTGCGCGCCTGTCTGTCTCTTCCAGACTTACCCCTGCCTCGGTGTGCACCTGTCTGTCTCCTGCAGACTTACCCCTGCCTCGGTGCGCACCTGTCTGTCTCCTGCAGACTTACCCCTGCCTCGGTGCGCGCCTGTCTGTCTCCTGCAGACTTACCCCTGCCTCGGTGCGTGTCTGTCTGTCCCCTGCAGAATTACCCCTGCCTCGGTGCGCGCCTGTCTGTCTCCTCCAGACTTACCCCTGCCTCGGTGTGCACCTGTCTGTCTCCTGCAGACTTACCCCTGCCTCGGTGCGCGCCTGTCTGTCTCCTCCAGACTTACCCCTGCCTCGGTGCGCGCCTGTCTGTCTGTCTGTCTGTCTGTCTGTCCACCCTCTGAGACGGGTACAGGGGGCCCCGGATACAGACAGACCACGGGGTCCTTGGGACCTAAGACCCCTGCGTCGGTGAGTGCCTGTCTGTCTCTTCCAGACTTACCCCTGCCTCGGTGCGCGCCTGTCTGTCTCCTGCAGACTTACCCCTGCCTCGGTGCGTGTCTGTCTGTCCCCTGCAGAATTACCCCTGCCTCAGTGCACGCCTGTCTGTCTCCTGCAGACTTACCCCTGCCTCGGTGCGCGCTTGTCTGTCTCCTCCAGACTTACCCGTGCCTCGGTGCGCGCCTGTCTCTTCCAGACTTACCCCTGCGTCGGTGCGCGCCTGTCTGTCTCTTCCAGACTTACCCCTGCCTCGGTGCGTGCCTGTATGTCTCTTCCAGACGTACCCCTGCCTCGGTGCGCGCCTGTCTGTCTCCTGCAGAATTACCCCTGCCTCGGTGCACGCCTGTCTGTCCCCTGCAGAATTACCCCTGCCTCGGTGCACGCCTGTCTGTCTCCTGCAGACTTACCCCTGCCTCGGTGCGTGCCTGTCTGTCTCCTCCAGACTTACCCCTGCCTTGGTGCGCGCCTGTCTCTTCCAGACTTACTCCTGCCTCGGTGCGCGCCTGTCTGTCTCCTGCAGACTTACCCCTGCCTCGGTGCGTGCCTGTCTGTCTCTTCCAGACTTACCCCTGCATCGGTGCGCGCCTGTCTGTCTCTTCCAGACTTACCCCTGCCTCGGTGCGTGCCTGTATGTCTCTTCCAGACTTACCCCTGCCTCGGTGCGCGCCTGTCTGTCTCCTGCAGACTTACCCCTACCTCGGTGCGTGTCTGTCTGTCCCCTGCAGACTTACCCCTGCCTCGGTGCGCGCCTGTCTCTTCCAGACTTACTCCTGCCTCGGTGTGCGCCTGTCTGTCTCCTGCAGACTTACCCCTGCCTCGGTGCGTGCCTGTCTGTCTCTTCCAGACTTACCCCTGCGTCGGTGCGCGCTTGTCTGTCTCTTCCAGACTTACCCCTGCGTCGGTGCGCGCCTGTCTGTCTCTTCCAGACTTACCCCTGCCTCGGTGCGCGCCTGTCTGTCTTCTGCAGACTTACCCCTGCCTCTGTGCGTGTCTGTCTGTCCCCTGCAGAATTACCCCTGCCTCGGTGCACGCCTGTCTGTCTCCTGCAGACTTACCCCTGCGTCGGTGCGCGCCTGTCTGTCTCTTCCAGACTTACCCCTGCCTCGGTGTGCACCTGTCTGTCTCCTGCAGACTTACCCCTGCCTCGGTGCGCGCCTGTCTGTCTCCTCCAGACTTACCCCTGCCTCGGTGCGCGCCTGTCTGTCTCCTGCAGACTTACCCCTGCCTCGGTGCACGCCTGTCTGTCTCCTGCAGACTTACCCCTGCCTCGGTGCGCGCCTGTCTGTCTCCTGGAGACTTACCCCTGCCTCGGTGCGTGCCTGTCTGTCTCCTGCAGACTTACTCCTGCCTCGGTGCGCGCCTGTCTGTCTCCTGGAGACTTACCCCTGCCTCGGTGCACGCCTGTCTGTCTCCTGCAGACTTACCCCTGCCTCGGTGCACGCCTGTCTGTCTCCTCCAGACTTACCCCTGCCTCGGTGCGCGCCTGTCTGTCTCCTGCAGACTTACCCCTGCCTCGGTGCGCGCCTGTCTGTCTCCTGGAGACTTACCCCTGCCTCGGTGCGTGCCTGTCTGTCTCCTGCAGACTTACTCCTGCCTCGGTGCGCGCCTGTCTGTCTCCTGCAGACTTACCCCTGCCTCGGTGCGTGCCTGTCTGTCTCTTCCAGACTTACCCCTGCGTCTGTGCGCGCTTGTCTGTCTCTTCCAGACTTACCCCTGCGTCGGTGCGCGCCTGTCTGTCTCTTCCAGACTTACCCCTGCCTCGGTGTGTGCCTGTATGTCTCTTCCAGACTTACCCCTGCCTCGGTGCGCGCCTGTCTGTCTCCTGCAGACTTACCCCTGCCTCGGT
Organism: Pleurodeles waltl; assembly: GCF_031143425.1. Classification (NCBI taxonomy): domain Eukaryota; kingdom Metazoa; phylum Chordata; class Amphibia; order Caudata; family Salamandridae; genus Pleurodeles; species Pleurodeles waltl. The sequence continues at coordinate 12,119,483 of NC_090448.1, read as the reverse complement.
GCGTGTCTGTTTGTCCCCTGCAGAATTACCCCTGCCTCGGTGCACGCCTGTCTGTCTCCTGCAGACTTACCCCTGCCTCGGTGCGCGCTTGTCTGTCTCCTCCAGACTTACCCCTGCCTCAGTGCGCGCCTGTGTCTTCCAGACTTACTCCTGCCTCGGTGCGCGCCTGTCTGTCTCCTGCAGACTTACCCCTGCCTCGGTGCATGCCTGTCTGTCTCTTCCAGACTTACCCCTGCGTCGGTGCGCGCTTGTCTGTCTCTTCCAGACTTACCCCTGCGTCGGTGCGCGCATGTCTGTCTCTTCCAGACTTACCCCTGCCTCGGTGCGTGCCTGTATGTCTCTTCCAGACTTACCCCTGCCTCGGAGCGCGCCTGTCTGTCTTCTGCAGACTTACCCCTGCCTCGGTGCGTGTCTGTCTGTCCCCTGCAGAATTACCCCTGCCTCGGTGCACGCCTGTCTGTCTCCTGCAGACTTACCCCTGCGTCGGTGCGCGCCTGTCTGTCTCTTCCAGACTTACCCCTGCCTCGGTGTGCACCTGTCTGTCTCTTCCAGACTTACCCCTGCCTCGGTGCGTGCCTGTCTGTCTCTTCCAGACTTACCCCTGCGTCGGTGCGCGCTTGTCTGTCTCTTCCAGACTTACCCCTGCCTCGGTGCGTGCCTGTATGTCTCTTTCAGACTTACCCCTGCCTCGGTGCGCGCCTGTCTGTCTCCTGCAGACTTACCCTTGCCTCGGTGCGTGCCTGTCTGTCTCCTGGAGACTTACCCCTGCCTCGGTGCGTGCCTGTCTGTCTCCTGCAGACTTACTCCTGCCTCGGTGCGCGCCTGTCTGTCTCCTGCAGACTTACCCCTGCCTCGGTGCACGCCTGTCTGTCTCCTCCAGACTTACCCCTGCGTCGGTGCGCGCCTGTCTGTCTCCTGCAGACTTACCCCTGCCTCGGTGCACGCCTGTCTGTCTCCTGGAGACTTACCCCTGCCTCGGTGCGTGCCTGTCTGTCTCCTGCAGCCTTACTCCTGCCTCGGTGCGCGCCTGTCTGTCTCCTGCAGACTTACCCCTGCCTCGGTGCGTGCCTGTCTGTCTCTTCCAGACTTACCCCTGCGTCTGTGCGCGCTTGTCTGTCTCTTCCAGACTTACCCCTGCCTCGGTGTGTGCCTGTATGTCTCTTCCAGACTTACCCCTGCCTCGGTGCGCGCCTGTCTGTCTCTTCCAGACTTACCCCTGCCTCGGTGCGCGCCTGTCTGTCTTCTGCAGACTTACCCCTGCCTCTGTGCGTGTCTGTCTGTCCCCTGCAGAATTACCCCTGCCTCGGTGCACGCCTGTCTGTCTCCTGCAGACTTACCCCTGCGTCGGTGCGCGCCTGTCTGTCTCTTCCAGACTTACCCCTGCCTCGGTGTGCACCTGTCTGTCTCCAGCAGACTTACCCCTGCCTCGGTGCGCGCCTGTCTGTCTCCTGCAGACTTACCCCTGCCTCGGTGCGTGCCTGTCTGTCTCTTCCAGACTTACCCCTGCGTCGGTGCGCGCTTGTCTGTCTCTTCCAGACTTACCCCTGCGTCGGTGCGCGCCTGTCTGTCTCTTCCAGACTTACCCCTGCCTCGGTGCGCGCCTGTCTGTCTTCTGCAGACTTACCCCTGCCTCTGTGCGTGTCTGTCTGTCCCCTGCAGAATTACCCCTGCCTCGGTGCACGCCTGTCTGTCTCCTGCAGACTTACCCCTGCGTCGGTGCGCGCCTGTCTGTCTCTTCCAGACTTACCCCTGCCTCGGTGTGCACCTGTCTGTCTCCTGCAGACTTACCCCTGCCTCGGTGCGCGCCTGTCTGTCACCTCCAGACTTACCCCTGCCTCGGTGCGCGCCTGTCTGTCTCCTGCAGACTTACCCCTGCCTCGGTGCGCTCCTGTCTGTCTCTTCCAGACTTACCCCTGCGTTGGTGCGTGCCTGTCTGTCTCCTGCAGACTTACCCCTGCATCGGTGCGTGCCTGTCTGTCTCTTCCAGACTTACCCCTGCGTCGGTGCGCTCCTGTCTGTCTCTTCCAGACTTACCCCTGCCTCGGTGCGTGCCTGTATGTCTCTTCCAGACTTACCCCTGCCTCGGTGCGCGCCTGTCTGTCTCCTGCAGACTTACCCCTGCCTCGGTGCGTGTCTGTCTGTCCCCTGCAGAATTACCCCTGCCTCGGTGCACGCCTGTCTGTCTCCTGCAGACTTACCCCTGCCTCGGTGCGCGCTTGTCTGTCTCCTCCAGACTTACCCCTGCCTCGGTGCGCGCCTGTCTCTTCCAGACTTACCCCTGCGTCGGTGCGCGCCTGTCTGTCTCTTCCAGACTTACCCCTGCCTCGGTGCGTGCCTGTATGTCTCTTCCAGACTTACCCCTGCCTCGGTGCGCGCCTGTCTGTCTCCTGCAGACTTACCCCTGCCTTGGTGCGTGTCTGTCTGTCCCCTGCAAAATTACCCCTGCCTCGGTGCACGCCTGTCTGTCTCCTGCAGACTTACCCCTGCCTCGGTGCGCGCCTGTCTGTCTCCTCCAGACTTACCCCTGCCTCGGTGCGCGCCTGTCTGTCTCTTCCAGACTTACCCCTGCCTCGGTGCACGCCTGTCTGTCTCCTGCAGACTTACCCCTGCCTCGGTGCGCGCCTGTCTGTCTCCACCAGACTTACCCCTGCCTTGGTGCGCGCCTGTCTCGTCCAGACTTACTCCTGCCTCGGTGCGCGCCTGTCTGTCTCCTGCAGACTTACCCCTGCCTCGGTGCGTGCCTGTCTGTCTCTTCCAGACTCACCCCTGCGTCGGTGCGCGCCTGTCTGTCTCTTCCAGACTTACCCCTGCCTCTGTGCGTGCCTGTATGTCTCTTCCAGACTTACCCCTGCCTCGGTGCGCGCCTGTCTGTCTCCTGCAGACTTACCCCTGCCTCGGTGCGTGTCTGTCTGTCCCCTGCAGAATTACCCCTGCCTCGGTGCACGCCTGTCTGTCTCCTGCAGACTTACCCCTGCCTCGGTGCGCGCTTGTCTGTCTCCTCCAGACTTACCCCTGCCTCGGTGCGCGCCTGTCTCTTCCAGACTTACTCCTGCCTCGGTGTGCGCCTGTCTGTCTCCTGCAGACTTACCCCTGCCTCGGTGCGTGCCTGTCTGTCTCTTCCAGACTTACCCCTGCGTCGGTGTGCGCCTGTCTGTCTCCTCCAGACTTACCCCTGCCTTGGTGCGCGCCTGTCTGTTCCAGACTTACTCCTGCCTCGGTGCGCGCCTGTCTGTCTCCTGCAGACTTACCCCTGCCTCGGTGCGTGCCTGTCTGTCTCTTCCAGACTCACCCCTGCGTCGGTGCGCGCCTGTCTGTCTCTTCCAGACTTACCCCTGCCTCTGTGCGTGCCTGTATGTCTCTTCCAGACTTACCCCTACCTCGGTGCGCGCCTGTCTGTCTCCTGCAGACTTACCCCTGCCTCGGTGCGTGTCTGTCTGTCCCCTGCAGAATTACCCCTGCCTCGGTGCACGCCTGTCTGTCTCCTGCAGACTTACCCCTGCCTCGGTGCGCGCTTGTCTGTCTCCTCCAGACTTACCCCTGCCTCGGTGCGCGCCTGTCTCTTCCAGACTTACTCCTGCCTCGGTGTGCGCCTGTCTGTCTCCTGCAGACTTACCCCTGCCTCGGTGCGTGCCTGTCTGTCTCTTCCAGACTTACCCCTGCGTCGGTGCGCGCTTGTCTGTCTCTTCCAGACTTACCCCTGCGTCGGTGCGCGCCTGTCTGTCTCTTCCAGACTTACCCCTGCCTCGGTGCGTGCCTGTATGTCTCTTCCAGACTTACCCCTGCCTCGGTGCGCGCCTGTCTGTCTTCTGCAGACTTACCCCTGCCTCGGTGCGTGTCTGTCTGTCCCCTGCAGAATTACCCCTGCCTCGGTGCACGCCTGTCTGTCTCCTGCAGACTTACCCCTGCGTCGGTGCGCGCCTGTCTGTCTCTTCCAGACTTACCCCTGCCTCGGTGCGCACCTGTCTGTCTCCTGCAGACTTACCCCTGCCTCGGTGCGCGCCTGTCTGTCTCCTCCAGACTTACCCCTGCCTCGGTGCGCGCCTGTCTTCTGCAGACTTACCCCTGCCTCGGTGCGTGTCTGTCTGTCCCCTGCAGAATTACCCCTGCCTCGGTGCACGCCTGTCTGTCTCCTGCAGACTTACCCCTGCGTCGGTGCGCGCCTGTCTGTCTCTTCCAGACTTACCCCTGCCTCGGTGCGCACCTGTCTGTCTCCTGCAGACTTACCCCTGCCTCGGTGCGCGCCTGTCTGTCTCTTCCAGACTTACCCCTGCCTCGGTGCGTGCCTGTATGTCTCTTCCAGACTTACCCCTGCCTCGGTGCGCGCCTGTCTGTCTTCTGCAGACTTACCCCTGCCTCTGTGCGTGTCTGTCTGTCCCCTGCAGAATTACCCCTGCCTCGGTGCACGCCTGTCTGTCTCCTGCAGACTTACCCCTGCGTCGGTGCGCGCCTGTCTGTCTCTTCCAGACTTACCCCTGCCTCAGTGCGCACCTGTCTGTCTCCTGCAGACTTACCCCTGCCTTGGTGCGCGCCTGTCTGTCTCCTCCAGACTTACCCCTGCCTCGGTGCGCGCCTGTCTGTCTCCTGCAGACTTACCCCTGCCTCGGTGCGCGCCTGTCTGTCTCTTCCAGACTTACCCCTGCCTCGGTGCGCGCCTGTCTGTCTCCTCCAGACTTACCCCTGCCTCGGTGCGCGCCTGTCTGTCTCTTCCAGACTTACCCCTGCCTCTGTGCACGCCTGTCTGTCTCCTGCAGACTTACCCCTGCCTCGGTGTGCGCCTGTCTGTCTCCTCCAGACTTACCCCTGCCTTGGTGCGCGCCTGTCTGTTCCAGACTTACTCCTGCCTCGGTGCGCGCCTGTCTGTCTCCTGCAGACTTACCCCTGCCTCGGTGCGTGCCTGTCTGTCTCTTCCAGACTCACCCCTGCGTCGGTGCGCGCCTGTCTGTCTCTTCCAGACTTACCCCTGCCTCTGTGCGTGCCTGTATGTCTCTTCCAGACTTACCCCTACCTCGGTGCGCGCCTGTCTGTCTCCTGCAGACTTACCCCTGCCTCGGTGCGTGTCTGTCTGTCCCCTGCAGAATTACCCCTGCCTCGGTGCACGCCTGTCTGTCTCCTGCAGACTTACCCCTGCCTCGGTGCGCGCTTGTCTGTCTCCTCCAGACTTACCCCTGCCTCGGTGCGCGCCTGTCTCTTCCAGACTTACTCCTGCCTCGGTGTGCGCCTGTCTGTCTCCTGCAGACTTACCCCTGCCTCGGTGCGTGCCTGTCTGTCTCTTCCAGACTTACCCCTGCGTCGGTGCGCGCTTGTCTGTCTCTTCCAGACTTACCCCTGCGTCGGTGCGCGCCTGTCTGTCTCTTCCAGACTTACCCCTGCCTCGGTGCGTGCCTGTATGTCTCTTCCAGACTTACCCCTGCCTCGGTGCGCGCCTGTCTGTCTTCTGCAGACTTACCCCTGCCTCGGTGCGTGTCTGTCTGTCCCCTGCAGAATTACCCCTGCCTCGGTGCACGCCTGTCTGTCTCCTGCAGACTTACCCCTGCGTCGGTGCGCGCCTGTCTGTCTCTTCCAGACTTACCCCTGCCTCGGTGCGCACCTGTCTGTCTCCTGCAGACTTACCCCTGCCTCGGTGCGCGCCTGTCTGTCTCCTCCAGACTTACCCCTGCCTCGGTGCACGCCTGTCTGTCTCCTGCAGACTTACCCCTGCCTCGGTGCGCGCCTGTCTCTTCCAGACTTACTCCTGCCTCGGTGTGCGCCTGTCTGTCTCCTGCAGACTTACCCCTGCCTCGGTGCGTGCCTGTCTGTCTCTTCCAGACTTACCCCTGCGTCGGTGCGCGCTTGTCTGTCTCTTCCAGACTTACCCCTGCGTCGGTGCGCGCCTGTCTGTCTCTTCCAGACTTACCCCTGCCTCGGTGCGTGCCTGTATGTCTCTTCCAGACTTACCCCTGCCTCGGTGCGCGCCTGTCTGTCTTCTGCAGACTTACCCCTGCCTCGGTGCGTGTCTGTCTGTCCCCTGCAGAATTACCCCTGCCTCGGTGCACGCCTGTCTGTCTCCTGCAGACTTACCCCTGCGTCGGTGCGCGCCTGTCTGTCTCTTCCAGACTTACCCCTGCCTCGGTGCGCACCTGTCTGTCTCCTGCAGACTTACCCCTGCCTCGGTGCGCGCCTGTCTGTCTCCTCCAGACTTACCCCTGCCTCGGTGCGCGCCTGTCTGTCTCCTGCAGACTTACCCCTGCTTCGGTGCACGCCTGTCTGTCTTCTGCAGACTTACCCTTGCCTCGGTGCGCGCCTGTCTGTCTCCTGGAGACTTACCCCTGCCTCGGTGCGTGCCTGTCTGTCTCCTGCAGACTTACTCCTGCCTCGGTGCGCGCCTGTCTGTCTCCTGGAGACTTACCCCTGCCTCGGTGCGCGCCTGTCTGTCTCCTGCAGACTTACCCCTGCCTTGGTGCACGCCTGTCTGTCTCCTCCAGACTTACCCCTGCCTCGGTGCGCGCCTGTCTGTCTCCTGCAGACTTACCCCTGCCTCGGTGCGCGCCTGTCTGTCTCCTGGAGACTTACCCCTGCCTCGGTGCGCGCCTGTCTGTGTCCTGCAGACTTACTCCTGCCTCGGTGCGCGCCTGTCTGTCTCCTGCAGACTTACCCCTGCCTCGGTGCGTGCCTGTCTGTCTCTTCCAGACTTACCCCTGCGTCTGTGCGCGCTTGTCTGTCTCTTCCAGACTTACCCCTGCGTCGGTGCGCGCCTGTCTGTCTCTTCCAGACTTACCCCTGCCTCGGTGCGCGCCTGTCTGTGTCCTGCAGACTTACTCCTGCCTCGGTGCGCGCCTGTCTGTCTCCTGCAGACTTACCCCTGCCTCGGTGCGTGCCTGTCTGTCTCTTCCAGACTTACCCCTGCGTCTGTGCGCGCTTGTCTGTCTCTTCCAGACTTACCCCTGCGTCGGTGCGCGCCTGTCTGTCTCTTCCAGACTTACCCCTGCCTCGGTGCGTGCCTGTATGTCTCTTCCAGACTTACCCCTGCCTCGGTGCGCGCCTGTCTGTCTTCTGCAGACTTACCCCTGCCTCTGTGCGTGTCTGTCTGTCCCCTGCAGAATTACCCCTGCCTCGGTGCACGCCTGTCTGTCTCCTGCAGACTTACCCCTGCGTCGGTGCGCGCCTGTCTGTCTCTTCCAGACTTACCCCTGCCTCGGTGTGCACCTGTCTGTCTCCAGCAGACTTACCCCTGCCTCGGTGCGCGCCTGTCTGTCTCCTGCAGACTTACCCCTGCCTCGGTGCGTGCCTGTCTGTCTCTTCCAGACTTACCCCTGCGTCGGTGCGCGCTTGTCTGTCTCTTCCAGACTTACCCCTGCGTCGGTGCGCGCCTGTCTGTCTCTTCCAGACTTACCCCTGCCTCGGTGCGCGCCTGTCTGTCTTCTGCAGACTTACCCCTGCCTCTGTGCGTGTCTGTCTGTCCCCTGCAGAATTACCCCTGCCTCGGTGCACGCCTGTCTGTCTCCTGCAGACTTACCCCTGCGTCGGTGCGCGCCTGTCTGTCTCTTCCAGACTTACCCCTGCCTCGGTGTGCACCTGTCTGTCTCCTGCAGACTTACCCCTGCCTCGGTGCGCGCCTGTCTGTCACCTCCAGACTTACCCCTGCCTCGGTGCGCGCCTGTCTGTCTCCTGCAGACTTACCCCTGCCTCGGTGCGCTCCTGTCTGTCTCTTCCAGACTTACCCCTGCGTTGGTGCGTGCCTGTCTGTCTCCTGCAGACTTACCCCTGCATCGGTGCGTGCCTGTCTGTCTCTTCCAGACTTACCCCTGCGTCGGTGCGCTCCTGTCTGTCTCTTCCAGACTTACCCCTGCCTCGGTGCGTGCCTGTATGTCTCTTCCAGACTTACCCCTGCCTCGGTGCGCGCCTGTCTGTCTCCTGCAGACTTACCCCTGCCTCGGTGCGTGTCTGTCTGTCCCCTGCAGAATTACCCCTGCCTCGGTGCACGCCTGTCTGTCTCCTGCAGACTTACCCCTGCCTCGGTGCGCGCTTGTCTGTCTCCTCCAGACTTACCCCTGCCTCGGTGCGCGCCTGTCTCTTCCAGACTTACCCCTGCGTCGGTGCGCGCCTGTCTGTCTCTTCCAGACTTACCCCTGCCTCGGTGCGTGCCTGTATGTCTCTTCCAGACTTACCCCTGCCTCGGTGCGCGCCTGTCTGTCTCCTGCAGACTTACCCCTGCCTTGGTGCGTGTCTGTCTGTCCCCTGCAAAATTACCCCTGCCTCGGTGCACGCCTGTCTGTCTCCTGCAGACTTACCCCTGCCTCGGTGCGCGCCTGTCTGTCTCCTCCAGACTTACCCCTGCCTCGGTGCGCGCCTGTCTGTCTCTTCCAGACTTACCCCTGCCTCGGTGCACGCCTGTCTGTCTCCTGCAGACTTACCCCTGCCTCGGTGCGCGCCTGTCTGTCTCCACCAGACTTACCCCTGCCTTGGTGCGCGCCTGTCTCGTCCAGACTTACTCCTGCCTCGGTGCGCGCCTGTCTGTCTCCTGCAGACTTACCCCTGCCTCGGTGCGTGCCTGTCTGTCTCTTCCAGACTCACCCCTGCGTCGGTGCGCGCCTGTCTGTCTCTTCCAGACTTACCCCTGCCTCTGTGCGTGCCTGTATGTCTCTTCCAGACTTACCCCTGCCTCGGTGCGCGCCTGTCTGTCTCCTGCAGACTTACCCCTGCCTCGGTGCGTGTCTGTCTGTCCCCTGCAGAATTACCCCTGCCTCGGTGCACGCCTGTCTGTCTCCTGCAGACTTACCCCTGCCTCGGTGCGCGCTTGTCTGTCTCCTCCAGACTTACCCCTGCCTCGGTGCGCGCCTGTCTCTTCCAGACTTACTCCTGCCTCGGTGTGCGCCTGTCTGTCTCCTGCAGACTTACCCCTGCCTCGGTGCGTGCCTGTCTGTCTCTTCCAGACTTACCCCTGCGTCGGTGTGCGCCTGTCTGTCTCCTCCAGACTTACCCCTGCCTTGGTGCGCGCCTGTCTGTTCCAGACTTACTCCTGCCTCGGTGCGCGCCTGTCTGTCTCCTGCAGACTTACCCCTGCCTCGGTGCGTGCCTGTCTGTCTCTTCCAGACTCACCCCTGCGTCGGTGCGCGCCTGTCTGTCTCTTCCAGACTTACCCCTGCCTCTGTGCGTGCCTGTATGTCTCTTCCAGACTTACCCCTACCTCGGTGCGCGCCTGTCTGTCTCCTGCAGACTTACCCCTGCCTCGGTGCGTGTCTGTCTGTCCCCTGCAGAATTACCCCTGCCTCGGTGCACGCCTGTCTGTCTCCTGCAGACTTACCCCTGCCTCGGTGCGCGCTTGTCTGTCTCCTCCAGACTTACCCCTGCCTCGGTGCGCGCCTGTCTCTTCCAGACTTACTCCTGCCTCGGTGTGCGCCTGTCTGTCTCCTGCAGACTTACCCCTGCCTCGGTGCGTGCCTGTCTGTCTCTTCCAGACTTACCCCTGCGTCGGTGCGCGCTTGTCTGTCTCTTCCAGACTTACCCCTGCGTCGGTGCGCGCCTGTCTGTCTCTTCCAGACTTACCCCTGCCTCGGTGCGTGCCTGTATGTCTCTTCCAGACTTACCCCTGCCTCGGTGCGCGCCTGTCTGTCTTCTGCAGACTTACCCCTGCCTCGGTGCGTGTCTGTCTGTCCCCTGCAGAATTACCCCTGCCTCGGTGCACGCCTGTCTGTCTCCTGCAGACTTACCCCTGCGTCGGTGCGCGCCTGTCTGTCTCTTCCAGACTTACCCCTGCCTCGGTGCGCACCTGTCTGTCTCCTGCAGACTTACCCCTGCCTCGGTGCGCGCCTGTCTGTCTCCTCCAGACTTACCCCTGCCTCGGTGCGCGCCTGTCTTCTGCAGACTTACCCCTGCCTCGGTGCGTGTCTGTCTGTCCCCTGCAGAATTACCCCTGCCTCGGTGCACGCCTGTCTGTCTCCTGCAGACTTACCCCTGCGTCGGTGCGCGCCTGTCTGTCTCTTCCAGACTTACCCCTGCCTCGGTGCGCACCTGTCTGTCTCCTGCAGACTTACCCCTGCCTCGGTGCGCGCCTGTCTGTCTCTTCCAGACTTACCCCTGCCTCGGTGCGTGCCTGTATGTCTCTTCCAGACTTACCCCTGCCTCGGTGCGCGCCTGTCTGTCTTCTGCAGACTTACCCCTGCCTCTGTGCGTGTCTGTCTGTCCCCTGCAGAATTACCCCTGCCTTGGTGCACGCCTGTCTGTCTCCTGCAGACTTACCCCTGCGTCGGTGCGCGCCTGTCTGTCTCTTCCAGACTTACCCCTGCCTCAGTGCGCACCTGTCTGTCTCCTGCAGACTTACCCCTGCCTTGGTGCGCGCCTGTCTGTCTCCTCCAGACTTACCCCTGCCTCGGTGCGCGCCTGTCTGTCTCCTGCAGACTTACCCCTGCCTCGGTGCGCGCCTGTCTGTCTCTTCCAGACTTACCCCTGCCTCGGTGCGCGCCTGTCTGTCTCCTCCAGACTTACCCCTGCCTCGGTGCGCGCCTGTCTGTCTCTTCCAGACTTACCCCTGCCTCTGTGCACGCCTGTCTGTCTCCTGCAGACTTACCCCTGCCTCGGTGCGTGCCTGTCTGTCTCTTCCAGACTCACCCCTGCGTCGGTGCGCGCCTGTCTGTCTCTTCCAGACTTACCCCTGCCTCTGTGCGTGCCTGTATGTCTCTTCCAGACTTACCCCTACCTCGGTGCGCGCCTGTCTGTCTCCTGCAGACTTACCCCTGCCTCGGTGCGTGTCTGTCTGTCCCCTGCAGAATTACCCCTGCCTCGGTGCACGCCTGTCTGTCTCCTGCAGACTTACCCCTGCCTCGGTGCGCGCTTGTCTGTCTCCTCCAGACTTACCCCTGCCTCGGTGCGCGCCTGTCTCTTCCAGACTTACTCCTGCCTCGGTGTGCGCCTGTCTGTCTCCTGCAGACTTACCCCTGCCTCGGTGCGTGCCTGTCTGTCTCTTCCAGACTTACCCCTGCGTCGGTGCGCGCTTGTCTGTCTCTTCCAGACTTACCCCTGCGTCGGTGCGCGCCTGTCTGTCTCTTCCAGACTTACCCCTGCCTCGGTGCGTGCCTGTATGTCTCTTCCAGACTTACCCCTGCCTCGGTGCGCGCCTGTCTGTCTTCTGCAGACTTACCCCTGCCTCGGTGCGTGTCTGTCTGTCCCCTGCAGAATTACCCCTGCCTCGGTGCACGCCTGTCTGTCTCCTGCAGACTTACCCCTGCGTCGGTGCGCGCCTGTCTGTCTCTTCCAGACTTACCCCTGCCTCGGTGCGCACCTGTCTGTCTCCTGCAGACTTACCCCTGCCTCGGTGCGCGCCTGTCTGTCTCCTCCAGACTTACCCCTGCCTCGGTGCACGCCTGTCTGTCTCCTGCAGACTTACCCCTGCCTCGGTGCGCGCCTGTCTCTTCCAGACTTACTCCTGCCTCGGTGTGCGCCTGTCTGTCTCCTGCAGACTTACCCCTGCCTCGGTGCGTGCCTGTCTGTCTCTTCCAGACTTACCCCTGCGTCGGTGCGCGCTTGTCTGTCTCTTCCAGACTTACCCCTGCGTCGGTGCGCGCCTGTCTGTCTCTTCCAGACTTACCCCTGCCTCGGTGCGTGCCTGTATGTCTCTTCCAGACTTACCCCTGCCTCGGTGCGCGCCTGTCTGTCTTCTGCAGACTTACCCCTGCCTCGGTGCGTGTCTGTCTGTCCCCTGCAGAATTACCCCTGCCTCGGTGCACGCCTGTCTGTCTCCTGCAGACTTACCCCTGCGTCGGTGCGCGCCTGTCTGTCTCTTCCAGACTTACCCCTGCCTCGGTGCGCACCTGTCTGTCTCCTGCAGACTTACCCCTGCCTCGGTGCGCGCCTGTCTGTCTCCTCCAGACTTACCCCTGCCTCGGTGCGCGCCTGTCTGTCTCCTGCAGACTTACCCCTGCTTCGGTGCACGCCTGTCTGTCTTCTGCAGACTTACCCTTGCCTCGGTGCGCGCCTGTCTGTCTCCTGGAGACTTACCCCTGCCTCGGTGCGTGCCTGTCTGTCTCCTGCAGACTTACTCCTGCCTCGGTGCGCGCCTGTCTGTCTCCTGGAGACTTACCCCTGCCTCGGTGCGCGCCTGTCTGTCTCCTGCAGACTTACCCCTGCCTTGGTGCACGCCTGTCTGTCTCCTCCAGACTTACCCCTGCCTCGGTGCGCGCCTGTCTGTCTCCTGCAGACTTACCCCTGCCTCGGTGCGCGCCTGTCTGTCTCCTGGAGACTTACCCCTGCCTCGGTGCGCGCCTGTCTGTGTCCTGCAGACTTACTCCTGCCTCGGTGCGCGCCTGTCTGTCTCCTGCAGACTTACCCCTGCCTCGGTGCCTGCCTGTCTGTCTCTTCCAGACTTACCCCTGCGTCTGTGCACGCTTGTCTGTCTCTTCCAGACTTACCCCTGCGTCGGTGCGCGCCTGTCTGTCTCTTCCAGACTTACCCCTGCCTCGGTGCGTGCCTGTATGTCTCTTCCAGACTTACCCCTGCCTCGGTGCGCGCCTGTCTGTCTCCTGCAGACTTACCCCTGCCTCGGTGCGTGTCTGTCTGTCCCCTGCAGAATTACCCCTGCCTCGGTGCACGCCTGTCTGTCTCCTGCAGACTTACCCCTGCCTCGGTGCGCGCTTGTCTGTCTCCTCCAGACTTACCCCTGCCTCAGTACGCGCCTGTCTCTTCCAGACTTACTCCTGCCTCGGTGCGCGCCTGTCTGTCTCCTGCAGACTTACCCCTGCCTCGGTGCGTGCCTGTCTGTCTCTTCCAGACTTACCCCTGCGTCGGTGCGCGCTTGTCTGTCCCTTCCAGACTTACCCCTGCGTCGGAGCGCGCCTGTCTGTCTCTTCCAGACTTACCCCTGCCTCGGTGCGTGCCTGTATGTCTCTTTCAGACTTACCCCTGCCTCGGTGCGCGCCTGTCTGTCTCCTGCAGACTTACCCTTGCCTCGGTGCGTGCCTATCTATCTCCTGGAGACTTACCCCTGCCTCGGTGCGTGCCTGTCTGTCTCCTGCAGACTTACTCCTGCCTCGGTGCGCGCCTGTCTGTCTCCTGCAGACTTACCCCTGCCTCGGTGCACGCCTGTCTGTCTCCTCCAGACTTACCCCTGCCTCGGTGCGCGCCTGTCTGTCTCCTGCAGACTTACCCCTGCCTCGGTGCGCGCCTGTCTGTCTCCTGGAGACTTACCCCTGCCTCGGTGCGTGCCTGTCTGTCTCCTGCAGCCTTACTCCTGCCTCGGTGCGCGCCTGTCTGTCTCCTGCAGACTTACCCCTGCCTCGGTGCCTGCCTGTCTGTCTCTTCCAGACTTACCCCTGCGTCTGTGCGCGCTTGTCTGTCTCTTCCAGACTTACCCCTGCGTCGGTGCGCGCCTGTCTGTCTCTTCCAGACTTACCCCTGCCTCGGTGCGTGCCTGTATGTCTCTTCCAGACTTACCCCTGCCTCGGTGCGCGCCTGTCTGTCTCCTGCAGACTTACCCCTGCCTCGGTGCGTGTCTGTCTGTCCCCTGCAGAATTACCCCTGCCTCGGTGCACGCCTGTCTGTCTCCTGCAGACTTACCCCTGCCTCGGTGCGCGCTTGTCTGTCTCCTCCAGACTTACCCCTGCCTCAGTGCGCGCCTGTCTCTTCCAGACGTACTCCTGCCTCGGTGCGCGCCTGTCTGTCTCCTGCAGACTTACCCCTGCCTCGGTGCGTGCCTGTCTGTCTCTTCCAGACTTACCCCTGCGTCGGTGCGCGCTTGTCTGTCTCTTCCAGACTTACCCCTGCGTCGGTGCGCGCCTGTCTGTCTCTTCCAGACTTACCCCTGCCTCGTGCGTGCCTGTATGTCTCTTCCAGACTTACCCCTGCCTCGGTGCGCGCCTGTCTGTCTTCTGCAGACTTACCCCTGCCTCGGTGCGTGTCTGTCTGTCCCCTGCAGAATTACCCCTGCCTCGGTGCACGCCTGTCTGTCTCCTGCAGACTTACCCCTGCGTCGGTGCGCGCCTGTCTGTCTCTTCCAGACTTACCCCTGCCTCGGTGTGCACCTGTCTGTCTCCTGCAGACTTACCCCTGCCTCGGTGCGCACCTGTCTGTCTCCTGCAGACTTACCCCTGCCTCGGTGCGCGCCTGTCTGTCTCCTGCAGACTTACCCCTGCCTCGGTGCGTGTCTGTCTGTCCCCTGCAGAATTACCCCTGCCTCGGTGCGCGCCTGTCTGTCTCCTCCAGACTTACCCCTGCCTCGGTGTGCACCTGTCTGTCTCCTGCAGACTTACCCCTGCCTCGGTGCGCGCCTGTCTGTCTCCTCCAGACTTACCCCTGCCTCGGTGCGCGCCTGTCTGTCTGTCTGTCTGTCTGTCCACCCTCTGAGACGGGTACAGGGGGCCCCGGATACAGACAGACCACGGGGTCCTTGGGACCTAAGACCCCTGCGTCGGTGAGTGCCTGTCTGTCTCTTCCAGACTTACCCCTGCCTCGGTGCGCGCCTGTCTGTCTCCTGCAGACTTACCCCTGCCTCGGTGCGTGTCTGTCTGTCCCCTGCAGAATTACCCCTGCCTCAGTGCACGCCTGTCTGTCTCCTGCAGACTTACCCCTGCCTCGGTGCGCGCTTGTCTGTCTCCTCCAGACTTACCCGTGCCTCGGTGCGCGCCTGTCTCTTCCAGACTTACCCCTGCGTCGGTGCGCGCCTGTCTGTCTCTTCCAGACTTACCCCTGCCTCGGTGCGTGCCTGTATGTCTCTTCCAGACGTACCCCTGCCTCGGTGCGCGCCTGTCTGTCTCCTGCAGAATTACCCCTGCCTCGGTGCACGCCTGTCTGTCCCCTGCAGAATTACCCCTGCCTCGGTGCACGCCTGTCTGTCTCCTGCAGACTTACCCCTGCCTCGGTGCGTGCCTGTCTGTCTCCTCCAGACTTACCCCTGCCTTGGTGCGCGCCTGTCTCTTCCAGACTTACTCCTGCCTCGGTGCGCGCCTGTCTGTCTCCTGCAGACTTACCCCTGCCTCGGTGCGTGCCTGTCTGTCTCTTCCAGACTTACCCCTGCATCGGTGCGCGCCTGTCTGTCTCTTCCAGACTTACCCCTGCCTCGGTGCGTGCCTGTATGTCTCTTCCAGACTTACCCCTGCCTCGGTGCGCGCCTGTCTGTCTCCTGCAGACTTACCCCTACCTCGGTGCGTGTCTGTCTGTCCCCTGCAGACTTACCCCTGCCTCGGTGCGCGCCTGTCTCTTCCAGACTTACTCCTGCCTCGGTGTGCGCCTGTCTGTCTCCTGCAGACTTACCCCTGCCTCGGTGCGTGCCTGTCTGTCTCTTCCAGACTTACCCCTGCGTCGGTGCGCGCTTGTCTGTCTCTTCCAGACTTACCCCTGCGTCGGTGCGCGCCTGTCTGTCTCTTCCAGACTTACCCCTGCCTCGGTGCGCGCCTGTCTGTCTTCTGCAGACTTACCCCTGCCTCTGTGCGTGTCTGTCTGTCCCCTGCAGAATTACCCCTGCCTCGGTGCACGCCTGTCTGTCTCCTGCAGACTTACCCCTGCGTCGGTGCGCGCCTGTCTGTCTCTTCCAGACTTACCCCTGCCTCGGTGTGCACCTGTCTGTCTCCTGCAGACTTACCCCTGCCTCGGTGCGCGCCTGTCTGTCTCCTCCAGACTTACCCCTGCCTCGGTGCGCGCCTGTCTGTCTCCTGCAGACTTACCCCTGCCTCGGTGCACGCCTGTCTGTCTCCTGCAGACTTACCCCTGCCTCGGTGCGCGCCTGTCTGTCTCCTGGAGACTTACCCCTGCCTCGGTGCGTGCCTGTCTGTCTCCTGCAGACTTACTCCTGCCTCGGTGCGCGCCTGTCTGTCTCCTGGAGACTTACCCCTGCCTCGGTGCACGCCTGTCTGTCTCCTGCAGACTTACCCCTGCCTCGGTGCACGCCTGTCTGTCTCCTCCAGACTTACCCCTGCCTCGGTGCGCGCCTGTCTGTCTCCTGCAGACTTACCCCTGCCTCGGTGCGCGCCTGTCTGTCTCCTGGAGACTTACCCCTGCCTCGGTGCGTGCCTGTCTGTCTCCTGCAGACTTACTCCTGCCTCGGTGCGCGCCTGTCTGTCTCCTGCAGACTTACCCCTGCCTCGGTGCGTGCCTGTCTGTCTCTTCCAGACTTACCCCTGCGTCTGTGCGCGCTTGTCTGTCTCTTCCAGACTTACCCCTGCGTCGGTGCGCGCCTGTCTGTCTCTTCCAGGCTTACCCCTGCCTCGGTGTGTGCCTGTATGTCTCTTCCAGACTTACCCCTGCCTCGGTGCGCGCCTGTCTGTCTCCTGCAGACTTACCCCTGCCTCGGTGCGTGTCTGTTTGTCCCCTGCAGAATTACCCCTGCCTCGGTGCACGCCTGTCTGTCTCCTGCAGACTTACCCCTGCCTCGGTGCGCGCTTGTCTGTCTCCTCCAGACTTACCCCTGCCTCAGTGCGCGCCTGTGTCTTCCAGACTTACTCCTGCCTCGGTGCGCGCCTGTCTGTCTCCTGCAGACTTACCCCTGCCTCGGTGCATGCCTGTCTGTCTCTTCCAGACTTACCCCTGCGTCGGTGCGCGCTTGTCTGTCTCTTCCAGACTTACCCCTGCGTCGGTGCGCGCATGTCTGTCTCTTCCAGACTTACCCCTGCCTCGGTGCGTGCCTGTATGTCTCTTCCAGACTTACCCCTGCCTCGGTGCGCGCCTGTCTGTCTTCTGCAGACTTACCCCTGCCTCGGTGCGTGTCTGTCTGTCCCCTGCAGAATTACCCCTGCCTCGGTGCACGCCTGTCTGTCTCCTGCAGACTTACCCCTGCGTCGGTGCGCGCCTGTCTGTCTCTTCCAGACTTACCCCTGCCTCGGTGTGCACCTGTCTGTCTCTTCCAGACTTACCCCTGCCTCGGTGCGTGCCTGTCTGTCTCTTCCAGACTTACCCCTGCGTCGGTGCGCGCTTGTCTGTCTCTTCCAGACTTACCCCTGCCTCGGTGCGTGCCTGTATGTCTCTTTCAGACTTACCCCTGCCTCGGTGCGCGCCTGTCTGTCTCCTGCAGACTTACCCTTGCCTCGGTGCGTGCCTGTCTGTCTCCTGGAGACTTACCCCTGCCTCGGTGCGTGCCTGTCTGTCTCCTGCAGACTTACTCCTGCCTCGGTGCGGGCCTGTCTGTCTCCTGCAGACTTACCCCTGCCTCGGTGCACGCCTGTCTGTCTCCTCCAGACTTACCCCTGCGTCGGTGCGCGCCTGTCTGTCTCCTGCAGACTTACCCCTGCCTCGGTGCACGCCTGTCTGTCTCCTGGAGACTTACCCCTGCCTCGGTGCGTGCCTGTCTGTCTCCTGCAGCCTTACTCCTGCCTCGGTGCGCGCCTGTCTGTCTCCTGCAGACTTACCCCTGCCTCGGTGCGTGCCTGTCTGTCTCTTCCAGACTTACCCCTGCGTCTGTGCGCGCTTGTCTGTCTCTTCCAGACTTACCCCTGCCTCGGTGTGTGCCTGTATGTCTCTTCCAGACTTACCCCTGCCTCGGTGCGCGCCTGTCTGTCTCTTCCAGACTTACCCCTGCCTCGGTGCGCGCCTGTCTGTCTTCTGCAGACTTACCCCTGCCTCTGTGCGTGTCTGTCTGTCCCCTGCAGAATTACCCCTGCCTCGGTGCACGCCTGTCTGTCTCCTGCAGACTTACCCCTGCGTCGGTGCGCGCCTGTCTGTCTCTTCCAGACTTATCCCTGCCTCGGTGTGCACCTGTCTGTCTCCTGCAGACTTACCCCTGCCTCGGTGCGCGCCTGTCTGTCTCCTGCAGACTTACCCCTGCCTCGGTGCGTGCCTGTCTGTCTCTTCCAGACTTACCCCTGCGTCGGTGCGCGCTTGTCTGTCTCTTCCAGACTTACCCCTGCGTCGGTGCGCGCCTGTCTGTCTCTTCCAGACTTACCCCTGCCTCGGTGCGCGCCTGTCTGTCTTCTGCAGACTTACCCCTGCCTCTGTGCGTGTCTGTCTGTCCCCTGCAGAATTACCCCTGCCTCGGTGCACGCCTGTCTGTCTCCTGCAGACTTACCCCTGCGTCGGTGCGCGCCTGTCTGTCTCTTCCAGACTTACCCCTGCCTCGGTGTGCACCTGTCTGTCTCCTGCAGACTTACCCCTGCCTCGGTGCGCGCCTGTCTGTCACCTCCAGACTTACCCCTGCCTCGGTGCGCGCCTGTCTGTCTCCTGCAGACTTACCCCTGCCTCGGTGCACGCCTGTCTGTCTCCTGCAGACTTACCCCTGCCTCGGTGCGCGCCTGTCTCTTCCAGACTTACTCCTGCCTCGGTGCGCGCCTGTCTGTCTCCTGCAGACTTACCCCTGCCTCGGTGCGTGCCTGTCTGTCTCTTCCAGACTTACCCCTGCGTCGGTGCGCGCTTGTCTGTCTCTTCCAGACTTACCCCTGCGTCGGTGCGCGCCTGTCTATCTCTTCCAGACTTACCCCTGCCTCGTGCGTGCCTGTATGTCTCTTCCAGACTTACCCCTGCCTCGGTGCGCGCCTGTCTGTCTTCTGCAGACTTACCCCTGCCTCGGTGCGCGCCTGTCTGTCTCCTCCAGACTTACCCCTGCCTCGGTGCGCGCCTGTCTGTCTCTTCCAGACTTACCCCTGCCTCGGTGCACGCCTGTCTGTCTCCTGCAGACTTACCCCTGCCTCGGTGCGCGCCTGTCTGTCTCCTCCAGACTTACCCCTGCCTTGGTGCGCGCCTGTCTCTTCCAGACTTACTCCTGCCTCGGTGCGCGCCTGTCTGTCTCCTGCAGACTTACCCCTGCCTCGGTGCGTGCCTGTCTGTCTCTTCCAGACTTACCCCTGCGTCGGTGCGCGCCTGTCTGTCTCTTCCAGACTTACCCCTGCCTCGGTGCGTGCCTGTATGTCTCTTCCAGACTAACCCCTGCCTCGGTGCGCGCCTGTCTGTCTCCTGCAGACTTACCCCTGCCTCGGTGCGTGTCTGTCTGTCCCCTTCAGACTTACCCCTGCCTCGTGCGCGCCTGTCTCTTCCAGACTTACTCCCGCCTCGGTGTGCGCCTGTCTGTCTCCTGCAGACTTACCCCTGCCTCGGTGCGTGCCTGTCTGTCTCTTCCAGACTTACCCCTGCGTCGGTGCGCGCTTGTCTGTCTCTTCCAGACTTACCCCTGCGTCGGTGCGCGCCTGTCTGTCTCTTCCAGACTTACCCCTGCCTCGGTGCGCGCCTGTCTGTCTTCTGCAGACTTACCCCTGCCTCTGTGCGTGTCTGTCTGTCCCCTGCAGAATTACCCCTGCCTCGGTGCACGCCTGTCTGTCTCCTGCAGACTTACCCCTGCGTCGGTGCGCGCCTGTCTGTCTCTTCCAGACTTACCCCTGCCTCGGTGTGCACCTGTCTGTCTCCTGCAGACTTACCCCTGCCTCGGTGCGCGCCTGTCTGTCTCCTCCAGACTTACCCCTGCCTCGGTGCGCGCCTGTCTGTATCCTGCAGACTTACCCCTGCCTCGGTGCACGCCTGTCTGTCTCCTCCAGACTTACCCCTGCCTCAGTGCGCGCCTGTCTCTTCCAGACTTACTCCTGCCTCGGTGCGCGCCTGTCTGTCTCCTGCAGACTTACCCCTGCCTCGGTGCGTGCCTGTCTGTCTCTTCCAGACTTACCCCTGCGTCGGTGCGCGCTTGTCTGTCTCTTCCAGACTTACCCCTGCGTCGGTGCGCGCCTGTCTGTCTCTTCCAGACTTACCCCTGCCTCGTGCGTGCCTGTATGTCTCTTCCAGACTTACCCCTGCCTCGGTGCGCGCCTGTCTGTCTTCTGCAGACTTACCCCTGCCTCGGTGCGTGTCTGTCTGTCCCCTGCAGAATTACCCCTGCCTCGGTGCACGCCTGTCTGTCTCCTGCAGACTTACCCCTGCGTCGGTGCGCGCCTGTCTGTCTCTTCCAGACTTACCCCTGCCTCGGTGTGCACCTGTCTGTCTCCTGCAGACTTACCCCTGCCTCGGTGCGCACCTGTCTGTCTCCTGCAGACTTACCCCTGCCTCGGTGCGCGCCTGTCTGTCTCCTGCAGACTTACCCCTGCCTCGGTGCGTGTCTGTCTGTCCCCTGCAGAATTACTCCTGCCTCGGTGCGCGCCTGTCTGTCTCCTGGAGACTTACCCCTGCCTCGTGTGCACCTGTCTGTCTCCTGCAGACTTACCCCTGCCTCGGTGCGCGCCTGTCTGTCTCCTCCAGACTTACCCCTGCCTCGGTGCGCGCCTGTCTGTCTGTCTGTCTGTCTGTCTGTCTGTCTGTCTGTCCACCCTCTGAGACGGGTACAGGGGGCCCCGGATACAGACAGACCACTGGGTCCTTGGGACCTAAGACCCCTGCGTCGGTGCGCGCCTGTCTGTCTCTTCCAGACTTACCCCTGCCTCGGTGCGTGCCTGTATGTCTCTTCCAGACTTACCCCTGCCTCGGTGCGCGCCTGTCTGTCTCCTGCAGACTTACCCCTGCCTCGGTGCGTGTCTGTCTGTCCCCTGCAGAATTACCCCTGCCTCGGTGCACGCCTGTCTGTCTCCTGCAGACTTACCCCTGCCTCGGTGCGCGCTTGTCTGTCTCCTCCAGACTTACCCCTGCCTCGGTGCGCGCCTGTCTCTTCCAGACTTACCCCTGCGTCGGTGCGCGCCTGTCTGTCTCTTCCAGACTTACCCCTGCCTCGGTGCGTGCCTGTATGTCTCTTCCAGACGTACCCCTGCCTCGGTGCGCGCCTGTCTGTCTCCTGCAGACTTACCCCTGCCTCGGTGCGTGTCTGTGTGTCCCCTGCAGAATTACCCCTGCCTCGGTGCGCGCCTGTCTGTCTCCTGCAGACTTACCCCTGCCTCGGTGCGCGCCTGTCTGTCTCCTCCAGACTTACCCCTGCCTCGGTGCGCGCCTGTCTGTCTCTTCCAGACTTACCCCTGCCTCGGTGCACGCCTGTCTGTCTCCTGCAGACTTACCCCTGCCTCGGTGCGCGCCTGTCTGTCTCCTCCACACTTACCCCTGCCTTGGTGCGCGCCTGTCTCTTCCAGACTTACTCCTGCCTCGGTGCGCGCCTGTCTGTCTCCTGCAGACTTACCCCTGCCTCGGTGCGTGCCTGTCTGTCTCTTCCAGGCTTACCCCTGCGTCGGTGCGCGCCTGTCTGTCTCTTCCAGACTTACCCCTGCCTCGGTGCGTGCCTGTATGTCTCTTCCAGACTTACCCCTGCCTCGGTGCGCGCCTGTCTGTCTCCTGCAGACTTACCCCTGCCTCGGTGCGTGTCTGTCTGTCCCCTGCAGACTTACCCCTGCCTCGGTGCGCGCCTGTCTCTTCCAGACTTACTCCTGCCTCGGTGTGCGCCTGTCTGTCTCCTGCAGACTTACCCCTGCCTCGGTGCGTGCCTGTCTGTCTCTTCCAGACTTACCCCTGCGTCGGTGCGCGCTTGTCTGTCTCTTCCAGACTTACCCCTGCGTCGGTGCGCGCCTGTCTGTCTCTTCCAGACTTACCCCTGCCTCGGTGCGCGCCTGTCTGTCTTCTGCAGACTTACCCCTGCCTCTGTGCGTGTCTGTCTGTCCCCTGCAGAATTACCCCTGCCTCGGTGCACGCCTGTCTGTCTCCTGCAGACTTACCCCTGCGTCGGTGCGCGCCTGTCTGTCTCTTCCAGACTTACCCCTGCCTCTGTGTGCACCTGTCTGTCTCCTGCAGACTTACCCCTGCCTCGGTGCGCGCCTGTCTGTCTCCTCCAGACTTACCCCTGCCTCGGTGCGCGCCTGTCTGTCTCCTGCAGACTTACCCCTGCCTCGGTGCATGCCTGTCTGTCTCCTGCAGACTTACCCCTGCCTCGGTGCGCGCCTGTCTGTCTCCTGGAGACTTACCCCTGCCTCGGTGCGTGCCTGTCTGTCTCCTGCAGACTTACTCCTGCCTCGGTGCGCGCCTGTCTGTCTCCTGGAGACTTACCCCTGCCTCGGTGCACGCCTGTCTGTCTCCTGCAGACTTACCCCTGCCTCGGTGCGCGCCTGTCTGTCTCCTGCAGACTTACCCCTGCCTCGGTGCGTGTCGGTCTGTCCCCTGCAGAATTACCCCTGCCTCGGTGCACGCCTGTCTGTCTCCTGCAGACTTACCCCTGCCTCGGTGCGCGCTTGTCTGTCTCCTCCAGACTTACCCCTGCCTCGGTGCGCGCCTGTCTCTTCCAGACTTACTCCTGCCTCGGTGTGCGCCTGTCTGTCTCCTGCAGACTTACCCCTGCCTCGGTGCGTGCCTGTCTGTCTCTTCCAGACTTACCCCTGCGTCGGTGCGCGCTTGTCTGTCTCTTCCAGACTTACCCCTGCGTCGGTGCGCGCCTGTCTGTCTCTTCCAGACTTACCCCTGCCTCGGTGCGTGCCTGTATGTCTCTTCCAGACTTACCCCTGCCTCGGTGCGCGCCTGTCTGTCTTCTGCAGACTTACCCCTGCCTCGGTGCGTGTCTGTCTGTCCCCTGCAGAATTACCCCTGCCTCGGTGCACGCCTGTCTGTCTCCTGCAGACTTACCCCTGCGTCGGTGCGCGCCTGTCTGTCTCTTCCAGACTTACCCCTGCCTCGGTGCGCACCTGTCTGTCTCCTGCAGACTTACCCCTGCCTCGGTGCGCGCCTGTCTGTCTCCTCCAGACTTACCCCTGCCTCGGTGCGCGCCTGTCTGTCTCCTGCAGACTTACCCCTGCCTCGGTGCACGCCTGTCTGTCTTCTGCAGACTTACCCTTGCCTCGGTGCGCGCCTGTCTGTCTCCTGGAGACTTACCCCTGCCTCGGTGCGTGCCTGTCTGTCTCCTGCAGACTTACTCCTGCCTCGGTGCGCGCCTGTCTGTCTCCTGGAGACTTACCCCTGCCTCGGTGCGCGCCTGTCTGTCTCCTGCAGACTTACCCCTGCCTTGGTGCACGCCTGTCTGTCTCCTCCAGACTTACCCCTGCCTCGGTGCGCGCCTGTCTGTCTCCTGCAGACTTACCCCTGCCTCGGTGCGCGCCTGTCTGTCTCCTGGAGACTTACCCCTGCCTCGGTGCATGCCTGTCTGTGTCCTGCAGACTTACTCCTGCCTCGGTGCGCGCCTGTCTGTCTCCTGCAGACTTACCCCTGCCTCGGTGCGTGCCTGTCTGTCTCTTCCAGACTTACCCCTGCGTCTGTGCGCGCTTGTCTGTCTCTTCCAGACTTACCCCTGCGTCGGTGCGCGCCTGTCTGTCTCTTCCAGACTTACCCCTGCCTCGGTGCGTGCCTGTCTGTCTCTTCCAGACTTACCCCTGCCTCTGTGCGCGCCTGTCTGTCTCCTGCAGACTTACCCCTGCCTCGGTGCGTGTCTGTCTGTCCCCTGCAGAATTACCCCTGCCTCGGTGCACGCCTGTCTGTCTCCTGCAGACTTACCCCTGCCTCGGTGCGCGCTTGTCTGTCTCCTCCAGACTTACCCCTGCCTCAGTACGCGCCTGTCTCTTCCAGACTTACTCCTGCCTCGGTGCGCGCCTGTCTGTCTCCTGAAGACTTACCCCTGCCTCGGTGCGTGCCTGTCTGTCTCTTCCAGACTTACCCCTGCGTCGGTGCGCGCTTGTCTGTCCCTTCCAGACTTACCCCTGCGTCGGAGCGCGCCTGTCTGTCTCTTCCAGACTTACCCCTGCCTCGGTGCGTGCCTGTATGTCTCTTTCAGACTTACCCCTGCCTCGGTGCGCGCCTGTCTGTCTCCTGCAGACTTACCCTTGCCTCGGTGCGTGCCTGTCTATCTCCTGGAGACTTACCCCTGCCTCGGTGCGTGCCTGTCTGTCTCCTGCAGACTTACTCCTGCCTCGGTGCGCGCCTGTCTGTCTCCTGCAGACTTACCCCTGCCTCGGTGCACGCCTGTCTGTCTCCTCCAGACTTACCCCTGCCTCGGTGCGCGCCTGTCTGTCTCCTGCAGACTTACCCCTGCCTCGGTGCGCGCCTGTCTGTCTCCTGGAGACTTACCCCTGCCTCGGTGCGTGCCTGTCTGTCTCCTGCAGCCTTACTCCTGCCTCGGTGCGCGCCTGTCTGTCTCCTGCAGACTTACCCCTGCCTCGGTGCGTGCCTGTCTGTCTCTTCCAGACTTACCCCTGCGTCTGTGCGCGCTTGTCTGTCTCTTCCAGACTTACCCCTGCGTCGGTGCGCGCCTGTCTGTCTCTTCCAGACTTACCCCTGCCTCGGTGCGTGCCTGTATGTCTCTTCCAGACTTACCCCTGCCTCGGTGCGCGCCTGTCTGTCTCCTGCAGACTTACCCTTGCCTCGGTGCGTGTCTGTCTGTCCCCTGCAGAATTACCCCTGCCTCGGTGCACGCCTGTCTGTCTCCTGCAGACTTACCCCTGCCTCGGTGCGCGCTTGTCTGTCTCCTCCAGACTTACCCCTGCCTCAGTGCGCGCCTGTCTCTTCCAGACTTACTCCTGCCTCGGTGCGCGCCTGTCTGTCTCCTGCAGACTTACCCCTGCCTCGGTGCGTGCCTGTCTGTCTCTTCCAGACTTAC
Organism: Pleurodeles waltl; assembly: GCF_031143425.1. NCBI lineage: Eukaryota > Metazoa > Chordata > Amphibia > Caudata > Salamandridae > Pleurodeles > Pleurodeles waltl. The sequence goes on along the minus strand of NC_090448.1, from coordinate 12,095,128 downwards.
CCCTGCGTCGGTGCGCGCTTGTCTGTCTCTTCCAGACTTACCCCTGCGTCGGTGCGCGCCTGTCTGTCTCTTCCAGACTTACCCCTGCCTCGTGCGTGCCTGTATGTCTCTTCCAGACTTACCCCTGCCTCGGTGCGCGCCTGTCTGTCTTCTGCAGACTTACCCCTGCCTCGGTGCGTGTCTGTCTGTCCCCTGCAGAATTACCCCTGCCTCGGTGCACGCCTGTCTGTCTCCTGCAGACTTACCCCTGCGTCGGTGCGCGCCTGTCTGTCTCTTCCAGACTTACCCCTGCGTCGGTGTGCACCTGTCTGTCTCCTGCAGACTTACCCCTGCCTCGGTGCGCACCTGTCTGTCTCCTGCAGACTTACCCCTCCCTCGGTGCGCGCCTGTCTGTCTCCTGCAGACTTACCCCTGCCTCGGTGCGTGTCTGTCTGTCCCCTGCAGAATTACCCCTGCCTCGGTGCGCGCCTGTCTGTCTCCTCCAGACTTACCCCTGCCTCGGTGTGCACCTGTCTGTCTCCTGCAGACTTACCCCTGCCTCGGTGCGCGCCTGTCTGTCTCCTCCAGACTTACCCCTGCCTCGGTGCGCGCCTGTCTGTCTGTCTGTCTGTCTGTCCACCCTCTGAGACGGGTACAGGGGGCCCCGGATACAGACAGACCACGGGGTCCTTGGGACCTAAGACCCCTGCGTCGGTGCGTGCCTGTCTGTCTCTTCCAGACTTACCCCTGCCTCGGTGCGCGCCTGTCTGTCTCCTGCAGACTTACCCCTGCCTCGGTGCGTGTCTGTCTGTCCCCTGCAGAATTACCCCTGCCTCGGTGCACGCCTGTCTGTCTCCTGCAGACTTACCCCTGCCTCGGTGCGCGCTTGTCTGTCTCCTCCAGACTTACCCGTGCCTCGGTGCGCGCCTGTCTCTTCCAGACTTACCCCTGCGTCGGTGCGCGCCTGTCTGTCTCTTCCAGACTTACCCCTGCCTCGGTGCGTGCCTGTATGTCTCTTCCAGACGTACCCCTGCCTCGGTGCGCGCCTGTCTGTCTCCTGCAGAATTACCCCTGCCTCGGTGCACGCCTGTCTGTCCCCTGCAGAATTACCCCTGCCTCGGTGCACGCCTGTCTGTCTCCTGCAGACTTACCCCTGCCTCGGTGCGTGCCTGTCTGTCTCCTCCAGACTTACCCCTGCCTTGGTGCGCGCCTGTCTCTTCCAGACTTACTCCTGCCTCGGTGCGCGCCTGTCTGTCTCCTGCAGACTTACCCCTGCCTCGGTGCGTGCCTGTCTGTCTCTTCCAGACTTACCCCTGCGTCGGTGCGCGCCTGTCTGTCTCTTCCAGACTTACCCCTGCCTCGGTGCGTGCCTGTATGTCTCTTCCAGACTTACCCCTGCCTCGGTGCGCGCCTGTCTGTCTCCTGCAGACTTACCCCTACCTCGGTGCGTGTCTGTCTGTCCCCTGCAGACTTACCCCTGCCTCGGTGCGCGCCTGTCTCTTCCAGACTTACTCCTGCCTCGGTGTGCGCCTGTCTGTCTCCTGCAGACTTACCCCTGCCTCGGTGCGTGCCTGTCTGTCTCTTCCAGACTTACCCCTGCGTCTGTGCGCGCTTGTCTGTCTCTTCCAGACTTACCCCTGCGTCGGTGCGCGCCTGTCTGTCTCTTCCAGACTTACCCCTGCCTCGGTGCGCGCCTGTCTGTCTTCTGCAGACTTACCCCTGCCTCTGTGCGTGTCTGTCTGTCCCCTGCAGAATTACCCCTGCCTCGGTGCACGCCTGTCTGTCTCCTGCAGACTTACCCCTGCGTCGGTGCGCGCCTGTCTGTCTCTTCCAGACTTACCCCTGCCTCGGTGTGCACCTGTCTGTCTCCTGCAGACTTACCCCTGCCTCGGTGCGCGCCTGTCTGTCTCCTCCAGACTTACCCCTGCCTCGGTGCGCGCCTGTCTGTCTCCTGCAGACTTACCCCTGCCTCGGTGCACGCCTGTCTGTCTCCTGCAGACTTACCCCTGCCTCGGTGCGCGCCTGTCTGTCTCCTGGAGACTTACCCCTGCCTCGGTGCGTGCCTGTCTGTCTCCTGCAGACTTACTCCTGCCTCGGTGCGCGCCTGTCTGTCTCCTGGAGACTTACCCCTGCCTCGGTGCACGCCTGTCTGTCTCCTGCAGACTTACCCCTGCCTCGGTGCACGCCTGTCTGTCTCCTCCAGACTTACCCCTGCCTCGGTGCGCGCCTGTCTGTCTCCTGCAGACTTACCCCTGCCTCGGTGCGCGCCTGTCTGTCTCCTGGAGACTTACCCCTGCCTCGGTGCGTGCCTGTCTGTCTCCTGCAGACTTACTCCTGCCTCGGTGCGCGCCTGTCTGTCTCCTGCAGACTTACCCCTGCCTCGGTGCGTGCCTGTCTGTCTCTTCCAGACTTACCCCTGCGTCTGTGCGCGCTTGTCTGTCTCTTCCAGACTTACCCCTGCGTCGGTGCGCGCCTGTCTGTCTCTTCCAGACTTACCCCTGCCTCGGTGTGTGCCTGTATGTCTCTTCCAGACTTACCCCTGCCTCGGTGCGCGCCTGTCTGTCTCCTGCAGACTTACCCCTGCCTCGGTGCGTGTCTGTTTGTCCCCTGCAGAATTACCCCTGCCTCGGTGCACGCCTGTCTGTCTCCTGCAGACTTACCCCTGCCTCGGTGCGCGCTTGTCTGTCTCCTCCAGACTTACCCCTGCCTCAGTGCGCGCCTGTGTCTTCCAGACTTACTCCTGCCTCGGTGCGCGCCTGTCTGTCTCCTGCAGACTTACCCCTGCCTCGGTGCATGCCTGTCTGTCTCTTCCAGACTTACCCCTGCGTCGGTGCGCGCTTGTCTGTCTCTTCCAGACTTACCCCTGCGTCGGTGCGCGCATGTCTGTCTCTTCCAGACTTACCCCTGCCTCGGTGCGTGCCTGTATGTCTCTTCCAGACTTACCCCTGCCTCGGTGCGCGCCTGTCTGTCTTCTGCAGACTTACCCCTGCCTCGGTGCGTGTCTGTCTGTCCCCTGCAGAATTACCCCTGCCTCGGTGCACGCCTGTCTGTCTCCTGCAGACTTACCCCTGCGTCGGTGCGCGCCTGTCTGTCTCTTCCAGACTTACCCCTGCCTCGGTGTGCACCTGTCTGTCTCTTCCAGACTTACCCCTGCCTCGGTGCGTGCCTGTCTGTCTCTTCCAGACTTACCCCTGCGTCGGTGCGCGCTTGTCTGTCTCTTCCAGACTTACCCCTGCCTCGGTGCGTGCCTGTATGTCTCTTTCAGACTTACCCCTGCCTCGGTGCGCGCCTGTCTGTCTCCTGCAGACTTACCCTTGCCTCGGTACGTGCCTGTCTGTCTCCTGGAGACTTACCCCTGCCTCGGTGCGTGCCTGTCTGTCTCCTGCAGACTTACTCCTGCCTCGGTGCGCGCCTGTCTGTCTCCTGCAGACTTACCCCTGCCTCGGTGCACGCCTGTCTGTCTCCTCCAGACTTACCCCTGCGTCGGTGCGCGCCTGTCTGTCTCCTGCAGACTTACCCCTGCCTCGGTGCGCGCCTGTCTGTCTCCTGGAGACTTACCCCTGCCTCGGTGCGTGCCTGTCTGTCTCCTGCAGCCTTACTCCTGCCTCGGTGCGCGCCTGTCTGTCTCCTGCAGACTTACCCCTGCCTCGGTGCGTGCCTGTCTGTCTCTTCCAGACTTACCCCTGCGTCTGTGCGCGCTTGTCTGTCTCTTCCAGACTTACCCCTGCCTCGGTGTGTGCCTGTATGTCTCTTCCAGACTTACCCCTGCCTCGGTGCGCGCCTGTCTGTCTCTTCCAGACTTACCCCTGCCTCGGTGCGCGCCTGTCTGTCTTCTGCAGACTTACCCCTGCCTCTGTGCGTGTCTGTCTGTCCCCTGCAGAATTACCCCTGCCTCGGTGCACGCCTGTCTGTCTCCTGCAGACTTACCCCTGCGTCGGTGCGCGCCTGTCTGTCTCTTCCAGACTTACCCCTGCCTCGGTGTGCACCTGTCTGTCTCCTGCAGACTTACCCCTGCCTCGGTGCGCGCCTGTCTGTCTCCTGCAGACTTACCCCTGCCTCGGTGCGCGCTTGTCTGTCTCCTGCAGACTTACCCCTGCCTCGGTGCACGCCTGTCTCTTCCAGACTTACTCCTGCCTCGGTGCGCGCCTGTCTGTCTCCTGCAGACTTACCCCTGCCTCGGTGCGTGCCTGTCTGTCTCTTCCAGACTTACCCCTGCGTCGGTGCGCGCTTGTCTGTCTCTTCCAGACTTACCCCTGCGTCGGTGCGCGCCTGTCTATCTCTTCCAGACTTACCCCTGCCTCGTGCGTGCCTGTATGTCTCTTCCAGACTTACCCCTGCCTCGGTGCGCGCCTGTCTGTCTTCTGCAGACTTACCCCTGCCTCGGTGCGCGCCTGTCTGTCTCCTCCAGACTTACCCCTGCCTCGGTGCGCACCTGTCTGTCTCTTCCAGACTTACCCCTGCCTCGGTGCACGCCTGTCTGTCTCCTGCAGACTTACCCCTGCCTTGGTGCGCGCCTGTCTGTCTCCTCCAGACTTACCCCTGCCTTGGTGCGCGCCTGTCTCTTCCAGACTTACTCCTGCCTCGGTGCGCGCCTGTCTGTCTCCTGCAGACTTACCCCTGCCTCGGTGCGTGCCTGTCTGTCTCTTCCAGACTTACCCCTGCGTCGGTGCGCGCCTGTCTGTCTCTTCCAGACTTACCCCTGCCTCGGTGCGCGCCTGTCTGTCTCCTGCAGACTTACCCCTGCCTCGGTGCACGCCTGTCTGTCTCCTGCAGACTTACCCCTGCCTCGGTGCGCGCCTGTCTGTCTCCTGGAGACTTACCCCTGCCTCGGTGCGTGCCTGTCTGTCTCCTGCAGACTTACTCCTGCCTCGGTGCGCGCCTGTCTGTCTCCTGGAGACTTACCCCTGCCTCGGTGCACGCCTGTCTGTCTCCTGCAGACTTACCCCTGCCTCGGTGCACGCCTGTCTGTCTCCTCCAGACTTACCCCTGCCTCGGTGCGCGCCTGTCTGTCTCCTGCAGACTTACCCCTGCCTCGGTGCGCGCCTGTCTGTCTCCTGGAGACTTACCCCTGCCTCGGTGCGTGCCTGTCTGTCTCCTGCAGACTTACTCCTGCCTCGGTGCGCGCCTGTCTGTCTCCTGCAGACTTACCCCTGCCTCGGTGCGTGCCTGTCTGTCTCTTCCAGACTTACCCCTGCGTCTGTGCGCGCTTGTCTGTCTCTTCCAGACTTACCCCTGCGTCGGTGCGCGCCTGTCTGTCTCTTCCAGACTTACCCCTGCCTCGGTGTGTGCCTGTATGTCTCTTCCAGACTTACCCCTGCCTCGGTGCGCGCCTGTCTGTCTCCTGCAGACTTACCCCTGCCTCGGTGCGTGTCTGTTTGTCCCCTGCAGAATTACCCCTGCCTCGGTGCACGCCTGTCTGTCTCCTGCAGACTTACCCCTGCCTCGGTGCGCGCTTGTCTGTCTCCTCCAGACTTACCCCTGCCTCAGTGCGCGCCTGTGTCTTCCAGACTTACTCCTGCCTCGGTGCGCGCCTGTCTGTCTCCTGCAGACTTACCCCTGCCTCGGTGCATGCCTGTCTGTCTCTTCCAGACTTACCCCTGCGTCGGTGCGCGCTTGTCTGTCTCTTCCAGACTTACCCCTGCGTCGGTGCGCGCATGTCTGTCTCTTCCAGACTTACCCCTGCCTCGGTGCGTGCCTGTATGTCTCTTCCAGACTTACCCCTGCCTCGGTGCGCGCCTGTCTGTCTTCTGCAGACTTACCCCTGCCTCGGTGCGTGTCTGTCTGTCCCCTGCAGAATTACCCCTGCCTCGGTGCACGCCTGTCTGTCTCCTGCAGACTTACCCCTGCGTCGGTGCGCGCCTGTCTGTCTCTTCCAGACTTACCCCTGCCTCGGTGTGCACCTGTCTGTCTCTTCCAGACTTACCCCTGCCTCGGTGCGTGCCTGTCTGTCTCTTCCAGACTTACCCCTGCGTCGGTGCGCGCTTGTCTGTCTCTTCCAGACTTACCCCTGCCTCGGTGCGTGCCTGTATGTCTCTTTCAGACTTACCCCTGCCTCGGTGCGCGCCTGTCTGTCTCCTGCAGACTTACCCTTGCCTCGGTACGTGCCTGTCTGTCTCCTGGAGACTTACCCCTGCCTCGGTGCGTGCCTGTCTGTCTCCTGCAGACTTACTCCTGCCTCGGTGCGCGCCTGTCTGTCTCCTGCAGACTTACCCCTGCCTCGGTGCACGCCTGTCTGTCTCCTCCAGACTTACCCCTGCGTCGGTGCGCGCCTGTCTGTCTCCTGCAGACTTACCCCTGCCTCGGTGCGCGCCTGTCTGTCTCCTGGAGACTTACCCCTGCCTCGGTGCGTGCCTGTCTGTCTCCTGCAGCCTTACTCCTGCCTCGGTGCGCGCCTGTCTGTCTCCTGCAGACTTACCCCTGCCTCGGTGCGTGCCTGTCTGTCTCTTCCAGACTTACCCCTGCGTCTGTGCGCGCTTGTCTGTCTCTTCCAGACTTACCCCTGCCTCGGTGTGTGCCTGTATGTCTCTTCCAGACTTACCCCTGCCTCGGTGCGCGCCTGTCTGTCTCTTCCAGACTTACCCCTGCCTCGGTGCGCGCCTGTCTGTCTTCTGCAGACTTACCCCTGCCTCTGTGCGTGTCTGTCTGTCCCCTGCAGAATTACCCCTGCCTCGGTGCACGCCTGTCTGTCTCCTGCAGACTTACCCCTACGTCGGTGCGCGCCTGTCTGTCTCTTCCAGACTTACCCCTGCCTCGGTGTGCACCTGTCTGTCTCCTGCAGACTTACCCCTGCCTCGGTGCGCGCCTGTCTGTCTCCTGCAGACTTACCCCTGCCTCGGTGCGTGCCTGTCTGTCTCTTCCAGACTTACCCCTGCGTCGGTGCGCGCTTGTCTGTCTCTTCCAGACTTACCCCTGCGTCGGTGCGCGCCTGTCTGTCTCTTCCAGACTTACCCCTGCCTCGGTGCGCGCCTGTCTGTCTTCTGCAGACTTACCCCTGCCTCTGTGCGTGTCTGTCTGTCCCCTGCAGAATTACCCCTGCCTCGGTGCACGCCTGTCTGTCTCCTGCAGACTTACCCCTGCGTCGGTGCGCGCCTGTCTGTCTCTTCCAGACTTACCCCTGCCTCGGTGTGCACCTGTCTGTCTCCTGCAGACTTACCCCTGCCTCGGTGCGCGCCTGTCTGTCACCTCCAGACTTACCCCTGCCTCGGTGCGTGCCTGTCTGTCTCCTGCAGACTTACCCCTGCCTCGGTGCACGCCTGTCTGTCTCCTGCAGACTTACCCCTGCCTCGGTGCGCGCCTGTCTCTTCCAGACTTACTCCTGCCTCGGTGCGCGCCTGTCTGTCTCCTGCAGACTTACCCCTGCCTCGGTGCGTGCCTGTCTGTCTCTTCCAGACTTACCCCTGCGTCGGTGCGCGCTTGTCTGTCTCTTCCAGACTTACCCCTGCGTCGGTGCGCGCCTGTCTATCTCTTCCAGACTTACCCCTGCCTCGTGCGTGCCTGTATGTCTCTTCCAGACTTACCCCTGCCTCGGTGCGCGCCTGTCTGTCTTCTGCAGACTTACCCCTGCCTCGGTGCGCGCCTGTCTGTCTCCTCCAGACTTACCCCTGCCTCGGTGCGCGCCTGTCTGTCTCTTCCAGACTTACCCCTGCCTCGGTGCACGCCTGTCTGTCTCCTGCAGACTTACCCCTGCCTCGGTGCGCGCCTGTCTGTCTCCTCCAGACTTACCCCTGCCTTGGTGCGCGCCTGTCTCTTCCAGACTTACTCCTGCCTCGGTGCGCGCCTGTCTGTCTCCTGCAGACTTACCCCTGCCTCGGTGCGTGCCTGTCTGTCTCTTCCAGACTTACCCCTGCGTCGGTGCGCGCCTGTCTGTCTCTTCCAGACTTACCCCTGCCTCGGTGCGTGCCTGTATGTCTCTTCCAGACTAACCCCTGCCTCGGTGCGCGCCTGTCTGTCTCCTGCAGACTTACCCCTGCCTCGGTGCGTGTCTGTCTGTCCCCTTCAGACTTACCCCTGCCTCGTGCGCGCCTGTCTCTTCCAGACTTACTCCCGCCTCGGTGTGCGCCTGTCTGTCTCCTGCAGACTTACCCCTGCCTCGGTGCGTGCCTGTCTGTCTCTTCCAGACTTACCCCTGCGTCGGTGCGCGCTTGTCTGTCTCTTCCAGACTTACCCCTGCGTCGGTGCGCGCCTGTCTGTCTCTTCCAGACTTACCCCTGCCTCGGTGCGCGCCTGTCTGTCTTCTGCAGACTTACCCCTGCCTCTGTGCGTGTCTGTCTGTCCCCTGCAGAATTACCCCTGCCTCGGTGCACGCCTGTCTGTCTCCTGCAGACTTACCCCTGCGTCGGTGCGCGCCTGTCTGTCTCTTCCAGACTTACCCCTGCCTCGGTGTGCACCTGTCTGTCTCCTGCAGACTTACCCCTGCCTCGGTGCGCGCCTGTCTGTCTCCTCCAGACTTACCCCTGCCTCGGTGCGCGCCTGTCTGTATCCTGCAGACTTACCCCTGCCTCGGTGCACGCCTGTCTGTCTCCTCCAGACTTACCCCTGCCTCAGTGCGCGCCTGTCTCTTCCAGACTTACTCCTGCCTCGGTGCGCGCCTGTCTGTCTCCTGCAGACTTACCCCTGCCTCGGTGCGTGCCTGTCTGTCTCTTCCAGACTTACCCCTGCGTCGGTGCGCGCTTGTCTGTCTCTTCCAGACTTACCCCTGCGTCGGTGCGCGCCTGTCTGTCTCTTCCAGACTTACCCCTGCCTCGTGCGTGCCTGTATGTCTCTTCCAGACTTACCCCTGCCTCGGTGCGCGCCTGTCTGTCTTCTGCAGACTTACCCCTGCCTCGGTGCGTGTCTGTCTGTCCCCTGCGGAATTACCCCTGCCTCGGTGCACGCCTGTCTGTCTCCTGCAGACTTACCCCTGCGTCGGTGCGCGCCTGTCTGTCTCTTCCAGACTTACCCCTGCCTCGGTGTGCACCTGTCTGTCTCCTGCAGACTTACCCCTGCCTCGGTGCGCACCTGTCTGTCTCCTGCAGACTTACCCCTGCCTCGGTGCGCGCCTGTCTGTCTCCTGCAGACTTACCCCTGCCTCGGTGCGTGTCTGTCTGTCCCCTGCAGAATTACCCCTGCCTCGGTGCGCGCCTGTCTGTCTCCTCCAGACTTACCCCTGCCTCGGTGTGCACCTGTCTGTCTCCTGCAGACTTACCCCTGCCTCGGTGCGCGCCTGTCTGTCTCCTCCAGACTTACCCCTGCCTCGGTGCGCGCCTGTCTGTCTGTCTGTCTGTCTGTCTGTCCACCCTCTGAGACGGGTACAGGGGGCCCCGGATACAGACAGACCACTGGGTCCTTGGGACCTAAGACCCCTGCGTCGGTGCGCGCCTGTCTGTCTCTTCCAGACTTACCCCTGCCTCGGTGCGTGCCTGTATGTCTCTTCCAGACTTACCCCTGCCTCGGTGCGCGCCTGTCTGTCTCCTGCAGACTTACCCCTGCCTCGGTGCGTGTCTGTCTGTCCCCTGCAGAATTACCCCTGCCTCGGTGCACGCCTGTCTGTCTCCTGCAGACTTACCCCTGCCTCGGTGCGCGCTTGTCTGTCTCCTCCAGACTTACCCCTGCCTCGGTGCGCGCCTGTCTCTTCCAGACTTACCCCTGCGTCGGTGCGCGCCTGTCTGTCTCTTCCAGACTTACCCCTGCCTCGGTGCGTGCCTGTATGTCTCTTCCAGACGTACCCCTGCCTCGGTGCGCGCCTGTCTGTCTCCTGCAGACTTACCCCTGCCTCGGTGCGTGTCTGTGTGTCCCCTGCAGAATTACCCCTGCCTCGGTGCGCGCCTGTCTGTCTCCTGCAGACTTACCCCTGCCTCGGTGCGCGCCTGTCTGTCTCCTCCAGACTTACCCCTGCCTCGGTGCGCGCCTGTCTGTCTCTTCCAGACTTACCCCTGCCTCGGTGCACGCCTGTCTGTCTCCTGCAGACTTACCCCTGCCTCGGTGCGCGCCTGTCTGTCTCCTCCAGACTTACCCCTGCCTTGGTGCGCGCCTGTCTCTTCCAGACTTACTCCTGCCTCGGTGCGCGCCTGTCTGTCTCCTGCAGACTTACCCCTGCCTCGGTGCGTGCCTGTCTGTCTCTTCCAGACTTACCCCTGCGTCGGTGCGCGCCTGTCTGTCTCTTCCAGACTTACCCCTGCCTCGGTGCGTGCCTGTATGTCTCTTCCAGACTTACCCCTGCCTCGGTGCGCGCCTGTCTGTCTCCTGCAGACTTACCCCTGCCTCGGTGCGTGTCTGTCTGTCCCCTGCAGACTTACCCCTGCCTCGGTGCGCGCCTGTCTCTTCCAGACTTACTCCTGCCTCGGTGTGCGCCTGTCTGTCTCCTGCAGACTTACCCCTGCCTCAGTGCGTGCCTGTCTGTCTCTTCCAGACTTACCCCTGCGTCGGTGCGCGCTTGTCTGTCTCTTCCAGACTTACCCCTGCGTCGGTGCGCGCCTGTCTGTCTCTTCCAGACTTACCCCTGCCTCGGTGCGCGCCTGTCTGTCTTCTGCAGACTTACCCCTGCCTCTGTGCGTGTCTGTCTGTCCCCTGCAGAATTACCCCTGCCTCGGTGCACGCCTGTCTGTCTCCTGCAGACTTACCCCTGCGTCGGTGCGCGCCTGTCTGTCTCTTCCAGACTTACCCCTGCCTCGGTGTGCACCTGTCTGTCTCCTGCAGACTTACCCCTGCCTCGGTGCGCGCCTGTCTGTCTCCTCCAGACTTACCCCTGCCTCGGTGCGCGCCTGTCTGTCTCCTGCAGACTTACCCCTGCCTCGGTGCATGCCTGTCTGTCTCCTGCAGACTTACCCCTGCCTCGGTGCGCGCCTGTCTGTCTCCTGGAGACTTACCCCTGCCTCGGTGCGTGCCTGTCTGTCTCCTGCAGACTTACTCCTGCCTCGGTGCGCGCCTGTCTGTCTCCTGGAGACTTACCCCTGCCTCGGTGCACGCCTGTCTGTCTCCTGCAGACTTACCCCTGCCTCGGTGCGCGCCTGTCTGTCTCCTGCAGACTTACCCCTGCCTCGGTGCGTGTCTGTCTGTCCCCTGCAGAATTACCCCTGCCTCGGTGCACGCCTGTCTGTCTCCTGCAGACTTACCCCTGCCTCGGTGCGCGCTTGTCTGTCTCCTCCAGACTTACCCCTGCCTCGGTGCGCGCCTGTCTCTTCCAGACTTACTCCTGCCTCGGTGTGCGCCTGTCTGTCTCCTGCAGACTTACCCCTGCCTCGGTGCGTGCCTGTCTGTCTCTTCCAGACTTACCCCTGCGTCGGTGCGCGCTTGTCTGTCTCTTCCAGACTTACCCCTGCGTCGGTGCGCGCCTGTCTGTCTCTTCCAGACTTACCCCTGCCTCGGTGCGTGCCTGTATGTCTCTTCCAGACTTACCCCTGCCTCGGTGCGCGCCTGTCTGTCTTCTGCAGACTTACCCCTGCCTCGGTGCGTGTCTGTCTGTCCCCTGCAGAATTACCCCTGCCTCGGTGCACGCCTGTCTGTCTCCTGCAGACTTACCCCTGCGTCGGTGCGCGCCTGTCTGTCTCTTCCAGACTTACCCCTGCCTCGGTGCGCACCTGTCTGTCTCCTGCAGACTTACCCCTGCCTCGGTGCGCGCCTGTCTGTCTCCTCCAGACTTACCCCTGCCTCGGTGCGCGCCTGTCTGTCTCCTGCAGACTTACCCCTGCCTCAGTGCACGTCTGTCTGTCTTCTGCAGACTTACCCTTGCCTCGGTGCGCCTGTCTGTCTCCTGGAGACTTACCCCTGCCTCGGTGCGTGCCTGTCTGTCTCCTGCAGACTTACTCCTGCCTCGGTGCGCGCCTGTCTGTCTCCTGGAGACTTACCCCTGCCTCGGTGCGCGCCTGTCTGTCTCCTGCAGACTTACCCCTGCCTTGGTGCACGCCTGTCTGTCTCCTCCAGACTTACCCCTGCCTCGGTGCGCGCCTGTCTGTCTCCTGCAGACTTACCCCTGCCTCGGTGCGCGCCTGTCTGTCTCCTGGAGACTTACCCCTGCCTCGGTGCATGCCTGTCTGTGTCCTGCAGACTTACTCCTGCCTCGGTGCGCGCCTGTCTGTCTCCTGCAGACTTACCCCTGCCTCGGTGCGTGCCTGTCTGTCTCTTCCAGACTTACCCCTGCGTCTGTGCGCGCTTGTCTGTCTCTTCCAGACTTACCCCTGCGTCGGTGCGCGCCTGTCTGTCTCTTCCAGACTTACCCCTGCCTCGGTGCGTGCCTGTCTGTCTCTTCCAGACTTACCCCTGCCTCTGTGCGCGCCTGTCTGTCTCCTGCAGACTTACCCCTGCCTCGGTGCGTGTCTGTCTGTCCCCTGCAGAATTACCCCTGCCTCGGTGCACGCCTGTCTGTCTCCTGCAGACTTACCCCTGCCTCGGTGCGCGCTTGTCTGTCTCCTCCAGACTTACCCCTGCCTCAGTACGCGCCTGTCTCTTCCAGACTTACTCCTGCCTCGGTGCGCGCCTGTCTGTCTCCTGAAGACTTACCCCTGCCTCGGTGCGTGCCTGTCTGTCTCTTCCAGACTTACCCCTGCGTCGGTGCGCGCTTGTCTGTCCCTTCCAGACTTACCCCTGCGTCGGAGCGCGCCTGTCTGTCTCTTCCAGACTTACCCCTGCCTCGGTGCGTGCCTGTATGTCTCTTTCAGACTTACCCCTGCCTCGGTGCGCGCCTGTCTGTCTCCTGCAGACTTACCCTTGCCTCGGTGCGTGCCTGTCTATCTCCTGGAGACTTACCCCTGCCTCGGTGCGTGCCTGTCTGTCTCCTGCAGACTTACTCCTGCCTCGGTGCGCGCCTGTCTGTCTCCTGCAGACTTACCCCTGCCTCGGTGCACGCCTGTCTGTCTCCTCCAGACTTACCCCTGCCTCGGTGCGCGCCTGTCTGTCTCCTGCAGACTTACCCCTGCCTCGGTGCGCGCCTGTCTGTCTCCTGGAGACTTACCCCTGCCTCGGTGCGTGCCTGTCTGTCTCCTGCAGCCTTACTCCTGCCTCGGTGCGCGCCTGTCTGTCTCCTGCAGACTTACCCCTGCCTCGGTGCGTGCCTGTCTGTCTCTTCCAGACTTACCCCTGCGTCTGTGCGCGCTTGTCTGTCTCTTCCAGACTTACCCCTGCGTCGGTGCGCGCCTGTCTGTCTCTTCCAGACTTACCCCTGCCTCGGTGCGTGCCTGTATGTCTCTTCCAGACTTACCCCTGCCTCGGTGCGCGCCTGTCTGTCTCCTGCAGACTTACCCTTGCCTCGGTGCGTGTCTGTCTGTCCCCTGCAGAATTACCCCTGCCTCGGTGCACGCCTGTCTGTCTCCTGCAGACTTACCCCTGCCTCGGTGCGCGCTTGTCTGTCTCCTCCAGACTTACCCCTGCCTCAGTGCGCGCCTGTCTCTTCCAGACTTACTCCTGCCTCGGTGCGCGCCTGTCTGTCTCCTGCAGACTTACCCCTGCCTCGGTGCGTGCCTGTCTGTCTCTTCCAGACTTACCCCTGCGTCGGTGCGCGCTTGTCTGTCTCTTCCAGACTTACCCCTGCGTCGGTGCGCGCCTGTCTGTCTCTTCCAGACTTACCCCTGCCTCGTGCGTGCCTGTATGTCTCTTCCAGACTTACCCCTGCCTCGGTGCGCGCCTGTCTGTCTTCTGCAGACTTACCCCTGCCTCGGTGCGTGTCTGTCTGTCCCCTGCAGAATTACCCCTGCCTCGGTGCACGCCTGTCTGTCTCCTGCAGACTTACCCCTGCGTCGGTGCGCGCCTGTCTGTCTCTTCCAGACTTACCCCTGCGTCGGTGTGCACCTGTCTGTCTCCTGCAGACTTACCCCTGCCTCGGTGCGCACCTGTCTGTCTCCTGCAGACTTACCCCTCCCTCGGTGCGCGCCTGTCTGTCTCCTGCAGACTTACCCCTGCCTCGGTGCGTGTCTGTCTGTCCCCTGCAGAATTACCCCTGCCTCGGTGCGCGCCTGTCTGTCTCCTCCAGACTTACCCCTGCCTCGGTGTGCACCTGTCTGTCTCCTGCAGACTTACCCCTGCCTCGGTGCGCGCCTGTCTGTCTCCTCCAGACTTACCCCTGCCTCGGTGCGCGCCTGTCTGTCTGTCTGTCTGTCTGTCTGTCCACCCTCTGAGACGGGTACAGGGGGCCCCGGATACAGACAGACCACGGGGTCCTTGGGACCTAAGACCCCTGCGTCGGTGCGTGCCTGTCTGTCTCTTCCAGACTTACCCCTGCCTCGGTGCGCGCCTGTCTGTCTCCTGCAGACTTACCCCTGCCTCGGTGCGTGTCTGTCTGTCCCCTGCAGAATTACCCCTGCCTCGGTGCACGCCTGTCTGTCTCCTGCAGACTTACCCCTGCCTCGGTGCGCGCTTGTCTGTCTCCTCCAGACTTACCCCTGCCTCGGTGCGCGCCTGTCTCTTCCAGACTTACCCCTGCGTCGGTGCGCGCCTGTCTGTCTCTTCCAGACTTACCCCTGCCTCGGTGCGTGCCTGTATGTCTCTTCCAGACGTACCCCTGCCTCGGTGCGCGCCTGTCTGTCTCCTGCAGACTTACCCCTGCCTCGGTGCGTGTCTGTGTGTCCCCTGAAGAATTACCCCTGCCTCGGTGCACGCCTGTCTGTCTCCTGCAGACTTACCCCTGCCTCGGTGCGCGCCTGTCTGTCTCCTCCAGACTTACCCCTGCCTCGGTGCGCGCCTGTCTGTCTCTTCCAGACTTACCCCTGCCTCGGTGCACGCCTGTCTGTCTCCTGCAGACTTACCCCTACCTCAGTGCGTGCCTGTCTGTCTCCTCCAGACTTACCCCTGCCTTGGTGCGCGCCTGTCTCTTCCAGACTTACTCCTGCCTCGGTGCGCGCCTGTCTGTCTCCTGCAGACTTACCCCTGCCTCGGTGCGTGCCTGTCTGTCTCTTCCAGACTTACCCCTGCGTCGGTGCGCGCCTGTCTGTCTCTTCCAGACTTACCCCTGCCTCGGTGCGTGCCTGTATGTCTCTTCCAGACTTACCCCTGCCTCGGTGCGCGCCTGTCTGTCTCCTGCAGACTTACCCCTGCCTCGGTGCGTGTCTGTCTGTCCCCTGCAGACTTACCCCTGCCTCGGTGCGCGCCTGTCTCTTCCAGACTTACTCCTGCCTCGGTGTGCGCCTGTCTGTCTCCTGCAGACTTACCCCTGCCTCGGTGCGTGCCTGTCTGTCTCTTCCAGACTTACCCCTGCGTCGGTGCGCGCTTGTCTGTCTCTTCCAGACTTACCCCTGCGTCGGTGCGCGCCTGTCTGTCTCTTCCAGACTTACCCCTGCCTCGGTGCGCGCCTGTCTGTCTTCTGCAGACTTACCCCTGCCTCTGTGCGTGTCTGTCTGTCCCCTGCAGAATTACCCCTGCCTCGGTGCACGCCTGTCTGTCTCCTGCAGACTTACCCCTGCGTCGGTGCGCGCCTGTCTGTCTCTTCCAGACTTACCCCTGCCTCGGTGTGCACCTGTCTGTCTCCTGCAGACTTACCCCTGCCTCGGTGCGCGCCTGTCTGTCTCCTCCAGACTTACCCCTGCCTCGGTGCGCGCCTGTCTGTCTCCTGCAGACTTACCCCTGCCTCGGTGCACGCCTGTCTGTCTCCTGCAGACTTACCCCTGCCTCGGTGCGCGCCTGTCTCTCTCCTGGAGACTTACCCCTGCCTCGGTGCGTGCCTGTCTGTCTCCTGCAGACTTACTCCTGCCTCGGTGCGCGCCTGTCTGTCTCCTGGAGACTTACCCCTGCCTCGGTGCACGCCTGTCTGTCTCCTGCAGACTTACCCCTGCCTCGGTGCACGCCTGTCTGTCTCCTCCAGACTTACCCCTGCCTCGGTGCGCGCCTGTCTGTCTCCTGCAGACTTACCCCTGCCTCGGTGCGCGCCTGTCTGTCTCCTGGAGACTTACCCCTGCCTCGGTGCGTGCCTGTCTGTCTCCTGCAGACTTACTCCTGCCTCGGTGCGCGCCTGTCTGTCTCCTGCAGACTTACCCCTGCCTCGGTGCGTGCCTGTCTGTCTCTTCCAGACTTACCCCTGCGTCTGTGCGCGCTTGTCTGTCTCTTCCAGACTTACCCCTGCGTCGGTGCGCGCCTGTCTGTCTCTTCCAGACTTACCCCTGCCTCGGTGTGTGCCTGTATGTCTCTTCCAGACTTACCCCTGCCTCGGTGCGCGCCTGTCTGTCTCCTGCAGACTTACCCCTGCCTCGGTGCGTGTCTGTTTGTCCCCTGCAGAATTACCCCTGCCTCGGTGCACGCCTGTCTGTCTCCTGCAGACTTACCCCTGCCTCGGTGCGCGCTTGTCTGTCTCCTCCAGACTTACCCCTGCCTCAGTGCGCGCCTGTGTCTTCCAGACTTACTCCTGCCTCGGTGCGCGCCTGTCTGTCTCCTGCAGACTTACCCCTGCCTCGGTGCATGCCTGTCTGTCTCTTCCAGACTTACCCCTGCGTCGGTGCACGCTTGTCTGTCTCTTCCAGACTTACCCCTGCGTCGGTGCGCGCCTGTCTGTCTCTTCCAGACTTACCCCTGCCTCGGTGCGTGCCTGTATGTCTCTTCCAGACTTACCCCTGCCTCGGTGCGCGCCTGTCTGTCTTCTGCAGACTTACCCCTGCCTCGGTGCGTGTCTGTCTGTCCCCTGCAGAATTACCCCTGCCTCGGTGCACGCCTGTCTGTCTCCTGCAGACTTACCCCTGCGTCGGTGCGCGCCTGTCTGTCTCTTCCAGACTTACCCCTGCCTCGGTGTGCACCTGTCTGTCTCTTCCAGACTTACCCCTGCCTCGGTGCGTGCCTGTCTGTCTCTTCCAGACTTACCCCTGCGTCGGTGCGCGCTTGTCTGTCTCTTCCAGACTTACCCCTGCCTCGGTGCGTGCCTGTATGTCTCTTTCAGACTTACCCCTGCCTCGGTGCGCGCCTGTCTGTCTCCTGCAGACTTACCCTTGCCTCAGTGCGTGCCTGTCTGTCTCCTGGAGACTTACCCCTGCCTCGGTGCGTGCCTGTCTGTCTCCTGCAGACTTACTCCTGCCTCGGTGCGCGCCTGTCTGTCTCCTGCAGACTTACCCCTGCCTCGGTGCACGCCTGTCTGTCTCCTCCAGACTTACCCCTGCGTCGGTGCGCGCCTGTCTGTCTCCTGCAGACTTACCCCTGCCTCGGTGCGCGCCTGTCTGTCTCCTGGAGACTTACCCCTGCCTCGGTGCGTGCCTGTCTGTCTCCTGCAGCCTTACTCCTGCCTCGGTGCGTGCCTGTCTGTCTCCTGCAGACTTACCCCTGCCTCGGTGCGTGCCTGTCTGTCTCTTCCAGACTTACCCCTGCGTCTGTGCGCGCTTGTCTGTCTCTTCCAGACTTACCCCTGCCTCGGTGCGTGTCTGTGTGTCCCCTGCAGAATTACCCCTGCCTCGGTGCACGCCTGTCTGTCTCCTGCAGACTTACCCCTGCCTCGGTGCGCGCTTGTCTGTCTCCTCCAGACTTACCCCTGCCTCAGTGCGCGCCTGTCTCTTCCAGACTTACTCCTGCCTCGGTGCGCGCCTGTCTGTCTCCTGCAGACTTACCCCTGCCTCGGTGTATGCCTGTCTGTCTCTTCCAGACTTACCCCTGCGTCGGTGCGCGCTTGTCTGTCTCTTCCAGACTTACCCCTGCGTCGGTGCGCGCCTGTTTGTCTCTTCCAGACTTACCCCTGCCTCGGTGCGTGCCTGTATGTCTCTTCCAGACTTACCCCTGCCTCTGTGCGCGCCTGTCTGTCTTCTGCAGACTTACCCCTGCCTCGGTGCGTGTCTGTCTGTCCCCTGCAGTATTACCCCTGCCTCGGTGCACGCCTGTCTGTCTCCTGCAGACTTACCCCTGCGTCGGTGCGCGCCTGTCTGTCTCTTCCAGACTTACCCCTGCCTCGGTGTTCACCTGTCTGTCTCTTCCAGACTTACCCCTGCCTCAGTGCGTGCCTGTATGTCTCTTCCAGACTTACCCCTGCCTCGGTGCGCGCCTGTCTGTCTCCTGCAGACTTACCCCTGCCTCGGTGCGTGCCTGTCTGTCTCTTCCAGACTTACCCCTGCGTCGGTGCGCGCTTGTCTGTCCCTTCCAGACTTACCCCTGCGTCGGAGCGCGCCTGTCTGTCTCTTCCAGACTTACCCCTGCCTCGGTGCGTGCCTGTATGTCTCTTTCAGACTTACCCCTGCCTCGGTGCGCGCCTGTCTGTCTCCTGCAGACTTACCCTTGCCTCGGTGCGTGCCTGTCTGTCTCCTGGAGACTTACCCCTGCCTCGGTGCGTGCCTGTCTGTCTCCTGCAGACTTACTCCTGCCTCGGTGCGCGCCTGTCTGTCTCCTGCAGACTTACCCCTGCCTCGGTGCACGCCTGTCTGTCTCCTCCAGACTTACCCCTGCCTCGGTGCGCGCCTGTCTGTCTCCTGCAGACTTACCCCTGCCTCGGTGCGCGCCTGTCTGTCTCCTGGAGACTTACCCCTGCCTCGTTGCGTGCCTGTCTGTCTCCTGCAGCCTTACTCCTGCCTCGGTGCGCGCCTGTCTGTCTCCTGCAGACTTAGCCCTGCCTCGGTGCGTGCCTGTCTGTCTCTTCCAGACTTACCCCTGCGTCTGTGCGCGCTTGTCTGTCTCTTCCAGACTTACCCCTGCGTCGGTGCGCGCCTGTCTGTCTCTTCCAGACTTACCCCTGCCTCGGTGCGTGCCTGTATGTCTCTTCCAGACTTACCCCTGCCTCGGTGCGCGCCTGTCTGTCTCCTGCAGACTTACCCCTGCCTCGGTACGTGTCTGTCTGTCCCCTGCAGAATTACCCCTGCCTCGGTGCACGCCTGTCTGTCTCCTGCAGACTTACCCCTGCCTCGGTGCGCGCCTGTCTGTCTCCTCCAGACTTACCCCTGCCTCAGTGCGTGCCTGTCTCTTCCAGACTTACTCCTGCCTCGGTGCGCGCCTGTCTGTCTCCTGCAGACTTACCCCTGCCTCGGTGCGTGCCTGTCTGTCTCTTCCAGACTTACCCCTGCGTCGGTGCGCGCTTGTCTGTCTCTTCCAGACTTACCCCTGCGTCGGTGCGCGCCTGTCTGTCTCTTCCAGACTTACCCCTGCCTCGTGCGTGCCTGTATGTCTCTTCCAGACTTACCCCTGCCTCGGTGCGCGCCTGTCTGTCTTCTGCAGACTTACCCCTGCCTCGGTGCGTGTCTGTCTGTCCCCTGCAGAATTACCCCTGCCTCGGTGCACGCCTGTCTGTCTCCTGCAGACTTACCCCTGCCTCGGTGCGTGTCTGTGTGTCCCCTGCAGAATTACCCCTGCCTCGGTGCGCGCCTGTCTGTCTCCTGCAGACTTACCCCTGCCTCGGTGCGTGTCTGTGTGTCCCCTGCAGAATTACCCCTGCCTCGGTGCACGCCTGTCTGTCTCCTGCAGACTTACCCCTGCCTCGGTGCGCGCCTGTCTGTCTCCTCCAGACTTACCCCTGCCTCGGTGCGCGCCTGTCTGTCTCTTCCAGACTTACCCCTGCCTCGGTGCACGCCTGTCTGTCTCCTGCAGACTTACCCCTGCCTCGGTGCGCGCCTGTCTGTCTCCTCCAGACTTACCCCTGCCTTGGTGCGCGCCTGTCTCTTACAGACTTACTCCTGCCTCGGTGCGCGCCTGTCTGTCTCCTGCAGACTTACCCCTGCCTCGGTGCGTGCCTGTCTGTCTCTTCCAGACTTACCCCTGCGTCGGTGCGCGCCTGTCTGTCTCTTCCAGACTTACCCCTGCCTCGGTGCGTGCCTGTATGTCTCTTCCAGACTTACCCCTGCCTCGGTGCGCGCCTGTCTGTCTCCTGCAGACTTACCCCTGCCTCGGTGCGTGTCTGTCTGTCCCCTGCAGACTTACCCCTGCCTCGGTGCGCGCCTGTCTCTTCCAGACTTACTCCTGCCTCGGTGTGCGCCTGTCTGTCTCCTGCAGACTTACCCCTGCCTCGGTGCGTGCCTGTCTGTCTCTTCCAGACTTACCCCTGCGTCGGTGCGCGCTTGTCTGTCTCTTCCAGACTTACCCCTGCGTCGGTGCGCGCCTGTCTGTCTCTTCCAGACTTACCCCTGCCTCGGTGCGCGCCTGTCTGTCTTCTGCAGACTTACCCCTGCCTCTGTGCGTGTCTGTCTGTCCCCTGCAGAATTACCCCTGCCTCGGTGCACGCCTGTCTGTCTCCTGCAGACTTACCCCTGCGTCGGTGCGCGCCTGTCTGTCTCTTCCAGACTTACCCCTGCCTCGGTGTGCACCTGTCTGTCTCCTGCAGACTTACCCCTGCCTCGGTGCGCGCCTGTCTGTCTCCTCCAGACTTACCCCTGCCTCGGTGCGCGCCTGTCTGTCTCCTGCAGACTTACCCCTGCCTCGGTGCACGCCTGTCTGTCTCCTGCAGACTTACCCCTGCCTCGGTGCGCGCCTGTCTGTCTCCTGGAGAATTACCCCTGCCTCGGTGCGTGCCTGTCTGTCTCCTGCAGACTTACTCCTGCCTCGGTGCGCGCCTGTCTGTCTCCTGGAGACTTACCCCTGCCTCGGTGCACGCCTGTCTGTCTCCTGCAGACGTACCCCTGCCTCGGTGCGCGCCTGTCTGTCTCCTGCAGACTTACCCCTGCCTCGGTGCGTGTCTGTCTGTCCCCTGCAGAATTACCCCTGCCTCGGTGCACGCCTGTCTGTCTCCTGCAGACTTACCCCTGCCTCGGTGCGCGCTTGTCTGTCTCCTCCAGACTTACCCCTGCCTCGGTGCGCGCCTGTCTCTTCCAGACTTACTCCTGCCTCGGTGTGCGCCTGTCTGTCTCCTGCAGACTTACCCCTGCCTCGGTGCGTGCCTGTCTGTCTCTTCCAGACTTACCCCTGCGTCGGTGCGCGCTTGTCTGTCTCTTCCAGACTTACCCCTGCGTCGGTGCGCGCCTGTCTGTCTCTTCCAGACTTACCCCTGCCTCGGTGCGTGCCTGTATGTCTCTTCCAGACTTACCCCTGCCTCGGTGCGCGCCTGTCTGTCTTCTGCAGACTTACCCCTGCCTCGGTGCGTGTCTGTCTGTCCCCTGCAGAATTACCCCTGCCTCGGTGCACGCCTGTCTGTCTCCTGCAGACTTACCCCTGCGTCGGTGCGCGCCTGTCTGTCTCTTCCAGACTTACCCCTGCCTCGGTGCGCACCTGTCTGTCTCCTGCAGACTTACACCTGCCTCGGTGCGCGCCTGTCTGTCTCCTCCAGACTTACCCCTGCCTCGGTGCGCGCCTGTCTGTCTCCTGCAGACTTACCCCTGCCTCGGTGCACGCCTGTCTGTCTTCTGCAGACTTACCCTTGCCTCGGTGCGCGCCTGTCTGTCTCCTGGAGACTTACCCCTGCCTCGGTGCGTGCCTGTCTGTCTCCTGCAGACTTACTCCTGCCTCGGTGCGCGCCTGTCTGTCTCCTGGAGACTTACCCCTGCCTCGGTGCGCGCCTGTCTGTCTCCTGCAGACTTACCCCTGCCTTGGTGCACGCCTGTCTGTCTCCTCCAGACTTACCCCTGCCTCGGTGCGCGCCTGTCTGTCTCCTGCAGACTTACCCCTGCCTCGGTGCGCGCCTGTCTGTCTCCTGGAGACTTACCCCTGCCTCGGTGCATGCCTGTCTGTGTCCTGCAGACTTACTCCTGCCTCGGTGCGCGCCTGTCTGTCTCCTGCAGACTTACCCCTGCCTCGGTGCGTGCCTGTCTGTCTCTTCCAGACTTACCCCTGCGTCTGTGCGCGCTTGTCT
This sequence comes from Pleurodeles waltl, assembly GCF_031143425.1. Taxonomy (NCBI): domain Eukaryota; kingdom Metazoa; phylum Chordata; class Amphibia; order Caudata; family Salamandridae; genus Pleurodeles; species Pleurodeles waltl. The sequence goes on along the minus strand of NC_090448.1, from coordinate 12,073,518 downwards.
GTCTCTTCCAGACTTACCCCTGCGTCGGTGCGCGCCTGTCTGTCTCTTCCAGACTTACCCCTGCCTCGGTGCGTGCCTGTCTGTCTCTTCCAGACTTACCCCTGCCTCTGTGCGCGCCTGTCTGTCTCCTGCAGACTTACCCCTGCCTCGGTGCGTGTCTGTCTGTCCCCTGCAGAATTACCCCTGCCTCGGTGCACGCCTGTCTGTCTCCTGCAGACTTACCCCTGCCTCGGTGCGCGCTTGTCTGTCTCCTCCAGACTTACCCCTGCCTCAGTACGCGCCTGTCTCTTCCAGACTTACTCCTGCCTCGGTGCGCGCCTGTCTGTCTCCTGAAGACTTACCCCTGCCTCGGTGCGTGCCTGTCTGTCTCTTCCAGACTTACCCCTGCGTCGGTGCGCGCTTGTCTGTCCCTTCCAGACTTACCCCTGCGTCGGAGCGCGCCTGTCTGTCTCTTCCAGACTTACCCCTGCCTCGGTGCCTGCCTGTATGTCTCTTTCAGACTTACCCCTGCCTCGGTGCGCGCCTGTCTGTCTCCTGCAGACTTACCCTTGCCTCGGTGCGTGCCTGTCTATCTCCTGGAGACTTACCCCTGCCTCGGTGCGTGCCTGTCTGTCTCCTGCAGACTTACTCCTGCCTCGGTGCGCGCCTGTCTGTCTCCTGCAGACTTACCCCTGCCTCGGTGCACGCCTGTCTGTCTCCTCCAGACTTACCCCTGCCTCGGTGCGCGCCTGTCTGTCTCCTGCAGACTTACCCCTGCCTCGGTGCGCGCCTGTCTGTCTCCTGGAGACTTACCCCTGCCTCGGTGCGTGCCTGTCTGTCTCCTGCAGCCTTACTCCTGCCTCGGTGCGCGCCTGTCTGTCTCCTGCAGACTTACCCCTGCCTCGGTGCGTGCCTGTCTGTCTCTTCCAGACTTACCCCTGCGTCTGTGCGCGCTTGTCTGTCTCTTCCAGACTTACCCCTGCGTCGGTGCGCGCCTGTCTGTCTCTTCCAGACTTACCCCTGCCTCGGTGCGTGCCTGTATGTCTCTTCCAGACTTACCCCTGCCTCGGTGCGCGCCTGTCTGTCTCCTGCAGACTTACCCCTGCCTCGGTGCGTGTCTGTCTGTCCCCTGCAGAATTACCCCTGCCTCGGTGCACGCCTGTCTGTCTCCTGCAGACTTACCCCTGCATCGGTGCGCGCTTGTCTGTCTCCTCCAGACTTACCCCTGCCTCAGTGCGCGCCTGTCTCTTCCAGACTTACTCCTGCCTCGGTGCGCGCCTGTCTGTCACCTGCAGACTTACCCCTGCCTCGGTGCGTGCCTGTCTGTCTCTTCCAGACTTACCCCTGCGTCGGTGCGCGCTTGTCTGTCTCTTCCAGACTTACCCCTGCCTCGGTGCGCGCCTGTCTGTCTCTTCCAGACTTACCCCTGCCTCGTGCGTGCCTGTATGTCTCTTCCAGACTTACCCCTGCGTCGGTGCGCGCCTGTCTGTCTCTTCCAGACTTACCCCTGCCTCGGTGCGTGCCTGTCTGTCTCTTCCAGACTTACCCCTGCCTCTGTGCGCGCCTGTCTGTCTCCTGCAGACTTACCCCTGCCTCGGTGCGTGTCTGTCTGTCCCCTGCAGAATTACCCCTGCCTCGGTGCACGCCTGTCTGTCTCCTGCAGACTTACCCCTGCCTCGGTGCGCGCTTGTCTGTCTCCTCCAGACTTACCCCTGCCTCAGTACACGCCTGTCTCTTCCAGACTTACTCCTGCCTCGGTGCGCGCCTGTCTGTCTCCTGAAGACTTACCCCTGCCTCGGTGCGTGCCTGTCTGTCTCTTCCAGACTTACCCCTGCGTCGGTGCGCGCTTGTCTGTCCCTTCCAGACTTACCCCTGCGTCGGAGCGCGCCTGTCTGTCTCTTCCAGACTTACCCCTGCCTCGGTGCCTGCCTGTATGTCTCTTTCAGACTTACCCCTGCCTCGGTGCGCGCCTGTCTGTCTCCTGCAGACTTACCCTTGCCTCGGTGCGTGCCTGTCTATCTCCTGGAGACTTACCCCTGCCTCGGTGCGTGCCTGTCTGTCTCCTGCAGACTTACTCCTGCCTCGGTGCGCGCCTGTCTGTCTCCTGCAGACTTACCCCTGCCTCGGTGCACGCCTGTCTGTCTCCTCCAGACTTACCCCTGCCTCGGTGCGCGCCTGTCTGTCTCCTGCAGACTTACCCCTGCCTCGGTGCGCGCCTGTCTGTCTCCTGGAGACTTACCCCTGCCTCGGTGCGTGCCTGTCTGTCTCCTGCAGCCTTACTCCTGCCTCGGTGCGCGCCTGTCTGTCTCCTGCAGACTTACCCCTGCCTCGGTGCGTGCCTGTCTGTCTCTTCCAGACTTACCCCTGCGTCTGTGCGCGCTTGTCTGTCTCTTCCAGACTTACCCCTGCGTCGGTGCGCGCCTGTCTGTCTCTTCCAGACTTACCCCTGCCTCGGTGCGTGCCTGTATGTCTCTTCCAGACTTACCCCTGCCTCGGTGCGCGCCTGTCTGTCTCCTGCAGACTTACCCCTGCCTCGGTGCGTGTCTGTCTGTCCCCTGCAGAATTACCCCTGCCTCGGTGCACGCCTGTCTGTCTCCTGCAGACTTACCCCTGCATCGGTGCGCGCTTGTCTGTCTCCTCCAGACTTACCCCTGCCTCAGTGCGCGCCTGTCTCTTCCAGACTTACTCCTGCCTCGGTGCGCGCCTGTCTGTCACCTGCAGACTTACCCCTGCCTCGGTGCGTGCCTGTCTGTCTCTTCCAGACTTACCCCTGCGTCGGTGCGCGCTTGTCTGTCTCTTCCAGACTTACCCCTGCCTCGGTGCGCGCCTGTCTGTCTCTTCCAGACTTACCCCTGCCTCGTGCGTGCCTGTATGTCTCTTCCAGACTTACCCCTGCCTCGGTGCGCGCCTGTCTGTCTTCTGCAGACTTACCCCTGCCTCGGTGCGTGTCTGTCTGTCCCCTGCAGAATTACCCCTGCCTCGGTGCACGCCTGTCTGTCTCCTGCAGACTTACCCCTGCGTCGGTGCGCGCCTGTCTGTCTCTTCCAGACTTACCCCTGCGTCGGTGTGCACCTGTCTGTCTCCTGCAGACTTACCCTTGCCTCGGTGCGCACCTGTCTGTCTCCTGCAGACTTACCCCTCCCTACGTGCGCGCCTGTCTGTCTCCTGCAGACTTACCCCTGCCTCGGTGCGTGTCTGTCTGTCCCCTGCAGAATTACCCCTGCCTCGGTGCGCGCCTGTCTGTCTCCTCCAGACTTACCCCTGCCTCGGTGTGCACCTGTCTGTCTCCTGCAGACTTACCCCTGCCTCGGTGCGCGCCTGTCTGTCTCCTCCAGACTTACCCCTGCCTCGGTGCGCGCCTGTCTGTCTGTCTGTCTGTCTGTCTGTCTGTCTGTCTGTCCACCCTCTGAGACGGGTACAGGGGGCCCCGGATACAGACAGACCACGGGGTCCTTGGGACCTAAGACCCCTGCGTCGGTGCGTGCCTGTCTGTCTCTTCCAGACTTACCCCTGCCTCGGTGCGCGCCTGTCTGTCTCCTGCAGACTTACCCCTGCCTCGGTGCGTGTCTGTCTGTCCCCTGCAGAATTACCCCTGCCTCGGTGCACGCCTGTCTGTCTCCTGCAGACTTACCCCTGCCTCGGTGCGCGCTTGTCTGTCTCCTCCAGACTTACCCCTGCCTCGGTGCGCGCCTGTCTCTTCCAGACTTACCCCTGCGTCGGTGCGCGCCTGTCTGTCTCTTCCAGACTTACCCCTGCCTCGGTGCGTGCCTGTATGTCTCTTCCAGACGTACCCCTGCCTCGGTGCGCGCCTGTCTGTCTCCTGCAGACTTACCCCTGCCTCGGTGCGTGTCTGTGTGTCCCCTGCAGAATTACCCCTGCCTCGGTGCACGCCTGTCTGTCTCCTGCAGACTTACCCCTGCCTCGGTGCGCGCCTGTCTGTCTCCTCCAGACTTACCCCTGCCTCGGTGCGCGCCTGTCTGTCTCTTCCAGACTTACCCCTGCCTCGGTGCACGCCTGTCTGTCTCCTGCAGACTTACCCCTGCCTCAGTGCGTGCCTGTCTGTCTCCTCCAGACTTACCCCTGCCTTGGTGCGCGCCTGTCTCTTCCAGACTTACTCCTGCCTCGGTGCGCGCCTGTCTGTCTCCTGCAGACTTACCCCTGCCTCGGTGCGTGCCTGTCTGTCTCTTCCAGACTTACCCCTGCGTCGGTGCGCGCCTGTCTGTCTCTTCCAGACTTACCCCTGCCTCGGTGCGTGCCTGTATGTCTCTTCCAGACTTACCCCTGCCTCGGTGCGCGCCTGTCTGTCTCCTGCAGACTTACCCCTGCCTCGGTGCGTGTCTGTCTGTCCCCTGCAGACTTACCCCTGCCTCGGTGCGCGCCTGTCTCTTCCAGACTTACTCCTGCCTCGGTGTGCGCCTGTCTGTCTCCTGCAGACTTACCCCTGCCTCGGTGCGTGCCTGTCTGTCTCTTCCAGACTTACCCCTGCGTCGGTGCGCGCTTGTCTGTCTCTTCCAGACTTACCCCTGCGTCGGTGCGCGCCTGTCTGTCTCTTCCAGACTTACCCCTGCCTCGGTGCGCGCCTGTCTGTCTTCTGCAGACTTACCCCTGCCTCTGTGCGTGTCTGTCTGTCCCCTGCAGAATTACCCCTGCCTCGGTGCACGCCTGTCTGTCTCCTGCAGACTTACCCCTGCGTCGGTGCGCGCCTGTCTGTCTCTTCCAGACTTACCCCTGCCTCGGTGTGCACCTGTCTGTCTCCTGCAGACTTACCCCTGCCTCGGTGCGCCTGTCTGTCTCCTCCAGACTTACCCCTGCCTCGGTGCGCCTGTCTGTCTCCTGCAGACTTACCCCTGCCTCGGTGCACGCCTGTCTGTCTCCTGCAGACTTACCCCTGCCTCGGAGCGCGCCTGTCTCTCTCCTGGAGACTTACCCCTGCCTCGGTGCGTGCCTGTCTGTCTCCTGCAGACTTACTCCTGCCTCGGTGCGCGCCTGTCTGTCTCCTGGAGACTTACCCCTGCCTCGGTGCACGCCTGTCTGTCTCCTGCAGACTTACCCCTGCCTCGGTGCACGCCTGTCTGTCTCCTCCAGACTTACCCCTGCCTCGGTGCGCGCCTGTCTGTCTCCTGCAGACTTACCCCTGCCTCGGTGCGCGCCTGTCTGTCTCCTGGAGACTTACCCCTGCCTCGGTGCGTGCCTGTCTGTCTCCTGCAGACTTACTCCTGCCTCGGTGCGCGCCTGTCTGTCTCCTGCAGACTTACCCCTGCCTCGGTGCGTGCCTGTCTGTCTCTTCCAGACTTACCCCTGCGTCTGTGCGCGCTTGTCTGTCTCTTCCAGACTTACCCCTGCGTCGGTGCGCGCCTGTCTGTCTCTTCCAGACTTACCCCTGCCTCGGTGTGTGCCTGTATGTCTCTTCCAGACTTACCCCTGCCTCGGTGCGCGCCTGTCTGTCTCCTGCAGACTTACCCCTGCCTCGGTGCGTGTCTGTTTGTCCCCTGCAGAATTACCCCTGCCTCGGTGCACGCCTGTCTGTCTCCTGCAGACTTACCCCTGCCTCGGTGCGCGCTTGTCTGTCTCCTCCAGACTTACCCCTGCCTCAGTGCGCGCCTGTGTCTTCCAGACTTACTCCTGCCTCGGTGCGCGCCTGTCTGTCTCCTGCAGACTTACCCCTGCCTCGGTGCATGCCTGTCTGTCTCTTCCAGACTTACCCCTGCGTCGGTGCGCGCTTGTCTGTCTCTTCCAGACTTACCCCTGCGTCGGTGCGCGCCTGTCTGTCTCTTCCAGACTTACCCCTGCCTCGGTGCGTGCCTGTATGTCTCTTCCAGACTTACCCCTGCCTCGGTGCGCGCCTGTCTGTCTTCTGCAGACTTACCCCTGCCTCGGTGCGTGTCTGTCTGTCCCCTGCAGAATTACCCCTGCCTCGGTGCACGCCTGTCTGTCTCCTGCAGACTTACCCCTGCGTCGGTGCGCGCCTGTCTGTCTCTTCCAGACTTACCCCTGCCTCGGTGTGCACCTGTCTGTCTCTTCCAGACTTACCCCTGCCTCGGTGCGTGCCTGTCTGTCTCTTCCAGACTTACCCCTGCGTCGGTGCGCGCTTGTCTGTCTCTTCCAGACTTACCCCTGCCTCGGTGCGTGCCTGTATGTCTCTTTCAGACTTACCCCTGCCTCGGTGCGCGCCTGTCTGTCTCCTGCAGACTTACCCTTGCCTCGGTGCGTGCCTGTCTGTCTCCTGGAGACTTACCCCTGCCTCGGTGCGTGCCTGTCTGTCTCCTGCAGACTTACTCCTGCCTCGGTGCGCGCCTGTCTGTCTCCTGCAGACTTACCCCTGCCTCGGTGCACGCCTGTCTGTCTCCTCCAGACTTACCCCTGCGTCGGTGCGCGCCTGTCTGTCTCCTGCAGACTTACCCCTGCCTCGGTGCGCGCCTGTCTGTCTCCTGGAGACTTACCCCTGCCTCGGTGCGTGCCTGTCTGTCTCCTGCAGCCTTACTCCTGCCTCGGTGCGTGCCTGTCTGTCTCCTGCAGACTTACCCCTGCCTCGGTGCGTGCCTGTCTGTCTCTTCCAGACTTACCCCTGCGTCTGTGCGCGCTTGTCTGTCTCTTCCAGACTTACCCCTGCCTCGGTGTGTGCCTGTATGTCTCTTCCAGACTTACCCCTGCCTCGGTGCGCGCCTGTCTGTCTCCTGCAGACTTACCCCTGCCTCGGTGCGTGTCTGTTTGTCCCCTGCAGAATTACCCCTGCCTCGGTGCACGCCTGTCTGTCTCCTGCAGACTTACCCCTGCCTCGGTGCGCGCTTGTCTGTCTCCTCCAGACTTACCCCTGCCTCAGTGCGCGCCTGTCTCTTCCACACTTACTCCTACCTCGGTGCGCGCCTGTCTGTCTCCTGCAGACTTACCCCTGCCTCGGTGCATGCCTGTCTGTCTCTTCCAGACTTACCCCTGCGTCGGTGCGCGCTTGTCTGTCTCTTCCAGACTTACCCCTGCGTCGGTGCGCGCCTGTCTGTCTCTTCCAGACTTACCCCTGCCTCGGTGCGTGCCTGTATGTCTCTTCCAGACTTACCCCTGCCTCTGTGCGCGCCTGTCTGTCTTCTGCAGACTTACCCCTGCCTCGGTGCGTGTCTGTCTGTCCCCTGCAGTATTACCCCTGCCTCGGTGCACGCCTGTCTGTCTCCTGCAGACTTACCCCTGCATCGGTGCGCGCCTGTCTGTCTCTTCCAGACTTACCCCTGCCTCGGTGTGCACCTGTCTGTCTCTTCCAGACTTACCCCTGCCTCAGTGCGTGCCTGTATGTCTCTTCCAGACTTACCCCTGCCTCGGTGCGCGCCTGTCTGTCTCCTGCAGACTTACCCCTGCCTCGGTGCGTGCCTGTCTGTCTCTTCCAGACTTACCCCTGCGTCGGTGCGCGCTTGTCTGTCCCTTCCAGACTTACCCCTGCGTCGGAGCGCGCCTGTCTGTCTCTTCCAGACTTACCCCTGCCTCGGTGCGTGCCTGTATGTCTCTTTCAGACTTACCCCTGCCTCGGTGCGCGCCTGTCTGTCTCCTGCAGACTTACCCTTGCCTCGGTGCGTGCCTGTCTGTCTCCTGGAGACTTACCCCTGCCTCGGTGCGTGCCTGTCTGTCTCCTGCAGACTTACTCCTGCCTCGGTGCGCGCCTGTCTGTCTCCTGCAGACTTACCCCTGCCTCGGTGCACGCCTGTCTGTCTCCTCCAGACTTACCCCTGCCTCGGTGCGCGCCTGTCTGTCTCCTGCAGACTTACCCCTGCCTCGGTGCGCGCCTGTCTGTCTCCTGGAGACTTACCCCTGCCTCGGTGCGTGCCTGTCTGTCTCCTGCAGCCTTACTCCTGCCTCGGTGCGCGCCTGTCTGTCTCCTGCAGACTTACCCCTGCCTCAGTGCGTGCCTGTCTGTCTCTTCCAGACTTACCCCTGCGTCTGTGCGCGCTTGTCTGTCTCTTCCAGACTTACCCCTGCGTCGGTGCGCGCCTGTCTGTCTCTTCCAGACTTACCCCTGCCTCGGTGCGTGCCTGTATGTCTCTTCCAGACTTACCCCTGCCTCGGTGCGCGCCTGTCTGTCTCCTGCAGACTTACCCCTGCCTCGGTGCGTGTCTGTCTGTCCCCTGCAGAATTACCCCTGCCTCGGTGCACGCCTGTCTGTCTCCTGCAGACTCACCCCTGCCTCGGTGCGCGCTTGTCTGTCTCCTCCAGACTTACCCCTGCCTCAGTGCGCGCCTGTCTCTTCCAGACTTACTCCTGCCTCGGTGCGCGCCTGTCTGTCTCCTGCAGACTTACCCCTGCCTCGGTGCGTGCCTGTCTGTCTCTTCCAGACTTACCCCTGCGTCGGTGCACGCTTGTCTGTCTCTTCCAGACTTACCCCTGCGTCGGTGCGCGCCTGTCTGTCTCTTCCAGACTTACCCCTGCCTCGTGCGTGCCTGTATGTCTCTTCCAGACTTACCCCTGCCTCGGTGCGCGCCTGTCTGTCTTCTGCAGACTTACCCCTGCCTCGGTGCGTGTCTGTCTGTCCCCTGCAGAATTACCCCTGCCTCGGTGCACGCCTGTCTGTCTCCTGCAGACTTACCCCTGCGTCGGTGCGCGCCTGTCTGTCTCTTCCAGACTTACCCCTGCCTCGGTGTGCACCTGTCTGTCTCCTGCAGACTTACCCCTGCCTCGGTGCGCACCTGTCTGTCTCCTGCAGACTTACCCCTGCCTCGGTGCGCGCCTCTCTGTCTCCTGCAGACTTACCCCTGCCTCGGTGCGTGTCTGTCTGTCCCCTGCAGAATTACCCCTGCCTCGGTGCGCGCCTGTCTGTCTCCTCCAGACTTACCCCTGCCTCGGTGTGCACCTGTCTGTCTCCTGCAGACTTACCCCTGCCTCGGTGCGCGCCTGTCTGTCTCCTCCAGACTTACCCCTGCCTCGGTGCGCGCCTGTCTGTCTGTCTGTCTGTCCACCCTCTGAGACGGGTACAGGGGGCCCCGGATACAGACAGACCACGGGGTCCTTGGGACCTAAGACCCCTGCGTCGGTGCGCGCCTGTCTGTCTCTTCCAGACTTACCCCTGCCTCAGTGCGTGCCTGTATGTCTCTTCCAGACTTACCCCTGCCTCGGTGCGCGCCTGTCTGTCTCCTGCAGACTTACCCCTGCCTCGGTGCGTGTCTGTCTGTCCCCTGCAGAATTACCCCTGCCTCGGTGCACGCCTGTCTGTCTCCTGCAGACTTACCCCTGCCTCGGTGCGCGCTTGTCTGTCTCCTCCAGACTTACCCCTGCCTCGGTGCGCGCCTGTCTCTTCCAGACTTACCCCTGCGTCGGTGCACACCTGTCTGTCTCTTCCAGACTTACCCCTGCCTCGGTGCGTGCCTGTATGTCTCTTCCAGACGTACCCCTGCCTCGGTGCGCGCCTGTCTGTCTCCTGCAGACTTACCCCTGCCTCGGTGCGTGTCTGTGTGTCCCCTGCAGAATTACCCCTGCCTCGGTGCACGCCTGTCTGTCTCCTGCAGACTTACCCCTGCCTCGGTGCGCGCCTGTCTGTCTCCTCCAGACTTACCCCTGCCTCGGTGCGCGCCTGTCTGTCTCTTCCAGACTTACCCCTGCCTCGGTGCACGCCTGTCTGTCTCCTGCAGACTTACCCCTGCCTCGGTGCGCGCCTGTCTGTCTCCTCCAGACTTACCCCTGCCTTGGTGCGTGCCTGTCTCTTCCAGACTTACTCCTGCCTCGGTGCGCGCCTGTCTGTCTCCTGCAGACTTACCCCTGCCTCGGTGCGTGCCTGTCTGTCTCTTCCAGACTTACCCCTGCGTCGGTGCGCGCCTGTCTGTCTCTTCCAGACTTACCCCTGCCTCGGTGCGTGCCTGTATGTCTCTTCCAGACTTACCCCAGCCTCGGTGCGCGCCTGTCTGTCTCCTGCAGACTTACCCCTGCCTCGGTGCGTGTCTGTCTGTCCCCTGCAGACTTACCCCTGCCTCGGTGCGCGCCTGTCTCTTCCAGACTTACTCCTGCCTCGGTGTGCGCCTGTCTGTCTCCTGCAGACTTACCCCTGCCTCGGTGCGTGCCTGTCTGTCTCTTCCAGACTTACCCCTGCGTCGGTGCGCGCTTGTCTGTCTCTTCCAGACTTACCCCTGCGTCGGTGCGCGCCTGTCTGTCTCTTCCAGACTTACCCCTGCCTCGGTGCGCGCCTGTCTGTCTTCTGCAGACTTACCCCTGCCTCTGTGCGTGTCTGTCTGTCCCCTGCAGAATTACCCCTGCCTCGGTGCACGCCTGTCTGTCTCCTGCAGACTTACCCCTGCGTCGGTGCGCGCCTGTCTGTCTCTTCCAGACTTACCCCTGCCTCGGTGTGCACCTGTCTGTCTCCTGCAGACTTACCCCTGCCTCGGTGCGCGCCTGTCTGTCTCCTGGAGACTTACCCCTGCCTCGGTGCGTGCCTGTCTGTCTCCTGCAGACTTACTCCTGCCTCGGTGCGCGCCTGTCTGTCTCCTGGAGACCTACCCCTGCCTCGGTGCACGCCTGTCTGTCTCCTGCAGACTTACCCCTGCCTCGGTGCACGCCTGTCTGTCTCCTCCAGACTTACCCCTGCCTCGGTGCGCGCCTGTCTGTCTCCTGCAGACTTACCCCTGCCTCGGTGCGCGCCTGTCTGTCTCCTGGAGACTTACCCCTGCCTCGGTGCGTGCCTGTCTGTCTCCTGCAGACTTACTCCTGCCTCGGTGCGCGCCTGTCTGTCTCCTGCAGACTTACCCCTGCCTCGGTGCGTGCCTGTCTGTCTCTTCCAGACTTACCCCTGCGTCTGTGCGCGCTTGTCTGTCTCTTCCAGTCTTACCCCTGCGTCGGTGCGCGCCTGTCTGTCTCTTCCAGACTTACCCCTGCCTCGGTGTGTGCCTGTATGTCTCTTCCAGACTTACCCCTGCCTCGGTGCGCGCCTGTCTGTCTCTTCCAGACTTACCCCTGCCTCGGTGCACGCCTGTCTGTCTCCTGCAGACTTACCCCTGCCTCGGTGCGCGCCTGTCTGTCTCCTCCAGACTTACCCCTGCCTTGGTGCGCGCCTGTCTCTTCCAGACTTACTCCTGCCTCGGTGCGCGCCTGTCTGTCTCCTGCAGACTTACCCCTGCCTCGGTGCGTGCCTGTCTGTCTCTTCCAGACTTACCCCTGCGTCGGTGCGCGCCTGTCTGTCTCTTCCAGACTTACCCCTTCCTCGGTGCGTGCCTGTATGTCTCTTCCAGACTTACCCCAGCCTCGGTGCGCGCCTGTCTGTCTCCTGCAGACTTACCCCTGCCTCGGTGCGTGTCTGTCTGTCCCCTGCAGACTTACCCCTGCCTCGGTGCGCGCCTGTCTCTTCCAGACTTACTCCTGCCTCGGTGTGCGCCTGTCTGTCTCCTGCAGACTTACCCCTGCCTCGGTGCGTGCCTGTCTGTCTCTTCCAGACTTACCCCTGCTTCGGTGCGCGCTTGTCTGTCTCTTCCAGACTTACCCCTGCGTCGGTGCGCGCCTGTCTGTCTCTTCCAGACTTACCCCTGCCTCGGTGCGCGCCTGTCTGTCTTCTGCAGACTTACCCCTGCCTCTGTGCGTGTCTGTCTGTCCCCTGCAGAATTACCCCTGCCTCGGTGCACGCCTGTCTGTCTCCTGCAGACTTACCCCTGCGTCGGTGCGCGCCTGTCTGTCTCTTACAGACTTACCCCTGCCTCGGTGTGCACCTGTCTGTCTCCTGCAGACTTACCCCTGCCTCGGTGCGCGCCTGTCTGTCTCCTCCAGACTTACCCCTGCCTCGGTGCGCACCTGTCTGTCTCCTGCAGACTTACCCCTGCCTCGGTGCACGCCTGTCTGTCTCCTGCAGACTTACCCCTGCCTCGGTGCGCGCCTGTCTGTCTCCTGGAGACTTACCCCTGCCTCGGTGCGTGCCTGTCTGTCTCCTGCAGACTTACTCCTGCCTCGGTGCGCGCCTGTCTGTCTCCTGGAGACTTACCCCTGCCTCGGTGCACGCCTGTCTGTCTCCTGCAGACTTACCCCTGCCTCGGTGCACGCCTGTCTGTCTCCTCCAGACTTACCCCTGCCTCGGAGCGCGCCTGTCTGTCTCCTGCAGACTTACCCCTGCCTCGGTGCGCGCCTGTCTGTCTCCTGGAGACTTACCCCTGCCTCGGTGCGTGCCTGTCTGTCTCCTGCAGACTTACTCCTGCCTCGGTGCGCGCCTGTCTGTCTCCTGCAGACTTACCCCTGCCTCGGTGCGTGCCTGTCTGTCTCTTCCAGACTTACCCCTGCGTCTGTGCGCGCTTGTCTGTCTCTTCCAGACTTACCCCTGCGTCGGTGCGCGCCTGTCTGTCTCTTCCAGACTTACCCCTGCCTCGGTGTGTGCCTGTATGTCTCTTCCAGACTTACCCCTGCCTCGGTGCGCGCCTGTCTGTCTCCTGCAGACTTACCCCTGCCTCGGTGCGTGTCTGTTTGTCCCCTGCAGAATTACCCCTGCCTCGGTGCACGTCTGTCTGTCTCCTGCAGACTTACCCCTGCCTCGGTGCGCGCTTGTCTGTCTCCTCCAGACTTACCCCTGCCTCAGTGCGCGCCTGTCTCTTCCAGACTTACTCCTGCCTCGGTGCGCGCCTGTCTGTCTCCTGCAGACTTACCCCTGCCTCGGTGCATGCCTGTCTGTCTCTTCCAGACTTACCCCTGCGTCGGTGCGCGCTTGTCTGTCTCTTCCAGACTTACCCCTGCGTCGGTGCGCGCCTGTCTGTCTCTTCCAGACTTACCCCTGCCTCGGTGCGTGCCTGTATGTCTCTTCCAGACTTACCCCTGCCTCGGTGCGCGCCTGTCTGTCTTCTGCAGACTTACCCCTGCCTCGGTGCGTGTCTGTCTGTCCCCTGCAGAATTACCCCTGCCTCGGTGCACGCCTGTCTGTCTCCTGCAGACTTACCCCTGCGTCGGTGCGCGCCTGTCTGTCTCTTCCAGACTTACCCCTGCCTCGGTGTGCACCTGTCTGTCTCTTCCAGACTTACCCCTGCCTCGGTGCGCGCCTGTCTGTCTCTTCCAGACTTACCCCTGCCTCGGTGTGCACCTGTCTGTCTCTTCCAGACTTACCCCTGCCTCGGTGTGCACCTGTATGTCTCTTCCAGACTTACCCCTGCCTCGGTGCGCGCCTGTCTGTCTCCTGCAGACTTACCCCTGCCTCGGTGCGCGCCTGTCTGTCTCTTCCAGACTTAGCCCTGCCTCGGTGCGCGCCTGTCTGTCTCCTGCAGACTTACCCCTGCCTCGGTGCGCGCCTGTCTGTCTCCTGCAGACTTACCCCTGCCTCGGTGCACGCCTGTCTGTCTCTTCCAGACTTACCCCTGCGTCTGTGCGCGCTTGTCTGTCTCTTCCAGACTTACCCCTGCGTCGGTGCGCGCCTGTCTGTCTCTTCCAGACTTACCCCTGCCTCGGTGTGTGCCTGTATGTCTCTTCCAGACTTACCCCTGCCTCGGTGCGCGCCTGTCTGTCTCCTGCAGAGTTACCCCTGCCTCGGTGCGTGTCTGTTTGTCCCCTGCAGAATTACCCCTGCCTCGGTGCACGTCTGTCTGTCTCCTGCAGACTTACCCCTGCCTCGGTGCGCGCTTGTCTGTCTCCTCCAGACTTACCCCTGCCTCAGTGCGCGCCTGTCTCTTCCAGACTTACTCCTGCCTCGGTGCGCGCCTGTCTGTCTCCTGCAGACTTACCCCTGCCTCAGTGCATGCCTGTCTGTCTCTTCCAGACTTACCCCTGCGTCGGTGCGTGCCTGTATGTCTCTTCCAGACTTACCCCTGCGTCTGTGCGCGCTTGTCTGTCTCTTCCAGTCTTACCCCTGCGTCGGTGCGCGCCTGTCTGTCTCTTCCAGACTTACCCCTGCCTCGGTGTGTGCCTGTATGTCTCTTCCAGACTTACCCCTGCCTCGGTGCGCGCCTGTCTGTCTCTTCCAGACTTACCCCTGCCTCGGTGCACGCCTGTCTGTCTCCTGCAGACTTACCCCTGCCTCGGTGCGCGCCTGTCTGTCTCCTCCAGACTTACCCCTGCCTTGGTGCGCGCCTGTCTCTTCCAGACTTACTCCTGCCTCGGTGCGCGCCTGTCTGTCTCCTGCAGACTTACCCCTGCCTCGGTGCGTGCCTGTCTGTCTCTTCCAGACTTACCCCTGCGTCGGTGCGCGCCTGTCTGTCTCTTCCAGACTTACCCCTTCCTCGGTGCGTGCCTGTATGTCTCTTCCAGACTTACCCCAGCCTCGGTGCGCGCCTGTCTGTCTCCTGCAGACTTACCCCTGCCTCGGTGCGTGTCTGTCTGTCCCCTGCAGACTTACCCCTGCCTCGGTGCGCGCCTGTCTCTTCCAGACTTACTCCTGCCTCGGTGTGCGCCTGTCTGTCTCCTGCAGACTTACCCCTGCCTCGTGCGTGCCTGTCTGTCTCTTCCAGACTTACCCCTGCTTCGGTGCGCGCTTGTCTGTCTCTTCCAGACTTACCCCTGCGTCGGTGCGCGCCTGTCTGTCTCTTCCAGACTTACCCCTGCCTCGGTGCGCGCCTGTCTGTCTTCTGCAGACTTACCCCTGCCTCTGTGCGTGTCTGTCTGTCCCCTGCAGAATTACCCCTGCCTCGGTGCACGCCTGTCTGTCTCCTGCAGACTTACCCCTGCGTCGGTGCGCGCCTGTCTGTCTCTTACAGACTTACCCCTGCCTCGGTGTGCACCTGTCTGTCTCCTGCAGACTTACCCCTGCCTCGGTGCGCGCCTGTCTGTCTCCTCCAGACTTACCCCTGCCTCGGTGCGCGCCTGTCTGTCTCCTGCAGACTTACCCCTGCCTCGGTGCACGCCTGTCTGTCTCCTGCAGACTTACCCCTGCCTCGGTGCGCGCCTGTCTGTCTCCTGGAGACTTACCCCTGCCTCGGTGCGTGCCTGTCTGTCTCCTGCAGACTTACTCCTGCCTCGGTGCGCGCCTGTCTGTCTCCTGGAGACTTACCCCTGCCTCGGTGCACGCCTGTCTGTCTCCTGCAGACTTACCCCTGCCTCGGTGCACGCCTGTCTGTCTCCTCCAGACTTACCCCTGCCTCGGAGCGCGCCTGTCTGTCTCCTGCAGACTTACCCCTGCCTCGGTGCGCGCCTGTCTGTCTCCTGGAGACTTACCCCTGCCTCGGTGCGTGCCTGTCTGTCTCCTGCAGACTTACTCCTGCCTCGGTGCGCGCCTGTCTGTCTCCTGCAGACTTACCCCTGCCTCGGTGCGTGCCTGTCTGTCTCTTCCAGACTTACCCCTGCGTCTGTGCGCGCTTGTCTGTCTCTTCCAGACTTACCCCTGCGTCGGTGCGCGCCTGTCTGTCTCTTCCAGACTTACCCCTGCCTCGGTGTGTGCCTGTATGTCTCTTCCAGACTTACCCCTGCCTCGGTGCGCGCCTGTCTGTCTCCTGCAGACTTACCCCTGCCTCGGTGCGTGTCTGTTTGTCCCCTGCAGAATTACCCCTGCCTCGGTGCACGTCTGTCTGTCTCCTGCAGACTTACCCCTGCCTCGGTGCGCGCTTGTCTGTCTCCTCCAGACTTACCCCTGCCTCAGTGCGCGCCTGTCTCTTCCAGACTTACTCCTGCCTCGGTGCGCGCCTGTCTGTCTCCTGCAGACTTACCCCTGCCTCGGTGCATGCCTGTCTGTCTCTTCCAGACTTACCCCTGCGTCGGTGCGCGCTTGTCTGTCTCTTCCAGACTTACCCCTGCGTCGGTGCGCGCCTGTCTGTCTCTTCCAGACTTACCCCTGCCTCGGTGCGTGCCTGTATGTCTCTTCCAGACTTACCCCTGCCTCGGTGCGCGCCTGTCTGTCTTCTGCAGACTTACCCCTGCCTCGGTGCGTGTCTGTCTGTCCCCTGCAGAATTACCCCTGCCTCGGTGCACGCCTGTCTGTCTCCTGCAGACTTACCCCTGCGTCGGTGCGCGCCTGTCTGTCTCTTCCAGACTTACCCCTGCCTCGGTGTGCACCTGTCTGTCTCTTCCAGACTTACCACTGCCTCGGTGCGCGCCTGTCTGTCTCTTCCAGACTTACCCCTGCCTCGGTGTGCACCTGTCTGTCTCTTCCAGACTTACCCCTGCCTCCGTGTGCACCTGTATGTCTCTTCCAGACTTACCCCTGCCTCCGTGCGCGCCTGTCTGTCTCCTGCAGACTTACCCCTGCCTCGGTGCGCGCCTGTCTGTCTCTTCCAGACTTAGCCCTGCCTCGGTGCGCGCCTGTCTGTCTCCTGCAGACTTACCCCTGCCTCGGTGCGCGCCTGTCTGTCTCCTGGAGACTTACCCCTGCCTCGGTGCGTGCCTGTCTGTCTCCTGCAGACTTACTCCTGCCTCGGTGCGCGCCTGTCTGTCTCCTGGAGACTTACCCCTGCCTCGGTGCACGCCTGTCTGTCTCCTGCAGACTTACCCCTGCCTCGGTGCACGCCTGTCTGTCTCCTCCAGACTTACCCCTGCCTCGGAGCGCGCCTGTCTGTCTCCTGCAGACTTACCCCTGCCTCGGTGCGCGCCTGTCTGTCTCCTGGAGACTTACCCCTGCCTCGGTGCGTGCCTGTCTGTCTCCTGCAGACTTACTCCTGCCTCGGTGCGCGCCTGTCTGTCTCCTGCAGACTTACCCCTGCCTCGGTGCGTGCCTGTCTGTCTCTTCCAGACTTACCCCTGCGTCTGTGCGCGCTTGTCTGTCTCTTCCAGACTTACCCCTGCGTCGGTGCGCGCCTGTCTGTCTCTTCCAGACTTACCCCTGCCTCGGTGTGTGCCTGTATGTCTCTTCCAGACTTACCCCTGCCTCGGTGCACGCCTGTCTGTCTCCTGCAGACTTACCCCTGCCTCGGTGCGTGTCTGTTTGTCCCCTGCAGAATTACCCCTGCCTCGGTGCACGTCTGTCTGTCTCCTGCAGACTTACCCCTGCCTCGGTGCGCGCTTGTCTGTCTCCTCCAGACTTACCCCTGCCTCAGTGCGCGCCTGTCTCTTCCAGACTTACTCCTGCCTCGGTGCGCGCCTGTCTGTCTCCTGCAGACTTACCCCTGCCTCGGTGCATGCCTGTCTGTCTCTTCCAGACTTACCCCTGCGTCGGTGCGCGCTTGTCTGTCTCTTCCAGACTTACCCCTGCGTCGGTGCGCGCCTGTCTGTCTCTTCCAGACTTACCCCTGCCTCGGTGCGTGCCTGTATGTCTCTTCCAGACTTACCCCTGCCTCGGTGCGCGCCTGTCTGTCTTCTGCAGACTTACCCCTGCCTCGGTGCGTGTCTGTCTGTCCCCTGCAGAATTACCCCTGCCTCGGTGCACGCCTGTCTGTCTCCTGCAGACTTACCCCTGCGTCGGTGCGCGCCTGTCTGTCTCTTCCAGACTTACCCCTGCCTCGGTGTGCACCTGTCTGTCTCTTCCAGACTTACCCCTGCCTCGGTGCGCGCCTGTCTGTCTCTTCCAGACTTACCCCTGCCTCGGTGTGCACCTGTCTGTCTCTTCCAGACTTACCCCTGCCTCGGTGTGCACCTGTATGTCTCTTCCAGACTTACCCCTGCCTCGGTGCGCGCCTGTCTGTCTCCTGCAGACTTACCCCTGCCTCGGTGCGCGCCTGTCTGTCTCTTCCAGACTTAGCCCTGCCTCGGTGCGCGCCTGTCTGTCTCCTGCAGACTTACCCCTGCCTCGGTGCGCGCCTGTCTGTCTCCTGCAGACTTACCCCTGCCTCGGTGCACGCCTGTCTGTCTCTTCCAGACTTACCCCTGCGTCTGTGCGCGCTTGTCTGTCTCTTCCAGACTTACCCCTGCGTCGGTGCGCGCCTGTCTGTCTCTTCCAGACTTACCCCTGCCTCGGTGTGTGCCTGTATGTCTCTTCCAGACTTACCCCTGCCTCGGTGCGCGCCTGTCTGTCTCCTGCAGACTTACCCCTGCCTCGGTGCGTGTCTGTTTGTCCCCTGCAGAATTACCCCTGCCTCGGTGCACGTCTGTCTGTCTCCTGCAGACTTACCCCTGCCTCGGTGCGCGCTTGTCTGTCTCCTCCAGACTTACCCCTGCCTCAGTGCGCGCCTGTCTCTTCCAGACTTACTCCTGCCTCGGTGCGCGCCTGTCTGTCTCCTGCAGACTTACCCCTGCCTCAGTGCATGCCTGTCTGTCTCTTCCAGACTTACCCCTGCGTCGGTGCGCGCTTGTCTGTCTCTTCCAGACTTACCCCTGCGTCGGTGCGCGCCTGTCTGTCTCTTCCAGACTTACCCCTGCCTCGGTGCGTGCCTGTATGTCTCTTCCAGACTTACCCCTGCCTCGGTGCGCGCCTGTCTGTCTTCTGCAGACTTACCCCTGCCTCGGTGCGTGTCTGTCTGTCCCCTGCAGAATTACCCCTGCCTCGGTGCACGCCTGTCTGTCTCCTGCAGACTTACCCCTGCGTCGGTGCGCGCCTGTCTGTCTCTTCCAGACTTACCCCTGCCTCGGTGTGCACCTGTCTGTCTCTTCCAGACTTACCCCTGCCTCGGTGCGCGCCTGTCTGTCTCTTCCAGACTTACCCCTGCCTCGGTGTGCACCTGTCTGTCTCTTCCAGACTTACCCCTGCCTCGGTGTGCACCTGTATGTCTCTTCCAGACTTACCCCTGCCTCGGTGCGCGCCTGTCTGTCTCCTGCAGACTTACCCCTGCCTCGGTGCGCGCCTGTCTGTCTCTTCCAGACTTACCCCTGCCTCGGTGCGCGCCTGTCTGTCTCCTGCAGACTTACCCCTGCCTCGGTGCGCGCCTGTCTGTCTCCTGCAGACTTACCCCTGCCTCGGTGCACGCCTGTCTGTCTCTTCCAGACTTACCCCTGCCTCGGTGCGCACCTGTCTGTCTCCTGCAGACTTACCCCTGCCTCGGCGCCTGTCTGTCTCCTGCAGACTTACCCCTGCCTCGGTGCGCGCTTGTCTCTTCCAGACTTACTCCTGCCTCGGTGGCGCCTGTCTGTCTCCTGCAGACTTACCCCTGCCTCGGTGCGCGCTTGTCTCTTCCAGACTTACTCCTGCCTCGGTGGCGCCTGTCTGTCTCCTGCAGACTTACCCCTGCCTCGGTGCGTGCCTGTCTGTCTCCTGCAGACTTACCCCTGCCTCGGTGCGTGCCTGTCTGTCTCCTGCAGACTTACCCCTGCCTCGGTGTGTGCCTGTCTGTCTCTTCCAGACTTACCCCTGCGTCGGTGCGTGCCTGTCTGTCTCCTGCAGACTTACCCCTGCCTCGGTGTGTGCCTGTCTGTCTCTTCCAGACTTACCCCTGCGTCGGTGCGTGCCTGTCTGTCTCCTGCAGACTTACCCCTGCCTCGGTGGCGCCTGTCTGTCTCCTGCAGACTTACTCCTGCCTCGGTGCGTGCCTGTCTGTCTCCTGCAGACTTACCCCTGCCTCGGCGCTTGTCTATCTGTCTGTCTGTCCACCCTCTGAGACGGGTACAGGGGGCCCCGGATACAGACAGACCACGGGGGGCCTTGGGACCTAACAACCCCACAGAGCGCCACAGGGACGGTCCTTGGGGTAACCCATCCCCCCCCCCCCCCCCCGCTGGGCACAACGAGGGACCCTGGTTTGGGGCAGTTACAGAGAGAAGGGGAGAGGACAGAGCAGGGGACACCAGGGCCAAGGGTTAGCCTGGGGGGGGGGGGATGCGAACCAACCCCCGAGGTTCAGTTCATAGCACAGGGGGGGCTCATGTCACGCAGTGAACCCCCTTTTCCTCCAGCCCCAAGCTCACCTCTCTGTCGAAGGCCGCTCTCAGGGTCTCCTCGGCGAAGATGTGGAATCGGAGCTCCTTGTGGCTGAAGAGCGCCGCGGACTTCAGCATGGCGAGGGTCTCTTCTAGGCGCTCTCCGCAGGCCACCACAGCGAGGTGCATGGGGCCATCGGAGGCGCCTCGAGGCGCAGGCCTGCGCTTCTGGCGCGCTCTGCAACGAAGAAGGGAGAAGTACAGAGGTGCAGGTAATAACTCGTGACCTAAGGGCACATTCCCAACAGCATCACAAATGTGCAAAGCGGGCAACAGAGCAAAGGAGGGCACATGTGAGTAACTACTCGTGAAAACGAGCAAAGCCTGAATGTGCAAAGACAGGAGCTTTACAACCTTGAAACGTGAACAGCACTACAAATGAGTGAAACCGTGCAAAGCAGCAGTCGTGAAAACGAGCAAAGCCTGAATGTGCAAAGATAGGAGCTGGGCAACCTTGAAAAGTGAACAGTACTACAAATGAGTGAAACCGTGCAAAGCAGCAGTCGTGCAAACGAGCAAAGCCCGTATAGGCAAAGATAGGAGCCGTGAAATACTAAAAAGTGAACAGAACTGCAAATGACTGAAACCGTGCAAAGCAGCAGTCGGGCAAACGAGCAAAGCCCGGATGAGCATAGATATGAGAAGTGCAACATTGAAAAGTGAACAGCACTGCAAATGACTGAAAACGTGCAAAGCAAGTGGGAGAGTAAATGTGCAAAGACAGCAGCAGTGAAACATTGAAAAGTGAACTGCAAGAGTGAAAACGTGCACAGCAAGCAGTAGTGCAAATGTGAGAAATGGACAGCTGCCCAAGTGTCCGAAGAGTTGTAATATTGGAGTAAATGAGTGAAAATGAGCAGAGGGCGCAGGGATGCACACGTGCAAAGGAGCAAAGCTCACAAGTGTGCTAAACAGAGCGCTGCAAAGAGAGCAGATTATAAATCTGCATTAGAAGCAACAGTGGAATTGAGTGGGAATGTCCAAAGGGAGCACCAGTGCAAACGTGCAAAGTGGATAGATGCACAAATGTGCAAATAGAGTATCAGAATACAACTGAAAACTGAATATCAGCAGAAGTTACTGGAAATAACTAGCACCATCAACAGTGCAAACGAACAAAGTGGGCAGCAGACAAAATGTGCAAAGAGAGCATGAGTGTGCAATGGAAACGTGAACAGCATTTCCAATGAGGGCACATTTACCAACTAACCATGAGTTTAAATGTGAAAAAGGGGCTCCAGCCTAAACGTGAAAAGAGGGCAGCACTGTACGATTTCAAAGGTAAGAGCAATGTACGCTAAGTGCAGTTAAGCGAAGTGAGCAAAAGTGAAACGTGTAAAGTGTCAAACCGTGTAAATGTGTAAAGTGCAGAGGAATGTAAACAGGCAGAGTGAAGAGTGCTGCACGTGTCATGAGAACAAAACTTACAAATGTGCAAAGCAGGTGATCATTACAACCAAAGTGAAAAGCAAAACGTGTTAAAATATGCACAACAAATAGTAACACAATTGTGAAAATGAACAACAGTGCAAATGTGAGAATCAAAAGACTAGGGCGAATGTTGAAGAGGGCAGTGATTTATGTGCACAATGCACACCAGTTCAAATGCACAAAACTAACTGAGATCCAACGTGAACGGTTTAAAATAAACACCCTGCAACAGATCACAGCAATGCAGGGGTACATTAAGAGAAGCCGTGCGCGTGTCCATAACTAAACACACTGAAAAGTGAGTTTTAGTACAAATGTGCAAAGTGAAAATAGTGCAAATGTATGCAGTGAAGAGCAGTGCACCTCTGGCTGACATCCACCCTGGCAGCATCACCCCATTCATGGCCTCTTTGAGTGCTCACTCACACTGACAACGACTGGTCAACAACACCCCTTAAAATAAACAAAGGAACCCTGGAGAGAAATTGAAAGAACACCTGCAACAGGATGAGATGCAGGCACCCCAAAACCATTCAAGATTTTACAAAGTCACTGTCAAAAAGCTAAAAACGTCAAAATGCTCAGTGCATCTCAGAGGTCACCTCCCAGTCAACTTCATAAGATGAATACAGATCTCAGAACCCAAAGCCATCCCCTCACAAGATCAAGTGGATCACTTCATCTTCAAAGCCGAAGACCTGGAAAAATATCTGGATACAAACCCAAAGAGGAGAAAAAATATCAGCCTAGAGCAATGACTGACCTTTCACTTCAAAGAGTGATCAAGGCTACTCTCCTTCAAGCACCCCTTCTCAGATGTCCTTTCAAGCCCCCATCCTCAGATGTCCTTCAAGACCCCTCTCCTTTCCTCTCCTCAGATGTTCTTCATGCGCCCCTCAGATGTCCTTCAAGCCCCCCTCCTCAGATGTCCTTCAAGCCTCCTCTCCTCAGATGTCCTTCACACCCCCTCCTCAGATGTCATTTCCTTCAAGCCCCCTCCTCAGATCTCCTTCAAGCCCCCTTCTCTCTTCAGATGTCCTTCAAGCCTCAGATGTCTTTCAAGCCCCCCTCCTCAGATGTCCTTCAAGCCCCTCCCATCAGTTGTCCTTCAATCCCTCCCCTCAGATGTCCTTCAAGCCCCTCCCCTCAGATGTCCTTCAAGCCCCCATCCTCAGATATCCCTCACGCCCCAACCCTCTCCTCAGATGTCCTTCAAACTCCTCCCCTCAGATGACCTTCCGCCCCCTCCTCAGATGTCCTACAAGCCCCACTCCTCAGATGTCCCTCAAGCCCCTCCCCCCTCCTCAGATGTCCTTTAGGCCCCCTCTCTCCTCCTCAGACATCCTTTAAACCCCCCTCTCCTCAGAAGCCCTCAACCCTCTTTCCTCTTCTCAGATGTCCTTCAAGCGGATGTATGATGGAACTACACATGCGAATATCACGCATGCCTTAACAAGGCAGTCTCAACATCGACAACGCCTTTACCACGCACGTCTTTACCACGCACGTCTTTACCACGCATGCCTTTACCATGCAAGCCTTTACCACGCACGTTTTTACCACGCACGCCTTTACCACACATCCCTTTACAACGAATTTCGTTGTACAAGCATGTTTGGTAAAGGACAATGCATGGTAACTTCTCCCCCGCCCTGTCCCCCTACATCTGATACCATACTCCTCCCCGCCCAAGCACTTAAAACTGCCCCTTCCGTCCCCTGCCCTGAGTCCTAACTTCCCAGCACTGAGCCCTAAAGGTAACACTGCCCTGTCCTAAAACCGTCCCCGAACCCCATGCCCTGAACCCTTCACACAATGCACTCAGTGTACGGCCTCTGCCCACGTGATCCTCACACCCTGCACTCAGTGTCCGGTCTCTGACCCCGTGGTCGTTTACCACTGCACTCAGTGTCCGCCATCTGCCCCCGTGGTCCTCACACAATGCACTCAGTGTCCGGCCTCTGCTTACGTGGTCCTCACACCCTGAACTCAGTGTCTGGCCTCTGCCGCTGGTGTCCTCACACACTGCACTTAGTGTCCGGCCTCTGTCCTCGTGGTCCTCACACCCCGCACTCAGTGTCCAGCCTCCCCCCCTGGTGTCCTCACACACTGCACTCAGTGTCCGGCCTCTGTCCCGGGGTCCTCACACACTGCTCTCAGTGTCCAGTCTCTCCCCCGTGGTCCTTACACACTGCACTCAGTGTCCGGCCTCTGCCCCCGTGGTCCTCACACACTGCACTCAGTGTCCGGCCGCCACCCCTGGTGTCCTCACACCTGCCCTGAGTGTCCGGCCTCTGCCCTCGTGGTCTTCACATACAGCACTCAGTGTCCGGCCTCTGCCCTCGTGGTCCTCACACACTGCACTCAGTGTCCGGCCTCCACCCCTGGTGTCCTCACACACTGCCCTGAGTGTCCGGCCTCTGCCCCCGTGGTCCTTACACACTGCACTCAGTGTCCGGCCTCTGCCCCCGTGGTCCTCACACACTGCACTCAGTGTGCGGCCTCCACCCCTGGTGTCCTCACACACTGCACACAGTGTCCGGCATCTGCCCCCGTGGTCTTCCCACACTGAACTCAGTGTCCGGCCTCTGCCCCTGTGGTCCTCACACTGCACTCAGTGTCCGGCCTCCACCCCTGGTGTCCTCACACACTGCCCTGAGTGTCCGGCCTCTGCCCCCGTGGTCCTTACACACTGCACTCAGTGTCCGGCCTCTGCCCCCGTGGTCCTCTCACACTGCCCTGAGTGTCCGGCCTCTGCCCCCGTGGTCTTCACACACTGAACTCAGTGTCCGGCCTCTGCCCCTGTGGTCCTCACACACTGCCCTCAGTGTACGGCCTCCACCGCTGGTGTCCTCACACACTGCCCTGAGTGTCCGGCCTCTGCCCCTGTGGTCCTCACACACTGCACTCAGTGTACGGCCTCCACCGCTGGTGTCCTCACACACTGCCCTGAGTGTCCGGCCTCTGCCCCTGTGGTCCTCACACACTGCACTCAGTGTCCGGCCTCCACTCCTGGTCTCCTCACACACTGCCCTGAGTGTCCGGCCTCTGCCCCCGTGGTCCTCACACACTGCCCTGGGTGTCAGGCCTCTCCCCCGTGGTCCTCACATACAGCACTCAGTGTCCGGCCTCTCCCCCCGTGGTCCTCACACACTGCACTCAGTGTCCGGCCTCCACCCCTGGTGTCCTCACACACTGCCCTGAGTGTCCGGCCTCTGCCCCTGTGGTCCTCACACACTGCACTCAGTGTCTGTCCTCCACCCCTGTGGTCCTCACACACTGCACTCAGTGTCCGGCCGCCACCCCTGGTGTCCTCACACCTGCCCTGAGTGTCCGGCCTCTGCCCCTGTGGTCCTTACACACTGCACTCAGTGTCCTGCCTCCATCCCTGGTGTCCTCACACACTGCACTCAGTGTCCGGCCTCCACCCCTGGTGTCCTCACACACTGCCCTGAGTGTCCGGCCTCTGCCCCTGTGGTCCTTACACACTGCACTCAGTGTACGGCCTCCACCGCTGGTGTCCTCACACACTGCCCTGAGTGTCCGGCCTCTGCCCCTGTGGTCCTCACATACTGCACTCAGTGTCCGGCCTCCACTCCTGGTCTCCTCACACACATGTGTGTGCTTCTTCTGCCCCCTTCACCGACTGACTCTTAAAATTGGGTATTTCGAGTTAATTAAAGCTGGCTGACAGTGGATACATAATGAACGCAGCATTTATGTGCAGTGCTGTTTCCTTGAGGCCCATTAGGGGAGGTGATGAATGATTAAAAGTAGTAATTGCCGTCGGCAGATTCCGGTCTCCGGCCCTACAGGGGGCCCTACAGCAAGGGCTTGGAATCCCTGCGGAGTCACTCGTGGCATCTGCACCCCTGGGCTCATTCTCAGTTGTTGTGTAACATTGTTCTGTTCTGTATTTCATTTACAGACCTCAACAGATGTCCTGACTCTGGCACCATAACTAGCACATTCCTAACCAAAGTCCAGGGAAAGCAACCCCCGCCCGCCCCCACCAACCCACCAACCCACCCCGAGGGAAGACGCCGCTGCCCCAGCCCCTCAGACACCAACCAGCCCAGAGACCAGGCCTTAATCAGCAGGCCCGAAGCCCACTCTGCGTGCCCACCCTTAGTGGTGGGCATGTGAGCGGTGATGCTGGGCAGACGAGTGGCATCACGCCACTCCTGGTACCCCTCCACAGTGCCCCCCACAGCTTCCTCCACCCCGCCATGCACGCATGATATCAACATAAAAGAATAACAAAAGCGCTGACATCTGGTCGGCTCATCTAGGCAGACACAGGAAAGAGGAAACGGGTGGAAACCAAGATTAGAACCGAGAGAGTTCAAAGGAGGGGAGAAGTGGGGCGCCCCGTGCAGAGCCATCAAAGCAACTGCAAGCAGGGTGAGCCGAGTACTGCCTGATGCAAGCAGTGTAAGTTATGGAACACTGCAAGCACTGCAGCAGGCTGCAAACCAGACTGTACTGCAAACTAAAGAAGGCTGCAGAGTACAGAACAGTGCAAACTAACGAGCACTGCAGAACACTGCAAACCAAAGTGTACTGACAACTAAAGAACGCTGCGGAGTAAAGAACAGTGCAAACTAACGAGCACTGCAGAACACTGCAAACCAAAGTGTACTGACAACAAAAGAACGCTGCGGAGTAAAGAACAGTGCAAACTAACGAGCACTGCAGAACACTGCAAACCAAAGTGTACTGACAACTAAAGAACACTGCGGAGTAAAGAACAGTGCAAACTAACGAGCACTGCAGAACACTGCAAACCAAAGTGTACTGACAACTAAAGAACGCTGCGGAGTAAAGAACAGTGCAAACTAACGAGCACTGCAGAACACTGCAAACCAAAGTGTACTGACAACAAAAGAACGCTGCGGAGTAAAGAACAGTGCAAACTAACGAGCACTGCAGAACACTGCAAACCAAAGTGTACTGACAACTAAAGAACACTGCAGAGTAAAGAACAGTGCAAACTAACGAGCACTGCAGAACACTGCAAACCAAAGTGTACTGACAACTAAAGAACACTGCAGAGTAAAGAACAGTGCAAACTAACGAGCACTGCAGAACACTGCAAACCAAAGTGTACTGACAACTAAAGAACACTGCAGAGTAAAGAACAGTGCAAACTAACGAGCACTGCAGAACACTGCAAACCAAAGTGTACTGACAACTAAAGAACGATGCGGAGTAAAGAACAGTGCAAACTAACGAGCACTGCAGAACACTGCAAACCAAAGTGTACTGACAACTAAAGAACGATGCGGAGTAAAGAATAGTGCAAACTAACGAGCACTGCAGAACACTGCAAACCAAAGTGTACTGACAACTAAAGAACACTGCAGAGTAAAGAACAGTGCAAACTAACGAGCACTGCACAACACTGCAAACCAAAGTGTACTGACAACTAAAGAACACTGCAGTGTAAAGAACACTGCAAACTAACAAGCACTGCAAGCACTGCAGTACACTGCAAACGGAAGTGTACTGCAAACTAAAGAACACTGCAGAGTAAAGAACACAGCAAACTAACAGCACTACACTGCAGAATACTGCAAACGAAAGTGTACAGCACTAAAGAACATAGATCATTAACAAGCACTGCACTGCAAGCACTACAGAAACCTGCAAACGAAAGTGTACTGCACTAAAGAACACTGCAGAGAAAAGAACACAGCAAACTAACAAGCACTGCACTGCAAGCACTACAGAACACAGCAAACCAAAGCGTACTGAAAACTAAAGAACACTGCAGAGTAAAGAACAGTGCAAACTAACGAGCAGTGCAAGCAGGGTGAGCCAAGAACTGCCTGGTGCAAGCAGTGAATGCCAAAGAGCAGTGTAAGTTATGGAACACTGCAAGCACTGCAGCACGCTGCAAACCAAACTGTACTGAAAACTAAAGAACACTGAAGAGTAAAGAACAGTGCAAGCTAACAAGCACTTCGAGCACTGCAGGACACTGCAAACCAGAGTGTACTGCAAACTAAAGAACACTGCAGAGTAAAGAACACTGCAAACTTAACATGCACTCACCTGCAAGCACTGCAAGCCAAACTGTACTGCAAACTAAAGAACACAGAAGAGTAAAGAAAAGTGGAAACTAACAAGCACTCCAAACACTGCAGAACACTGCAAACCAAAGTCTACTGCAAACTAAAGAACACTGAAGAGTATAGAACAGTGCAAACTAACAAGTACTGCAGAATACTGCAAACCAAAGAGCACTGCAAACGAAAGGCACTGGAAAGTAAAAATCGGTGGAAACTACCAACCACTGCAAGTACTAGAAAACACTGCATACCAAAGCAATGCTACAAACAAAATGCACTGCAAATTAAAGAACACTGCAAGCACTGCAGAGCACTGGAAACCAAACTGTACTGCAAACTAAAGAACACAGAGGAGTAAAGAACAGTGCAAACTAACGAGCACTGCAAACACTGCAGAACGCTGCAAACCAAAGTGTCCTGAAAACTAAAGAACACTGCACAGTAAAGAACACTGCAAACTAACATGCACTGCACTGCAAGCACTGCAGACCACTGCAAACCAAACTGTAATGCAAACTAAAGAACTCTGCAGAGTAAAGAACAGTGCAAACTAACGAGCACTGTAAGCACTTCAAAATACTGCAAATGAAAGTGTACTGCAAACTAAGGAACACTGCAGAGTAAAAAACACAGCAAACTAACAGCACTGCACTGAAAAACTGCAAACGAAAGTGTACTGCACTAAAGAACACTACAGAGTAAGGAACACCGCAAACTAAAAAGCACTGCACTGCAAGCACTACAGAACACTGCAAACCAAAGTGTACTGCAAAATAAAGAACACTGCAGAGTAAAGAGCAGTGCAGACTAACGAGCACTGCAAGCACTGCAGAACACTGCAAACCGAAGAGCAATGCAAACGAAAGGAATGGTGTAGTAAGGAAGTCTGAAAACTAAGAACCACTACAGGCACTACAGAACACTGCAAACCAAAATGTTCTCCAAACAAAAAACACTGCAAATTAAGGAACACTGCAAAGTAAAGAATTGTGCAGAATAACAAGCACTGCTAAACACTATAAGAGCAACGTAAATGAATGCCACTGCAAGGCAAAGAACTGTAAAAACTAACAACCACTTTAAACACTACAGAACACTGCAAGCAAATGACCACTTCAATGAAAATAACACTGGAAATTAACAAACACTACAAGACACTGCAAACGAAAGACACTGCAAACTAAACGACACAACAAAGTAATGTACAATGCGCAATAAACTGCCCTGAAAAGAAAAGAATACTGCAAACTAACAAGCACTACAGGTCACTGCAAATCAAATGGCACTGCAAACTAAGAGACACTGCAAACACTTCAGAATACTCCAAATCAAAGAGCACTGAAAACGAAAGGCCCTGCAAAGTGAAGATCTCGTGAAAAATAACAAGCACTGCAAGCACAACGAAACAATGCAAACTAAGAGGCACTGCAAACACTGCAGAATACTCCAAATCAAAGAGCACTGAAAACGAAAGGCCCTGCAAAGTAAAGAACTCGTGAAAAATAACAAGCACTGCAAGCACAATGAAACAATGCAAACTAAAGAGCACTGCACAGTACAGAACATTGCAAACTATCAAGCACTGCAGGACAAACCAAAGGCCATGCAGTGGAGCCTCACTTCAGAGACTTCAGACCTTGGAGCTATCTTTATCTCTCTGAAAAACTTCAAAGCAAGAATGATTGCTTGTAGCCAATCCCCTCATTCGAGCCCTTGACGTCTGGAAAACTGCTCATGTTCCACACACGTCTACTAGGGCTATGCGCAGCCCAGATGTTCCCCTGAAAAGAAGACCCCCTAGACTCCTAAAACAGACTTCCAGACTCCTGAAACTGACTGCTAGACTCATAAAACAGACTCCTGGACTCGTGAAAAAGACGCCTGGCTCATGAAACAGGCTCTTAGACTCATGAAACTGACTGCTACACTCATAAAACAGACTCCTGGACTCGTGAAACACACTCCTGGAGTCATGAAACAGGCTCTTAGACCTATGAAACTGACTGCTAGACTCATAAAACAGACTCCTGGGCTCATGAAACAGACTGCTAGATTCGTGAAACAGACTGATAAGACTCATGAAACAGACACCTGAACTCATGAGACAGACTCTTGGACTTATGAAACAGACTCCTAGGCTCATGATAAAGACTTCTTGAGTCATAAAACAGACTCCTGGGTGGGTTCATGAAACAGATTGCTAGATTCGTGAAACAGACTCATAGACTCATGAAACAGACACCTGAACTCATGGAGCAGACTCTTGGACTAATGAAACAGACTCCTAGTCTCATGATCCAGACTCCTAGACTCATGAAACAGACTCCTGGATTCATGATCCAGAACCCTAAACTCATGAAACAGACTCCATGACCCGGATGAAGCCTCTCTAAAGTGTGGCACGGACAGACTGCCACGCTGTTGGTCTCTGTAAACATTCAATGCGCTGGTCGGGACGTGTCCTTTGGCAGAAATATGGGTTTAGCTGTGAGCCTTAAAGCTCGGGTCTTAATCCCGGCTCAGTGACTTCACCACACCGTGTGATCCTGGGTCAGTTTCCCCCACAGTGGGGTCCTTCTTGTGCCTCGAGCCCTTTATTTGTCCAAACTGGGATATTTGGGGTAACTCTGGAGACCCCAAATGTGGCAGGAAGGAGTGACTCCACGCTGTAAACACAACCGCCCCCTGGCGGTCTGAGGCTTCACACACCCGCTGGTGTGTGTCAATGGAAGTCCAGATCTGAGAGTACATTAGCACCCGAGACCACAGGTGTGCAGGGGCGTCACACTGAAGTGCGCTGCACCACAAAGATGCATCACAACACACTGAGCTCTTTCTGCCACCAGCAGGAAAACAACACATCTTGAACATTAATGACAGATTCCATGTCAGAGGAGCCTCACACGGAAAGGGGTGGTTGGAAGGGCTCCCTGCATCAGAGGAGACCTAGTGGGTGCTGGTGACGTCACACAATCACTGCATCGGGCCAGTGGAGGCAGGGGGGCAACCCGCGCATTGTGATGTCACAGAACCAAGCAGTCTGGTTAAGAAAGGGAAAGCTACCCCCAGCCCCCCACCCATCCCACAAGAATTATAAGCTCACATAATTAATCCTTTTAAGAGGTCAGATAAACCATAGGCTCCTCCCACTCCGTTTGACGTCACAGATTGAAACATTCTGACTGGAGAGGGGGAAGACAAACGACCCCTTCTCTGTCACCTGCATTGTAGCGTCACAAAATCAACCTGTCATGGGGAGACGTCATCTCATTATGACATCACATAGACACAGCCAGGATATAGAAGGAAAAGTCGCGTTTCACTGTGACGTCACAGAAACAGGCAGACAGGGTATTAAAGAGGCTAAAGGCGCAGGAGGATACCTTTGTGACGTCACAAACAGACATGATAGTAAAGAAGTAGGAGGGTCCCATTGTGACGTCACATACTCACATTCTGAAGGGGCTAGGAAGCCTTGGAGTGCCTATAGGCACAATCAGACAGGATTGTGAAGACGTGGGAGTCCCATTGTGACGTCACACGAATACAGCCATGATAGTGGAGGCACGGGAGCGTTTCATTGTGTCGTCACAAGTAATCAGACAGGCTAGTAAAGAGGCAGGAGTATCCCATTGTGACGTCACATCCTCAAAGACACTGATAGGCTAGGAAGGCGTGGAGAGAGCGTGTAGGTCTACTATGATATCGCGCAAACACTCATTCAGTATAGTGAAGTCGTGGGCCGTCGGTCTCCCCTTGTGACGTCACGTGAACACAGCCATAACAGTGAATGCACAGGACTGTTTCGTTGTGACGTCACATTCTCAAACATTCTGATAGGCCAGGAGGCCTCGGAGAGGCTCTAGTCCAGGCTTCTCTAATCAGTAGCTCCTGAGCTGCTGGGAGCTCTCCAGCTGCTTGTGAGTAGATCTCCTGTGTCCAGCCCGGCCTTCTAAGCGAAAAGCTTTTGCTTGTCTGAATTAATACCTCTATCAAAACTAAAGTGTATATTCAAGAGAAAAATGTGTGCATCTTTAGAACTCCTAAGCTGAGGTTTGGAGAAGAAAAACGGTTGAATTTCCAAAATATATTTGAAGCTGATATTTGAGGGATAAGTCATTTGGTGTTTGGAGACCTGTTGCTAATATTACCACCTTGGTGCCAGGGAGCTGTGGGTATTGCCTAAGCAATGGCATTCCAAATTGACAAATCCTTTTTTGCGTTACTCCTGGCAACCCTACCTGAAGTACTGCGGCGATCACTGATACCAATATTGACCAGGGTGGCCGCTAATGTGACCCTGTGTGATGTGATGACTATTGCAACACTACGGGGCGGTGTATGCCTATCAGTGGCTCGTGAGGATTGTCATTTAAACAGAAGTAGGTCGTCTTACAGAAAAGGTTGGAGACCCCTGCTTCTGCTCTAGTTTATTCTGACGTCACGCAAAAACTCTCACTGGGGAGTTTCATTGTGTCGTCACAAGCACTCAGACAGCATAGTAAAGACGCAGGAGGATCCCATTGTGACGTCACACACTCAAACATTCCGAGAGGCCAGGAAGGCTCTAGTCTATTCTGACATCACGAAATCAAACATTCTTCCTGGAGCGTTTCATTGTGTCGTCACAAGCACTCAGACAGCATAGAAAAGACGCAAGAGGATCAAGTTGTGACATCACATAATCACACGCTCTGATAGGCCAGGAAAGCTTGAAGAGCCTCTAGACTACTCTGACATAGCCAAATCAAACATTCTTTCTGGAGTAGGGCAGGGGAGGCGAGAACCTCATCAACTCATCCACGTATGACGTCACCAACCAGGTAACCCCCGAAATAAACGGTGGCACTGGTGATCCCATAGATGGTGACGTCACACTAGCAGTTGGTGTTACACAAGGATAGTGAATCAGCTGTCAGAGGACACAACAGAGACGCTCTTATTTAAAAAAAAAAAAAAAAAAAGGGGGAACTATTGTTTGTTTGGACAAGTTTCTCACTTACTTGGCAGCTGGTGTCGGCGGTGGGTCTCTCCCGCCGCCTGTCGGGGTCCAGAGGGGCTCTCCCGGTCCAGATGGCGGGTCCTTGGCCAGGGAGGGAGCGGGTCGAGAAACGGGGGGCTCCGGGGAAATCTTTCTACTCGGCTCTTCCGAAGTGATCCTTGCCAAGTGGTACACGAAGAGCAGGAAACCGCAGCCCAGCAGGATGGCTGCAAGCTTACGGTGCAGCTTCATGGCCGTGGTACTCAGGGTCCGCGCATCCTCACGACCGTTCACACCCTCAGGGTCCGTGCATCATCAGGACTGTGCACCCCTCAGGGTTCACGCATCCTCAGGGTCCGTGCATCATCAGGACTGTGCACCCCTCAGGGTTCGCGCATCCTCAGGGTCCGTGAATCATCAGGACTGTGCACCCCTCAGGGTCCGTGCATCCTCAGGACTGTGCACCCATCAGGGTCCGTGCACCCTCAGGGTCCGCGCATCCTCACGACCGTGCACCCCCTCAGGGTCCGTGCATCATCAGGACTGTGCACCCCTCAGGGTTCTTGCATCCTCAGGACTGTGCACCCCTCATGGTCCGTGCACCCTCAAGGTCTATGTATCCTCAAGACAGTGAACCTCTCAGGGTCCGTGCATCCTCAGGACTGTGCATCCATCAGGGTCCGTGCACCCTCAGGGTCCGCGCATCCTCAGGGTCCGTACATCCACAGGATTGGGCACACATCAGGGTCCGTGCATCATCAGGACTGTGCACCCCTCAGGGTCCGTGCACCCTCAGGGTCTGTGCATCCTCAAGACAGTGCACCCCTCAGGATCCGTACATCCTCAGGACTGTGCACCCCTCAGGGTTCGCGCATCCTCAGGGTCCGTGCATCATCAGGACTGTGCACCCCTCAGGGGTCTTGCATCCTCAGGATTGTGCACCCATCAAGGTCCGTGCATCCTCAGGGTCCGTGCATCAGCAGAACTGTGCACCCTCATGGTCCGTGCATCCTCAAGACAGTGCACCCTTCAGGATCCGTGCATCCTCAGGACTGTGCACCCCCCAGGGATCGCGCATCCTCAGGGTCGGTGCATCATCAGGACTGTGCACCTCTCAGGGTCCGTGCATCCTCAGGGTCTGTGCATCCTCAAGACAGTGCACCTCTAAGGGTCCGTGCATCCTCAGGACTGTGCACCCCTTAGAGTCCGTGCAACTTCAGGCTCAGGGTCCGTGCATCCTCAGGGACCGTGTCTCCTCGCGACCGTGTTTCCACCGAGGATCTTCAGGCTGCGACCACCCTTCAGGCACCCTGGGATTCCTGCACTCCCCGAGCACCTCGGCATCCGTGCACGCCTAGTCTCCGTGCACCACCAGTGACTCCAGGCTCTGGGACTTCAGGCTCCCTGACCCTCCGTGGACATCCAGATCTGTGCATCCCTCGGGCTCCCTTCATTACAGGGGGTCCACGGTCCGTGCACCCCCTGGGGACACCAGACGCCGTCTCTTACGGACCCTGACTCACGGAGTCCTTGGGGGTCCTGGAAACCACCAGACCCCGGTATCCCTCGGAGACCCCGAGTTCTCTGCCCCCTTAAAACTCCCAAGATCGACCAATCACAAGCTCTGGTCGCCCGGGCCCCGAGATGTGCTTCCCTCTGCCCGGAGGACCACCGGGGTACCACTGGCGCCCCCCAACTCCAGCCTGGACCCCGGGATCTGCGCCACAAATCTCCCGCCACCACGAGGGTCCTTCTCACGCACGATGCGGGTCCAGCCAGCTCAATCCGCCTGGACACTGGGGGGCTCGGGGTTCTTCCCGTGATGCTAGCAGGTCAGGGAGGGCCACGTATGAGGGGGGGCGGGGGTGGACCCCATCAATCATTGATGGCTCCTCCCAGGGGCCCTCCCCCAACCCTCCTACTGAAGGCTGCTTGTGAGAATAGCTCACCGAGAGCCTTCCCCCTCCTCTAGCAGCGTGCACAGACACCCCACCCTGACCCCCCCAGCTGCATGCACAGACACCCCACCCTGACCCCCTCTGGCTGCATGCACAGACACCCCACCCTGACACCGTCTGGCTGTATGCACAGACACCCCACCCTGACCCCCTCTGACTGCGTGCACAGACACCCCACCCTGACATCCCCCAGCTGCATGCACAGACACCCCACCCTGCCCCCGCTCCCTCTATCTGTATGCACAGACACTCCACCCTGACCCCCTCTGGCTGCGTGCACAGACACCCCACCCTGACACCCTCTGGCTGTATGCACAGATACCCCACCCTGACACCTTTCCCTCCTCTAGCCGCGTGCACAGACACCCCACCCTGACCCCCTCTGGCTGCGTGCACAGACACCCCACCCTGACACCCTCTGGCTGTATGCACAGATACCCCACCCTGACACCTTTCCCTCCTCTAGCCGCGTGCACAGACACCCCACCCTGACCCCCTCTGGCTGCGTGCACAGACACCCCACCCTGACCCCCCCCCCCCAGCTGCATGCACAGACACCCCACCCTGCCCCCGCTCCCTCTATCTGTATGCACAGACACCCCACCCTGACCCCGCTCTAGCTGTATGCACAAACACACACAGATAACTGCAACCAGCACTGGGAGACGTTGTCAGAGGAGATCAGATCACTGCAACCAGCACTGGGAGACGTTGTCAGAGGAGATCAGGTCACTGTAAGCAGAAGTGGGAGAAGGTGTCAGAGGAGATCAGATCACTGCAAGCAGTGATGGGAGAGGGTGTCAGAGGAGATCAGGTCACTGTAAGCAGCACTGGGCGAGGGGTGTCAGAGGTGATGAGGTCACTGTAAGCGGCAGTGGGAGAGGTGTCAGAGGTGATGAGATCACTGTAAGCAGAAGTGGGAGAAGGTGTCAGAGGAGATCAGATCACTGCAAGCAGTGATGGGAGAGGGTGTCAGAGGGGATCAGGTCACTGTAAGCAGCACTGGGCGAGGGTGTCAGAGGAGATCAGGTCACTGTAAGCAGTGATGGGAGAGGGTGTCAGAGGAGATCAGATCACTGTAAGCAGCGATGGGACAGGGTGTCAGAGGAGATCAGATCACTGTAACCAGCACTGGGAGAGGTATCAGAGGTGATGAAATCACTGTAAGCAGCAGTGGGAGAGGGTGTCAGAGGTGATGAGGTCACTGTGAGCAGCAGTGGGAGAGGGTGTCAGAGGAGAGCAGATCACTGTAACCAGCACTGGGAGAGGGTGCCAGAGGAGATCAGGTCACTATAAGCACCATTGTGAGAGGTGTCAGAGGTGATGAGGTCACTGTAAGCAGTGCTGGGAAGAGGGTGTCAGAGGAGATAAGATCACTGTAAGCAGTGCTAGGAGAGGGTGTCAGAGGAGATCATGTCACTGTAAGCAGCACTGGGAGGGGGTGTCCGAGGAGATCAGATCACTGTGAGGAGCACTAGGAGAGGGTATCAGAGGAAATCAGATCACTGTAAGCAGCAATGGGAGAGGTATCAGAGGAGATCAGGTTAGTGTAAGTAGCGATGGGAGAGGGTGTCAGAGGAGATAAGATCACTGTGAGGAGCACTTGGAGAGGGTGACAGTGAGGAGGTCTCTGTAAGCAGCATTAGAAGAGGGGTGTCAGAGGAGATCAGATCACTGTGAGGAGCACTGGGAGAGGGTGTCAGAGGTGAGGAGGTCTCTGTAAGCAGCACTGGGAGAGGTGTCAGAGGAGATCAGATCACTGTGAGGAGCACTGGGAGAGGGTGTCAGAGGTGATGACTTCGTTGTAAGCAGCACTGGGTGAGGGTGTCAGAGGAGATCAGATCACTGTAAGAAGCACTGGGAGAGGGTGTCGGAGGAGATCAGATCACTGCAAGCAGCACTGGGAGAGGGTGTCAGAGGAGATCAGATCAGTGTAAGCAGCACTGGGAGAAGGGGGTGTCAGAGGAGATCAGGTCACTGCAAGCAGCACTGGGAGAGGGTGTCAGAGGAGATCAGAGAATGTCAGAGAAGATCAGAGCACTGTAAGCAGCACTGGGAGAGGGTGTCAGAGGAGATCAGAGAATGTCAGAGGAGATCAGATCACTGTAAGCAGCACTGGGAGAGGTGTCAGAGGAGATCAGGTCACTGCAAGCAGCACTGGGAGAGGGTGTCAGAGGAGATCAGAGAATGTCAGAGAAGATCAGAGCACTGTAAGCAGCAGTGGGAGAGATGTCAGAGGTGATGAGATCACTGTAAGCAGCACTGGGAGAGGTGTCAGAGGAGATCAGGTCACTGAAAGCAGCAGTGGGAGAGGTGTCAGAGGAGATCAGATCACTGTAAGCAGTGATGGGAGAGGGTGACAGAGGAGATCAGATCACTGTGAGCAGCACTGGGAGAGGGTGTCAGAGGTGATGAGGTCACTGTAAGCAGCAGTGGGAGAGGGTGTCAGAGGAGATCAGATCACTGTGAGCAGCACTGGGAGAGGGTGTCAGAGGTGATGAGGTCACTGTGAGCAGCACTGGGAGAGGGTGTCAGAGGAGATCAGGTCACTGAAAGCAGCACTGGGAGAGGGAGACAGAGGAGATCAGATCACTGTAAGCAGCAGTGGGAGAGGTGTCAGAGGAGATCAGATCACTGTAAGCAGCACTGGGAGAAGGTGTCAGAGGAGATCAGATAACTGTAAGCAGCACTGGGAGAGGGTGACAGAGGAGATCAGATCACTGTAAGCAGCACTGGCAGAGGTGTCAGAGGTGATGAGGTCACTGTAAGCAGCACTGCGAGAGGTGTAAGAGGAGATCAGATCACTGTGAGCAGCAGTGGGAGAGGGTGTCAGAGGAGATCAGGTCACTATAAGCAGCACTGGGAGAGGGTGTCAGAGGAGAGCAGATCACTGTGAGCAGCAGTGGGAGAGGTGTCAGAGGAGATCAGATCACTGTAAGCAGCACTGGGAGAGGGTGTCAGAGGAGATCAGGTCACTGTAAGCAGCAGTGGGAGAGGTGTCAGAGGTGATGAGGTCACTGTAAGCGGCAGTGGGAGAGGTGTCAGAGGTGATGAGGTCACTGTAAGCGGCAGTGGGAGAGGGTGTCAGAGGGGATCAGATCACTGTAAGCAGCAGTGCGAGAGGGTGTCAGAGGGGATCAGATCACTGTAAGCAGCAGTGCGAGAGGGTGTCAGAGGGGATCAGATCACTGTGAGCAGCAGTGGGAGAGGTGTAAGAGGAGATCAGATCACTGTAAGCA
Organism: Pleurodeles waltl; assembly: GCF_031143425.1. Classification (NCBI taxonomy): domain Eukaryota; kingdom Metazoa; phylum Chordata; class Amphibia; order Caudata; family Salamandridae; genus Pleurodeles; species Pleurodeles waltl. Next base: position 12,036,227 of record NC_090448.1, on the reverse strand, counting down.
GCACTGGGAGAAGGTGTCAGAGGAGATCAGATAACTGTAAGCAGCACTGGGAGAGGGTGACAGAGGAGATCAGATCACTGTGAGCAGCAGTGGGAGAGGTGTCAGAGGAGATCAGATCACTGTAAGCAGCACTGGGAGAAGGTGTCAGAGGAGATCAGATAACTGTAAGCAGCACTGGGAGAGGGTGACAGAGGAGATCAGATCACTGTGAGCAGCAGTGGGAGAGGTGTCAGAGGTGATGAGGTCACTGTAAGCGGCAGTGGGAGAGGGTGTCAGAGGGGATCAGATCACTGTGAGCAGCAGTGGGAGAGGAGTCAGAGGTGATGAGGTCACTGTAAGCAGCACTGGGAGAGGGTGTCAGAGGGGATCAGATCACTGTGAGCAGCAGTGGGAGAGGTGTCAGAGGAGATCAGATCACTGTAAGCAGCACTGGGAGAAGGTGTCAGAGGAGATCAGATCACTGTAAGCAGCAGTGGGAGAGGGTGACAGAGGAGATCAGATCACTGTGAGCAGCAGTGGGAGAGGTGTCAGAGGTGATGAGGTCACTGTAAGCAGCACTGGGAGAGGTGTCAGAGGAGATCAGATCACTGTAAGCAGCACTGGGAGAGGGTGACAGAGGAGATCAGATCACTGTGAGCAGCAGTGGGAGAGGTGTCAGAGGAGATCAGATCACTGTAAGCAGCACTGGGAGAAGGTGTCAGAGGAGATCAGATAACTGTAAGCAGCACTGGGAGAGGGTGACAGAGGAGATCAGATCACTGTAAGCAGCAGTGGGAGAGGTGTCAGAGGAGATCAGATCACTGTAAGCAGCACTGGGAGAGGATGTCAGAGGAGATCAGATCACTGTAAGCAGCAGTGGGAGAAGGTGTCAGAGGAGATCAGATCACTGTAAGCAGCAGTGGGAGAGGTGTCAGAGGGGATCAGATCACTGTCAGCAGCAGTGGGAGGGGTGTCAGAGGTGATGAGGTCACTGTGAGCAGCAGTGGGAGAGGGTGACAGAGGAGATCAGATCACTGTGAGCAGCAGTGGGAGAGGTGTCAGAGGAGATCAGATCACTGTAAGCAGCACTGGGAGAGGGTGTCAGAGGGGATCAGATCACTGTAAGCAGCAGTGGGAGAGGGTGTCAGAGGAGATCAGGTCACTGTAAGCAGCAGTGGGAGAGGTGTCAGAGGTGATGAGGTCACTGTAAGCGGCAGTGGGAGAGGTGTCAGAGGAGATCAGATCACTGTAAGCGGCAGTGGGAGAGGGTGTCAGAGGGGATCAGATCACTGTAAGCAGCAGTGGGAGAGGGTGTCAGAGGAGATCAGATCACTGTCAGCAGCAGTGGGAGGGGTGTCAGAGGTGATGAGGTCACTGTGAGCAGCAGTGGGAGAGGGTGACAGAGGAGATCAGATCACTGTGAGCAGCAGTGGGAGAGGTGTCAGAGGAGATCAGATCACTGTAAGCAGCACTGGGAGAGGGTGTCAGAGGGGATCAGATCACTGTAAGCAGCAGTGGGAGAGGGTGTCAGAGGAGATCAGGTCACTGTAAGCAGCAGTGGGAGAGGTGTCAGAGGTGATGAGGTCACTGTAAGCAGAAGTGGGAGAGGTGTCAGAGGAGATCAGATCACTGTAAGCAGCAGTGGGAGAGGTGTCAGAGGGGATCAGATCACTGTAAGCAGCAGTGGGAGAGGTGTCAGAGGAGATCAGATCACTGTCAGCAGCAGTGGGAGGGGTGTCAGAGGTGATGAGGTCACTGTGAGCAGCAGTGGGAGAGGGTGACAGAGGAGATCAGATCACTGTGAGCAGCAGTGGGAGAGGTGTCAGAGGAGATCAGATCACTGTAAGCAGCACTGGGAGAGGGTGTCAGAGGGGATCAGATCACTGTAAGCAGCAGTGGGAGAGGGTGACAGAGGAGATCAGGTCACTGTAAGCAGCAGTGGGAGAGGTGTCAGAGGTGATGAGGTCACTGTAAGCAGTGATGGGAGAGTGTGTCAGAGGAGATCAGATCACTGTCAGCAGCAGAGGGAGGGGTGTCAGAGGAGATCAGATCACTGTAAGCAGCAGTGGGAGAGGTGTCAGAGGAGATCAGGTCACTGTAAGCAGCAGTGGGAGAGGTGTCAGAGGTGATGAGGTCACTGTAAGCGGCAGTGGGAGAGGTGTCAGAGGAGATCAGATCACTGTAAGCGGCAGTGGGAGAGGGTGTCAGAGGGGATCAGATCACTGTAAGCAGCAGTGGGAGAGGGTGTCAGAGGAGATCAGGTCACTATAAGCAGCACTGGGAGAGGGGTGTCAGAGGTGATGAGGTCACTGTAAGCAGCAGTGGGAGAGGGGTGTCAGAGGTGATGAGGTCACTGTAAGCAGAAGTGGGAGAGGTGTCAGAGGAGATCAGATCACTGTAAGCAGCAGTGGGAGAGGGTGACAGAGGAGATCAGATCACTGTGAGCAGCAGTGGGAGAGGTGTCAGAGGTGATGAGGTCACTGTAAGCAGCACTGGGAGAGGTGTCAGAGGAGATCAGATCACTGTAAGCAGCACTGGGAGAGGGTGACAGAGGAGATCAGATCACTGTGAGCAGCAGTGGGAGAGGTGTCAGAGGAGATCAGATCACTGTAAGCAGCACTGGGAGAAGGTGTCAGAGGAGATCAGATAACTGTAAGCAGCACTGGGAGAGGGTGACAGAGGAGATCAGATCACTGTAAGCAGCAGTGGGAGAGGTGTCAGAGGAGATCAGATCACTGTAAGCAGCACTGGGAGAGGATGTCAGAGGAGATCAGATCACTGTAAGCAGCAGTGGGAGAGGATGTCAGAGGAGATCAGGTCACTGCAAGCAGCACTGGGAGAGGGGTGTCAGAGGTGATGATGTCACTGTAAGCAGCACTGCGAGAGGTGTAAGGGGAGATCAGATCACTGTCAGCAGCAGTGGGAGGGGTGTCAGAGGAGATCAGATCACTGTAAGCAGCACTGGGAGAGGATGTCAGAGGAGATCAGGTCACTGTAAGCAGCAGTGGGAGAGGGTGTCAGAGGAGATCAGATCACTGTCAGCAGCAGTGGGAGGGGTGTCAGAGGTGATGAGGTCACTGTGAGCAGCAGTGGGAGAGGGTGACAGAGGAGATCAGATCACTGTGAGCAGCAGTGGGAGAGGTGTCAGAGGAGATCAGATCACTGTAAGCAGCACTGGGAGAGGGTGTCAGAGGGGATCAGATCACTGTAAGCAGCAGTGGGAGAGGGTGTCAGAGGAGATCAGGTCACTGTAAGCAGCAGTGGGAGAGGTGTCAGAGGTGATGAGGTCACTGTAAGCGGCAGTGGGAGAGGTGTCAGAGGAGATCAGATCACTGTAAGCGGCAGTGGGAGAGGGTGTCAGAGGGGATCAGATCACTGTAAGCAGCACTGGGAGAGGTGTCAGAGGAGATCAGATCACTGTAAGCAGCAGTGGGAGAGGGTGTCAGAGGGGATCAGATCACTGTAAGCAGCAGTGGGAGAGGGTGCCAGAGGGGATCAGATCACTATAAGCAGCACTGGGAGAGGGTGTCAGAGGAGATCAGGTCACTATAAGCAGCACTGGGAGAGGGTGTCAGAGGAGAGCAGATCACTGTAAGCAGCACTGGGAGAGGGTGTCAGAGGAGATCAGGTCACTATAAGCAGCACTGGGAGAGGGTGCCAGAGGGGATCAGATAACTGTAAGCAGCAGTGGGAGAGGTGTCAGAGGTGATGAGGTCACTGTAAGCAGCACTGGGAGAGGTGTCAGAGGAGATCAGATAACTGTAAGCAGCACTGGGAGAAGGTGTCAGAGGAGATCAGATAACTGTAAGCAGCACTGGGAGAGGGTGACAGAGGAGATCAGATCACTGTGAGCAGCAGTGGGAGAGGTGTCAGAGGAGATCAGATCACTGTAAGCAGCACTGGGAGAAGGTGTCAGAGGAGATCAGATAACTGTAAGCAGCACTGGGAGAGGGTGACAGAGGAGATCAGATCACTGTGAGCAGCAGTGGGAGAGGTGTCAGAGGAGATCAGATCACTGTAAGCAGCACTGGGAGAAGGTGTCAGAGGAGATCAGATCACTGTAAGCAGCAGTGGGAGAGGGTGACAGAGGAGATCAGATCACTGTGAGCAGCAGTGGGAGAGGTGTCAGAGGTGATGAGGTCACTGTAAGCAGCACTGTGAGAGGTGTCAGAGGAGATCAGATCACTGTAAGCAGCACTGGGAGAGGTGTCAGAGGAGATCAGATCACTGTAAGCAGCACTGGGAGAGGGTGACAGAGGAGATCAGATCACTGTGAGCAGCAGTGGGAGAGGTGTCAGAGGAGATCAGATCACTGTAAGCAGCACTGGGAGAAGGTGTCAGAGGAGATCAGATAACTGTAAGCAGCACTGGGAGAGGGTGACAGAGGAGATCACATCACTGTGAGCAGCAGTGGGAGAGGTGTCAGAGGAGATCAGATCACTGTAAGCAGCACTGGGAGAAGGTGTCAGAGGAGATCAGATAACTGTAAGCAGCACTGGGAGAGGGTGACAGAGGAGATCAGATCACTGTAAGCAGCAGTGGGAGAGGTGTCAGAGGAGATCAGATCACTGTAAGCAGCACTGGGAGAGGATGTCAGAGGAGATCAGATCACTGTAAGCAGCAGTGGGAGAGGTGTCAGAGGTGATGATGTCACTGTAAGCAGCACTGCGAGAGGTGTAAGGGGAGATCAGATCACTGTCAGCAGCAGTGGGAGGGGTGTCAGAGGAGATCAGATCACTGTCAGCAGCAGTGGGAGGGGTGTCAGAGGTGATGAGGTCACTGTGAGCAGCAGTGGGAGAGGGTGACAGAGGAGATCAGATCACTGTGAGCAGCAGTGGGAGAGGTGTCAGAGGAGATCAGATCACTGTAAGCAGCACTGGGAGAGGGTGTCAGAGGGGATCAGATCACTGTAAGCAGCAGTGGGAGAGGGTGTCAGAGGAGATCAGGTCACTGTAAGCAGCAGTGGGAGAGGTGTCAGAGGTGATGAGGTCACTGTAAGCGGCAGTGGGAGAGGTGTCAGAGGAGATCAGATCACTGTAAGCGGCAGTGGGAGAGGGTGTCAGAGGGGATCAGATCACTGTAAGCAGCAGTGGGAGAGGTGTCAGAGGAGATCAGATCACTGTAAGCAGCAGTGGGAGAGGGTGTCAGAGGAGATCAGATCACTGTCAGCAGCAGTGGGAGGGGTGTCAGAGGTGATGAGGTCACTGTGAGCAGCAGTGGGAGAGGGTGACAGAGGAGATCAGATCACTGTGAGCAGCAGTGGGAGAGGTGTCAGAGGAGATCAGATCACTGTAAGCAGCACTGGGAGAGGGTGTCAGAGGGGATCAGATCACTGTAAGCAGCAGTGGGAGAGGGTGTCAGAGGAGATCAGGTCACTGTAAGCAGCAGTGGGAGAGGTGTCAGAGGTGATGAGGTCACTGTAAGCGGCAGTGGGAGAGGTGTCAGAGGAGATCAGATCACTGTAAGCGGCAGTGGGAGAGGGTGTCAGAGGGGATCAGATCACTGTAAGCAGCAGTGGGAGAGGGTGTCAGAGGAGATCAGGTCACTATAAGCAGCACTGGGAGAGGGGTGTCAGAGGTGATGAGGTCACTGTAAGCAGAAGTGGGAGAGGTGTCAGAGGAGATCAGATCACTGTAAGCAGCAGTGGGAGAGGTGTCAGAGGTGATGAGGTCACTGTAAGCAGCAGTGGGAGAGGTGTCAGAGGGGATCAGATCACTGTAAGCAGCAGTGGGAGAGGTGTCAGAGGAGATCAGATCACTGTCAGCAGCAGTGGGAGGGGTGTCAGAGGTGATGAGGTCACTGTGAGCAGCAGTGGGAGAGGGTGACAGAGGAGATCAGATCACTGTGAGCAGCAGTGGGAGAGGTGTCAGAGGAGATCAGATCACTGTAAGCAGCACTGGGAGAGGGTGTCAGAGGGGATCAGATCACTGTAAGCAGCAGTGGGAGAGGTGTCAGAGGAGATCAGATCACTGTAAGCAGCAGTGGGAGAGGTGTCAGAGGAGATCAGGTCACTGTAAGCAGCAGTGGGAGAGGTGTCAGAGGTGATGAGGTCACTGTAAGCGGCAGTGGGAGAGGTGTCAGAGGAGATCAGATCACTGTAAGCGGCAGTGGGAGAGGGTGTCAGAGGGGATCAGATCACTGTAAGCAGCAGTGGGAGAGGGTGTCAGAGGGGATCAGATCACTGTAAGCAGCAGTGGGAGAGGGTGTCAGAGGAGATCAGGTCACTATAAGCAGCACTGGGAGAGGGGTGTCAGAGGTGATGAGGTCACTGTAAGCAGCAGTGGGAGAGGGGTGTCAGAGGTGATGAGGTCACTGTAAGCAGAAGTGGGAGAGGTGTCAGAGGAGATCAGATCACTGTAAGCAGCAGTGGGAGAGGGTGACAGAGGAGATCAGATCACTGTAAGCAGCAGTGGGAGAGGGTGACAGAGGAGATCAGATCACTGTGAGCAGCAGTGGGAGAGGTGTCAGAGGTGATGAGGTCACTGTAAGCAGCACTGGGAGAGGTGTCAGAGGAGATCAGATCACTGTAAGCAGCACTGGGAGAGGGTGACAGAGGAGATCAGATCACTGTGAGCAGCAGTGGGAGAGGTGTCAGAGGAGATCAGATCACTGTAAGCAGCACTGGGAGAAGGTGTCAGAGGAGATCAGATAACTGTAAGCAGCACTGGGAGAGGGTGACAGAGGAGATCAGATCACTGTAAGCAGCAGTGGGAGAGGTGTCAGAGGAGATCAGATCACTGTAAGCAGCACTGGGAGAGGATGTCAGAGGAGATCAGATCACTCTAAGCAGCAGTGGGAGAGGATGTCAGAGGAGATCAGGTCACTGCAAGCAGCACTGGGAGAGGGGTGTCAGAGGTGATGATGTCACTGTAAGCAGCACTGCGAGAGGTGTAAGGGGAGATCAGATCACTGTCAGCAGCAGTGGGAGGGGTGTCAGAGGAGATCAGATCACTGTAAGCAGCACTGGGAGAGGATGTCAGAGGAGATCAGGTCACTGTAAGCAGCAGTGGGAGAGGGTGTCAGAGGAGATCAGATCACTGTCAGCAGCAGTGGGAGGGGTGTCAGAGGTGATGAGGTCACTGTGAGCAGCAGTGGGAGAGGGTGACAGAGGAGATCAGATCACTGTGAGCAGCAGTGGGAGAGGTGTCAGAGGAGATCAGATCACTGTAAGCAGCACTGGGAGAGGGTGTCAGAGGGGATCAGATCACTGTAAGCAGCAGTGGGAGAGGGTGTCAGAGGAGATCAGGTCACTGTAAGCAGCAGTGGGAGAGGTGTCAGAGGTGATGAGGTCACTGTAAGCGGCAGTGGGAGAGGTGTCAGAGGAGATCAGATCACTGTAAGCGGCAGTGGGAGAGGGTGTCAGAGGGGATCAGATCACTGTAAGCAGCAGTGGGAGAGGGTGTCAGAGGGGATCAGATCACTGTAAGGAGCAGTGGGAGAGGGTGTCAGAGGAGATCAGGTCACTATAAGCAGCACTGGGAGAGGGGTGTCAGAGGTGATGAGGTCACTGTAAGCAGAAGTGGGAGAGGTGTCAGAGGAGATCAGATCACTGTCAGCAGCAGTGGGAGAGGTGTCAGAGGTGATGAGGTCACTGTAAGCAGCAGTGGGAGAGGTGTCAGAGGGGATCAGATCACTGTAAGCAGCAGTGGGAGAGGTGTCAGAGGAGATCAGATCACTGTCAGCAGCAGTGGGAGGGGTGTCAGAGGTGATGAGGTCACTGTGAGCAGCAGTGGGAGACGTTGTCAGAGGAGATCAGATCACTGTGAGCAGCAGTGGGAGAGGTGTCAGAGGAGATCAGATCACTGTAAGCAGCACTGGGAGAGGGTGTCAGAGGGGATCAGATCACTGTGAGCAGCAGTGGGAGAGGTGTCAGAGGAGATCAGATCACTGTAAGCAGCACTGGGAGAGGGTGTCAGAGGGGATCAGATCACTGTAAGCAGCAGTGGGAGAGGTGTCAGAGGAGATCAGATCACTGTAAGCAGCACTGGGAGAAGGTGTCAGAGGAGATCAGATAACTGTAAGCAGCACTGGGAGAGGGTGACAGAGGAGATCAGATCACTGTGAGCAGCAGTGGGAGAGGTGTCAGAGGAGATCAGATCACTGTAAGCAGCACTGGGAGAAGGTGTCAGAGGAGATCAGATAACTGTAAGCAGCACTGGGAGAGGGTGACAGAGGAGATCAGATCACTGTGAGCAGCAGTGGGAGAGGTGTCAGAGGAGATCAGATCACTGTAAGCAGCACTGGGAGAAGGTGTCAGAGGAGATCAGATAACTGTAAGCAGCACTGGGAGAGGGTGACAGAGGAGATCAGATCACTGTAAGCAGCAGTGGGAGAGGTGTCAGAGGAGATCAGATCACTGTAAGCAGCACTGGGAGAGGATGTCAGAGGAGATCAGATCACTGTAAGCAGCAGTGGGAGAGGTGTCAGAGGTGATGATGTCACTGTAAGCAGCACTGCGAGAGGTGTAAGGGGAGATCAGATCACTGTCAGCAGCAGTGGGAGGGGTGTCAGAGGAGATCAGATCACTGTCAGCAGCAGTGGGAGGGGTGTCAGAAGTGATGAGGTCACTGTGAGCAGCAGTGGGAGAGGGTGACAGAGGAGATCAGATCACTGTGAGCAGCAGTGGGAGAGGTGTCAGAGGAGATCAGATCACTGTAAGCAGCACTGGGAGAGGGTGTCAGAGGGGATCAGATCACTGTAAGCAGCAGTGGGAGAGGGTGTCAGAGGAGATCAGGTCACTGTAAGCAGCAGTGGGAGAGGTGTCAGAGGTGATGAGGTCACTGTAAGCGGCAGTGGGAGAGGTGTCAGAGGAGATCAGATCACTGTAAGCGGCAGTGGGAGAGGGTGTCAGAGGGGATCAGATCACTGTAAGCAGCAGTGGGAGAGGTGTCAGAGGAGATCAGATCACTGTAAGCAGCAGTGGGAGAGGGTGTCAGAGGAGATCAGATCACTGTCAGCAGCAGTGGGAGGGGTGTCAGAGGTGATGAGGTCACTGTGAGCAGCAGTGGGAGAGGGTGACAGAGGAGATCAGATCACTGTGAGCAGCAGTGGGAGAGGTGTCAGAGGAGATCAGATCACTGTAAGCAGCACTGGGAGAGGGTGTCAGAGGGGATCAGATCACTGTAAGCAGCAGTGGGAGAGGTGTCAGAGGAGATCAGGTCACTGTAAGCAGCAGTGGGAGAGGTGTCAGAGGTGATGAGGTCACTGTAAGCGGCAGTGGGAGAGGTGTCAGAGGAGATCAGATCACTGTAAGCGGCAGTGGGAGAGGGTGTCAGAGGGGATCAGATCACTGTAAGCAGCAGTGGGAGAGGGTGTCAGAGGAGATCAGGTCACTATAAGCAGCACTGGGAGAGGGGTGTCAGAGGTGATGAGGTCACTGTAAGCAGAAGTGGGAGAGGTGTCAGAGGAGATCAGATCACTGTAAGCAGCAGTGGGAGAGGTGTCAGAGGTGATGAGGTCACTGTAAGCAGCAGTGGGAGAGGTGTCAGAGGGGATCAGATCACTGTAAGCAGCAGTGGGAGAGGTGTCAGAGGAGATCAGATCACTGTCAGCAGCAGTGGGAGGGGTGTCAGAGGTGATGAGGTCACTGTGAGCAGCAGTGGGAGAGGGTGACAGAGGAGATCAGATCACTGTGAGCAGCAGTGGGAGAGGTGTCAGAGGAGATCAGATCACTGTAAGCAGCACTGGGAGAGGGTGTCAGAGGGGATCAGATCACTGTAAGCAGCAGTGGGAGAGGTGTCAGAGGAGATCAGATCACTGTAAGCAGCAGTGGGAGAGGTGTCAGAGGAGATCAGGTCACTGTAAGCAGCAGTGGGAGAGGTGTCAGAGGTGATGAGGTCACTGTAAGCGGCAGTGGGAGAGGTGTCAGAGGAGATCAGATCACTGTAAGCGGCAGTGGGAGAGGGTGTCAGAGGGGATCAGATCACTGTAAGCAGCAGTGGGAGAGGGTGTCAGAGGGGATCAGATCACTGTAAGCAGCAGTGGGAGAGGGTGTCAGAGGAGATCAGGTCACTATAAGCAGCACTGGGAGAGGGGTGTCAGAGGTGATGAGGTCACTGTAAGCAGCAGTGGGAGAGGGGTGTCAGAGGTGATGAGGTCACTGTAAGCAGAAGTGGGAGAGGTGTCAGAGGAGATCAGATCACTGTAAGCAGCAGTGGGAGAGGGTGACAGAGGAGATCAGATCACTGTAAGCAGCAGTGGGAGAGGGTGACAGAGGAGATCAGATCACTGTGAGCAGCAGTGGGAGAGGTGTCAGAGGTGATGAGGTCACTGTAAGCAGCACTGGGAGAGGTGTCAGAGGAGATCAGATCACTGTAAGCAGCACTGGGAGAGGGTGACAGAGGAGATCAGATCACTGTGAGCAGCAGTGGGAGAGGTGTCAGAGGAGATCAGATCACTGTAAGCAGCACTGGGAGAAGGTGTCAGAGGAGATCAGATAACTGTAAGCAGCACTGGGAGAGGGTGACAGAGGAGATCAGATCACTGTAAGCAGCAGTGGGAGAGGTGTCAGAGGAGATCAGATCACTGTAAGCAGCACTGGGAGAGGATGTCAGAGGAGATCAGATCACTCTAAGCAGCAGTGGGAGAGGATGTCAGAGGAGATCAGGTCACTGCAAGCAGCACTGGGAGAGGGGTGTCAGAGGTGATGATGTCACTGTAAGCAGCACTGCGAGAGGTGTAAGGGGAGATCAGATCACTGTCAGCAGCAGTGGGAGGGGTGTCAGAGGAGATCAGATCACTGTAAGCAGCACTGGGAGAGGATGTCAGAGGAGATCAGGTCACTGTAAGCAGCAGTGGGAGAGGGTGTCAGAGGAGATCAGATCACTGTCAGCAGCAGTGGGAGGGGTGTCAGAGGTGATGAGGTCACTGTGAGCAGCAGTGGGAGAGGGTGACAGAGGAGATCAGATCACTGTGAGCAGCAGTGGGAGAGGTGTCAGAGGAGATCAGATCACTGTAAGCAGCACTGGGAGAGGGTGTCAGAGGGGATCAGATCACTGTAAGCAGCAGTGGGAGAGGGTGTCAGAGGAGATCAGGTCACTGTAAGCAGCAGTGGGAGAGGTGTCAGAGGTGATGAGGTCACTGTAAGCGGCAGTGGGAGAGGTGTCAGAGGAGATCAGATCACTGTAAGCGGCAGTGGGAGAGGGTGTCAGAGGGGATCAGATCACTGTAAGCAGCAGTGGGAGAGGGTGTCAGAGGGGATCAGATCACTGTAAGCAGCAGTGGGAGAGGGTGTCAGAGGAGATCAGGTCACTATAAGCAGCACTGGGAGAGGGGTGTCAGAGGTGATGAGGTCACTGTAAGCAGAAGTGGGAGAGGTGTCAGAGGAGATCAGATCACTGTCAGCAGCAGTGGGAGAGGTGTCAGAGGTGATGAGGTCACTGTAAGCAGCAGTGGGAGAGGTGTCAGAGGGGATCAGATCACTGTAAGCAGCAGTGGGAGAGGTGTCAGAGGAGATCAGATCACTGTCAGCAGCAGTGGGAGGGGTGTCAGAGGTGATGAGGTCACTGTGAGCAGCAGTGGGAGACGTTGTCAGAGGAGATCAGATCACTGTGAGCAGCAGTGGGAGAGGTGTCAGAGGAGATCAGATCACTGTAAGCAGCACTGGGAGAGGGTGTCAGAGGGGATCAGATCACTGTGAGCAGCAGTGGGAGAGGTGTCAGAGGAGATCAGATCACTGTAAGCAGCACTGGGAGAGGGTGTCAGAGGGGATCAGATCACTGTAAGCAGCAGTGGGAGAGGTGTCAGAGGAGATCAGATCACTGTAAGCAGCACTGGGAGAAGGTGTCAGAGGAGATCAGATAACTGTAAGCAGCACTGGGAGAGGGTGACAGAGGAGATCAGATCACTGTAAGCAGCACTGGGAGAGGTGTGTCAGAGGAGATCAGATCACTGTCAGCAGCAGTGGGAGAGGGTGTCAGAGGTGATGAGGTCACTGTAAGCCGCATTTTTACTTTAAAGTGTGCAATGATGAGTTGAACTCTTCTTTGATGAAGTTTGTATCTTTATTGAAGGCTAGTATTCTCATGTCTGGTGCTCTCGTCCCCAGTCAACAGGTACCTGCTCGCTTAGAGAACCCTCACCCTTGACTTTCCAATTGGAACATCGATCTTCTCTAAGAGAGGATTCCAAACAACACAATGTTAAAGGCAGGGAAGATTATAACACATCCTCTTCCGTTAATACTAAATAAACAAAAGCAATAAATCTAACTAGAAACACAAGAACTGAGAATTGAAAACTTATATGATTTATTTCAAAGAATATATCATTTAATTTAAATATTTAACAGACAAGAAGGCTACTGGCAAGTGAAAATATAGATCATGAGCTCACAAAACATATATTAGAGATTGCCACACTCAACACACACCAAAAATCCAAAACTCATGGTATATAATCCTGCAAAAACACAAGTGGTCTTCTTGGTCTAGGAATTCACTACCCATGTGATTTGCCCTCATACTAGAATTCTTAGCAGCTGTGAAGTTCGCACCATCTCCACCTCCTACACAACCACTTCAAGTGCCAGATGAACTCACCACTTCATCATCTCTCAGTAACATGTAATCACTACACTCACTGCTGTCCACTCCATTCACTCTGCTTAATTCAGTTTAATATTTGGCCACTCTTCTTAAATTCCAATGTTCACCATTAGTAAGAATCACATGCCACCTGTGAATTTTCTGGACTTTGAACGGTCCCAGAAATTTACTCAACCCTTTTTTTTACCCATCCTTATTTTAATCTTGACCCAATCACCTGACTCAATTATAGGTTTGCTGCCATCCACTGTAGATTCTTGACAACTGCAGGGAGAACTTTTCCCTTCAATCAAATTTTGCACCCAAGAAGGATTAAGTTTACACATGGGTTTTCTCCCTCTCATGACACTACACAGTAGCGTATCCATACTTATAATAATTTCTGTAGTACGATATGCCCAAACAAGATCTGAAATCACAAGCTCCACATGCCGTCTGTTAGTCATGGCTATTTGCCTTTAACCATGCCATTAGCTCTGTCCACAATTCCATTGGCATGGGGGTTATATAATGCTGTGCGTGCATGTCTAATGCCACATGACTTCAAGAAATCTTTCATTTCTGCTGAAGTCAGTTATGTACCAAGAACAACAGGGAAACCCTCCTCACTAAAGACTTCTCTTAGGACCTTCATGGTTGCTGACACAGTGATTTCAGACATAAACTTCACTATCAAAGATTTGGAGTATACATCTACCATTACTAAGGCAAAACTTCTTCCATTACCTAGCTCTAACCCTGACCCTGACAAAGGTCCAATGAAATCCATGCATACACTGTGCCATGGACTGTCTGGATCATTTATAGTACAACTGTCTGTTTGTACACCAACTCTCATACGCTTTTCACTCTCTTTGCATTCTAAACATCATTCAACCTATCCCACAAAATCATCATCCATTCCAGGCCAACAAAATTCCATTCTGAGCCTTTTTTTGTAATTGTTTATCCTAAATGTCCTTCATGAGCAATGTCAAACAGTCTCTTCCGTACACCTGTAGGTGGAAAAGTTTTATCTCCTCGCAACACCACAACCCCATTTACTTCAGATAGCACATCTAAAACTTTGCTTTAAGGTTGCACTACCACATGAAGGATGCTATCTCTTCTCCCTCCTTTTTTTAATTAAACCTATTACACTTTCCAATACATTGTCACTCTCCATAGCTATATGTCAGTATTCCTCATTCACTATACCCTTACTCCACTGAGTAACTTCATGCACACTCGCCATTGCCCCTTCTTGTTCACTTTCCAATATTTTTTTGTATCCACCTGTTGCCAATCAAGGGCTAAGCGTGAAAGACAATCTGCCTGAACACTTTTCCAACCAGGAATGTATTCAATCCTATAGTTGTACTCTTGTAAGCACAAAGCTAGCCTGGACAGTCTTGCAGAACCTTTCCCGGTTCCATCTGGTGATAGAATTCTCAACAATGGTTTGTGATCAGTACGTGGTGTGATACTGCCTCTCCACACATATGTGCAGAAGTATTCTATACCCCATGTTGCTGCCAACCTTGTTGTTGTGCAGATTCCCGTACAAAGTTTGCTCCTTTGGGCATGCGGACCTTTAGATTTTCTGTTTTACTAGCAACGTTTTTGACATATTTTGAATAATATTCAATTAAACCTAAGAAAGATCGCAACTTTTCTTTGTCTTTTGGTGATGGTGCAGATTTGATAGCAAGGAGTGACAAAGATATTCTACTTCCTTTATTAGGAATTGACACTTTTCTTGTCTTATGGTCAACCCTGGTTCCAGAAGGGTATTTAACGTCATTTTCAAGGTGACATTTTGATCTTCAATAGTGTTGCCAAATACCAGAATGTCATCCTGAAAATATATTACATTATCCAAGCCCCTGAAGATTTCATTCATCATCCTCTGGAAGACACTGGCTGTTGATGCCAAGTCAAAAGACATTCTAGTGAATTGATGAGTGCCTTCTATAGTGATGAATGCCATCAGAGCTTTGGAATTTTTATGCAGTCTTATTTGATGATACGCATGTTTGAGATCTAGTTTTGTGAAAAACGTAGCACCTTTAAATAACTTGATGAGTTAAATGATATTAGGCAATGGAAAGTTATCTGTGACAATCTTCTGATTCAACCCTCTTAAATCAACACAAAATCTCAACTTCCTATTTTTTTTTTTTAGTAATTACAACAGGTGATATCCATTCTTACACTGCCACAGGTTCTATTACACCACCATCCAGCATTTCCTTAAGTAGTTCTTTAATTTCTTCTCTAATAGCGGCACCTTTCTAACTTTGTACTGTACAGGGATAGCTTCCTGTTTCAATTTAATTTAATGTACATTCCCCTTTAATTCCCTCATCTCTTTTCTAAACACATCCTTCCCTTTGCCCCCAGTAAAATGTCCACATAAGTTATATTTTCAACCACCATGACCTGGGTGGGGGCACATGGGTTTATAATGATATGAAGATCGTACTGATGATACCACCCTAAAATAGGAGGTCTAGACTCTACTACATAAACCTTGCCTCTAATCTTCCTCTCTTTTAATGTTATTTCAGTGTGCATATACCCTATTATGTTGACCTGTTCACCTTGGTTTCCTCCGGGGTTTATATCTTTCCGTAACAACCTAGCTAGGGGCCATTTTTGCAAAAACTTTTTTTTTTGTATAATCGTGTACAATGAACCAGTCCACCATCAATTCCACTGTTACATTCTTTATGATAAATTCTGCTTTGGGTCTTTGCATTCTCCCTACTATTTATTCTATATTGTTAGGCTCAGATACACATAACACTGTCAATAGTATCATTCCTAAATGTATCCTCTACTCCATCCATAACCATAGCCACTTTCCCTTTATTAAGTTCTTTCTCTCTACAAACCCTAGCAAAGTGTCCTTTGCGGCCACACTTCTGGCACACTTCCCTATGGCATAACAATTCTTTGAATCGGATGAGTGATACCTACTGCCACACTTTGTGTACGTCTTATTGCTAACTCTACTATTGCTGGTAAAAGAGTTACTGTTCCTAACACGAAATGGTTTAGAAGTTGCTATTTCACCTTCTACTACTGTTACTTCCTCAGAACACCTAGCTTCTTTCTTCTCCATTTTCTTCATACAATATTCAGATTCTTCTACCACTTTTTCAATTTCTATGGCATCCTTCAAAGAAGGAGCCATTGCTGCCCACAGCCTTTCTTGCAATTTTTTGGCTTCTACATTGCACAATGAGCTGATCTCTAATCAAATCTCTGTCACTGCCCCAAATTTACATTTAACTGAAAGTTCTCTTAAATGAGCAACAAATTCATCCACTGACTCACCATCCTTTTGTGGTTGAGTATAGACTTGAATCTTTGCATGACAACATTTGCGATCTTTGCGAACCTCAACTCCAACCTTTGCCTTGTTTCTATAAATACATCCTCAATCGGTTGTTGTGACGGAACGACCGCCGACAACGGGTCCCCAGTGCTGGCCGCGTCCATAGCAACATACCCCCGGGGCACCAGAGAGAGCCTAGGGGGTATGACGTCTGAAGCAGGAGGCGTTGGGACGTTCAAAAACAGAGAAGACGGACAGAAACGGGACGCGAGAGAAGGGACGGAGAGAGACGCGCCATGGAGACGAACCGAGGACCGAAGGAAAGGAGAAACGGAACCCGGCCGAACGGAACCTCCCGGAAAGGAGAGGAACCACAGGGCACCTCCCGCCCCTCTGGAAGAGAAGCTGGGAGACCGCCAAAGAGCCGGCCGTGTCCCCGGAGGGGCGTGGCCTCCGCAGGTACGTGTGTACCATAACTGGGGCATTCTGACGGAGTGGCTGTCAGGAATAAGGGGTGGTTGGGGGAATAAAGGGAGGAAGCCGGGGTGGTCCTGCAGAGCAAGGGAGACCCTCTAATGGAAAGGGAAACCTGACCTCGAACTCCCTAACCCACATATAGGAGCGCCGCTACAAGAAACTCGAATGAGAAAGGGAAATTCCTGGGATTACACCAAAAGAGCTAAGGGCACAACAATTAAAGATTATCCCGTCACAACCGCCACCCCTTCTACCTATCCCCGCACTACCCTACTAACCCTGTAGAGACTTCTTTCCCCGTACGCCCCACTTACCTGCTTTTGTTCTTCTTTTTATTTCGTTTCTGGGAAACCTGGGCGGCTGGAACAAGGGGAAGACCGGACCCCTCTCAAGGTTGGACCAGACCACATCAGGATCACCGCAAGAGCCCTGCAAGGAAAAGAAAGGGGTCTTGAGTGAATATAACCGGACAAATCTTGTGAAAAGAAACAAGAGATTAAAACAGTCCGCAGTAAACAGAACTCAAATAAATCTGTTATCCCCTCAATTCTTGGCCTGTCACATTATTCCAATATCTCTCTCACTTGGGATAACGAACCCGTTACAGTTGTCCTGCCTGGTTAACTGCCCTGGGTAAATACTTAAACACATGGTGCCCCTCTTACCTAAAGAACTAAGTAAACTATCTATTTTCCTGCTAGAAGAGAATCCTAAGCCGTCTAAAGCGTCTAAATAATTATCGAAAATGTCTATCCACTCCTCCCATTCTATTGGTAGGCTCCTTGGTTGGATTGGAGATTGTGGTGGCGGATTAACCGGTTACATCCATCATTAATTAAAACAAGACAACACTTTGTGTGCTTATAACTAAAAGCTCTACATTTAATAGTTGCTGTTTTTTTAACAACTGTACACTTGTTACCACAGATATCCTCTATTGTTATTACTTGGTGTGCCCATCACCGCATTGAGCACAAACTATATATTTTGTAGATCGAGGATCGGATTGTGTCACGATAAAAGTTAGTTTTGTTTAGGTGAGCCCATCCCTGCAATAGGCACATTAACTTCCAGTAAAGTTTGTAGATTTTTTTTTTTTTTTTTACATAACTCAGGTGTACACATCACCACAGCAGGCATTAAATCGTTGTAGAGGCTCATCAATTAGGTGTGTCCATCCATCAAGAAGGTGTATCCATCACCACAATGGGCACTGAAATGTAGTATGGATCAGATAACACCTTGTTGTTAGCGTACGCTATTGAAGCCTTTCCCAACACCTTAAGATGGCCGCCATGTGCGTCACTGTGCGTGATAAAATGTTTCTTTTCATAGGGAATAGAACTTTTACATTCAGCGCGTAGAACGTCAGCACATTCTCCAGCTTGATCTCTACACAGTAGTTCAAAAGATGCGTGCACACAGAGATGCTGTCCAACTCACCACAATAGCGAGACAAGGTAATAAATGCTCTAATAGAGCTTGCTTCCTAAATAATACACACAACCTACATTTTTAGGCAGTAAATAGTTTCTGAAATGCAAATAGGTGTGCATGTGCACGATTGTGTGCAGAAAACATTTATACCGTCAATCCACAAGGCCTTACTTGAACATCGTCATAAGTGGGTTCTGAGCATCCACACTGAGGATTCCATGGGGTACCTGGCGCACTGTAAGTCATCGCCAAAATGTAAAGATGAGCTGTACTCTTTTTTATGAAGTTTGTATGTTTATTGAAGGGTAGTATTCTCATGCGTGGTGCTCTCTTCCATAGTCAGCAAGGAATTGCCAGCTTAGAGAACCCTCACCCTTGACATTCCAATTGGAACACTGATCTTCTCTAAGAGAGGATTCCAAACAACATAATGTAAAAGGCAGGAAAGATTATAACAAAGTGCTTTGGGGAAAAGTGGCAGAACTCAAAGACAGTCTGCCACAGGCTCATGTAATTCATACACTGAGTCACCAATGTGTTGGCGAACACATCATAGGGAATTCATTGCCTGATGAAACAGCCAAATCTGCAGACAAGACTGCTTCTTTAGCTATGATTACTCATTCGCATACACGGGTAGATGAAGAAATATTGACTGCCATAAATGCTTCATGCACCGGCACTCCTTTACCAAAAGCATATCCAGCAAAATATTCCTACCACTTAAGTGCCCAAAATATTGCTTAAACTACTATTTTCGAGGTGGGTGATCAGGATAACCCCAACCAAGAGAACAGGCTAGAATTCATTAAAGCAACACTTGAAGTTGTAGCATGTACACATGCTGGGGTGGCAGCCACAGTATCTCCATTACAAGAATGCTACTGGTGGCATGGTCTGTACAAGCAGACAAAGCAGCATGTCCTTAGCGTGACATTTGATAACAAATTAAAGGCTCCTCCATCCAGCGCCTACCCAGACCCTCTCTTATTTTAAAATAAACCTCTCCAATGCATGTATTTAGATCATTGTGGCCCCATAAATTTGGATGTGCATTTCTTTGGGTGAGGGCACAACGATTGGCTGATGCTCACAGTTATTAAAGATTTCAAGTCTTCATCAGGACTGCAGTAGTTGCATTCCACTTGGACCAGGGCCCTGCTTTTGACTCAAAAGCTAACAGGGATACCATGGGAAGGCTGGGTGTGGCTGTGCATTAGTCCACTCCATACCATCCTGGGGAAATTCAATAGTGGAGAGGAAAAACCAGGACTTAAACCAATTCTTAACAGCTACAGTATTAGGTTCAGGTCATAGACCGATCCACCACCTTTATGGACTCCAGAGAGCATTAAATAATCTGCTTAGAAGATCTTGGGTGGCCGAACCCTACATAAGGTACTGTTTGGCATCGAGATGTATGTCCCAGATCTTGATGGTCCTATAGTAGTGGCGGCAGACACACCTTTTGACATCAATGAATGTCTCACTGCCCTACAGGAACTCCAAGACTCCTGAGATGAGCATACTGCCATGCATGCTGCCACTCAAGGAGCAAAGGAGCAACCAGCATCTACTGGCTGGCTCACAAAAGTTGGGGACCTGGTTTGAGAAAAAAATAGCGGTGAAGAAAGAAGTTTTCCCATCATACCTTGCACCAGTGCCAGTCCTTGGAATTCAAGGTACCAGAATTGTGATTTTGCCACCGCTTGCTGGTTGGAAAGACAAGCACTTTGTTTCCATTGATCGAGCAAAGTTGCATTGTGTGGCTGATCTTACACAGTAGGCCCGAGGATTCCTAGGTAGTTACCCAACCCCTCTCACTACCCTACAGGAAAGTCATCTTCAAGCATTAAACAACACTAATATTGCTTACCCTAAACTGGGAGGGCGGAGAATGAACGTTTTTGATTCCTGTTACCACTACAAATGTAAGAGAGGCAACAGACATAGGTCTACAGTCTTCTACGGCTACTCTAAACAACAGAGTATTTATGAGAAACCACAATTGGAGGTGTCTACCAGTTCTCTTTCACCTGCTGTGGCTGCTGTCTTCACACAGACTGCTTCTGGGAACTTTGTCAACATTGATGACCTCATCTGATTCTTCTACCACTTCACTTCATGGTACACGCAAATTTCTTCATTGGCTGAAGCACACTTATTTGATTCATCCATGGTGCTATTTGTGGATTATACTTGCTTTAATTGCTCTCTTCTTGTGGATTGGATTTGTCACAGTTTTCTTCTTGCTTATAAATAGCCACTATCTTCCGGAACGTTCAACTGTGGAACTGGTAGAGGAGGTGTTGAAGCCTCATTCGTCTTCTCCCAAAGTGCAAAAAGACCTGTCCCTGGTGAACATTTCTGCTGTTCCTGATGGAATTGTTTGGGACAGGGTCCCCTATGATATTTTCGGTCCTATTCAGATTTCATATGTTTTTAAAGTAGCTATGAACAGTGTGAACACCGGGTGTTGTATCTGACGATTGGGACATAAGAACAGTTTCAATACTTCCTTAACTTGAAAATTATACTGTATTTGAAAGTGAAGATATGTATATGGATTCAGCATAGTATGGTGAAATGTTTTATCATTACTATGCACACCATTATCTACATAGAGCTAGTACTCCACTTACAATGCTCAATTATACACAACGGGAGCACTGCTGGGCTCCACCAGTGGGTAGTTCAAAAACATGTTTAGAGAAAGTCCCATATTTTTCTCAGGATATTTCAGATCCTGTTTTTTTATTATTTTACAACAGCACCTTCAAAAGCAAGGAAAAATATGCTGACCAGCACAAAATGATTTTACTCAAATTTATATGTTTCCCAATTAGCTATTAAAGGGTATGAATATTGGAAAGATAAGATTGATTTAAAACCAGTTTGGGGAAATAAAAGCTGGCAAATGCAAGGCATGGATGCCTTATTAAAATTGTGTCTAATTCCACTGCAGATTATTTTTCTGAATGGCAGTGCAGTAGACCACTTGCCGAGGTCTAACAAAAAGTATAGAAGTGAATGTGTCCAGTATTCCCTCAATTGCACATTTTCAAAATTGTCAACATCTGGTTAATTACACCGAAGAGCAGCTCAATGGTACTGTACAGAATGGTACATTTAACTCCACACATTCAGGTCCCAATGGGTTAGTTATTGTGGCCGGTGGACACAAATGGTGGCTATGAACATTTTATAAACCCCTCGTAAGGTTTTAGAGCAAGCAGACCGGATGTTAGACCTGGTATCTGTTGGCGTGTTTTCCATGTCTTTTTGCTTTCCGACCTCCTGTTTTTATGGTATACTGGATTTGTTTTTTGCTGGTTTAATGTGTCTGCGCACTTTACCATTGCAGATCAGTGCTAAAGTGCATGGGCTCCCTGTATAAATTGTATTGGTGCTACTAGTGGGCCTGCAGCACTGATTGTGCAACCCACAAGTAGCCCTGTGAACATGTCTCAGACCCGCCACTGTAGTGTCTGCGTGTGCACTTTTGCACTACCAATTCCACCTGGCCAGACCCAAACCTTTCCTTTTACTAAATGTAAATTACCTATAAGGTAGGCCCTAGATAGCCCCATGGGCCGGGTGTAGTGTATTTAAACGGTAGGACATGTACTGGCGTGTTTCATATGTCTTGAAAGCGAAATACTGCCAAATTCGTTTTTCACTATTACAAGACCTATCTATCCCATGGGTTAACAAGTAGATTGCCTTTAAATATCTTTTGAGTGCAGTTTCCCATTGGGAGCAGATAGAGATATGGAGCTTGGGCTCACTGAACTCACAATTTTAAAATACATCTTTGGGTAGAGTTAGTTTTTAGATTGTCTGTTTGAAAATGTCACTTTAAAAAAGTGGCCATTTTCTTGCTCAACCATTCTGTGCGTCTGCCTGCGGAATCTACATCTGGGTCAGACTGACAGTTGGGCAGTTAAGAATTCCCTTTAGACAGTTACCCAAAGGGAGCAGAGGAGTGTCATCCAAATCCTGATGGTAGGCTCTCTCAGCAGCAGGTACCTGTGTTTGAGGGCACCCCTGCATGAGCAAAGGTGCCCCCACGAACTCCAGCTCCATTTTCCTGGACTTCGTGAGTGAGGGGACGCCATTTTACATGTGTACTGGACATAGGTCATTTCCTATGTCTAGCTACATAATGGTAAATCTGAACCTGGGCAAGTATGGTATCAAATATGTCAGAATCATACCCCAATACTCTTGCCAGTATTGGAAATATGATTCCATCTGCTCCTTAGAGGACCCCCAGCCTTGCTCCTACCAGCTTCTGGGTTTTCCTAGGCAGCCCAGGCTGCTGCCACCCCTCAGATCTGTTTCTGCCCTCCTTGCTGCTTCAACAGTTCAAGCCCAGGAAGGCAGAACAAAGGATTTCCTTTCGGAAATGGGGGTAACACCCTCTCCCTTTGGAAATAAGTGTTACCTGGCTTGGGAGGGGTAGCCTCCCCGTGCCACTGGAGTGCTTTGAAGGGCACATTTGTTGCCCTCTGTGCATAAACCAGTCTATACCGGTTCAGGGACCTCCAGTCCCTGTTCCGGCACAAAACTGGACAATGGAAAGAGGAGTGACTACTCCCCTCTCCATCACCACCCCAGAGGTGGTGCCCAGAGCTCCTCCGGAGGGTCCCTGGGTTCTGCCATCTGGAATCAAAGGTTGGCAGAGACCTCTGGTAGCATCTGAGTGGACAGGTCAGGCAGGTGACGTCAGAGCCCCCTCCCGATAGGTGCTCTCCTGCCTAGGTGACCAATCTCCCTTTCAGGGATATTTAGGGTCATGGGTGGGTCCTCAGATTCGGCTTGCAAGTTTCCAGCAGGACTCCTCTGCAATCTCTACTGAGACTTCTAGCCACTGGAACCGCAACTGGACCCTCCAGGAACCGACAATCTGCCTCCACGACGAAGACTCAGCTTGCAACATCGTTTCCACAGCTCCTTCGAGCTTCTGCAACATTTCCCCGGCTGTGCATCCTCTGAGGGCGGCAAGACTTCAGTCTGCACGAGAAGGAAGAGGGAATCTCCCCTAGAGTGAAGGAGTCACTCCCCTACATCTGCAGTCACCAACTGCAATGACGGCTGGCTTCATGGATCTCCTCTCATCCTGAGCTGTGGGAATCCTGCATGACAGGTTGTGGTCCGGAGTGTTCCTCTTGGTCCTCTCTGCCAGCTGTCCAACTTTGGTGGAGGTAAGCCATTTCCTTCCCGAGCAGGACAGTCCCCCGTGCACTGCGTCTCTTGCAGCTACCAAGGCTTGTTTGCATCACCTCCGAGGGATCTTCAGCCTCTGTATAGCCCCAGCCTCCAGCACTCCTTCCTGCGATGCACAGCCCTCTGCATGCTTCTCCTGCAGCGTGGGACCCTTCTCCATTTGTGCTGCGGGGGCTCATCTGCATCTCCTGGTTCCTCTTCCAGTGGGTCTCTTGTGGGGGCTGCCTATTCTTCCTGGACTCTCTGCCTTGCTGAGTGTCCCACTAAGGTTCCCCAGTGGGTTGAGTCCTCCTGGACCGTGCTGGTCCCTGGCAACTCCATTTTGTGCTTCACTGCGACTTCTGCTTTTGCCAAGGCTTGTTGGTGGCTTTTCCACGCCACTGACCGACTGCAATCATCCTCCAGGAACTCTTCACCTGCTCCATGGCTGCATTCCTGTCTTCATCCAACCGTCGACCAACTCCTGCAACCACAGTCGGGTGGGTAGTAGCTCCTGCTCCCCCTGGACTATTCTGTGACTTCTGGACTTGGTCCCCTTCTTTTTACAGGTCTTCCTCTTCAAGAAACCACTGTTGGCTTCTTGCAATCTTGCCTGGGTGTTGCATTTTCTTATTTTCCTTCCTTTTGGGTGGTTTGGGGAAAATCCAGTAACTTACTCCTTTCTTACTGGTCGCTAGGGGTCACTGTGGTACTTACCTTTGAAGTTTCCTAGTACCCGCAGCTTCCCTCTACACATTCCACTTATTTAGGTGGGGGTCCTGCATTTACATCCCATTTTTTTAGTATATGGTTTGGGCTCCCCCTAGGGTCACTATTGTCTATTTGCACTGTTTTCTATCACTTTTTTTGCCTGTTGCTGATAACTAGTGTATAAAAGCGCTTTGACGCCTCGTCAGGGGTAGTAAGTGTTATATAAATACTATTACAATACTGTTACTATTACAATATTTAGCGTGTTTACTTACCTCCTATTGAAGGGTTGCCTAGCTACTGTGTTACTGTGTAAAAGGGACCTTTATTTTTGTAACACTGAGTGGTTCTTTCATGTGTGTGAGTGCTGTGTGACTCCAGTGGTATTGCATGAGCTTTGCATGTCTCCTACATAAGGCTTGGCTGCTCATCCACAGCTTCCTCTAGAGAGCCTGGCATCTAGGCACTGACTAAACTACACTGATAGGAGATAGCTGGACCTGGTATAAGTACCTTAAGTACAGAGCACACACCAGGCCAGCTTCCTACAGGTAGTCAGCAGGCATTGGCATGTACAGTACTCTCCTGTTGTCTCCAGGGTACATTGGGTGGGGATGGGAGGTTCAGCTGGTGCAGGCAGGTACCGTGCTGCCCTGAGCCCCCCGTCTCCAGGGTACATGGGGAGGGGGGGTCAGCAGGTGTCGGTAGGAATAGTGCTGCCCTGTGGCTCCCCGGTGTCTCAGGGTGTACGGGGGACCCCCGTCCTCCTCCCCCACCTCGGCCGGGATCGAGGCCCCGGGCCCGAGCTGTCAGTGCAGACTCCGCTCGCGCACGTGCATCTCACGTGCGGCAAGTAGTGCCCTTCCGCATCGGCAGTGACTTCCGGGTTGAGATCTGACACCTTCCGGGGCGTGGTGGTCTGACCAATCACAAGGCCTGTGGGGCGTTACAGGCGCCGAAGGCCTACCGGAAGCTCCCGTTTTCTCCTCGTAGCCCCGCCCCCTTGACCTCGTATCCCCGCCCCTGCCCTGTCAGTCAGCGGTTGCCAGCTTCTGATTGGCTCACCGCCTCCTTGTTTTGAAGCCGTTTTGCAGCCCCGGAGCCTCGCGAAGGAGCGGATTTTACGAGCGGAGGCGGCGGTGAGTGAGCTCCGGGGGCAGCGGGGCTGTGCCGGCCGTTCATGCTCCTGGAGTGAGTTTGAAGTGGGGTCGTGTCCTGAAGGGTTGACCCCCCCCCGCTCCCCACACCTCCCTGGCCCTGGGGTACCCCCGGGTGTGCGCTCTCTGCCCCCCCCCCCCCTTCGTGTCCTCGGGGCGCCCGGGCAGCCCTGGCCTCGGTACCTGCCCCACGGACGTGTTAGTTGATATTAATGCAGATTTAACGGTGCTTAATTTGTGCCGGTGCTCAGCGCCACCAGTTATTTGTAAACATCGCCACAGACTTAGGCGCGTTCCCCAGGCGGTGGCACTATGTGTGCACTGTCACGCACAGACACATTGTAGAGCTTTTAAGTATTTTCATCTTTACAAAAATGAGAACTTTTGGGCTTAAACCTGCACTTTAAAGTGACATGGAGTTTCCAGCTGCTGACAACCTGTGTGGAATATCTTGGGCTCTACACGTCATTGGGGGGTGTGTGTGTGTGTGTGTGTGTGTGTTTAAGCACTGAGTTTAAAAGCATCCTGCAGCGACCAAGGCCTGCACGCCCAGTGTACACTGGTTATAATACCATCAAAGGAGAGCCTAGAAGCAGAGTTACACCGGGACCTGCCAGTGCTCACCACCTTCAGTTCTTAAAAGCACGGGCTGAGACGGGTCCCTATCGGGCTCTCCATCTTTAGGTCGAGCACCCAAGCCATTTGACCTGTTATAAGTCTTGTGGGCGTTTAACCACGCCCACCTCACACCCATCACTTTCATTTGTGCGTCTTTCAAAAATCACTTGCTGTCATTAGTAAAGGCTTTACTTTTGTCCCGCCTTGAAGCTGTTTTTGTCACACTTTGCAGACTGGCCCAGTAACATGGATTACTGCGCGACTGCCACATCTATTTCAGCAAACTGTTTCTTTTGTCTCTCCTCTTTGTGCTGCATGGCGGCCATGGTGCTCACATCGCAAACCGGCACAACAGCGTGAACTCGATCGGCGGTATTGAAGTGCTGGTCATATCGTTAACAGTTACCTAATAGAGTAATTTCTTGGGGCTCGCCCCTTAAAACACTTGAAATTGGTGAATGCTTTACTGCACCAGAAATCCTCAACACGAAAGCATCTCTCCCGGCACAGCAGGAGGGCTGATACAACAATATTCACTGCACTGAGGAAACTCGTTCCATAATGCTTTGCAACCATTCTTTTCAAATCATTTTTGCTCTTAACTCAGCCTGTGGTGGTCCTAGGACAGCGGGACCACCAAAACCTTCACACCAACATGCTTTTCATGCTCTGCATCATCTTGGGTCCAGATACTAAGTTAGTGGGGCCCCAAAATAATAACCCCTCCCACTATTCAGTGTCTGTTTTCTCATGGCTACAACTTTTGTGTTATATTTGAGTAGGTTGTGTTTTAAGGGCCTTCTTTGTTATATCATTGCTAGAGGCCTGTTAGGCCTGAATATGTGTAATGTACTGTGTCCTCTAGGGGCTACATTTATGGTTGCACTGCATTATTTTCTGCCAGTTATTTTTGTGTTGTTATGCCCTCTCGGGGCTAACTATACAGTTAGATGACCATGTTTCTTATAGATGCATTAGTTTTACAAAACAATTTTGCTCATAACGCAGCCTGTTGTGGTCCAAAGACCATGGGACAACTTCAAAACACTGACCACAATGCACTCTCCCTGTCTACACCATCTCTGGGTACCCACACTATGTTAGTGGGGACTGCAAAATAATAATCCCCACCACCATTCGTTATCTTTTTAAGCTTTCTCATGGCAGGAACTTTTGTTTGACCTCTGGGAGAAGTTATATTTTATGGGCCCTGATTGTAGTATCATTGTAATAGTTCTGCTAGCCTTCAAAATGTGTAATGCTCTACGCCCTCTAGGGACCAAATATATAGTTACACTGCATTACTTTCTCCCATTCATTTTTCATGTGGTTGTGCTCTTTAAGGGCTGCTGCATAGTTACATGGCTATGTTTCTTCCAAATGCTATTTTTACTGTGGTGTCCTCTAGAGGCTGTTCTATGCATTGCAGTCAACATACTATATATAAAATTTGCAGCACAAAATTCACACAATAATGCTCTGCAGGATGTTGATTTTGCAAAACACTTTCGCTCATAACTCAGCTTGTGGTGGCCCTAGTACAATGGGACCACATTCAAAATGCTCTTTCTGGCTACATCATCTGTGGGTCCCCACACTAAGTTAGTGGAGACTCCAAAATAATAACCCCTTCTACCACTCAGTGTCTTTTAAGCATAATCATGTCTTCAAAATTTGTTTTACAGTTGGGAGAAGTTTTGTCTTAAAGGCGTTGTTTGTAATATCTTTGCAGTAGGCCTGCTAGCCCTAAATGTGTCCTTTATGGGATAAGTATATGGTTACACTGCATTACTTTCTCCTGTATTATTTGAAAGGGTTTTATCCTCTTGGGTCTAACAATATGGTTACATGACCATGCTTCTTACAATGATAAGTTTAGTATGGTGCTCTCTAGGGGATGTTTTGAGCATTGCAGTCTAATGCCGAACGTTTATTTCTGATAAAGGTTTATGTGATGATTGTATATGTTTTAATCATCTCACTTTATTACACTTGTGGCCATAATTCAGGCCAATTTAACATCATTATTACACTATGACTGTTTGAAAACTCCTAATATGTTTGGATGACCCTTCTAGGTTATTTCTCTGGGTACTCCTCCATGGCTGTCTTGTGTCTTTTTTGGGGGAATTGTGTTAGCCAGCCAGCAACTCTGATGGTAGAGTGGTGAAAGTGGTATTCTGTTGGAATTAGCATGGCAGATTTAAATTGGGATGCTAAATGGCAACATTTTCATTTTTTACTGCAGATCAAAAGAAATGTTAACTCTGCAGCAGCCTCCCCCCTCACAACCCCCCCTTCTTGCTGCGTTTGATGTAACTTCTAATAGACTCGTTCTAGTCAGTGCTTTAAATGGGCAGGTACTCTCTGGTACTGCGTACCTGCACTTCTTTAATTAGAAGGGGAGAGTACCTGCACTTCACAGCACCGTTGCAATACGTTACGTTGGATGAGTACCAGCACTTCTCAGGAGCCAACAGGTACTCTAAATAGAGCGTACGTGCACTCCTATATTTCCATTTAAAGCACTGGTTGTAGTTCTCTCACATTCTTAGCATTTCAGAACTGGAGCATTCAGTATTCTTCACAGCAAAGCTATTGTTCCCTGGCATGTTTCGCTAGGCACCCAACGGGAACACCTGGCGCTGGAACTGATTCTTGTAAGAGAGACTTGGCAGAAAACCTGGGTCTCGCATACCTTCCCCAAAGCTTATGACTTCCATTGTGATGAAGAGGAGAAGCATTATAGTTTCATAAAGAAAAGGTACAACGCCAAGAACAGCACGACTACCACATGAAGATGTTGTAAAGTGTAGGACCGTCACCAGGAGTAAAGATCCAGGAGGTGGGGATGTCTAGGTCGCTCAGGAGGATGTCTTGGCACACCATTGTTAAGAAGGACTTGGCCAGTGAAATAAAAGGGTTTTTGAGTGAAACAAAGTGCTTAAGATTCAATTTTACTGGCCGTTCTGTCGGAACTTGGAGTTGTCTAGGCTTTGTGTGAACCAAGCAAGGTCTAAGCTGTTCCAGTTGGGCGCCTTACTGGGCGTGCTGTTGCAGGAGCTCCCAGGGGTGGATCTCCCATGGTAGACCAACAGGGTTAGATACCTTGTGATCTGATTGACGAGGGATCCTGACACGTTTCATAGGCTGAAATGGGGCAGGGTGATGGAGAGCCTGAAATCATCGGTGAATTTCTGGAACACTCTCCGGCTATCCCTGATGGGTAACATAGCCTTGGTCAAGATGATTTTTTGCCTTGGTGTTTGCATATTTTCCAGGTTCCTGTGTATGATGTTCCAAGGCAGACCTTTACGGAACTAGATAAAATGATTGTGGAGTTACTCTGCGCCACTGGGAGGAGGCGGGTTGGCCTCGCCACACTGAAGCGGACCTGAAGGTGGGGTGGTATGGAGGTGCCCTGTATGGACCACGAAGCGGTCTCCCTGCCAAAACTCCTGATGCTGGGAAAAAGTGTCCCTAGCTCCATGCCATATATTGTGCAATGGGTTTGCCAGGTATGGGAGAGGGCTGCTGAGACATGCTCCGTATGCGCCGGGCCTGTGCATCTGGACTCTGAGACTCTTCTTAAAGATTGCACAGCTGATGACGGGAGGATTGGAGGGCCGGAGGCTGCAAAATGGTGCAGGGCTTGTACCCAGTGACAGGGTTGTCTCCTTAGCAGATGCAGTGGTTACTTTTTAAGTTGGGAACTGGGCAGTTTTTAACTGCTAAAACAGCCGCCACATCGAGAGGTATTTGGCCCATGTTCCCAGCGGTACCCCGGGAGTCCCTGACACTGGTGGCTTCAATTAATTTAGCGTGTGCGCGGTGGCTGGTTTCACAGGTCTACAGGGCACTGCGGGATGGCACCCACCGCCCAAGCTGGCAGTAAAGGGTAGACGGCATGATGCCTTTTGTAGAACCGTAAAGAGCCTTGGATTGGGGAACTATACATGAGGGGGGCGTCTACTAACGCCCACCTCGAACTAATCCAATATCATTTTGTGCACCAGGTGTACTTGGCACCAAAACTGCTGCACTCTGTTTACCCTGGGCGTCTTTAGCACAGAACCCGGGTACTGCCAAACTGCCTTTTCCCTTTGGAAATAGGTGTGAAGGCTGGGGAGGAGTAGCCTCCCCCAGCCTCTGGAAATGCTTTGATGGGCACAGATGGTGTCCATCTCTGCATAAGCCAGTCTACACCGGTTCAGGGATCCCCCAGCCCTGCTCTGGCGCGAAACTGGACAAAGGAAAGGGGGGTGACCACTAGCAACCTTGTATCGCTTCATCCTGCTGGCTTTCTTGACTGTTTCCAGGTGGTGCATGCTCTGGGGGTAGCCTGCCTCCTCTCTGCACCAGGAGCTCTGAAGAAATCTCCCGTTGGGTCGACGGAATCTTCCCCCTGCAACCGCCGGCAACAAAAGACTGCATCACCGGTCCTCAGGGTCCCCTCTCAGCACGACGAGCATGGTCCCTGGAACTCAGCAACTCTGTCCAAGTGACTCCCACAGTCCAGTGACTCTTCAGTCCAAGTTTGGTGGAGGTAAGTCCTTGCCTCCCCACGCTAGACTGCATTGCTGGGTACCGCATGATTTGCAGCTGCTCCGGCTCCTGTGCACTCTTCCAGGATTTCCTTCGTGCACAGCCAAGCCTGGGTTCCCGACACTCTAACCTGCAGTGCACAACCTTCTGAGTTGTCCTCCGGCGTCGTGGGACTCCCTTGTGTGACTTCGGGTGGACACCGGTTCACTTTTCTTCTAAGTGCCTGTTCAGGTACTACTGTGGGTGCTGCCTGCTTCTGTGAGGGCTCCCTGACTTGCTGCCCCCCCCCCCTCTGTCTCCTCATCAAAGTGGCGACATCCTGGTCCCTCCTGGGCCACAGCAGCATCCAAAATCCCTAACTGCGACCCTTGCAGCTAGCAAGGCTTGTTTGCGATCTTTCTGTGTGGGAACACCTCTGCAAGCTTCTTCACGACGTGGGACATCCATCCTCCAAAGGGGAAGTTCCTAGTCCTCTTCGTTCTTGCAGAACACCAAGCTTCTTCCAACAGGTGGCAGCTTCCTTGCACCTTCATCTGGCATTTCTTGGGCTCCTGCCCACTCTCGACACTGTCGCGACTCTTGGACTTGGTCCCCTTGTCTTACAGGTACTCAGGTCCGGAAATCCACTGTTGTTGCATTGCTGGTGTTTGTTCTTCCTGCAGGATCCCCCTATCACGACTTCTGTGCTCTCTGGGGGTAGTAGGTGCACTTTACACCTACCTTTCAGGGTCTCGGGTGGGCTATTTTTCTAACCCCTCACTGTTTTCTTACAGTCCCAGCGACCATCTACAAGCTCACATAGGTTTGGGGTCCATTCGTGGTTCGCATTCCACTTTTGGAATATATGGTTTGTGTTGCCCCTATACCTATGTGGTCCTATTGCAATCTATTGTAACTTTACACTGCTTGCATTACTTCCTTTTGCTATTATCTGCATAATTTTGGTATTGTGTACATATATCTTGTGTATATTTGTCACCCTCATACTGAGGGTACTCACTGAGATACTTTTGGCATATTGTTATAAAAATAAAGTACCTTTATTTTGAGTACTTCTGTGTATTGTGTTTTCTTATGATATTGTGCATATGACATCAGTGGTACAGTAGGAGCTTTACATGTCTCCTAGTTTAGCCTAAGCTGCTTTGCCATAGCTACCTTCTATCAGCCTAAGCTGCTAGAAACACCTCTTCTACACTAATAAGGGATAACTGAACCTGGCACAAGGTGTAAGTACCTCTGGTACCCACTACAAGCCAGGCCAGCCTCCTACAGCCATAGGTTGGACAATCACCATGGATATTAGGCAGAGCCTTTCGGACTGGTCCTGACACGTAAAAAGAGGCAGCTTAGCCGGCGGTTCCTACTGCTGGAGCTGTTACTAGCAGAGCATAGGATTGCATTAGGTGGGTTTCGCTGAGCCCCCCGCTTCCGGTGAATAGGCTGAGGAACATGGCAGAGTGGGCTGATGCAGAGGAATGGCACATGCAGAAGGCACGTAAGGACATTAAGCTGGCTGATGGTATGAAGCCATGGGCGGCTATGCTAGCAGAGTTGTCTGAGCCGCCTGATGTGAGACCCCATGAGGGGTCTATGGTCAGGGGCTGAGATGGAGATCTATGCGGACTATCTGGGTGGGGGTCCAATAACGCTGGAGGGCCTGGTTTTGGGACACGATGTGTCTGCTGGCCTGAAGGTCTCAAATAATATTGCATATGTATGCGCACCTTTCACAGATTGGTAAGTTATGGATGACAGATGTCCTGTCTTTACTAATGACACAGTAGGGCTGGGGGGGATGTCCTGGGCTGTTTGACTTGCATTACGTCAATGTATGAATAATGTTGGAAACCTAAAATCGAGTTTGTTAAAAATGCCAGCAAAAATGTATACAAAAAAGTGCTTAAAATGCATGTCCCGAGATAAGGAACCATTGAGCATTACGAAAGACCTTGGTAGCCCTGGTGAAGGTTTTAAAATTGAAAACGAATCGAATAGCCGTATTCTGCGCAACTTGGACCCTACGAAGAGAGGCGGCTGCAAGCCCTAGTTAGAAGAAATGAGCTATATTCTACAACCAGTAAGTGAATTCACAACATAGGCTGTGTAAGAGGTGGAATGCAAGGGAAGGTTTTCCTGAAAGTCCTCATTTGATAACAGGATGAAAGTTCCTGTTAAACTAAGAAGACCTACTTTCTTTATCCAGCAGGAAGCCCAGGCTGGTTAATATGTCAGCTGATGGTGGGCATCTCATGTTGGAGACCATCCAAGCGCATCACTTCCGGTTTGGAAGCAGTAGGACTGGAGAGGTTGAAGTTCAGTCACGTGGCAGATGGACAACCATTTCTCTGGTCCTGAGTTTACCCTGCTTGCTTCTTGAATCTGAAGGTAAGCTGAGTGTCTATATAAGAGATCTCTTAAAATTCGTGGACCACCATCACCGTGTGCCTGATCAGCGCAGGAAGCTTCGGTGTAGAGTTTCATCTCCAGTGTCCTGCCCATGGGCGTTGCACGGATTTGTAAAATCATCCACATTGCCCAGTTGAGATGCTAATTTTGATGTAATTTTTGGCTACAGTGATAAAACTTTCAATCTGTATGGTCTACGCTCCTACAAAACATCTACATAATAGCGACCAACGTGCATCAGTGAAATATGGTGGGACTGACTTCTTACTGAGTGAGCTTCACCCCAGCTCATCCAGAATTGCAGTACCCTAAAAGTCAGAGAAATTGATGATATCATCAGTTTTTACAAAATCCCCACATTCGCGCTGCAGAGGGGCATTTGCAAGTATATTGCATGCACAAACAATAGATGATTAATTTTCACAAAATAGAAGCTGTATTGATGCCCCACCTCACTTGCACTAACTGGAACTGGCGCACCACGGATTACACCCGTTACCCCTGGTTCACATTTCTCGTCTGTGGTTGTGGAGGGTGTTTTGCTCTTGATCAGTGGTAGCCTCTTTCACCCTCGGTTCTGTTGCTGATACCAGGAGGATTCAGGCCGGGTCTCCCTCCCAAGAAAAGACCCATCACAGTTAGACCAGAAGGGCACCTGTGAGTGGTCATAAGGGAAGGATATGTGGGGTGATAAATGGGCTACTTTGACCAGAAGGGAACCAACTTGGGCACAATGTGCACGGGTCGAGGCGCTGTGGAGGCAATATAGCAACATGAATAATCATTGAAGTCATGTAACGAATCCTGTTATCGAAGTAGTAAGTGTTCCTTCACCCAGCCCTGAAGGCACCACTCCCCAAAGCCCCCTTCGAGTCTGTATTGTATTCAAGACCAGGTGTGCTGCATGCAAGGCCACCAGACGGGCACCTGGCACACCTGCTTGAGAAAGTAATCTCCTCGGAGAGCGACGACCCCACGGGCAGTGGGAGTGTTGCCACACTGACAACAAAAATGAAACGGTAAAAAAGAGAAAAACCGGGGTCTTGACTTTTCCATCTCTGCCCCCAGAATCTGAGACGCCCTCTTAGCCAATATCAAAACTACTCCAGTCCTCCATCATTTAAGACTCCTCACTTCAGAGAACAACGGGCATCGCCATCCAGTAATACTCGGGCATGGCAGGTGGTCCTGAGTCCTAGCTCTGGGCTCTGTACATAAACACACATACATGTCCAGCCACAGGAGGGATTCAGACAGGCGGGATGCTGTTTGCTTTGTGAGATCTGCGGTGAGTTCCTTTATAAATGAAACAAACAGGCGCTCCTTCTCAATGACCTCTGCAGGGAACAGGGGTAAGTCCTGTCTTCCTGGTGTCTGGTCAAAGCCATGTAAAAGTCACGGAGTGCGATGAGGTGGGAGCCCACGAGCTGTGTCTAATGACGTTTAGAGGGTCAGTAGGAAGCCTTAGACGTGTTCAGGGGTCTGCAGAAGTTGGCTAAAAGGCCTTCACTGAAGAGGTTTATTGCCAGGGAGGCTGCTTCCGGCATAGGCCAGATCATCATATTGTTAGCTCAAGACTCCAAAAACTCGGCTGAAGGTTACAATCTTAAAATTCTTCTTCAGAGCCGGGGGCAGTGGATGAATGCATGTCGGGAGGGGTGAGCGGGGTAGGGTGTGTTCTGGGGGTCGTTTTGAGGGGGGGGGGGGGGAGTGGCACTGGGCATGGATGCACTTGGTTATGTTTCTGATGCTATGCACCATGCCCTGCAGGGGCAGATCCGAGGTCCCTGCTTGGTTTGGGGTCGCTATGCTTTGGGGTCCTCTCGGGCTCTTCCTGGGATGCTCTGTGCAGTTTGCCCATCAGCTGCATTGGACTGGGCACCAGTGTGAAGACTTTACTGCTGATTTCATGTGCCCAGACTGTCACCACTGAGCACGTTCAGGCCGGAAAGGTCTGTATTTTCTTGCCTTCCGTCACTATTGACCTGTAGCATGTTTCATCCTGGGACATGCGGGCATGGAAGGCGTTGGGGGTAAAATAAACCGGGGCTGGTGGGAGGGGTCAGAGGGTCACTTGCGCCTTCTTAGCTGACCTTGGGCGTGGGCGTGGCATTCATGGCCGGTGGCACGTCATAGCTGAGGGCCCCCCTCTGTGTACCCCACACAGTAGGTTCAGTTTGAGTTTGTTCCAGAATGCAGCCCGTGTAACAGAAGGGCAGTGCCCACCACCAGCAGGCGCCGGAGAGAGTGTACAGCTACAGTGGTGATACACAACACCTTAAGTGTCCTCTGACACAAGAAGGTCTGCAGCATTACACACCATTCATGCTTTACTTGTGAGGAAACGGCCACTGCACCATCCCTGCCAGGGCTGCCACACCCTGCAGGTCCGGAGGTTAACGTGCTCGGGGTTTTTAATTCAAGAAACCAGTGCTTTCTGGGACTTGCAGTCTTTGCTTCGAGAGCCAAGGAGACTATCGCACCTGGTATTCATGATGTGTAAATGTACAGTAGCTATTGAAGCACGCCCAGGCTGGGATGTAAATCTCTGCCTGTCCCTTTATGGTTTTTCTGTGTAAATCTGGCCCAGTATATTCTGTTGATATGGAACCATCTGGAAAAGCTAAATAATATCTTCGGGCCGGAGTATCTAACAAAGGGTGCAAGAGGGCCAGGTCAATTCCAGGTCTTCAGGATGTAAACATCCAATATTTATATGGAACTAATTTACGTAATGGATTTCCTGAAAATATAGCAGAGTATGTCACATGCATAACACCGCTTATGTGCACCACGGAGAGAGAGAGTGAGTTTTTTTTTTTTTTTTTTTCTTCTCCCTATTTTCTCCGTTCAGGATCCCCCCTCCTCTTCTCTCGACTCTTCTCGGCAGCGCCCTTACCCTCTTCGTGTCTAAACATTATAAATAAACTGTTCAGTGGGACTGTGCTGTGGTAGCTTGTATCCTCTTTAGTTTGTATCCGCAGCTGTCCCGTGTATCTTGTTTTTTGTGGGAGCAGGCGGTGCTAGGCCTGTGGTCCATCTGTGATGTGAAATCTTAACTTCCAGAACTTTCCATCTTCTTTCTTACAGTAATGTTGTGCTATGAGCTAAGACTCCTTCCAGCCAGACCTAAAATGCAATGTTTGCTTTTCAGCGCTCTGCATGTGGACTGCACCCCCCTCGTCCAGTCGCCATGATCACTCCAGCCTTTGACCTGAGCCAAGACCCAGAGTTCCTGACCATCATCATTAAAGTCCCGTACGCCAGAGTGTCAGAGTTGGACCTGTACTTTGAAGGGGACGAGTTCAAGTTTTACGCCAAGCCCTACTTTCTGAGGTGAGTGTTGTGTGAGTGAGGGGTTACTTGTGATCTTTGGATGATGCACAAGGCTATCCGCCGTCCTGTAAGGCAGCTCTCATGCTCTTTGTACACCTGCCCTAAGGGCAGACAGAACACACCACCCCGTCTACGAAGTGACCCTAAAATGTACCCAAACCTGGACACGGAGTAGCCTGGAAGGAGCGTTTCGTAAACCTGGAGGTTATACGTTCAACAGAATACTCCGTACTTGTGTAGAAGCCACACTCTTCCCCCACATCAAAAATGTGGGTAACAGGTGGAGACGCGCCGCATACATTTCAAATATATATTTCCCAATAAATAAATAAACAAATTAATTTAGTTTTACTGCATTTGAATACATTTCTAAACTCGTTCAGATTTCACAGTAGTGTTTTATACATGGTTAATCCACAGTACAGAAACGTCACTCATCATCGCCAGAGATGACATCCACGTGGACTTCTTAAGACCTGGCTGTTCGAGCAGCAGTAGCACCACCCACTCCCTCCCCCCACCTCAGCACCTTGAGACCCTCAAGGATGAATAGTGCGCTTTACAAATTTCTTGATTGATTGGTGGATTGATTGACAGAGAAGACACAGCACCCCTCATTCTCCTGGACCTGTCTGCAGCGTTTGACCCGGTCTCACTCCTGTGCAGGAACCTACACTGCATTGGCTTCCAAGGACCCGCTCTGTGCTGCCGGACCCGCTCTGTGCTGCCGGACCCGCTCTGTGCTGCCGGACTCGCTCTGTGCTGCCGGACTCGCTCTGTCCTGCTGAATCTGCTCCTTCTTGATGGATAGAACACAGACTGTCCGGCTTACTTTACAGCTGCATTGACGTGGCTCGTTAGGCACAACATCCCAACACACGGACTGGGTTTATTGAGAGTTGGGTCTTACACAAACCCCTGAGAAATGCTGGACACTGTTTTTACCTGAGCTGGGACAGGTGACAGGTATTATTGGAAGATGTTTGCCTGTTTTTATCACGGCTGTCTACTTTTGGGTCGTCCACCTGCGGTAATGCGACATGGTGGTTACAAACTGCTAAAGGAAGAGTCACGCACTCTCTATAGTTAAAGCACCCACGCTCTGAACACCGAAATACAGAGGACCTTTCTTTCGTTAAGCCCCATCTGTTGGCTGTAGAAGAAGCGATGGAGCGAGGGGATCATAGCAGAACTGCCAGTTGACACCTGCGGGACGTGCTACCTCGTCGTCTGTGACATGGGCAGGTTTTATTCTGCTCTCGCTGCAGGCGAATGCCCGTCTTGACTGTTGGCTTAGGTGATGAGTTTTTATAAAGTTTTCAGATGGTTATGGGCACCTTCTCTGCAATTTATCCAGCCCCTCCTGTGACTGTTATGCTGTTCGTCTTCTCTTTCACCTCTTCATAGCTCATGGTTGGTTGCATTAACCACTGGTGAGTCGACTGCATGGCATCCTGTGACCTGAGGGTTTGCGCTCCTCATTAACTGTGGCAGCAGAGAATATGATTTTGTTCTGTTCCTTCGTAAGTCAGTAGGTTGACCTCAGATCCTAAATGGGAGGACTCGCAAACCAGCGGTTCGGGAAGCTCCCTTCTTACATCATCTGGCTTATCGCTCACGGGTAGCGCAAACGGACTGTCAACATGTTCGTGTCTGACATCACATTTAGGCGACCCCATGCAATTAACAAACAAGACCATGTTTCCTCATGTAATGTTCCTCTGTGAGGGTGAAATGATCTTCTTCTTCTTTTTGTTTTTTGTTTTTTTGGGGGCTTTCTTGGCTGGGCATCTGGGGTGAGGGAGGCCCGCCACTCCCCAAAAACAGATTTGGGTGTGCAGAATTAGAAACACAGTTTAAAAAAAATATTTTCTCAAGGTCCTGAAAATTATATCTGTCATAAGACAAAAGTGTTCCCTAACCAGTTATTCTGCCATAATTCCTGAGCGCGCGTGGGTATTACGTTGGTGCCACGCAGAACCGGTCCATGTTTGATGTTGCCAAGATCCAGGAGCTCTACACAATTAGTTCTGAACGCATTTTATAATTATTATTATTTTTTTTTTTTTTTTTTTTTTTTTTAATCTCAGCAATTAGTTTATTAAAAAGACTCCTTCGGGACTCTGAGGCAGATACAGAGAGCCTTAAAAGATCAAAAAATGTTCCACTGTAAACCAGTAGAGCGCTCTGAATTGGGAATAGAATAAGGCTTAAAAAGAAGACACACTATAAAATACTGAATAAGCTTTATTCAATCTATGAAAAATGTAGTCAGACCTAGGTGGAATTACAGTAGCTGATCTATGATAAGATAATAATTTGAATCCTATGCAATGGTATTATGTCACATGTGCAAATAACAGAAGCATTCGGATATGAGTGCTTTAATTAGCTTCACAAGTATTGGGGTGCAAGTGTTTTAATTTGCCTCCCCAAAGGCAGCAAGAAATGGCAGAGAGGTGTGCCATGCCCTGCTTTGTGAGCCTTATGAAGCAGCTTTGACTTCGTTTAACTGGCGAGAGTTGCTTTTCTTCCAGCTAGCCGTGGCCAGAAGTCCAGCATGGACATTATTAGCTGTGGTGGAGGACTGAGGGGTGATTGATGGCGCAATCTGTGTGTCGTCCACGTCTGACACAACCGAGCCAGAGGAATGGATGAGATCAGCTAGGTGCTAAGATGTATTGAAGAGTGTGGGGCTCAGGGAAGACTGCCGAGGATCGCATCACACCAGGGTCTTTGATTGAATTAAAAACAGACTGAGTTTGATATTCCAACAAGGATGAGACCAATGTATGCAGTGACTCTCCGTTGCCTGCCAGGTGCAGTCAGTGTTGAAGTATGGAATATGGCGCCGTGCTAAAGGCAGCGCTGAAGTCTAGCATCCCTAAGCTGCACCGCTTCCCTTACCCAGCAGCACATATTTAACAGCCGGAAGGGCGATCTCGGTGCCACGGACAGCGTAGGAGTCTACCTAGGTCTGGTCCGCTACGTGGTTCATGTCTATAACAGTGAAGAGCTGGCTGTCAACCTCCTTTTTAGGATCTTATAGAAAGGGGAAAGTTAAACCTGGGCCGAAAGTTGGCGAAGACCTTAGAATCGGCAGGAGAGTCTTCAAGAGGCGGACTGCTGTGACATCCTTTCAAAGACTCCCTACTGAGGCTTGAGCCAAGTGGACATTGCATAGGGATTGAACCACAGAAGGAAAGACCTCCATCACAGGGCCAAATACTGGGTGATTGCAGGGATCACTGGGGGAGTTTAATATTGGAAACATGTCTGCTAATAGCTTCAAGCTCTGGAGGAGCCAACTCTGAGAGCACAACTTTGAGAGTGTGTGGGGACTACAGGTGGCTCTCCTTCTACACCCTGACTCGACAGCT
This sequence comes from Pleurodeles waltl, assembly GCF_031143425.1. Taxonomy (NCBI): domain Eukaryota; kingdom Metazoa; phylum Chordata; class Amphibia; order Caudata; family Salamandridae; genus Pleurodeles; species Pleurodeles waltl. Next base: position 11,997,103 of record NC_090448.1, on the reverse strand, counting down.
TTGCTCCGCGGATCTTTCCCTCACCACCGTCCCACGCATCCACAGAACGACTGCCGGTGGCAGATTGTTCTCCCACCTCGCCGCCAAGACGTGGAACACTCTTCACACCCACCTGCGTCAGACACAGGACCTACTTACCTTCAGGAGACACCTCAAGACTTGGCTGTTCGAGCAGTAGGAGCCCACCTTCATCCTCAATGCCTTGAGACACTCACAGGTGAGTAGTGTGCTTTACAAATACTGATTGATTCATTGATTGATTAATTGTGTAACCTCATCGAGTGTTGCAATTCTAAAGTTAAACGTCTGGTTTATGTTGAGCATCTTATCACAATATAGAGCTAGGGGCTTACAAAGATCAGCATAAGGAGGAATTGATATGGAAGTGAAAGCACTACAAAAGGACACCACACCAGTTTTAGAAAAAAAGCCAATATTTATTTATATAAAACAAGACCCAATATGATAAAAATCCAACAGACAGTAATAAAAACATGAATTCTGCAAGATTTACTCAAAAATGCAGTTCCTTGAAGTCGATAGCCCCAGGTGGAGCTATCATAGTGTCGTAATCAACAAAACCAACAGTTCAGGCCGGCTGCGGCGTTGCAGGCCAGCTACAGTGTTGGGAAGACCCGCAAACAGTACCTTGGATTTGCATGGCATCGTGATCCTCGCAGTGAGCTCCGGAGAGCAGCATCACTGACATTGTGGTGTCGGTTCCGGAGTCCGTGCAGGAGTCGTTGGGGCCCTTGAGGTCACACGCGTTGCTGATCGAACTCCAGGCTGGTGAAGTCAGGTGCGCCGGCGTGGATGGCGTCGGGGCTGCGGTGTGAAGCGGGACGATGCGACGTGCGGTGTCCACAGGTCACAGTGCAGGCGTCGGTGAGACCAGGGCTGCGGTGTGAAGCGGAACGGTGCGACGTGCGGTGTCCACAGGTCACGGTGCAGGCAGCAGCGTTGTCGTTGCTAAAGCGCTGTCATCGGTAGGCCTAAGCCAGCAGTGCAGGACTGGACGGTGCTTCGTGACCCCCACAAGCCGGGTCCACAGGCCACTGTGCAGACAGGGTGCCTGGTGACGACACATGAGTCGATGGTGCTGGCGTCGGTGGACCGGGGCTGCGGTGCGAGATGGAACGGTGCTTCGTGTACCTCACGAGCGGTGTCCACAGGCCACGGTGCAGGCATCGGTGCCAGTGTCGGCAGGAGCGGCGTCGTCGGGGATGCCCAGGCTGCGGTGTGAGCAGATGATGCCGGAGTGTGGAGCCCACAGGTCGCGGTGCGAGCAGCGGCTCGGTGAAGTCGTCCAATGACGGCGTTGGGGAGACCAGTGTCGCAGTGCGAAGCAAGGCAGTGCGACTCAGTGTGGTGTCGGTAGGTCACGGTGCAGGCCAGCGGCATCGTTGGTGGTGTTGCATTGGTTTCTCCTCTTGAGCAGCACAAAACACACAGTTCCCAGTGCTGCAGGTCGAGGAAACTGAAGTCTTTGGTGTCCTTGAGACTTCCAACAGGAGGCAAGCTCTACTCCAAGCCCTTGGAGGATTTTCTCAAGCAGGACACACAGCAAAATTCACCCTTTGCACTCTTTTCAGGCAGAAGCAGCAACTGCAGGCCAGTCCAGTAAAGCAAAGCAGAAAAAGGACAGTACTCCTCCTTCACCTCTTCTCCTAGGCAGAGGTTCCTCTTGATTCCAGAAAGATTCTAAAAGTCTGGGGTTTTGGGTGTTCTTCTTATACCCAGTTCTGCCTTTGAAGTTGGCAAACTTCAAAGCAAAGTCACAAGTGTTTGCAAGATCCTTCCTTGGCCAGGTCAGCCCCCAACACTCACCAGGGGGTCGGGGAGGGCAGGCACAGTCCTTTCAGGTGTGAGTGACCACTCTTCCCCTCTCCTCCAGCACAGATGGCTAATCAAGATAGGCAGCCCCCTTTGTGTCACTGTCTAGAGGAGAGGTGTGAACAGCCCAACTGTCAAACTGGCCCAGACAGGGAATCCACAAACAGGCAGAGTCACAGAATGGATTAAGCAAGAAAATGCCTACTTTCTAAAAAAACAACTTTACTAAAAGATGTATTTTTAAATTGTGAGCTCTCAGAGAATCTGCGCTTTAAGGATAATTAAAGACAGCCCCCATGTTAACCTATGAGAGAGATAGGCCTTGCACAGTGAAAACCGAATTTGGCAGTATTTCACTGTTAGGACATATACTAGTGTGTTTTATATGTCCCACCTTAAACACCAACTGCATCCGGCCCATGGGGCTACCTAGGGCCTAAATAAGGGGTGCCTTACATGTATAAAAAGGTAAGGTTGAGGCCTGGCAAGTGGGTACAGTTGCCAAGTCGAAGTGGCAGTTTAAAACTGCACACACAGACACTGCAATGGCAGGTCTGAGTCATGTTTACAGGGCTACTAATGTGGGTGGCACAACCAGTGCTGCAGGCCCATTAGTAGCATGTGTTTTACAGGCCCTGGGCACCTCTAGTGCACTTCGCTAGTAAATCAAATATGCCAATCATGGATTAACCAATCAACAGTACAATTTCTATAGGGAGCACTTGCACTTTAGCACTGATTAGCAGTGATAAAGTGCACAGAGACAACAAACCAGCAAAAAAAGACCTGAAAAATAGGAGGAAGAAGGCAAAACATTTGGGGATAACCCTGCAAAAAGGGCCATTTCCAACAATTTACCTTTCATTTTCGGGATGCATTAAGACACATTACTTTTCCTTTAGTCTTTTTTTTTTCTTTTACTTCTTTAAACCACGCCTTATAAACGAGCTTTGCCAAAGCCAATAGCCTAGATCTGTCATTACAGAGGCAAAACCTATTGGTTTGCCAAATCCTGTGTTTATAAGGATTTCTAAAAAAAAAAAATTACAGAATAGATTCACGCTATTCGAACTGGTTTGCATTAGGAAGAAATGTCTGGATGCATGCTAATTTGTGGTCCTTAAAAGTGCATGTTATTTGTTTTATTGGTGATTAAATTCAGGGTGGGGAAATTCAATTTAAAATATTTATTCACAACTCTTCTGCCTCCCCCAAATAATATCTGGCACTTTGACCAGTTTTCACTAAACTTGGCATAATGATGCATACTTGGCCAGCCCCAATGTTTAATGTGGATTTCACAAAGGGCACAAAAGTTACAATTTGCCTGACATACATTTTTAATTGACCAATGATCTGGACCAAAGCTGATATGACTCGGTCTGTGCTGTATATATGTTCTGTCAAACGTGTGTCAGTCATGCTGAGTAGAGCATTGTGGTGGGAATTTTCTTCATAATCTGATTTTCTTGAATACCTTGCCTGCCTCTTGGATTGATTCTGTGTCTGGGAATATTGATTTATTTGAGTCCGCATAGTTGAAGTCTTTCTTTTCACATGCAAGTTTTAGAGCTTCAGCTCTATTTATATAATTTAAGAGATGCCCTATTATCAGAGCCTAAGAAGGAGCAAGGCCAGACACGGTCTAGGGCCAGTGAACAATGATCCCTCTCCCCCACATGCACTAGATTTGCCAAAAGTCTACACACAGTGTTTCTGTGAATGTCTCCATGTTGCCAGTGTTGGTTTATTCTGGAATTCCTTTAATTTGGATATTATTGCACAATGAGTTCTTTTCCAAGTCTTCGTTTCTAGCCTTTGTAGTTTCAATTAACCACTGCACGCTACGCCTCTCTAGTCTACCATGTACCACTCTTGCATGTGCCAGTGCACTCTTTGCCACTCCACTCTTCACCTCTGTGCCACTCCTGTGTAGGCCACACCAGTCTACTCTGCACAGCTCCACTCTGTGCCACTGTACTGCCCTCTTCAGCACTGCACTCTGAGCCACTTCACGTAATGCCAGCACACCATACTCTGTAACACTCCTCCACCTGCACTCTACGTCAAACCACTGTATGCCACTCTAACCTACTCTGTACCACTGCATTCTTCACATCTTTACTCTGCCAGTGCACTCTGTACTGCTGTAAGCAACTGCTCTACTCCTGCAGCACTCCAGTCTACGCCGCTTACCTCGATTCTGAAACTATCTAGTCTACGCCACTGCACTCTATGCCACTCTACTCTTAAACACGGCACTCTGCATCACTGCACTCTCTGCCACTGAACTCTACACCATTCTACTCTGCACTGTTCCACTCTATTGCACAGCACTCTCTGCCACTATACTCTGCACCAGCCTGTGGTACTCTACCCTGCACCGCTCTACAGCACTGCACTCTACTCTGCATCACTGCACTCTACTCTACGCCACTGCACTCTCTGCCACTCTACTCTGCACCAGCCTGTGGTACTCTACCCTGCACTGCTCTACAGCACTGCACTCTACTCTACGCCACTGCACTCTCTGCCACTCTACTCTGCACCAGCCTGTGGTACTCTACCCTGCACCGCTCTACAGCACTGCACTCTACTCTGCATCACTGCACTCTACTCTACGCCACTGCACTCTATGCCACTCTACTCTGCATCACTGCACTCTCTGCCTCTATACTCTGCACCAGCCTGTGGTACTCTACCCTGCACTGCTCTACAGCACTGCACTCTACTCTGCATCACTGCACTCTCTGCCACTATACTCTGCACCAGCCTGTGGTACTCTACCCTGCACCGCTTTACAGCACTGCACTCTACATCACTGCACTCTCTGCCACTATACTCTGCACCAGCCTGTGGTACTCTACCCTGCACTGCTCTACAGCACTGCACTCTGACACGCGACTCCGGTCTGCGCCACTTCATTGTACACCGCTGTACTCAGTGCCACAGCTCATGCATTCTACATTCCAGGCTTCGCCTTTCCACTCTCCGCCACTCCATGCCACTCTCCGCTGCGCTGGTGAACAACATGGCTAAAACACATTGGCAAAGCCAGTAGCTCTTGCATAGACGAGGCCTTTTGGCTTTGCCAGTGCTTGTTGTGAGACGTCTATGCACATACAGGAGAAGTCCAGCACCGACTTCTCGAAACTAAAACATCTCCAGAAGTTGTGTGCTGCTAGACATTTGTGAGGTTTTTTTAAAAAAATGTTTTTTTTTTTTACTGTTGCTTCCATTGGCGGGGTAGTGAGGCGAAGAAAATCTCAGCCATAAAGAACTATATTTCAGTTTGTGGATGCAGAAGATGAGATGCACATCTTTTTGGAGAGCCACTGACATAGATTATTACAAGCTGTCTTTTATATAGTCCCCCATAACCGTTTTGATGTTTCTTGGCACTACAAATAAACTGTTACTAATAACCACCTAATGTTACTCAGTTTTCAGGAAGGATGAGTGTGACTTGCTGTTATTCTAACGTGGGACCTGCAGGTCATAGCAGATGTCAGTGGTGGCCACACTGAGCCCTCTTGTTGGGCTCCCCATGCCTTATGCTCATTCATCCAGCTTGCTGTTGGCTGGTGACTCCCCAGGGGACTCCTGGCTGTTTTTCTTTGAAGATTGTCATGCAGGGAGTCCCTTACAAGACAGAGCCCCAGCATAATGCAGCCTCCCTATTAAAGTGCAATGCAATAACGTTTCCAGAAGTGCGAAACCGGAAGGATGGTTTTTGGGGTACAGCTGCACATTAATACCCACACAGACACGCCCAACACCCCCGGGTTCCAAGCTGAGGGAACGTACAGTCCCATTCCAAGTTCGGGGTCCACCACATACACCAGGGCTGGTGCTTAAAGAACTGCAGGTTTATGTGGGACCAGAGCAAAACCCCAGTCAGAGGTAGGTCCTGTATCGGGAGGCTTAGGAGAAAAACGGGTAAGTTCTTCCTCACAGAATGCACAGTAAGTGAAAGCCTCTTCCTCTAGGAATATTAGTAAAACGCCTCTAAAGGAGTGGGTGGACACAGGAGTAATTCTCCAGAGTCAAGGGAACGGGTAGACGAAGTAGGCCTTGTTTGTCTTTAATATCTATGCATCTGCCTGTGTATCGCAAATCCTCTGTCTTTTCTTTACAGACTTAATCTTCCTGGAAGGATTGTTGAAGATGGAAGAGAAAAAGCCTCCTACAATGTTGATGAAGGTATCATTCAGTTTCATTCGATGGAAATCAGTAGCACTTGTTGATTTTCTTGTGTACTACAACAGTGGTTCCCAACCTTTTGACTTCTGTGGACCCCCACTTTATCATACTGGAACCCGGGGACCCCCGACTGAAACATTATTGGAATCAGCGGACCCCCCCCCCCCCCACCGAGTCATTATTGAAAGCTGGGGACCTAATCTGTTAATATTAAATTTTCTAAGCAGTCACGGACCCCCCCTGAGGAGGATTCGCATACCCCCAGGTGTCCCCCGGACCACAGGTTGAGAATCACTGTTCTACAAGCTTGAGAATAAAGGGCTCTTTGAAACTAATCAAGCGTTACCTTTACCCAAAGGTTGGAGGACCATGTTGCTGGTGCAGTTCTAGTTCATCATAACCGAATTGTGGTGAACAGAAAATACAATATTTCAAACGCATAAAAATATGATTATACTGGTTATTGCTAAAAATCACAAAAATATTATTCAGAAATGAATACAATATAAAAAAATTTTTTTAAATTAATTTATTACTTATTGCCAGCATTTTAGGGTGCACAATCATCAAGGGATATTCAGGCGCTAGACAACAGCACCGACCAAATAAGAACACATAAAAGAAGGCAATGCACCAACAGAATTACCTCAAGAGGTGAAACAGCCAAGTTTTTGAAATGTAATATTAGAAGTGAGGCGCACGTCAAGGGGAATTACATTCCAGTGGGTGGCTGGAAAATAAGGCCCACCCGTACATGCCCTAGTGGTGCGCCTCCACAAAATGGTGGCCTGGCTGACCTAAGTGCTGTCGCTGGCATGTGGAAAGAGATGCTGCTTCTTAGAACCACAGGACGGTTGGATAGACTGCCTGCTCCTATAGCGCCAAGTAGCAGAATTTAATAAATCCAAGCCCAGTTATTGCATCTAAGCCTTTTGCTGGGGTTAAGTCTAACGCTGACCTTTTGCCAAGTCCCAGTCCTCTCCTCCCTACACATAATCCTCAATGTAAAACCACCTGTGTCCCTTTGTGCTGACCCTAAAACTAACCTAACTCTAATCCCGGAACCCCAATCTAATGGTGGCTGCTATCCATAGATCATCCCAGGTCACCTTGAACCTGAACCTAGTGGTAGCTTTGGTGTTTGGGGGGGGGGGGGTGGGGGGGGTGTTGTGTGTGTGTTTTTTTTTTTTTTTTTTCTCTTTTCTTTTCATTAAATACTTTATTTGACCAATGAAACACAATCGGAGAATTACAAGAAATATAGTAAATCTTATAACAGCATGCAAGAGAAATACACAGTTGGGGTGCAGAGAAATACAATATAGGTAAAGCTATATTACAAATATTTCATATTAAAGCTTATTGTACTTTTATAGGGATAAATGTGTAACATGAAAAATAGAAGAATAAAAAGAAAGGAAACTGAAGGAGAAAGGATCAGAACAGAGAAAAAGCATGTAGGAACAGCATTAGCAAAGGACTGGTGGTAGATGATACCAGGAGTAAGAAACAAGTTAGATAAGTGGATGGCAAAGCAACTAGTGCAGGAGTAAAGGGACGTCCTGTGTTAAAAGGCGGTTTACATGTTTCCGATGCAACACAAGAAACATGTAAGAACTTTTCACCTGCGGTGTTTAAATAAACTGTACCGGGAATTAAAATGCGTATCTATTTAATGCAGCATTTGAGGAACTCACAAATGCTCTCTCCAGTCTATGGTGATAGCAGACTGTGTACCCCAGGCCTGCAAGGCTGTATTTGAAGAACACTTCCAATGGATGGCTATTTGATGAAAAGGAATAGCCAATAAAAGATCAAAACTCTTATTGTGGAATAAGGACGAATCGTTGAGGGTATCGAGACTTCCGAGAAATAAGTTAGTGATTACTGAAAGGGCTAGAAGTATGAAAATCCAATCTGATTTGATCCCACACTTTATTCCAAAAGGCTAAGGTATTTGAGCACCAAAATACCATTTAATGATTGAGTGTTTGGCTGAGTACATCACCAACAATTATTTGGGGATGTTTAGGATAATTTAGCAGACATGGAGGGAGTAATATGAAGTCTGTTATAAATTAAAAAAATAAATAAAAAAACAGTATGAGTAATGCTGGCTGTTCTGGAGGTTTCATGATTTTTTTATCCAAAGTGTTACCCAAAAAGATACTGGCCAGGGAAGACCAATATCCTTTTCCAATAGCGTTTCAGTCTTGGATTTAGGCTTTAGAACGGGTGAATATAAAAGCCATTTATGAATAGCTTTAGGTTGAGAAGATAAAAGATAAGGCAGACGAGTAGTAACTTGATGATTCCTGAGAATAACCTAAAGAATAAAGAGTGTCTGACACTATCTTTAATAAAAGAGAATCAAGACTGAAATGACGTAGCACAAAGAAAATGTGATAGGATCATTACCCTGTAAGTAATAAGAAAACCAAATATCGCCACATTCATCCATGATTTCCAATAAAATGGCTTGTTTTGTGGTGAGGTAATTAAAACAACTCCTTGCAAATGGTGGAGAATGAAGTGGGCTAAGATGACCGTAATGAACAGGTATGGTTGATCACGGCAGGGGTGACAATCAAGGGGCGCAAAGAAAAAGAAATAACCTCTTGAAAAGCGAAAGGAGTAAGTGTTGGAAAGTGGATTGTTGGTAAGAGCAGGTAAGTACCTACATTTAGCAATATGCCACTAACCCCCACTAGGTACGGTCAGGTCTCAATAAATTAATCCCTGCTCAACCCCTGGTAGTTTGACAGTGAGGGACAAGGCTTAACTTAGGAGACAGGTGTGTAAAGCATTTAAAAATCACAGAACAAGTTAATAAGTAAAACACAATAAAAATCCGACACCAATTTATAAAAATGGATAATATTTTTATCTTTAAAATGACACCAAACCGAATAAAATTGGATAAGGGGAACCGGAGAGATGAATTTTTAAAGAATTAATGTTTTCTAGCGCATAGAAATGAAAAGCGCCAATCTGGTTTCACTAGATAGGGACAAAGTCAAAGTTTGAGGCTCACTGTGATGGAGCCCTGCTCGGCTACAGCAAGCGGTAGGCCTGGTCAAAAGTTCCCCCCAAGACTTAGGCCCTCCTTACAAATTTGGCGGGCGGCAACCGCCGGCCGCCAAGTTGTAACGGCCGCGCGGCTGCACTCCCGCAGTGGCCATTTTGACATCCCCGCTGGGCCGGAGGGGATGGGAGCCGGCGGTGCGACGTGTGCAGTTGCACCCGTCACGCTTTTCACTGTCTGCTATGCAGACAGTGAAAAGCTGCATGAGGCTGATGAGACAAATAAATTACTCTTAAGAGTTGCCAAGAAGGCCTTAAAGTGCATGATCAGGACTGTGAGCTGGTGGCTGGGATTAGATGCTGACTTGAATGGACTCGGCAGAGATTGTGGTGCAAGTCTTGACTATGTTAGAATTGAATAGTGAAGCTTCTTCACTGTAAATAGTAACTACGCCATGCACCTAAGTGTTGATTGAAATTGCAGGAACACCCACCACATTTTTCCACTGGCTTCTTGCTATGCCATAGTGTTTTGAAACTGTGTTTCCTGGTGGCCAGAGGTTTAATATTCCTGGGTGCTTCCTGCATGAGGTATGTTTTTTATTTCCTACAGTGTGTGTTACTGAGAAGGACGTTCTTTAAAGCTTCAGGTCAGGCAGTGGCATACTGTATAACTTGAAGAAACTTGTAATGAGGAGATAAATCATTCTAGTTCTACTCTGCTGTACCATCCGCAGGTTACAGGGTCTGTGGAACGCTTCAATAGAAATCTTTAAGAAACTCTATAGCAGGCTTGAGCATGGGGTGCCTGTGGAAGGATGTCGGATGCTTTGCAGCGCTCATCCGACTTCCAGTACTGTGATGTGTATTGCAACATTTATGGCTTGTGACACATGACAGTTACAAAAACATTGTGTCCCTTGAGCTTAAGTAAGTTAAAGATGCAAGTGTGAGACCTTGAGGTGCTTTGAGGACAGGTCTAACTCTCCAAGTGCACATTAAAGCCTAAATACAATATCTGGTTGAATCCTGGGGTGGAAACGATTACAACAGGTGAATGGCTGCTAGTAAGCTTGCCGGGACATGTTATGAAAGGCACTTTCATAGGGAATAGATGTGGAAGGGGCTGCGGCTCCTAGTGCTTGCAAACTCTGATCACTGGTGGAATAATGTTAGGGTGTCCATGTGTCAAGCACAGATTGTTGAGTTTCTGGAAAATACTCCAAGTCGGTATTGGTGCACTAATTCTTAGGCAGGTGGGTATGTTGAAAAACAGAGGAAAGCAACACATATACTTTTATTTATTATGTGTATATATTTCTCTTCTCAGGGGTAAGTTGTTTTCCATTCACAGAGACAGGTTTTCCTCAGACTATGTGAGGGTTTGATCTTTTGTCCTAATGTCCTTGTGGCCACCTTGCGTATTTTCCATTTCGGAATTACTACCCATAGGTGCTTGGAGTACTACAGTTACTGACAGATCCCATTGCTGTGGGCAGACATAGTGTTTGCAGCCTGTTTGTGTGTCTCATAAATCAGTGTATTCATTTGGCATGCACTGGATTTCCTTAGCACTGTGCATGTCTCAACGTGTCGTATGAGTTCCTTCTGATTGATCAACAGCTGGCTGTTTTATTTGGTAGTGCTGACCTCTTGCGTTCTGTTACAAGTGCACATACACAACTATCTGAATGTCATACTAAAGGTTGATTGGTTTGTCCGAGTACCTGAGGAAGAAGATGAGAAGGGAAGAGATGGATTCTTACTGAAATATTCATGATTTGAAATGTTTGTGCACAGATGTGTATCCTTCATTAAATTCCGTTGCATATTCAGTAGGTGACCAGATAGGCATGGTTTGTTTATTTTTGTGCATGTACAGTGCAAGAATATTTATATTGTAGTATTGTTCTGACCTCTCCCCCCTGCGTATCTTTATAGATATTCTCTAAACCTAGCTTCAGGGTTTCTGCATGAGCTATGAACATAGACTTACGTGCAACACAACATGCTCTGCAGAACATGTCACATATAACCATCACTGCACACATGTTCATCCAAGGTGGATATCAGCGTGTCTGATGCAGCCTTTACCCTTACCAACAACACTTACTAACAAACATCTGGAATTGCCTAACAGACCTCCAAACACTCGCTCAGCGTGGTAGCGAGCAGTCGGGAGACTGGTCCAAGGAGCCTGGAGCACGGTACAGTACTTCAGGTGTTTCACAAGCAGACCGACCTGCTGGGCAGTGCCACGTCAGATGACCCACTGTGCTCGTGGACATCTGGGTGAGACCTCGGCCCTCCTCCAACAAACATGTAGCACATCAAAGTAAACATCGGATACCCTCGCCATCTTTCTACTTGGCGCAATTCACAAGCAACACCCGGTTCTGGCTTAAGGGGATGTCTCAGGCCTGTGGCAGGAACACAGGGCGCCTGATTGCCACTGAAGGGCAGAGTGCACTCCACACACACATTACATGAGTTGCCTTTTGTAAGAGATCCGGTTATTAGTTCTGATGAATGTGAGTACTTTACGAGTAATCGGTCCACCGTTTCTCTGTATTGGGAACCAAGTCCCCCATTAAAGCACTTGACTCTCTCAAGGTAGTGAAGCTAGGCAGTCCAGGGCCTCCTCACGGGAGGCGGTGTGGATTAGGAACAACGTTCTAATTCTTGTCCAGGCTGCGGGTTTTTATTACAATAAGTAAAAGTATTACATGCACATTACTAAATGCTATGCATTAAATCACAAATACATTCACCAAGTAGATGGAGGTACCTTTGGGGACACCCTCATATCACATTAGACCCCTAGTGGGTCCTGAGCCTTGTAATCACAATACCCCCCCTCCCAAACCAGAGGCAACGTCGCAATATAAGCGGTTGTCCTTTCAAATAAGTCGGGCCTACTGGCTTGGTTCAGTTGTCACCAGTTTGAAATATACAAGGCCGGCCTATTGGCTTTGTCAAGGGGGCGTCATGTCACTGACATATATTAGTCTTTCTTTTATTCTACATGGGCCACATAATGCAGCTCTAGAACCAACCACTAGAGATCTCTGCACTCCAGAGCTGGAGAACAATGAGTCAAATTCTCTAAATGCTTTGAAAGCATGAAAACCACATCAGTTCAATGCCCCCAGAAACTGGGGGGCATTCTATAAACTTGTGTATTGGGGATGCTGTGCCTCCTGGTGCCCTCTACAATACTTTAAAGGTATGTTGGTTGTGTCCCTGCCCCTCCTCGGTGCACTACGAAGAAGCAAATGGCTCAAGTAAAGCCCTCGCAGGGCATTGTGGGGTCTCTTTACAGGAGCAGTGAACACCTTACGAGTATGTCCCTCCACTCTGCCTGCTTTGCTGCAGCCTCGCGTCAGTCGTCTGTCCTGACACCGGTCTCCAGCTCTGCCTTGCAGTGAACCACCTGCCCTTTCTGGTTACAGCTGCTGGTGTTTGGAACTCCTCTAAAGATTGGTTTTAGTTATTTCTCTTCCTTGTTCGAAGTGTCTGCTAAGAACACTGACCTCAGCAGACGGATCCACTTCCCGCCCTCCATGGGGCCTGTTGGATGTCAAACTAAGTCTCTTGCTTTTCACATTTTCTTAAAGCTGCTGTCTGTCCGTTCACCTGGTGTCTTCTGCAGCGGAAACCCATGAGGTGTGAAATGAGCTGCAGGCTCACCTAGTGGTACCTGTTTTCAAAAGAACTGAGTAAAAGTTAATGCTAATGGCGGGTGTAGTGCTGCCAGCCAGCATTCATTCATCCTGGGCAGAGGTGGTGAGCTGGCACCCTGGTTATTCTATCACTGTTTGTGCCAGCACATTGAGTATGACCAGTAGCATCATCTTGATGGAGTGGGGGAGATGGGGGCAGGGAGGCTGACGAGCACAGCCTTATTCCTCCTCTCCAGTATCCTCTGTCCGAGTGTGCTATAGGCCTTTGATGACGAGCCTGCCACTCATTAGTTTGTGGTTGTGAACATTCAGCTTAAGGTTCTTCATGAAAGGAGATGCAGGCCTGGAGGAGAGGCCAAGCGCACACTCCAGGCCTCTTGCATGCCTGTCACTGGTTTCTTAAGACTCCCTGCCCTGCCTCCCACTCGTGGAAAGTGTGGTGTGAATCATTGTACCAGTGGTGGGGTGCTCGACCACACTGGAAGCATCAGGACCGGAAGGAGATTGGCTGATTGCTACCCTGAGGTTGGCCCTTCACCGAGGAAGGTGCAGTTTATGGTGTCATTGTGACGCACAAAACAAGGGAGCACACTGCCTCTCACTCCAGCATAAATCCCCAATGCATCGTGGTAAATGCAGTCATTTGATTTAAAGATAGAGATATTTTTCAAAAAGTCTTTCACCTTAGGTAGGTGCAGCAAGTGCTGTATCTCTGGACACGTGTTTCTGGCTTTCGGCCGTCATCAGCAGAGAGAAAATATATCTGAAGGGGTTGCTTGAAATGCCGCCGAACGCCTTCACAGGTTTTTGTACCACTCAGTAGGTGAACAGGTGCTTCACCAGAGCTCGTGAGCTCGTAGGCTCATGTCCGTGTTGTCTGGAGTGTGGGGCAGGGTGCTCCGTTTCTGGTTTTTCTGTTTATGGTGTCATTGTGCCTGCACAAACCAAGCACTGGACCGCAGGTGAGAGGCACCTGAGCAACGCAGATGTCCGTACTCCTCACTGCCCTTTTAGTAGATGTGTATTAAATGTTACAATATGGGTCAAGGTCTCTGCATAGTTTATCAAAAACAGTAACTTAAGATGTATTATAAAATGAAGAAGGTTTAAATGTATGTATATATATTTTTACTTCTGTTTGTTTATTTATAACTGTCTGTTTTCAGAGGTTATCTTGCTTGTTCAGAGATGGCCATAAAAGCAACAAATAATTGATAAAAACACACCTTCAAATCTTCTACCTTTTGTGTGGGTTTCTGCACACCTTCGCACTTTTATGCAAACCGCTGTGGTCCGTTCTTGCACAGCCTGAATCCTGGCTTGTGATGGGCCATGCAAACCTTGTGTTTCAGCATCCTAGTTTATTTAAACTTTCTCGGGTGGAATCCCCACGGTTTTTGATCGGAAAGGAACATTTCCAACAAGGATCCCAAGTGCCTTGAGATGACATTAATGACAAACCTGACGCGTTGTCAACACGCCCTATTTTTGCGTGAAGATTAATTTAATTAAAACATAGTTGTTTGACCAGAATAGAGTGAAACTAGATGAGTTAAAATATTTGAAGTTAATGCGATCAGTGGCTAAATCATTGAAAATGCATTTTCGTGGCAGAGGAAAGAATTTAATAATAAGCAAAGATATTGGTGACCCGAAGTATAGGAATAGTGGCCGAAGGATGTGGGCCCGGCCGGGAGCAGCGTCGTCCTCTGCAGTCCGGGCGGGTGGCTTAGAGGTCCTGCGGGTGCAGGCGCCTGGAGGGATGGGTGCACTTACACTGAGTGATGCAGGAATTGTAGCCCTTCTGAAGTGTGGAGCTGCTATCAGTGCTTCCTACCAGGGGAGGGTGCACTCGGCAGAATCGGTGTTTCAGCTGCAGTCCTTGTTAGCTGCTCTGTAACCAACCCTTTGTTACCCTTCCGCAGGGACATTTACCGTGAAGCTGCCGAAGGAGGCGCCGGGACAGCACTTCGAGGGGCTGGGCATGCTCACCAGCCTCCTGGCACCGAAGGGGTCCCGCTCGGCCAAGCCCTTGGTGGAAGAGCTGGGTAAGTGAAATACATTTAATAACCTTGACAGCTAGATGTATTTATTTGTTTGCAGTGTGCCCTGAGTGCATCTTTAGAGCAAGGCCGGCCGTTCCCAACAGGGTGGGCCTCTCCGACATGAGTCTCATGTAAAAGCATCCTAAGGTGTCCCACTCTACGGATGATGCACGGCTTTCCAGGGGCGCGGAACTGGGTGGGAACCTCTTAAGTGCTCCGGAAGCCACCCACTGCTGTTTGGAATACCCGCTTTCGTACTCGCCATGTTTTGAAACCGTGTTTACAAAAAAAGGTTATAATAATTTAGATTCATAATACAAAATGTAAGTTACATTTACTTCATTGATGCACCATATGCTTACAAAAATATTTAAATTCGTAAAGCATACATTTTTTTAACACATAAATATCCCTTTTGTTCCATGTCATATAGATGCCTCTGCAGACCCGGAAGAGGAGGAGGATGATTTTGATTGGCAGATTGAGCAGATCCCTTATGAGGAAACCTGCTCGGCCCTCCCCTCCCAGTGCAGCTATGGGTTTGGGAACCTGCGCTCTGGAGTGTTCAGCCGGCTTCAGGTATGTGTTGTCAATAGTGTTAGGGCGCAATGACTGTGACTTGTGGTATCAGTCTGTGCCAAGCGGGCATTCATCAGTTAGTCGTGGATGCCACCAGCTAGTCGTGCTAGTTGTGGATGCCACCAGCTAGTTGTGGATGCCACCAGCTAGTTGTGGATGCCACCAGCTAGTCGTGGATGCCACCAGCTAGTGAAGGGTGCCACCAGCTAGTCGTGCTAGTCGTGGATGCCACCAGCTAGTCGTGGATGCCACCAGCTAGTCGTGGATGCCACCAGCTAGTCGTGGATGCCACCAGCTAGTTGTGGATGCCACCAGCTAGTTGTGGATGCCACCAGCTAGTTGTGGATGCCACCAGCTAGTTGTGGATGCCACCAGCTAGTTGTGGATGCCACCAGCTAGTCGTGGATGCCACCAGCTAGTGAAGGGTGCCACCAGCTAGTCGTGCTAGTCGTGGATGCCACCAGCTAGTTGTGGATGCCACCAGCTATAAATGGAGCTATGTGGTAAATATATCAGTTCTCACGCTTCATGGGACAGGTGTCTTCATAAGGACAAGCTGGGAATTTATTTTGAGTCAGTCAGTCCGTCTGTATTTGTAGAGTGCCGCTATTCACCCGCAAGGGTATCTAGGTGCTAGGTTCAGTCGAAAAGCCAAGTCTTGTTAGGGGGTGCTGACAGAAGGGGGGGAGCGGGGGCATTCCAGGACTTTGCGGTGATGTAGGAGAAGGCTCGGCCTTTAAATGTAATTCTTCCTCCTCCTGTTCTAGTGCGGTCTGTACTTGTCTGTACGAGTTTCCTAGTCATCCTCTGATATCTCAGAATGCATCGGAACATTGGGCTGAAGGATAGATGGAGTCACCACTGGTGGAGCGATTTGGAGATTAAAAACAGGTCGGGCTTTAACTCCACAAAAATATAAATGTTGTTTATGAGGGAAAGTGTAGGAGGGACACAGCTCCAGGGTCACTTGCATAAGAGATCTCTGATTACAAAGGTAGTGGTACCAAAACCTAGATCCTAGTGGCAGAGCGCCTCCTGGCGTGGTGCAGCGCCTAGAGAGCTTTCTTGGTGTGCGCCCTTTTGACAGCGCTTTGAAGCTCCTAGTTGAGTCCACTAGTGACTGTCCATAGCTGGAAGAGCTGTGGATGTGTCTGCAGTGTGCGGGGCCCCCGTGTCCAGCTGTGGTCATCCTGCGCCCGTGTCCAGCTGTGGTCATCCTGCGCCCGTCCCAGGGGCTTCGCTGCGGCGTTGCCCTTGTTCGACGCCTTTTCACTGCGCTCGTCGACAAACCAAAATCTTGTGAGCTGAAATAGGACCTTCGGGGGTGTTTCTGACGCCTGATTCCCCTCTTTGAACTGAGTGTTAAACCACAAGGAGCATAAAGTGACATTTCACCCTTTGCCGGAGGAGTCTTGTAGACAGTCCGCACCACGCAGTGTTCCTCAGGGGAGATTGCTAGATATTTGCAAAAGGTTTGGGCGGACTGCCTGAACAAAGAAACCACCTTAAAACTAAGTAATGTCTGTAATCTTGCACCATTCTGTCGGGGTTCTTCAAACATCACTTATGTGTTCCTTGTTCCCCTGAGTGAAGCTCACCGCTGCAAGGTGGTTATTTTTAGTAATCCCGTTTTCGTGTTCTATACTTAAACATGTTGTAGTTTCATTTTCTCTCTTGGTATCTCTGCAGCAGCAAGGTCTTGAAGTATTCATTTCCTGTTTGTACGAACTCGATAATTGTTGATAAATACTCTTGAACTATTGACAGTTTGATAGTTTGCCGTGATATTTTTGTTTCAATTTTCAAAATGGCATGATGGGGATTCAGGCAGCTCCTACTCCCCGCCCTGAAGGTGCCCGCGTCATTCTAGTTCTTTTGCACTGAAACATCAACCGTTGTAATCAGACAGATTCATATTCTTGAATAATTTTATTATCTGAATTATTATTATTTTAAGGGTGCCGTATCCGTACATATTTTTACTTTCTGCATCAGGCATACTCCAACTGCTCCCTCTTTCCCATCTGTAAATGCTTTGAGTCCAACAGCATTTACTTATCCAGATTTCTGAACACCGCCACGCGCTTGTCCAAACAAAGTAAGTGTTTGAGACCAGATAAAGCCTGGCCTGAAATAAATTGGCATCGTAAGAAAGGATCTAGGCAGTGCGCGTTCTCTTGTCTATTGATGGATGTTTCTGGTGATCCTGTCCAGTGGTACCTGCTTTGTAACTATTTCTGGGAATGAGCGCCCCATGTGGAACTCTTTTCTTGATGTTCCTTATGCACTCAGTTACTCTCTTCTGTTTAAATATTTCCCATAGGCACAAACTGTTTCCCTGTTAGCATCCAGCATATTTTCCTGAAGTTCTCTCAAAGTTGACATGAACCAATCTATTTTGAGACCTGCCTTGTTTCCACATCTGGAATGTGCCAAACGAGCATTCTGCACACTGTGGATTCAGATGCCCTAAATGAACCTTATGAAATATACGCCTTATTTTGGCATTTTGGGGCACGTGCCTTGGGTCCAGTTCTCGTATGAAGATAGACCTGACCGAACACGGAAAGAAGAATACGTGGTCACTTTAGATAGTTCCTTCAGCGGCTCTCACAAACATGGCTTCGGTAAAAGGGTCCTTTTTCCAGCCGTGTGTTGATGGGACAACAAACGGATGGTTCATTCCTAGAGGGGCTTATTTAACAAATATAAAACATTTTACAGAGTCCATAAGGAGCTAGTGTATTAATTGTAGAACTGATGCAGACCAGCAGTTACTTTATCAGAATCTTTGATGCATTTTTTTTCAGTTGCTTGGTCCCCGCTCCTTTCTGGGACTTCAGATTCTCTAATTTAAATCCAGCCAATCGCTGTGGAATCCCTTCACACGCATATCAATGGAAACGAAATCTACATAAACCGTACAGTATTATCTACACTGTAAAAATGCAAACATTTACTTTTTCAGGCAGTGTTTCCATCCGTTAGGCTGCTGTGACCCACCACCTTTGGTTTCTTTTTACAGCCTGTCACTTGTGTTCAGAAGGTGTTTTCTGCCTTCCAGAGCTGCCATTAATCCCAGGGGTGGGCAAGTGACAAGAACATGTTGGAATCTCTGTCTCTTTGCCGATTTCCCGCATGTTTTCCCAGTACTTTCACATGGAAATGTCTGCTCCATTCAGCAGCCAACATGTCTGTGTAGAACATCACAACGTGTAGTCCTGGCGGTTCTTGTAATTTCACTTTCCTGCCCAATCAGGTTTACGGGGGTCACGCGGAATGAGACCCTAAGTTTTTTTTTTTTTTTTTTTTTTTAAATTCTTGATTCTTTTATAAAATAATTGTATTCTTGAATCACTCGGGCCTGTTCCCTCTCATTTCAAATATACTAAATAATTAGTACAAATGATTTTGCATTTCTCCTTCTCCCGGCGCTGGGTACCTTGTCTTGTTTGTTTTGCATTTTAGGGTTATTTTTAGGCCTCGACTACCGGACAGCCTCTTAGGTATTTAGCAGGAGAAAGTGTATTCTCAACTGTCTATAAACCTACAGTGGGCTTAGGCCCAACTCATTGCTTACCATTGGTTGCCTTGTTGTTACTCGCTTTTTTTTCAACAGCTTTTCTTGTCCATCTTGAAACTGCCCCTTCCCTTCTTATATTTGTCCCTCCCCTTCTTATGTTTGGGTAGCCTCTAGATCGTCACTTTGATTGGATGACTTGTATCCTTCCCCCAAATCTAGGTAACTACCGGTTTGTACTATGTTTGGCTTTAGAAATACATGCTTAGCAAACTCCTGCCATATAGTGTTGGCCTTAAACGTTTTCAGTTTATTTTTCTCTGAAGAAGTCAAAAGATGTGGTGTGACTCCTCTCCCTGGTGTACATTGCTCTTTGGTACTGTCTCCAAAGTAGATTATTTTTTTCGGCTTATGAGTTCGGGCTTGCACTGAGTGGGCTCAGAGCTCCATGTGTCCTGAATATGTTCTATTGGCCTGTTTCGTTTCATTTAGATCCTGTCTCGTCAGAATTGAGTAAGACTCAGTACTTTCATCTCCCCGATGTTCGAACGCCTTCAGCACCTTTGAACTGTGTTCGACACTGGCAATAAAACGTGGGAACCAAGCAAACCCCCCCACAAGAGCGTCGATCCACAGCATCCCTAGTCCGAGCCATTACAAGGGCATCCAACACCATCGGTCCCACCCAAAGCAAGTACCAAAGGCCTTTTCTGTTTCTGTGCACAAGACCCATATGATGCCAACACTCGCCATGATGTTGAAGGCAAAGTCAACTTCGAGGCTGCTTTCGACTCTCAGGGATGAGGACATTGATGCTTCGATCTTTGAGAAACTCCAGCTAGAACTCCATCCCAAGCAGAAGTGCCTACTCATCCGTTTGGCTCCATGCAAATATTGGCAAAACCACCTCCACTGGAACCTCCAGAACATCGTCCTAGAAAGAGGAGACTGGCCTTAGGAGGAACCTCCCTCCAAGCCTCCCTTCCCCGAGTTGGCAGAAGAAGCGCAAGGACTGAACCACCAGTGCTCATCCTCTGCCACACAACCCATCTCTACCTCCGCTTCTGCTCCGGCCACCTCCACTGCGTACACCGCAGTCTCCAGAGGAGTCCCTCTGTTCGGTATCCAGAGCTCGGCGGTCCATATGGCACATTTGACCATAAGATGAGTCCTCTGATCAAGCACCTCACTGGGGACATGGCTGTATTGTAGATTCACCCGATGACCAGACCTAGACCACTATCCAGCGAGGGCCTCATCCCTGGATGCCACCAAGGCCTGTCATAAGGTCATTCAAAGGTCCTCAGCCTTTCATAAAGTGAGCACGCGTGTCTCTCAGGATGAAGACGACTTCCTTGTGGAGGCACTCTGCAAATCTTAGTGCACTGCGCAATGCATCCCCATGCTCGAGGACATGTTATAATTTGCCCTCGACACCCTCAAGGAGCCCATCGAGGGGGTGGTGGTCACCCCAAGGTTCAAAAAGAAACTGAGACTCCTCTAGTGACCCAGTGTACGTCATGGGGTGGGTTCCTCCCGGCTCTCTGGTAGTTCACATCTCCCGCAGGCTGGCGTTTGTCTAGGTCACCGGTGATGCTCCTCCGGAGGACAAGAAGAGATGGTGGGCAAGAGGATGTCAGTCTGAGCGGTAACTCATTGGCGAATAGCCAGATCGTACCACTCCTGTCCAGGTACGTAGGGCCCAGGGGCAGAAGATGCAGGAGCTCTTGGGTATCACTGGGTAAAGAATACTTCACCACAGCAGCTGCGCTTCTACCAGAGGCAAGCAGAAGTCCTTCCTTCCTTTTTTTCTTTTCTAAACAAAGGTTATTGGTTTTGATGTGAGATACCATACTACCATATTAGCATCGAAGTACAACATTTACAGACATTCTTATAATTATTCAAAACCAGTTCAGTTTAATTGCCCTTGCACCCCGCCTCCCACTACAGAAACAAATTGCCTAATAGTCCAATGTCGGACGTGTTCATGTCGGGTGTTCTACGTACTCTTCGGTGGCCCCCCCACCCACAGCCGGCAGTCTTTGGTGTGTGTTCGAATTGCAGCAATGAGCTCCTTCCCCTGCATTCTACGTGAATAGGGGTAGTATAAATTATAGGAATCAGGCTCGGGGGGAACCAGGCAACAGGCTCAGTGATCGAGGGGGTGGGGGGCTCAGGAGCTTTCCAAGCATCTGTCAGCGCTTCCTAGGCCCTTGCTACCTCTGATGTGCCCAGACCTCGTTGGTCTTCCCGGTTCAGCACTTCGCCCTCATACCACCCCCACCTCTCTAACTCTTCTCCAAGTCGTGATTCTAGGACCTTCGGGGATTTCCAGAGCCTTGTGAGTTCTCTTTTTGCCAAGAGAATTGATAGGTCTTGGAATTCACAGGTGACCTTTGTTTTGGGATTGTGTGGGTATCGGCTTTAAACACATTCTGGGTTACACGGGACCTCCCTCTCCACTACCACTGGGAGTGTACCTGTATCGTCCCTGCAATATTCAATGATCGTTTTGCACCTTCAAAACGTGCATGATGGTGGCTCCCGTGAGCAATACATAAAAGTTGATCAGTTTGAATCTAGCATTTCTAGGGACCTTGGGGACCCTTGCCAATATACGGTCCCAGCCCTCTTCCGGGATTGGGACCCCTGGGTCCTCCTCCCAGGGGTTTTTGAGGGTGTATAAGGGCAGGATCATGTTGCTGACCGCCTTGAATGTGCCTGACGAGGTAACCAGGTATTGACAGCGTTTGTTCTGGGTGGGTTCTGCTAGGCCTGATGTCCAGTGCTTGGGTATTGCAGCAGTCAGTGCCCTATGTAAGAGCAAGTGGCCCTGCAGTAGATCAGAGCGCGTGCAGAACTCCTTGAATGGAAGGAGAGTCCCCTCCTGAAATAAGTCCCCAATAGCCATTGCACCTGCAGCCACCCATTCTGATAGCGTCCTCCAGTTGCCCCCATGTGGCAACACCTCCAGCAACCGCAGCGGTAAATCCACAGTGTAAGGGATCGTCGCTTGTAGTTTTTGAAGGCACCTGTTGCAGCATTTTTGCAGAACTCTAAATTCCGTTGTGGGGGGCGCTGCACGCTGCTGGACTCGAAGGATCGTTCTGGCCAGCGTGTGTACACAAGGCACACCTTGGCGTAATTGTCGCCCAGGCGATAGTCGCCCTGCCATCCGTTGTCAGCCACTGTAGGTGGGCTGCAAGATAGTATGTCTCGAAGTTGGGGTTGCCAGTCCCCCATCCTCCACTGGACTTTGTAAGGTACATGAGGCTTACTCGCCTGCGACCTGAACCAAGGAAGAAATTCAGTATTTGTAGTTCCCAGAACTGCGTCTGGGGTATCCAGACTGGGAGTACCACCGAGTAGTAGAGTAACCGGGGCAGGGCAACCAGTTTCAAAAAAGCAACCCGCCCTGCCAATGAGAGCTGGAGCAACCTTTAAAATTGAAAACTTGTTACGTTTGCTTATAGCCAGGCCTGTATTGCCTTCTAAGAGATCAGACAACTCACGATAAATCCATACTCCTAAATATTGTGGGCAGCTAGGCTCCCACAACAGCTCATTTAGTTCCGCGAGAGGGTCTTGTCGCCAATGCAGCAAATAACCAGGACTTCTGCCAGTTTACACTCTGCATTACAGCGGCACGCATCACTCCTTCCACCAGCAAGTGGGAGGGGACTACAGTAGAGACTCCTACAGGGATGAGAGCAGAGGTGGCTCAAGTAAAGGAGCTGCAACCTCCAGGCAGTGAACTAACCCTCCCCAAATCCCACATCTCCTGTTGGAGGATACGCGGTTTCCGCTCGTGGTGGGAGTAGACTGTCCAATCAGTGGGTTGCAGTGTTGGTCCATTACGACTACTGCCTCGAGCTGCACATGACTCTCGCCCAACATCCTGCCCGCACGCATGCTGTCAGCAAAGAACACCTTCCTCCTGCACAGAAAAGTGCCCGCCCGGCTGCTTACAGGTGCCATAGCGGTGGTACTAAAGCAGTATAAAGGGGGTGGCGTGTACGTTCTGTACTCTTTCATCCCGAAATAGGATGACTTCCTTATCCCTTTCCTCAACCTCAGACCTCTCCGTTGCTGCATTTTATCAGAACATTTTTGCATGTCAACTTTCCACAAAGTCACCGCCCCTCCCCCCTCCCCCCCCCCCCCCTTTCAAGAGGGCAGCTACACAGTGGTGCTCTGCCATAAGGATGCCTATTTCCACATAATGTCTACCCCACTAATTGACGGTACCTTTGCTTTGTGGCAAGCTGGCAACAGTACCAATTCAAAGTGCTCCCTTTCTCTCGACATAGAACTTGGCTCTCTCAAAAAAGGGGTCACCACATCAACTCCATGGAGGTGCTAGCCATTGACTTAGTTTTCAAAATCTTCTTACAAGTGATTCAGGACAAAGTAGTCCTCATTAAAGTAGACGGCATGACCGCTGTGTGCTGCCTACAGAAGCAGGGGGGCCCACACTGCCCCAGCTGTCTCAGGTAGCCCATGGATTTGGCATTGGGCAGTCCGCTACAATATTCACCTCATGACGGAACATCTCTCAGGAATGGACAATGACTTTGCAGATCTTCTCAGCTCAACAAGTCCGCAGGTGGAATTCCACCCCAACACCTACACAGGTACTTCCAACATTGGGGCATCCACAAATAGATCTTTTCACCATCCCAGAAAAAGCAAAATGGCCAAACCTTGCCTCCTGGAGCCCACAGTCCATGGGCAATGCACGTACTTGGTCATGGATATTCGCCTGCCCCTTCCACCCCCACCACTGCTTCCCTACATGGTGAGAAAGTTGAGGCAAACATTGGTGACGTCCGTCTTATAGCTCCAACCTGAGCCAGAAAGCTCTGGTCCTCCCCTCTACTAGAGATGCCCACATGAGAGGACTTTGACCCAGGCGTTCAGACCCCAGGCAACTCGGTTGCACCTGACGTCTTAGAATTCGGATACTTGAAGCTTCCCACGAATGTATGTCCATCTCAAAGCACACTTAATCGCCCGCTTCACGGACCTGATATACTGCAGACCGGAAGAGGTTTGTTCTCCACTGTATTTCCAAGGACCTTGACCGACTAAAACCTTCTATCCAGGATATTTGCAGTAAGCAGGCATTGTCTAAACCTCCACCCATTTTCATTCAGCTGCAGAGCCACCCACATACAGAATAGGGAACATTCGTCCCTGTTTAGAATTCTGGGGATAAGGCCTTCAGGGAGTGTCTCAAGGGGGCTATATGTACCCTCTAGAGTACCTCCTGCTCCTGTGTGAAATCTCAGCCTTGTCCTCACGAGGCTTATGACACCACCATTTGAACATCTATACTCCTGCCCCCTTCAGTTTGGATCCTAAAGGTAATTTCCTGGTGGCTGTTAGCTCTCTTGGATGCATTAGTGAACTGCAAGCACTCGCCCTACAACAACCTCAAGTTCACAGGGACAGAGTTGTCTTTAGAACCAGTCCTAAGTTCCTCCATAAGATGGTGTCACCCTCCCGCATTAACCAAACCACGGAGCACAGAGTTTTTCCCCACAACCAGATTCCACAGAGCACTACACACATTAGGTACCTAAACCGCTCTTATGTACAACATTTACAGGATCAAGCCATTTCCAAATCTAATCAGCTCTTTGTCTCCTTTGAAAGCCGGAGAGGGGGTGTAGGAAAGTACCATCTTGCCTGGCATGTTACCCCCATTTTTCACTGTATATGTTGTTTTAGTTGTATGTGTCACTGGGACCCTGCCAGCCAGGGCCCCAGTGCTCATAAGTGTGCCTGAATGTGTTACCTGTGTAGTGACTAACTGTCTCACTGAGGCTCTGCTAATCAGAACCTCAGTGGTTATGCTCTCTCATTTCTTTCAAATTGTCACTAACAGGCTAGTGACCAATTTTACCAATTTATATTGGCTTACTGGAACACCCTTATAATTCCCTAGTATATGGTACTGAAGTACCCAGGGTATTGGGGTTCCAGGAGATCCCTATGGGCTGCAGCATTTCTTTTGCCACCCATAGGGAGCTCTGACAATTCTTACACAGGCCTGCCACGGCAGCCTGAGTGAAATAACGTCCACGTTATTTCACAGCCATTTTACACTGCACTTAAGTAACTTATAAGTCACCTATATGTCTAACCTTTACCTGGTAAAGGTTGGGTGCTAAGTTACTTAGTGTGTGGGCACCCTGGCACTAGCCAAGGTGCCCCCACATTGTTCAGGGCCAATTCCCCGGACTTTGTGAGTGCGGGGACACCATTACACGCGTGCACTACATATAGGTCACTACCTATATGTAGCTTCACAATGGTAACTCCGAATATGGCCATGTAACATGTCTATGATCATGGAATTGCCCCCTCTATACCATCCTGGCATAGTTGGCACAATCCCATGATCCCAGGGGTCTGTAGCACAGACCCTAGTACTGCCAAACTGCCTTTCCAGGGGTTTCACTGCAGCTGCTGCCAACCCCTCAGACAGGCTTCTGCCCTCCTGGGGTCCATCCAGGCCTGGCCCAGGATGGCGGAACAAAGGACTTCCTCTGAGAGAGGGTGTTACACCCTCTCCCTTTGGAAAATGGTGTGAAGGCAGGGGAGGAGTAGCCTACCCCAGCCTCTGGAAATGCTTTCATGGGCACATTTGGTGCCCATTTCTGCATAAGCCAGTCTACACCGGTTCAGGGACCCCTTAGCCCTGCTCTGGCGCGAAACTGGACAAAGGAAAGGGGAGTGACCACTCCCCTGACCTACACCTCCCCTGGGAGGTGTCCAGAGCTCCTCCAGTGTGCTCCAGACCTCTGCCATCTTGGAAACAGAGGTGCTGCTGGCACACTGGACTGCTCTGAGTGGCCAGTGCCACCAGGTGACGTCAGAGACTCCTTCTGATAGGCTCCTTCAGGTGTTGCTAGCCTATCCTCTCTCCTAGGTAGCCAAACCCTCTTTTCTGGCTATCTAGGGTCTCTGTCTCTTGGGATTACTTAGATAACGAATGCAAGAGCTCATCAGAGTTCCTCTGCATCTCTCTCTTCACCTTCTGCCAAGGAATCGACTGCTGACCGCGCTGGAAGCCTAACAAAACTGCAACATAGTAGCAAAGACGACTACTGCAACTCTGTAACGCTGATCCAGCCGCCTTCTCGACTGCTTTCCTGGTGGTGCATGCTGTGGGGGTAGTCTGCCTCCTCTCTGCACTAGAAGCTCCGAAGAAATCTCCCGTGGGTCGACGGAATCGTCCCCCTGCAACCGCAGGCACCAAAGAACTGCATCACCGGTACCTTGGGTCTCCTCTCAGCACGACGAGCGAGGTCCCTTGAATCCAGCAACTCTGTCCAAGTGACTCCCACAGTCCAGTGACTCTTCAGTCCAAGTTTGGTGGAGGTAAGTCCTTGCCTCCCCACGCCAGACTGCATTGCTGGGAACCGCGACTTTTGCAGCTACTCCGGCCTCCGTGCACTTCCGGCGGAAATCCTTTGTGCACAGTCCAGCCTGGGTCCACGGCACTCTAACCTGCATTGCACAACCTCCCAAGTTGTCCTCCGGCGACGTGGGACTCCTTTGTGCGACTTCGGGTGAGCACCGTTTCACGCATCCTCGTAGTGCCTGTTTCTGGCACTTCTGCGGGTGCTGCCTGCTGCTGAGAGGGCTCCTTGTCTTGCTCGACGCCCCCTCTGTCCCCAGACGCAATTGGCGACGTCCTGGTCCCTCCTGGGCCACAGCAGCATCCAAAAACCCTTACCGCACGATTTGCAGCTAGCAAGGCTTGTTGGCGGTCTTTCGGCAGGAAAACACTTCTGCACGACTCTCCACGGCGTGAGGGATCCGTCCTCCAAAGGGGAAGTCTCTAGCCCTTGTCGTTCTTGCAGAAACCTACGCTTCTACTGTCCAGTAGCAGCATCTTTGCACCCACAGCTGGCATTTCCTGGGCATCTGCCCATCTCTGACTTGCTTGTGACTTTTGGACTTGGTCCCCTTGTTCCACAGGTACCCTAGATTGGAAATCCACAGTTGTTGCATTGCTGGTTTGTGTCTTTCCTGCATTATTCCTCTAACACGACTATTTTGTCCTTAGGGGAACTTTAGTGCACTTTGCACTCACTTTTCAGGGTCTTGGGGTGGGCTATTTTTCTAACCCTTACTATTTTCTAATAGTCCCAGCGACCCTCTACAAGGTCACATAGGTTTGGGGTCCATTCGTGGTTCGCATTCCACTTTTGGAGTATATGGTTTGTGTTGCCCCTATCCCTATGTGTCTCCATTGCATCCTATTGTAACTATACATTGTTTGCACTGTTTTCTAATACTATTACTGCATATTTTGGTATTGTGTACATATATCTTGTGTATATTTGCTATCCTCATACTGAGGGTACTCACTGAGATACTTTTGGCATATTGTCATAAAAATAAAGTACCTTTATTTTTAGTATATCTGTGTATTGTGTTTTCTTATGATATTGTGCATATGACACTAAGTGGTACTGTAGTAGCTTCACACGTCTCCTAGTTCAGCCTAAGCTGCTCTGCTAAGCTACCATTATCTATCAGCCTAAGCTGCTAGACACCCTATACACTAATAAGGGATAACTGGGCCTGGTGCAAGGTGCAAGTACCCCTTGGTACTCACTACAAGCCAGTCCAGCCTCCTACAGGGGGCATCCCATCTCCAAGGGAGGCGTAGCCAGGTGGATAGTCCAATGCATACAAACCTGCTACATTAAAGCAAAAAGGGTTCTCCCTGCTCCACCTAGCTGCACTTAACTTGCACGAAGGAAGTGACCATGGTGTTTGTAGGACACATCCCTCTAGCAAATATATCTAAGGAACCCACTTGGTCAACACCGCACTCCTTTACCAAGCACTATTGTGCAGACATCACTACCAACCAACAGGCCATGGTACGCAAGATGGTGTAAGAATCTTGTTTAAGATTTCTGCATCACCCACATGCTAGCCACTGGTTCCAGAGTGCACCGAACTAAGCATGTGAATTCCCAGCCACACGTGCTTCGAATGGAAAATGTTACCCTGTAAGCACCTGTTTGTAGTGTGTATTGCTGTAGATTCACATGAGCCCACCCTCCTCCCCGGAAGCCTGATTCTTTTGCAAATCTCATAATTTCTGTATTTATCTGCACATTTGAGCTCAGTGCACTGCACTTACGTTGGCACAGTATACGTACTCTCAACCACTAAGTGAAAACAGTCGAACATGGAGTCAGTGTCCATATGCAATGTACACCAAGAGGTGTCACATCACACCTCGGGAGACCTCTTCCAGAAAAAACACTTGCAAATGTCGGAGCCCAGCACTAGATATCGGGAGTGTGCCAGGCATGGGAATATATGGCTCTACATGCTACAAACTGATGGTTACACGTAAGTAGCATTTTCCATGTCTTGTCATTTCAGCATTCCTTGAGGGTGCATGTGTTTTCTAGCTCCTTTCATTTGGTGCTGCTTCCCTTGCTTATACATCCCCCCGTGTGCTCCATATTACTCCCTCATCCCTCCCACCAAGTTCATCTATTGCTTTCCCCACCCCGGCTTTTATATTAATTTTTTTGCCCATTTCCCAGTCCACGATTAAGTCCCTCCTTAGCTCTCTTCTCTCCTGCCTGACCCCCCCCATTCCTCCCCCAGCAGCTTCAATGTTGCTCCACCCCTGGGTCACTTTTCATTGTAATATTTTTGGAAGTCCGGCAGCAAGTTTCTTTTAGCCTCTCCGCCTTACAAAAATAGTTTTTACTGTAGTCAACATGCTTTTTATTTACTGTGCTAAAAATGGTACCTTCTTCATTTTATAGGCACATGAATGCATGGTAACGCATATGGAAGCCGATATCATCGCACAAACCCGTGGCTACAAACCGACGTTCAGTTTTTTTTTTTTTTTTGTCTTATTCTTGTAGGTATTGCAGTACAGTAATGGCAAACAGCACTGGCAAAGCGAGTAGGTCTAAAAGGCAAGACCTATTTGCTTTAACAATGCTTGTTCTGTACTTGTGCTTACACATGCGGGTGATTAAATCCTTACAAGATTCGCAACAAAAGTTGGTTTTGAGTTCCTCCATTCATGTCATAAAGATCTTGTCTATGCATCATTGTTGAACACTAGGATACATTTGGATTTGGGTATAATTCAGACTGCCTCTGCTCTATGTTGATTTACTGTATAAAGGAACTCTAAAAGCCTTGATTAGTTGAGTCTTTCCTTATGGAGCACTGCTGCTGCCTGGGCCGTGGCCATGTCTCTCTGAGGGCACCGTGCACTGCCGCTGCCCGTGGTGATTCCGTTCTTTGTCTCTGAGGGCAGCGCGCACTGCTGCTGCCTGTGGTGTTTCCATTCTTTGTCTCTGAGGGCAGCGCGCACTGCTGCTGCCTGTGGTGTTTCCATTCTTTGTCTGGGAGGGCAGCGCGCACTGCCTATGGTGTTTCCGTTCTTTGTCTGACGGCAGCGTGCACTGCCTATGGTGTTTCCGTTCTTTGTCTGACGGCAGCGTGCACTGCCTATGGTGTTTCCGTTCTTTGTCTGACGGCAGCGTGCACTGCCTATGGTGTTTTCGTTCTTTGAATCTGAGGGCCGCGTGCTCTGCTGCTGTCTGTGGTGTTTCCGTTCTTTTTATCTGAGGGCAGCGTGCTCTGCTGCTGTCTGTGGTGTTTCCGTTCTTTGTCTCTGAGGGCAGCGTGCTCTGCTGCTGCCTGTGGTGTTTTCGTTCTTTGAATCTGAGGGCCGCGTGCTCTGCTGCTGCCTGTGATGTTTCAGTGCACTGCCGCTGGCTGTGGTGTTTACGTTCTTTGTATCTGAGGGCAGCGTGCTCTGCTGCTGTCTGTGGTGTTTATGTTCTTTGTCTCGGAGGGCAGCATGCACTGCTGCTGCCTGTGATGTTTCAGTGCACTGCCGCTGCTTGTGGTGTTTACGTTCTTTGTATCTGAGGGCAGCGTGCACTGCTGCTGGCTGTGGTGTTTCCATTCTTTGTATCAGAGGGCAGCGTGCACTGCCGCTGGCTGTGGTGTTTCCATTCTTTGTATCAGAGGGCAGCGTGCTCTGCCGCTGCCTGTGGTGTTTCAGTTCTTTGTCTCTGAGGGCCGCGTGCACTGCCGCTGCCTGTGGCGTTTCAGTTCTTTGTCTCTGAGGGCAGCGTGCTCTGCCGCTGCCTGTGGTGTTCCCATTCTTTGTATCTGAGGGCAGCGTGCACTGCTGTTGCCCGTGGTGTTTCCGTTCTTTGTCTCGGAGGGCTGAGTTCTTTGTTGCTGTCTGTGGTGTTTCCATTCTTTGTCTCTGAGGGCCGCGTGCTCTGCCGCTGCCTGTGGTGTTTCAGTTCTTTGTCTCTGAGGGCCGCGTGCACTGCCGCTGCCTGTGGCGTTTCAGTTCTTTGTCTCTGAGGGCAGCGTGCTCTGCCGCTGCCTGTGGTGTTCCCATTCTTTGTATCTGAGGGCAGCGTGCACTGCTGTTGCCCGTGGTGTTTCCGTTCTTTGTCTCGGAGGGCTGAGTTCTTTGTTGCTGTCTGTGGTGTTTCCATTCTTTGTCTCTGAGGGCCGCGTGCTCTGCCGCTGCCTGTGGTGTTTCCGTTCTTTGTATCTGAGGGCAGCGTGCGCTGCTGCTTTCTGTGCCTGACAGTTCTATGTATCTTGAGGCAGTGCGCGCTGCTGTCTCTTTGTCGGACTGCTCTCTGTATCTGATGGTAGCGCGGACTGCTGCTACTGTCAGGAGCGGGCATACTGCTGACCCAGACGTCTCCATTTTCACCAGAAACAAGCTGGTGAAACCATTCTTTGGCTGCACATTTCAGGAACCCACGTTAGGGGTGTGACTAGCCTGTGAGTGGAACACTTCTCCTGGATGTCTATTGGGGGAGGAGCCCTGGTCGCACATCAGAGGCGGCAGACGCTTTGAAGCCTCTGACCTAGATATGCTAAATCTCTAGCCGTCCTGCTGGAGGAGGTGAGAACACCTTCCGCCGAGCAGGCATTGTTCATAACCTCTGAGAGCGTGGGTGCGCTCTTGCAGGGGGTCAGAAACCCATCTGTGGTGGCAGGCTGGAGGATACCAGTCAGCCAACACAGCCCAAGACTGGTAGGGCTGCAGTGGGCTCCTCTAAGGTGCCCTCTGGGTGCATGTCTCAGTAAATCTGATACTGACATCCGTAGAAATATATTAAATATTATTATTTTCAGTACAGCCATCATGTAGCTGGGTAACTTGTAATGACTGGTGCCCAATACGTGTTCTCGAATGGCTTACTGAGCACTTGCAATGCTAGCAATGAAACTAGGCATTGCAGGAGTACATCTCCTCATGCAGATGGGCATCACATGTAATGCACCCTGCCCTAGGGTTCTAAGGGCTGCTGTAGGGGTGACTTACATATGAAGATGCATTGTTTGTGGGCATTGCACTTGAAGTGGGCAGTGGTGTGTTTTTTTTTAATCGTTTGCACCATTTGACGTGTCCTGCAAAGGCAGTCTTCTTGCAGTTTGTGTGTGGGATCCTTTGGGGGCAGGAGGGAGGGATCTATATATAGCAGGGACCCAGTGCTTATAATACACACTACTGATGTCTGTGACATAGCTGCGTGTATCTGAGGGCAGCATGCACTGCTGTTATGTGGGACATAACTGTGTGTCTCTGAGAGCAGTGTACACTGCTACAGTCTGTAACATAGCTGCGTGTATCTGAGGGCAGCATGCACTACGTGTATCAGAGGGTGGTATGCACTACTGCGGTCTGTGACACAGGTGTGAGCATCTCAGGATGCCATGCCCTGCGGCTGCCTGTGGGATACCCGTATGTATCTGAGGGCAGCATGCACTGCTGTTACATGGGGCATAACTGTGTGTCTCTGAGCAGTGTAACTGTTGCTGCCTGTGCTGTTCCTGGTCTGTGAATCTGAGAGGAGGTTGTGCTACAGCTGCCCGTGCACAGCCTGTACCTGTTGTGTGTTTGTAAAGTATGTTTTCATTGCTGATGCCTGTGCAGTCGCTCTTGTGTGTGTGTGTGTGTGTGTGTGAAACTTGTATATGTGTGTGTTCCCTGTACCTATCATGTGACATGAAATGAGCTCGTGCTGTTGAGAGCTAGAATGTAACGTGTTTTCTATGTGAGGGACACATGCATTTTGCTTGTGTTTTTGGGAAGCGTGAACTGCTGCTGCCCATGCTGGACATGTGATGTGTCCATGTACAAAGGTGCTTTGTCAGAGCTTTGGCTGTACTGCCGTGTGTGGTTAAACATGTATGTTGTTTCTCTGTGTTTGTGACTCTGGATTGTTCACTGTTTTATGCTTATCATATGATTTATGCTGTCAGTTTTTAGTTGTGCCCATGAGTGTGGGTGATTTATGTCTCACGAGACTCAAGGAGCATGCTTATACCTATCATTGATCAATAGTTCTACGTGTATTTTTTAGGTTTCTCTGTATTTCTATTTTTGTTTGTGTATCTGAATGGTTTATTGGTCTCTAGCTAACGCTCATGAATGGTCAATGGGTCTTTGTGTATAATGACTGATTTTTTTTTTCCTTTGAGCTTTTATGACACATTCTGGTGGGAGTTTAGTGGGTGTTTGAGTGTTGTCCTGTACCTGATTTTCCGCTGTGTATTTGGTCTTCCTCATATGTTTCATGCATTTGTATTTGTCTTGTATTTGTCTTGTGTTTATCTGTGGTTGTCTGTTGCTCTGTGTACATGATGGTGCTTATGTCTGGATGGCTTATTGCTCTCGCTTATGACTTTAGTGTTCTTTTTGCTGAAATACTTGAAAGCTTTAGTCCTCTATTTTCCCATCGGTACCTGTAAGTGATTTATTTCTGTGTTTCTACTGGTGGGTTTTTTATTTCTCTGCATTTGTTCTTCTGCTTACGATGCAGGTGATATACTTTTCTGAATGTGCTGTTGTACTCACATGTGTACATGTTCTGTTGCTCTGTTTGTGCTGAAAGACTGGACTGTTACTTTCTTGCTTAAGCATTCAGGTGATTTATTGTCTTGTATTTGTGGGTGCGTTCTAACTTTGTATTTGTTCTTGTGTTTATACTTTTGATGCAGGTGATTTTTGTGCTCTGTTGAACATGCTCATCTGGCTCCAAAGGGTTTATTGCTGTGTTTATTGTGCTTCTAGAGTATGGTGATTATTCTGCGCAAGATGCTCGTTTTCGTCTATATTTGTATCTGCACCTATACACGTTACCTTGGTTTATATTTGTCCTTGCATGTGTGCTTACTTGTTTACTCTGTATTTGTTCTTGTTTGTTTCTCTGTGATACAGGTGATTTTTGTTCTGTATTTTCTGGTGTGCCTTTCAATGATCGGTTGCTTTGTAATTGCTCTTTGAAACTATGGTAATTTATTTGTCTTTATGCTTTGGTTGATTCATTACCCTGCAGGTTTGTATATGCTGGATGCCTCTTTTATAATTGTATTTAGATCTGTGGGTGTTTGATTGTTTGATTTTTATTTGTGATTTATACATGTGGAGGTTTCACCCCCTCCATCTCTTGTTACGCTTAGATTTGTTGGTGAGTTATTTCTCTGTCTGTGTAGGTGAGTTACCCTTCGTGCCTGTATTTACTCCTGCCCATTGTTTGTTGATCTGTCTCATCCCCTGTGAGTTCACATGAAGGCACTTAAGTCTTTCCTCCGTTACAGGGTGAATTGAGTGATGTCATTGATCTCAAGAGCCCGGATGAGACCCCTATCGAGGATCGCCAAGCGGCCCAGCTGGCTGCCGAAGATGCCAAATTTGATCCCGATCATTACCTGTAAGTGATTGATGTCTGTGGTGTCTACACTGTCAAAGCTGTTTCCCTCTTTCCTGGTCTCTTCACCTGGTGGTTGCATCTGAGCCCTGAAACTCAGATCGCCTTGTAATGTCCACTGTGAGGCTCTTGCTCCAGCACACCCGCTTCGTCTCTTCTCATTGCATGGAGCGCTGCCAGTTTAAAGTGCTTTGAGGGGTGTCTTCAAGCTGCTATGAGCCGAGGATCTGGAGTGTTGGCCAGTTAAGCACTCTGGCAGCTGGTTACAAGAGCTGCACAGTGAGTTAGGTGATGGTGCTTCAACTCAACCATCCCGCGTGCAGGTAGAGATCCCAGGAAGAAGCCAGGCGCAGGGATTGGTGCTCCAACTCAACCATCCAGTGGGCAGGTTCAGATCCCAGGAAGGAGCCAGGCGCAGGGATTGGTGCTGAGGCCATTCCATCCGCCAGGTATGCATCTTATTGAGGAGGCCTGCTTGGTTCAGAGGTGGACAGCGCAGGTCGCTCTTTCTGTGTATTGAAGTGTATATATTTAGTGAAACAATGATGGAAAGGATAGAGTGATGGGTCGCAAGTGCACTCTGGTACAAACACTAAACGTGCATGCTGGAGCGCTTTTTCTTCTAAGCTGCACATGTAATTTATATTCCTATGCTTGTTTTTTGGTGGCATACCTATTTGCAGCATCATGTAGGGACCTGCAAGTAAGACAGCCGGTGTGTGTATCAGTGGAGCTCAGATCACTGAGTGACTGAATCGAGCTTCTCTCTCTCTCCCCACGTTGGGTCTGTGGAAGCACAACTTGGGAAGTGTTGGGTAAAGGAGTAGATCGTGAGGCCCACGGGGTGTGGACTCTACAGTGATAGAGTGAGGTCTGCAGGAGGCCCGAACACCAGGCTTCTCTGCAATGTCCAAGCGCGTCAGGACATTCCGGCCTTTTCTTCCTCTCTCACTTTATATGTGTTCTCCTAAGACTAACGGTGTTCGGTGGTTGGTATCCGGGGACAGTGTTGGAAACAACCTGGGATCGAACGGAAGTCAGGTAAGGTAACTCTGAAGGCGAGGGGTTCGTCTAGGTTTGAAGTTGTCAATAGTCTGAAGTTATAAGTATGGTGCACGGAGATGTTCACTACAGGAAATGTCACGAAATGGGAAAAGCAAGTGAGAATGTAAACACAACTGAGATCTTTCTAGATCGGCCTTCTTAGTCCTTGGGCTTTAGTTCTTTTACCTTCACCAAGCGCTACGTAAGAATATCAACCCCCCCCCTCCAGAAAAGCCCTTCGCCTTCTCACTTTCTGCCGACTCGTGCAAACCTTTCAGGCTTTTAGTTGTCTCTGTTCCTCTTCGTTCTCTGTCGCTTCTCCCCGATGCCCTGTCCTGGGAGCTCTCCGCCACCTGTTGGAGCCCCATCTCTGTCGAGTGTTGAAGGGAGAAAGCAGTTCTCCAAATGTAAGAACATAAGGATGCCGATCATCACACTACGAGATAGCTATGCTCCAAGACAGGGGAAACACAAGAATGGGAAGCAATCCTTTGAATAAGAATCAAGCAGGTCAGATCGACGAGAAAGAGAACGACTTGTGAGCAATGAACTGATCCAAAGTCCCTTCTAGGAGTTGGCATTGTTTTAAACCTGTCTGTCAGCGCGACCCCAAAACCAAGCTAAAATCCACCTGAACCAAGGCTTTCTCCGCAGAACTGAGGCGGTGGGCGCACTTCATCGCTCAGCTAAGTCTGAGGCTCTACATATATCTCGGCCGCCACAGACAGTACTGCAGGTGCAAGAAGGTTACCTGTCTGCAGGGCTGTGACGGGCTTCCTTTGGGTCTGACTGGCAGCAAATGATAACAGGACCAGCCTGCAAACACCTGAAGCGCCTTGTATCATGCCCACCCCATACCCTGCCCCAAATGCAGCGCCACACAGTATCAGTTGCTTATCTTGCCTCTGAGAAGGACAGTGTCTCAATATATAGGTACCTATGAATAGAGTTCTGTCAAGCGCAGACCTGTTTACAAAGCACCTGTTAAGGTTCACACAGCGCTGCCTCCTGTCAAACAGACCCCATCCTTGACTTGAGCCCACAGTTAAGATTCTCGGTCACTGAGGAATCCCAGATGAGCTGAAGCCCTATCATGGAGCATGTTTCCAACCCTGTGCGTGAAAGCTTTGCTTGTGACTGGTCCCCATCTCGAGAGACGGCGAGCATGTTGTGTGATGTGCAACAGATGTATGATTATCAAAGGATGGAGGACCCGAGTACATACCCCTGACTGAAGTATGTCCTGGCTTGCAGTAGGTGTCGGGATTCAGCCCAGCTGGACATTCTCAGACCTTCACTCCACATCTCAGCTGCATCTGAGAAGACTGCTGAGGGGGCAGCAAAAGTGAAGATACATCGTGGTCAGAGTCTTGGACCGTGTGCACGTTTAGTGTTTACATAGCGAATAGATCAGCGGTGCTATAGGACAGTTGGATCTCTGGGTGCATGCAGGTGCAATGCTGCCAGATGTCTGTTCTGCACCCTCTACCAGCAGTACCAGACATAATACTTATGTCTGAGGGTCCTAGTGGCAGATGAAGGAGTGCTTTGTTCACTAGTCCGCAGTGTTGTTTTCAAGGAGTGGTTTGCTCACTAGTCTGTAGTGTTGTTTTGAAGGAGTGGTTTGCTCACTAGTCTGTAGTGTTGTTTTGAAGGAGTGGTTTGCTCACTAGTCTGTAGTGTTGTTTTGAAGGAGTGGTTTGCTCACTAGTCTGTAGTATTGTTTTGAAGGAGTGGTTTGCTCACTAGTCCGTAATGTTGTTTTGAAGGAGTGGTTTGCTCACTAGTCTGTAGTATTGTTTTCAAGGAGTGGTTTGCTCACTAGTCTGTAGTATTGTTTTCAAGGAGTGGTTTGCTCATTAGTCCGCAGTGTTGTTTTTCAAGGAGTGGTTTGCTCATTAGTCCGCAGTGTTTTTCAAGGAGTGGTTTGCTCACTAGTCCGCAGTGTTGTTTTTCAAGGAGTAGTTTGCTCATTAGTCCGCAGTGTTGTTTTTCAAGGAGTGGTTTGCTCACTAGTCCGCAGTGTTGTTTTTCAAGGAGTGGTTTGCTCACTAGTCCGCAGTGTTGTTTTCAAGGAGTGGTTTGCTCACTAGTCTGTAGTATTGTTTTCAAGGAGTGGTTTGCTCACTAGTCTGTAGTATTGGTTTCAAGGAGTGGTTTGCTCACTAGTCCGCAGTGTTGGTTTCAAGGAGTGGTTTGCTCACTAGTCTGTAGTATTGTTTTCAAGGAGTGGTTTGCTCACTAGTCCGTAGTGTTGTTTTCAAGGAGTGGTTTGCTCACTAGTCCGCAGTGTTGTTTTCAAGGAGTGGTTTGCTCACTAGTCCGTAGTGTTGTTTTCAAGGAGTGGTTTGCTCACTAGTCCGCAGTGTTGGTTTCAAGGAGTGGTTTGCTCACTAGTCCGTAGTATTGTTTTCAAGGAGTGGTTTGCTCACTAGTCCGTAGTGTTGGTTTCAAGGAGTGGTTTGCTCACTAGTCTGTAGTATTGTTTTCAAGGAGTGGTTTGCTCACTAGTCCGTAGTGTTGTTTTCAAGGAGTGGTGTAGGAAGTTGGCTCTGTATGTGCTATTTCAAAGTAAGGAATAGCATGCACAGAGTCCAAGGGTTCCCCTTAGAGGTAAAATAGTGGTAAAAATAGATAATACTAATGCTCTATTTTGTGGTAGTGTGGTCGAGCAGTAGGCTTATCCAAGGAGTAGTGTTAAGCATTTGTTGTACATACACATAGACAATAAATGAGGTACACACACTCAGAGACAAATCCAGCCAATAGGTTTTTATATAGCAAAATATATTTTCTTAGTTTATTTTAAGAACCACAGGTTCAAATTCTACATGTAATATCTCATTCGAAAGGTATTGCAGGTAAGTACTTTAGGAATTTCAAATCATCAAAATTGCATGTATACTTTTCAAGTTATTCACAAATAGCTGTTTTAAAAGTGGACACAGTGCAATTTTCACAGTTCCTAGGGGAGGTAAGTATTTGTTAGGTTAACCAGGTAAGTAAGACACTTACAGGGCTTAGTTCTTGGTCCAAGGTAGCCCACCGTTGGGGGTTCAGAGCAACCCCAAAGTCACCACACCAGCAGCTCAGGGCCGGTCAGGTGCAGAGTTCAAAGTGGTGCCCAAAACACATAGGCTAGAATGGAGAGAAGGGGGTGCCCCGGTTCCGGTCTGCTTGCAGGTAAGTACCCGCGTCTTCGGAGGGCAGACCAGGGGGGTTTTGTAGGGCACCGGGGGGGACACAAGTCCACACAGAAATTTCACCCTCAGCAGCGCGGGGGC
Source organism: Pleurodeles waltl (assembly GCF_031143425.1). NCBI lineage: Eukaryota > Metazoa > Chordata > Amphibia > Caudata > Salamandridae > Pleurodeles > Pleurodeles waltl. Next base: position 11,959,120 of record NC_090448.1, on the reverse strand, counting down.
GGCCGGGTGCAGTGTGGGAACAGGCGTCGGGTTTGCAATGTTAGTCTATGAGAGATCTCGGGATCTCTTCAGCGCTGCAGGCAGGCAAGGGGGGGATTCCTCGGGGAAAGCTCCACTTGGGCGAGGGAGAGGGACTCCTGGGGGTCACTCCTCCAGTGAAAGTCCGGTCCTTCGGGTCCTGGGGGCTGCGGGTGCAGGGTCTCTCCCAGGCGTCGGGACTTTAGGTTCAAAGAGTCGCGGTCAGGGGAAGCCTCGGGATTCCCTCTGCAGGCGGCGCTGTGGGGGCTCAGGGGGGACAGGTTTTGGTACTCACAGTATCAGAGTAGTCCTGGGGTCCCTCCTGAGGTGTTGGATCGCCACCAGCCGAGTCGGGGTCGCCGGGTGCAGTGTTTCAAGTCTCACGCTTCTTGCGGGGAGCTTGCAGGGTTCTTTAAAGCTGCTGGAAACAAAGTTGCAGCTTTTCTTGGAGCAGGTCCGCTGTCCTCTGGAGTTTCTTGTCTTTTCGAAGCAGGGGCAGTCCTCAGAGGATGTCGAGGTCGCTGGTCCCTTTGGAAGGCGTCGCTGGAGCAGGTTCTTTGGAAGGCAGGAGACAGGCCGGTGAGTTTCTGGAGCCAAGGCAGTTGTCGACTTCTGGTCTTCCGCTGCAGGGGTTTTCAGCTGGGCAGTCCTTCTTCGTGTAGTTGCAGGAATCTAATTTTCTAGGGTTCAGGGTAGCCCTTAAATACTAAATTTAAGGGCGTGTTTAGGTCTGGGGGGTTAGTAGCCAATGGCTACTAGCCCTGAGGGTGGGTACACCCTCTTTGTGCCTCCTCCCAAGGGGAGGGGGTCACAATCCTAACCCTATTGGGGGAATCCTCCATCTGCAAGATGGAGGATTTCTAAAAGTTAGTCACCTCAGCTCAGGACACCTTAGGGGCTGTCCTGACTGGCCAGTGACTCCTCCTTGTTATTCTCATTATTTTCTCCGGCCTTGCCGCCAAAAGTGGGGCCTGGCCGGAGGGGGCGGGCAACTCCACTAGCTGGAGTGTCCTGCTGGGTTGGCACAAAGGAGGTGAGCCTTTGAGGCTCACCGCCAGGTGTGACAATTCCTGCCTGGGAGAGGTGTTAGCATCTCCACCCAGTGCAGGCTTTGTTACTGGCCTCAGAGTGACAAAGGCACTCTCCCCATGGGGCCAGCAACATGTCTCGGTTTGTGGCAGGCTGCTAAAACTAGTCAGCCTACACAGATAGTCGGTTAGGTTTCAGGGGGCACCTCTAAGGTGCCCTCTGTGGTGTATTTTACAATAAAATGTACACTGGCATCAGTGTGCATTTATTGTGCTGAGAAGTTTGATACCAAACTTCCCAGTTTTCAGTGTAGCCATTATGGTGCTGTGGAGTTCGTGTTTGACAGACTCCCAGACCATATACTCTTATGGCTACCCTGCACTTACAATGTCTAAGGTTTTATTTAGACACTGTAGGGGTACCATGCTCATGCACTGGTACCCTCACCTATGGTATAGTGCACCCTGCCTTAGGGCTGTAAGGCCTGCTAGAGGGGTGTCTTACCTATACTGCATAGGCAGTGAGAGGCTGGCATGGCACCCTGAGGGGAGTGCTATGTCGACTTACTCGTTTTGTCCTCACTAGCACACACAAGCTGGCAAGCAGTGTGTCTGTGCTGAGTGAGAGGTCTCCAGGGTGGCATAAGACATGCTGCAGCCCTTAGAGACCTTCCTTGGCATCAGGGCCCTTGGTACTAGAAGTACCAGTTACAAGGGACTTATCTGGATGCCAGGGTCTGCCAATTGTGGATACAAAAGTACAGGTTAGGGAAAGAACACTGGTGCTGGGGCCTGGTTAGCAGGCCTCAGCACACTTTCAATTGTAAACATAGCATCAGCAAAGGCAAAAAGTCAGGGGGCAACCATGCCAAGGAGGCATTTCCTTACAAGTGGTTTGCTCACTAGTCCGCAGTGTTGGTTTCAAGGAGTGGTTTGCTCACTAGTCCGTAGTGTTGTTTTCAAGGAGTGGTTTGCTCACTAGTCTGTAGTATTGTTTTCAAGGAGTGGTTTGCTCACTAGTCCGTAGTGTTGTTTTCAAGGAGTGGTTTGCTCACTAGTCCGCAGTGTTGTTTTCAAGGAGTGGTTTGCTCACTAGTCCGCAGTGTTGTTTTTCAAGGAGTGGTTTGCTTCCGAGTTCTTAGTGTTATTTTCAAACACTGAGATGTTTGGCGCGTGCAGTCAGCGACTTGATGGCGTGCGCTTGTGTTTCTGCGTTGCACCCACAATGTGCACTGTTTGGAAGAAGTCATGTTCCTGGGCTCTGTGCCAAAGGCTCAAGGATTTAAAAGTTTCCTGAATTCTTCACAAAATACCTGAAAATAATATAGCGCTGAATAGAGCACCACTTGGCCTTTATTAACCCATTTGTGGAGGGGGCGGACTGGAAGAATCCCTCCGAAAAACTCCACACCAACCACTGTGCATCTGACCTCACTTGCTCCATTAGCTGCAGTGCCCGGCTGCTGCAAATCTCTTAAGGGTCACACAAGGTTCTCCGGCCTGTAGTGTGTGCTGCACAACTCTTGTGAACAAACCCCATTTAATCCAGTTACTGGGCGCTACAATAGCTCTTTGCATTAGGAGATGCCTCAGTTTGCCAACAGAAATGAGCCTGTGCACTTTTCACTCCGTGGTGGTGAAAATGGCGGCTTCCTTGCCCTTCATTGCGATCTGATTTGTGGGGGCTGCACCTCATTGTTGGTCCCTGACTCTGCACCCCTTCAACAAATGTTGACAAGAGGGGGTGAACTCCACTGTCTTTAAAGCTGTGGACCCACACATCAGTGCCAGTTCAGAAACCATGTCAACAGAGCGGGGGCCCAGACAATAGCACAAGGTCAGTGCTTAGTCATTCAAGCGTAAGGACCCCTACTTGGGAACCGGTAGCAGGATATTCAGCACTTCTGTAAACTCAGTCCCTCTTCGCATGACACCCCAACAAGTGCTGGTGGCATACCCCTCATTCTGACGCCTGCTAGAAGTATGTCATTCAACCATGATTAGTCATTGGGCCATCCTTCCACAATCAGTAACACAGACCCTAGTGGCATGGGTGATACTAACGCGTTTGCCCCTCTCCAGAATGGGGACAAGCTGTATCAAGCACCATCTAATAATCTTGTGATGGCTTCCACCCCAGCTGTATTGACCGCGTCTTCTCCTGGTGTTTCAGGGCAGACCTGTTTGAAGATGAAGCCATCCGCTCGATGCTGAGGTACACACCCTGGTGGGCAGCTGCGAGGACCAAGAATGCTGCACAGGACGGAAGGAGCTCTCCGGACCAGGACAGCCAGGAACCAGCAGGTAAGACCCTGAGAAGGTGTCTGCTCTCACATCACTGCAGCCTCTGTGTATTGGCCTTAGTGGCCCGCCTTGGAGCACAGAAAACCTTATTTAATCTGAACCCGGGGAATTAGCACTACACAAAAATAGATATGATCTTTAGTCTTTCATAAACTTCAGTCTTTCAATATTGAGTAACTGGCACTTTATATAATGCGCTCTGTCTCTGTAGATCCGGAATATTGGCACTTCTTTTGGAACTTTGGCTAATGTCTGACATTCAGGACCTGCCCTGTGTTTCTGCCCACTTGTCACTAATGTTTGTATGCAATTAGTTTAATAATTAGGGCTCCCGGTTTTATGGTATTTATTTTGTTTAACATTTCCATCTGTATTTATCCATATTTACTTTTTTTGGGTGTCTTATCTGTATTCATCCATATTTAGTTTGTGTTTTGCGGATAAATGAAGACGTAAGATTGAACGTTTCCGTATTTAATTGACTATAAGACTCGCATTCATACTATGATGCCTGTCATCGTTTAGCTGTTTACGCCGCCAAATATAACACAAGATAAACTCACTGGTAAGTCTTAGCGTTATGCCACAAATCTATGTTAACAAATGCTGTTATTTAAGGAAATTCCATCCTGTTTTTTAGTTCCCCATGCTGTTCATCTGGTCAGCCTACAATTCATAAAGCTAGCACAGAGTCACTTAAAAGAAGCCCAGTTTTCTGTGTTTATCTGCTTTTAAAAATCAATGCACCCAGAAAACACATTGTTTCTGTCTGTATTTATTCTATATTTATCTGTAAAAATCGGTAATGAGGAAAACTGGAGCCCAAATAACACCGCACCCACTGCGATGATTGGGGACCTGATTCTCATTTTGCTGGAATGTTGTTTCTCTTGGACAAGGCCTTGGAGGCTCTTGAGACCCTGTTTAGATTTGTAGGCCTGGGTGTACCCTTCCTCCCTTACACACATTGTGATTTACACCCTTCGATCATCCGCCTCTTGGTGTTTACATTAATACGGAGGCATGGAAGGAAATAGAATAATCATGTCAGAAACAGGTTTTATAGCAGATGCCAAATTTTCTAGATATCCCCATGAGAGACCTAGACATACATATATACATACAAGGGTGAGTGGGACTAACACCTGGTTTTTGTGTCGGATGTTTGCAAGAGCGGACCGAGACGTCTTCATGTTTCAGTCGACTCGTTTTCTAAACATTCAGAAATATTGAAAAGAAGTACAATGAGAACAGTTTGTGCCTTCTCACTAATTTTACATTGTTCTAAAAAACTTAATCTGTTTTTTCACCATTGTTACCTCATTTTCTCACAGAAAATGGAACATACATTCCTGAAATCTGGATAGATTTTTGTACATATTTAGATGGATTTAAAAATCAGGGAACATCAAGTGAATGGTATCGAAATGCATCCTAAAAGCCCAGCTGACATCAAGCAAACATTAATTATGCCTATTGCTGGTGCTTATAAGAGATGCAAGGCTGAGTTAAAGAACAACCTTTTAATCTCTACTCTGGATGGCCCCTTTTAATGCCAGGGGCCAGAAAAGCCTTGTGAAAGAGCTGGCTGTTCTTGTAGACCAGACCCAAAATATGGCTGGTGGGTTGCTTCTCAAGTGGAAGATGGTCAGGGTAGCTATCGGCTTGAGGCACAGTCGAGAACTCTTTTTTGGAATTGTGGAGGGGACATTACATATACATAAACCTCCTGGTGCAGTAAAATCAACATCCTAACTTAATACTGCCCTGAGCACTGCACACACAATTACTGATCGAAAGGCAAAGTTTTTAACCTCTTTCTGCAAAAAGAGGTAGGCGAGATTCAGAGAGTAAGTACAAAGATATGTATTTCACAGGTTGGATGATGCAATGGAAAATGCTTCACCATCGCAAACCAGTCAAGACTTGGATACGGATAAAAGTACTGGTTGACTGAACACAGACTTCAAATTGGTCTGTAACCAGATAATAGAGGTAAAAAAAAGAGCCATTTCTAGTGTGCAGGGGTGTGGAATTTAATAAAATATCAACTTGTGCGTGGGACAGGTTGCTTCTTAAATCTAATTGTCCTGTAAAAAAAAATCTTCTGCCATGTAGTGCAGTGACACATTATGGCACCAATCGCATTATGTAAGAGCTCTGATAATAGCGTCTCTGATTATGCCAGGGCTAATACTGTAGTAGGACTTGAATTCTTGCAATTTCTTTATGTTTCACCTTTCCGCAGATCTACGTACTGGGGCTGGAGGAAGCAGTAAGCAGTAGTTCCAGGACTGGAATGCCTTTGAGTCTGCAAACATACTAAGTTGCATGTTTTGAGGGTTTTCACCAGCCCTCCTCTAACCTTTTCCAATAATGAGAAAGGTTGGGAACTTTCTCCTGAATAATGGCAGAAGTAGAAGTTCTTCCAGGGTTGGGAAAAACATGGTTTTAGTCAAAGTGAACTTGTAAACGCACAATAGATTTTCACATGAGCGAATCTGCACATGCATATTTGCGCGTGCTAAAATACAGTTCTTAAATATTTTTGAGAGTACAATTTCCTGGTCTACGTCTGTAAGTTCACGAAAGCCACTAATTCAAAGACATATACCATGGGTGCACTTTTTGACTTTCTTAAGAATTGGGTCCCTAATTAGGTCTGACTTCAACAAAGACATTTTGTTTTTATTACACTTCTATTTCTCTATCTGTCGACTGGCTGTGATCGCATTCTGCTCTTCCACAAGGAGCATATTGGCACACAAAGTAGTTTTGTTCAGTGCCAGGATCTACTGTGGCAATCAGGGGAGTAACGAAACTGGAGGCTCTCTCCCCACCTCCCCCCTGTAAAGAATATGGAAACCCTCCACCCCCCTTCCAGACTCACTCTAGGCAGATGCTGTGATGAAGGGGCCCCCTGGAGAGGGCCTGTGGGGTCTTTGTTACGTCACTGGTGGCAATGTGTGCTTTTTGAGACAAAACATTTGTTTTTCTTTTTGCCACTATTTGTTACAATGGTGAGGGCCTGGCAGCTCCCACAACAATAAAGTGTTACAAAAGCCATGTCAAAACAAGACACGGCACCCCTGACGCATTGAGGAAGCCAAAAGACTGATTAAAAAATGTCAGAGCTGTTGCCTTTGTCAGTGTTTCTTTATTTTAATGCTTCCCATAATATTGTTGAAAATGGTTTGACTGATTTTTTTTTTTTTTCTCCATTAGGAATATTTTTTGAAAATAGCGTGCATCAACACATTCTACTAAATGTTGCTTCAAAAATAAACCACCTAAAATTTCGTAGCAGCAAAACTTCTTCTTTTTTTTTTCCTGCTTGCGTTTTTTTTTTTTCTGAACATTTTATTTTGAAAGCTAAGAATCCTCACTCTTGCTTACAAGCTTCTGCAAACATTTGCATCTAATCAGAGTGAGCATTCTGGGAGCATTATACTTAGCCTTATATTGTTGAGCTTTTTAAACATGTGTACACTTTTTTTTTTATTTATTTTTTAACTGCAAGCACTGTCGGTAGTGCAGTGTGACCGTAAAACGTTTATTTACACTGCTCACTCTAATAATGAAGGCTTTTCATTAATAAACCATAAATACAAGTTCGAACAGCATTAATATATGGACACACATATTCACTCAACTGCAGAGTTTCTTTCTCTGTAAAATGTCAGCCGAAGTGTTTGTGCTGCAAGGGGTTGGGCCTACTTGTCCCAAGGACAAAATAAACATGAAAACTTGTTGCCCTTGACCCCAAACAATATGTCCCAGGCATCGGGCGATAGAAATTCCACATCCCTGAATAGGCCTCTTTGTGTACTTAGCTCATAGATATAAAACTGTCTTTGTTTTGAATTGGCAGCTAATGGATTGATGTATGTAAAATTGTTGTATGGCACCTCCCCCACCCCCTGTTTGTTTTGGGTTCTATTGCCTTGCTTTCCCTTGCCGCTCCCTGCCGCTCCTGCATGCCACCTGTTATTTCCTGCCTCCCAGCACCCCTTCTCCCCCCATTACTGCAGCGCGACCCCATTGAGCAGGTCCCAGGCCCAGCTCTCCCCGTTGCTGCATCGCTCTTGCATCGGTCTTCTCCCTGCCTTTTCAGCACCTGGAGGCCCTCACGGGTGATTTGCTGTACTTTATAAATCCTTGATTGATTGATATTAGCACTAGGCTTGGACAGAATTTTGATTATGCCGGGTTAATTGGAATAATTTTGGTAATTACTCTATGATGCAGCGTTAACTATAATTACCCAATTATTCCTGCTTGCATGGTTAAGAGTAATTTGGGGGGAACAATTCCTGTTGCGACAGGATATTTCGCGCTCGCTATTCATGTTTAAATTTAGCGCTGTTTCTTAGCGTGTAATGCATCCTCCTGTCCAAAATAGACACAGGTGGATTTTGTGCTAAGAAAATAGTGCTAAATGTCAGTAGTAAGTTTGGGGTGAGGGGGAATCCTACCCCAAGAGCACATTTAGCGAGCACAAGTGCTACTCGCATTCAATATTAATGTTCTGTTCTATTTAGCGCGATTTAATAGTGTAAAATGCATCCTCATATCCATTTTGGACTTGAGGGGTTATTTTTGTGCTAAGGAATAGGGCTGACCGCATTTCTTGTGTAATTGAAGGGTAATTCTGTGTGAATGTACTACATGGGATTAGGTGAGCTACGCCCACCCCTAATTAGAAGCAAAGTGATATACGCATTTCTTGTGTAATTGAAGGGTAATTCTGTGTGAATGTACTACATGGGATTAGGTGAGCTACGCCCACCCCTAACTAGAACCAGAGTGGTATGCGCATTTCTTGTGTAAGTGAAGGGTAATTCTGTGTGAATGTACTACATGGGAATAGGTGAGTTACGCCCACCCCTAACTAGAACCAGAGTGGTCTACGCATTTCTTGTGTAAGTGAAGGGTAATTCTGTGTGAATGTACTACATGGGAATAGGTGAGTTACGCCCACCCCTAATTAGAACCAGTGGTCTACGCATTTCTTGTGTAAGTGAAGGGTAATTCTGTGTGAATGTACTACATGGGAATAGGTGAGTTACGCCCACCCCTAACTAGAACCAGAGTGGTCTACGCATTTCTTGTGTAAGTGAAGGGTAATTCTGTGTGAATGTACTACATGGGAATAGGTGAGTTACGCCCACCCCTAACTAGAACCAGAGTGGTCTACGCATTTCTTGTGTAAGTGAAGGGTAATTCTGTGTGAATGTACTACATGGGAATAGGTGAGTTACGCCCACCCCTAATTAGAACCAGTGGTCTACGCATTTCTTGTGTAAGTGAAGGGTAATTCTGTGTGAATGTACTACATGGGAATAGGTGAGTTACAAATTAGAACCAGAGTGGTATGCGCATTTCTTGTATAATTGAAGGGTAATTCTGTGTGAATGTACTACATGGGAATAGGTGAGTTACGCCCACCCCTAATTAGAACCAGAGCGATATGATTGCATTCTGGAAGGGCCGGCAGCTCAACATGCTGCTGCGTTTTGCACTAACTGAAGCAGTTTGGCAGAGAAGGTCAGATAACTCAAACTTGCAGAATCTAGTCTGCACTGGATTAATGCATTGATTATCGGCAAATGAAGATGATTACATAAATCTGGGTGGGGGAGTGAGGCAGTTCTTTTCAAGATTGCAAGTTGAAAAAAATAAATAAGTAACTTGCCACCCGGCATGGAAATCAAGAGACCAAGAGGGGTCCGGAGAGATGCCCAAGTTCTGTAGGATATTCGCACCACAGAAGCACGTGATGATGGTGGTGGGCTAGCTGACATTATTCCCCTGCTCCATTCCGAGACCGTGAGGAATATCTGTCCTTTTTAGAGGGGTTGGCTTTCAGAATGTCAGCGGACATCACCCCTGCATGGCGGCCAGAAAGTTCCTCTCCTTGACTTGATTGTCGCACAGGGATGGAGATTTGTTGGAGCAGGAGATGGTAAGGATGATCTGCCCATCACAGGGGTACATTTAAAACTGACCCACTGATACAGAAGTTATTCTGTATGGACAGTCTTATACTGAAAGGATGTTTGCATAGCTCTGGTCCGGTCTAAACTTGCTGCAAAATCTCAAGCAAATAATTTTCAGAGAAATTCTGTAATTAACCGAAGACAGGTCTTCTTACTTAAATACGGGAGCAAAGAAATAGGCTGAATATTTCCCGGATTCTCCAGACTAAGGGAGGTTTAATCACTGCTTTCTGCAGTCATCAGGAATGGTACCTTAAGAACCAGATGGTGAAGGGTAACGTAGGTTTTCTTTAAGATAAGCGCAGAGATGCTCCATCAGAATTGCAGATCAGTGACCGCTGAGAGAACATGGGGAACACGTTTGTGAAATAGTTCATCAGCTACAATTCCTTACCAGGTTGAAAAGTAGAAAACTGGACCAGTGGAACGAAGGAGGGCACTATAGATTTAAGTTCTCAGTGCGAGGGGGTTTCCTCGTTGCGGGTGACATCTCAGATTTTTGTAATCTTGTCATTTAAAATGAGGAAAGCTTATCACTTCAGTCTCTTGAAGGAAGAATTACAGAAAGATTGTCCTAGCGGAAAAGAGTTCCCCATCAATTCCGAAGAGTCCTTAGGACAGATTGGAACCTGATTTCATTCCGAAAAATAGAATGCATTGACCTCCTGTGTTTTATGTTTATATTCAGCTATCTGTAAGACATATTGAAGTTTGAATTCTGGGGCGCAATACAACTGCCATTTCCTTTTTTAAATTGTGGTTATTTGCAAATCTTACTGAGAGATTTGTGACCTCTTTCCTGGTGAGGAGTGGTTATCAAACCGATCGATATAGAGGACGACCTGAATGACGCTGCCGGTTGTAGACTGATATGCCTGGTAGACACTGTAGCAATGATCTTCTCAAGAACAATATAGAGACATCTCAAACTGGGCAGATTCACAAAGGAGTTATTCCTGCAGAACAAGGAGGGTTCCAACCTCCGATTATTGTTTGGTCTCTTGGTTACGGACACAAACTGCCATCCAAGAAGTTGGGAAATTGTGTTGCTGCGTCGTGGACGACCAGCAGCGTTTGATCCGGGTGACCAGAGACTGCAATGGAATAAATTGTTGAAAATAAGTTCCATCCCCTGTTTGCTTTCGATGGTCCCAAGTGTGCATTCTGATAGCTGGGTTCAGGTCAGTGTTGCTCTCAGGAATTGGACTGAAACAAGGGTGTGTTTTGGCCCTTGCATTATTTAGTCTATTTCTGTCAGATTTTTCCACTTTTATTTCCGAGACCTACTTTTTAAGCAAAAATAGATTTACGTACACCTTTCCTGATGTATGCAGATGATTTGTCGATTATGGGCTATACCCAAGTAGGCCTTCCACAAAAGGTAAACACGCCAATCAATATTGTAGAACCAGTTGCCCACCAATAAATGGGGGTTAAGACTCTGATTTCACAAAGAAGCACACTTGGTGTCTGCAGAACACCCCCTAGAAGCCAGTCTGGGGGTATAAATGCCTAGACCCTGCAGCAAGCCTCTGGTGAAAGCTGCCCTTGTCCAGACTAAAGAGTAAACCGTCTGCAGCGAGTGCACTGAAGCGCTTTGGTTTGAGATATGAAGGGTTTCTCAGGACTCACTGAAGAGAGCCGTGGAGGGGAAACGGACACCCCAAGCCCTGTGTGAGCTGAGTTACTGGCCTTGGGTCCAAAGGTGACTTTTTCTGATATTAATGCAGCTGTCTTAAATATAATGTTTACAGCATCTCCGGTACAAGGATTGTAGTGGATCTTACTTCAGGGCCCTGCGTGGCTACGTCTCCAAGGCTTCTCTGTGTATTTGCTGAGAGGTACCCAAGGCAGCAAGAAACTCCATTGTTACCTGCAGTGCACTTCTAACGAGAAGCTGGGCCTGAGAGCATCTGGTAATCCACTTTATGGTAAACTCGTGTCCTGGGGTAAATACATTGGAGAAGGAAAGCTGCATCAGTGGCCAGTGTTCAGAATTCACTGAACGACAAGTTTGCAGATGCCAGTTAGTTTACTAACAGACACAATGTTTGTCTAATAAGCTGTTATTAATGCATCGTCATTGTTGGAACAGAGTGGAAGATTTATGCTCCTACCAACTGAGTTACGGAACAAATACTTTACTAATCCCTGCGAGTAAGAATTGGGATTAATCTAAACGAGGAAATAAAGCTGAAAGGCAGCTGTTTGATATGTGATCTACAGATTAAAATCAATGTTATCCATATTGTAGACTGCCTTCTGTTTCTGGAAAAAGATGGTACAGCCTTTATTTTAAAATATGAGATGCAAAAGTGCTCTGATGGACTGAATATTGAAGGAGATGGGCTCCTTCAATATAGGTGAGAGAATGAGGTGTCGAGGGAGAGTGGTGAAACCGGGAAATGCAGATGTGAGGTTGAGAGGTACGACTATTCGTGAGGGTGTAAGTGAGGGGCGGTTTTAGAATGAGAGGTACAGGAGGTGGGAGTAAAACAGGGGTTTGCAGTGGAGAGCATGAGCGGTACATCTGGAGGTGAAAGTGAAGCTGGGAGATGATTGAGAATCCGTGCATGATGGCATTCAGAGAGAAGCTGGCGAATGGAGCAGAGACCATGAGAGGTTGCACTGGAGGTCAGGTTGAGGTGGGAGATTGAGTCGAGCGGGAGAGATCCGTGGAGAGTGAATATCTCAGAAGTAGGGTTGAAGGTTAGGAAAATATTCAAGAATGTGGCAAGACGTAAACTGGGAAAGGCGGAGGTGAGAGAGGTGTCTCCTACTGTGAGAGGGAGATGGGTATGAAAACGAGCGTGCTTGGCTGAGATTTAAACTGGGGATGGAGGAGCGGAGAGGCAGCAGAGCGGCTAGAGGTGTGGGTGGAAGTGGGAGGAGCTAGAAGGGATAGCAGCGAGCCCTCATCCGCACTAGCAAGGGAACGGGCCACCTTCAGACCTGTCTGCATCCCACATACCTTAAGTGCTGCGTTCAGTACCCACACACTGCTCTCAACAGCAGTAGAAAACTGGACCTCAAGAGATCCAGCTCACTTAATGTGATGAGCCTAGAAGCAGACAGCGATGTTAAAGGCCAGTGCAGCACAGTGCGAAATGCAGCGCTCGATACCCCCTGGGTGATTATGGCACTGCACAAGTACACATAACATGATCAAACTCCTGAGGGTGTGAAACTTCCCATGTACCTCATAAGGCACAACTTGCCCTCATATTAAGAAATGCACAATAAGTTTGCATGAAATGCATATTTCCAAATCCATGATGTGACATGAAAACAGCCTGGGAAATTGTAAGTGTTATATCTGACTAAAACCCACTCCGTGGGAGCCAAGTGTAAGGTTATGTCCACAACGCACTTCAGCGCCTCGTAAGGGATGGTAAGTGCTTTAAATACCCGTTTCAAACGAAGGCGTGTCCTGGTCGCTGCTGCGGTTTTCAGCCGGCTCCTGCCAGCGCCTCGAAGCCCAGCTTCAGAAGCCTTACACGAGTCTAGTTGTGAGCTGTACTCCAGGCCCTGTTTACGTCCTCTGGCTGTAGGATCTGTGCAGTGGGCGACAGGAGGCCCTACAACCGCCTCCAGGGTACCCCGGAGCTTCCATTCTCAGCATCACTAACAGTAGAGCTAACCCTAGGATGGGTTTGTAGGTGTTCAGTGTCCCAAGAAGCTAAATCACGTTTCTCATTTCTTCCTAATGTACATCGGCTGCGCATTCCCGTGGTGCTCGGAAAGTATTCAGTGTCTGTATCCTTTGCCCACCCCGAGTCCCTCTGGCCATAAGAGACCCAGAACGTATTCTCCATCTTCTCACTCATGCTTGCCGAGGTGGTTCATGCACCTGCAGAGGGGGAAATTGGGAGAGATGGGGTAGCAAGTGAGTGATGAACTTATGAGTGACAGACTGACTGAGGTAGGCATGAGAGAATGACCAGGAGGGAACTATCTGCTGCTCATTGAGACATCTCCAGCCAAGGGACAACAGGAGGGTTCCCTTATCTGGGCCTCCCTTGTTACCTTCTGAGCCCAGGTGAGGTTTTATGCAGCAGGTGTAGAGATGACGTGAAAGGCCAGGAGAGCTGGAGCTGAGAGAGTCGGTACTCGGTGCCACTAGGCCTCCTGTGACGTACTCCTGGGCTTATGTGGGTCTCCGGGCTTCCCACCTTAACGTTTGTTTCATCTCCTCAAAACCTCACCTGCTCCAATTCCGGAGACCTCAGTTTGAAGCCCGCCTCCCACAGTTCAGCCCCGGCGTCCCCCAAGGGTGACGCTGTGACATTCATTTATTCCGCTGCCTTGTACAAATGTGCTACAGGACATAGAAAAGACTCCACTTCCTGCAGGGCTCAGAGTGGAGAAGATCTCTTAACTTCAAGCAGTGGAGAGGCAGAGCTCCTAAGGACCCCGACGATGCTTCAGAGGAAGATGGCGAAGGAGACGCGACGGACTTGGGGGTAGATAAGATGTATATCCATGAGACATTCAAATAATGCCTGGGCCTGTGTAAGCTGGTTTCTGTAATCCCTGGAGCCGGTGCTCGGGTCTCTTCATCATTGTGAGACATTTATTCCCACTTGTCTCGCACCAGGGATGTGGGGTCCATCGGAGCACCCAGAACCTGAAGGAAACGAGGGGGCCCGGGCCTCCCTCCCCCTCTCACTCCTGAGCATCTCTGTGCTGTGGGACCACCAGACAGAAGAGAGCTGGCACCCCCTGCCCTGTATGAAGCTGTGCCCATCACTCGCCTTGGCGCAAGTGGTCCTTTATAAAAAATAACCACATTTAATGCATGAAAAAATCAGAAATGAACGCACAGAAAGAGGCAAATCCAATATATCTTTGTACTCGTTTGGTGGGGTTGAGGAGGTGGGGGTGCGGGGGGATGTACTATTATTTTCCCCTTTTGATTCCTTGTTTTCACGTGAACAGGCCTCAATCTACCCTTTCCTACAACTGCTATGTCTCTCTTTTCAGACCTATATTCATTGGCTATGTAACAATGAGAGGCTGTAGGCATGTGGGGCCCCCACACAGCATTTCTTTCTGCCAGTGAGCAGAAAGCGCGTACAAAGCTCGGATTTGAGGCCCAGCCGGTGCCTGCACCCCACACCTCTAAGGACAGCATCACTTGTGAATGCCTTCTGACCACCGCGGACCAGGAAGCGCCAGCTCTCCGTCACCCTGGTGTTGATGTGCCCTCTTCTCGCCCTCTCTCTCGACCTCTCCCACACCCCCCCTTGCTTGCCTTTGGTGCTCTTTGAAAGCTGGTGAAGTGATGATTGTGGCATCTCCGAAGTGGCGATACTGGCACATGTCCAACATTGTAGCTGCTCTCTGACGTCAGCAGCTCCTGCTTTCCTTCTAAAAGCATCAGTACGTGGCTGATGTGTTGTACCAAAGGTCATACGCCATCTTATGACTCCACAGAAGCTCTGGGGTGACTAGCCACACACTTCAACACTAAGGAGGGGACCTTGAGCAACCTCCTGAGACGCTTACCCCACCCGCCAAGGCCCCGTCCCGTCCCCAGAGGAGGTAACTAACCGTCTTTGTGTCTGTCCCTGCCCCAAGCTCACCTTGTAGGTGCAGATGCTCTGCTCGTTTCGCGCTTTCTTTGGCTGGATCTGGAGAGCGGTTGAAAGTTTGAGGAACTCCGTGTAGTGAGAGGGACATATCAAAGGTGAGTCATTGATTTACCTAATTTTGTTATTGAACATCAAAGCAAGAAATGGATCTAATTAGTAGCCTATGTTGGCAGAAATGTAATCAGATTGGAGATGGACAGTGCGTCTGTCTGAAAGTCTCTGCTTTTGGTGTAGAACTGGCAATCGCCCAAGATCGGATCTCGATGGCCATCAGCTGTTGGGTTTTCTTGCTGCAAAGGTCGGTGGACCATCAAGGTTCTGCTCCCTTTCGAACAGTTCACTCGTAGTAATCTTCTCCAACCCGGGGGTGAAGAACTCCTGCGACCACGGCCAGCCTCTGTCCTAAGGCTTGTTTGGAAGAGCGTGTTTTGTAGTTGAGAGGACACTCGCCCACATTTTTCCTGTGGAAGAGGAGGTGGGCACCACATTGGTGGACTACTCAAGCCCACCCGCGTTATTGAGCATCGTTGTGCCAAGTTGAGCGGGCGAGGTGGTTAAATCGAAGCAACTTCACTGGATCGTCTCTTCCTGTGACAAGGGGGTGATGACATGAGAGCCCGCAGGGCTGTAGTACGGAGTCCACTCAAAAGAAGGCACGAGTGTGCAATATCAGCTTCTCCCCGATTCAAAAATGAGGGAAAGAGATGATCTGTAAAATGGGAATGGATCTTGGAAAGCTTTGTGTGTCCTATTTGTCTTTCTTGGTAAGTGGCGAAAGTGATGCCCACCAGGTCTGCAGGAAACCCTCCACTGCAAACTATTTCTGAATATGGTTGCGGCGATGACACCTGTTTTGCCTTTGGACCTGAGTCACGCTCCATTTACAATGTTCTGTTTGTTGCTCACCTTGGCCCGCTTGGAACCCTTGCTTTCTGTCCGGATGGTTTAAGGCCCGAGGTATCTTTAACAAAATGTCAGCGCCCGGTTGCAAGATGGACTCAAGTTCATGAAAAACAAAATGACGCTATCTTTCGGCTTCTTGGAGTTTATACTGCTTTAGGGTTGGGGTAAGACTCCACACTGTTGCCCGTGCGGACTTCCTGCACTCGGCAGTTCATCTCATCCAGGGCCTGAAGAAATATGATCACATCACCTCCGTTCTGATGTAACTCCATTGGCTGGCCTGGCTGCTCGGCACCATCTTAAAACCAGCCGCATTGTTTACAAAGCCGTCATGACCAGCACCTCCTCCTGTCTGGCAGCCGGGCTCACCTTCTCTGTATCTCTGACGGTTCTGGGCACATCTGCAGCCGGGGCACCATCAGGCTGTAGGCTAAGAGGTATAAAAAAAGAAACCGGACCATATACCTTTTCTGTCTCTACATCCAGGATCCGGAACGAGATCCCCGTATCCATCAGGACCATCCCAGTGCTGCTCCGATTTAGGAAAGAGTTCTAGGCTTGTTAAAGATCAGTACATCACAATGCATTAACCATCCCCAGCTCGATTTCTTCCTGTTATCCGATGTCTTTATCCTTGGCTTTGACCCTCTTCAGCGCTCCGCTACCATTTTTACCAGGCGCACACTGTAGAAATACCATAGAGATTTATACATAAAGGGCCCAGTTCAAAAAAGGTAAACTGAGACGTTTGGTCTAAACTTGGACCAAAAGTCTAAATTAACGTCTTTGGGGAGTGACAAAGGGCACTGACGGTAGTATCTTTACGGGACGCATCCGCCCCAAGATGCTGATCGTAAACACCTTTGTGAATTCCCGAAGTCGTAAACTTTCACTTTTGCTCTAAGTTTAGACCAAACATCTTGGTTTACCTTTGTGAATCGGGCCCAATGTTTTTAAAGTCCTGTCCCCTCCATTTTGCATCTGTTCTTCTCTCGACTCTTAGAACAGCCTCCTCTTCGGAGCATTTCCCTGACAATAGCTTGGGCATGGCATCTCTAGGGGAACAGCTTACGTTGTTCAGTACCCTTGGTTAAGGATTCAACATCTCTTTTCTCGTTGGTTGACCCTGCACCCCGTGCTTAATTTGTGCTTGTTGTTTCCGGTGCTGAGCACCGGCACTTATCTTAGAGGACCGGGGCTTATTCTTCTGCCTCAAGCATTTGCTGCGAGCAAAAGACACATATGGGAAAGACGGAGGAAGAGAAAAACGAAAAAGCGTCACAAAGGGAGAAAGTAGAAAGCTGCAAGAGTGAGCTGAAGGGGCAGGGAAGGGCTTTAAGTGGTTTGAAGAGGCCCAAGATGGCTTCAGGATTACCCTGCCTCAGTATTCCGTGTTCACGCATTAATTGCAGCACTCGCATGTTTAAGAGGTGGGCTTCGGGCACCGGCACGTTTTTATTTACAAATTAAGCGCTGCCTGCACCCATGGTCCAACCGTAAGCTGCTCTTAAAGTAACAAGTCGTTGCTGGCTGACTAGCTTGACAGGATGTGCGTTGCCCTCTCTCCCTGGGATTTGCCCATCCTCCAGTGTCGTGTGTTCCCATTGGCACAGAGCCCTTGTCGCGCAGAGAGCACATCTGTCCGCATCAGCAGCAGCCTGCTGTGATGCACCAGTGAGCACCCCAGACTCCAGTAATGTAAGATTAAACGCAGCAGACGGCCCCAGGAGCCTTTCCTTTTGATATTGGACTGGAGCCTGAAATCTCCTCCCGCTGGATGGAGTTTAATTCTGAACACCTGGCATCCTTGTGGAGCTGCAGTAATGAAATCCTCGAGACTTCGGTGTGAAAGTTGCCTTTTTCGCAGCAAGGCTGCGCAGGTGTTTGTGGTGCGCCTCGAAGCTGTGGAGTTTTGCGTTGTGCACGATGCAAGCCAAACATACATATACACCAGTGCGACTGGTTGCTTTTCTTTTGATTAATTACGTTTTTGTCTCTGGCCTACGATCAATCCTGACTTGTTTTCTTTACATAAGTTAATGTCTCCATCTTTGCTATATTCTACTCGCCCGCACTATTTGGTAAACACAGTTGGACTAAAAATGGATAGACTCTGGATGGAGTGGTTAGCAATTCACTCGTGAGCTCTCCCCAAAGAGTACATTGCAGGGTTAAAAAGAATCATTAATTCATTCATACAGCCCGCAGTGCTGTGAAGAGCCCGCTTCTGTGCGCTGCAGCTCCAACCGAGATGTCACTGACCGAGCCCCAGAAGGAGAGGGGTGAAAGGAAACGGCAGGAGACGGAGGTCGGAAACTAGGTCTCGGCCCAGGCAGGAGACGGTAATGAACTGATATCTTCAAAACTGAACACGAGAGGTCCGCAACCGATGCTCGTCCTGAGACGTGCGAGCTTAGACATCTATATATATATATATATATATATATATATATATATATATATATATATATATATATATAATGTAACTCTTTAAAACTGCATGGTTCGTAATGTTTGCTTCTGAAAATCACCAATAATTGAAATCTGTCGCTGCTAGGAAGTGCCGGGGTATTTTAAATCTTCTTCCTCATCTCGAAAAAAGGGGGAAGGAACCAAACCTGCTACCACGTCACGGGCCATTTGAGTAAATAAATGTTACTTTACACGAGGCCTGCCAATGACTCCTTGACTGGGGGCGCCTTGTGCCCAAGGCAGGCAGCTCAGTCTGGGAGGGGTTTCTACCCATGGCGCACTACTGTTAAAGATACAGCATGAAATTATTAACCTGTAGTAGGTCAGTCAGTGCTAACACTTTTGAAAGTTTTACACTACACGAAGTGCTCCGTGTGCAAGTACTTGGATGTACTGTGTGACGTACAAACCACCCCAGGGAGCAAGGCGTGCTGTACAGAGCTCTAGCATGATGCAGTTCTCGGGGATGGGCTTCAGAGAACTTGCAAGGGAATGTTGGCTTGGCGGGCCCTTAGCGCCTTGAGGCTGATGCAGGCAGTTTAGATGCAGGGTGCATCCAGGTGGATTGTGGGTGGCTGTAAGACCTCCCTGTGTGTCTGGCTGGTGGTGTTGCATCCTGTGGGGATGTCAGTCTTCGGATCTGAGGTGAACCATGCTTCTCTGATTGAAGTTATGGTCACTGTGCCTGCTCATGGTATCGGCCACATCTGCGGTGCAGTACTACATGCATGTTCAGACTTCAGGTATAGCGCCTCTTGTGTTTGTGAATGGTGTGGGAGGGTGGCCGAAGTGTTTGATGTTGTTGGGTTTCGGGAGAGATGTATTTGATGCAAGTGTGGTGAATGTACACTGAGAGGTGGGGATCAAAATACATGACCCAAGTTCACCTTCATCTTCAGTGTGGGGTGGAAGGATGTTGCCCTTGGTCCCTCCAGGCACTAACGTGGGGTAACTGGACTGAGCAGGAGTCAATCAAAACTCACTCGTCGTCTGACACCCTTTGCTTCAGATGCCCAGGTGAAGGCTCCCTTAGAGTGAAACATCTAAATCTGAAAATCTACATGGTCCTGCACCTCTCCAGCCTATCCTAGGAGGCCAGGGGCTACCAAGGGCACAAATGAGGCAAAGAACATGGACATTCTGGCAGTTTTTAGTGAAAAGGTTCCACCCGCCATGCACAGGGTATCCAGGCGTGGACGGCACTCGTGTGTGAAGTCAGTAGATGGCCATCTTGCCCAGTGTAAAAATACCTCGGGTCTCCTCGTTGTGTGAAAGGAAACTATCCTCTTACAAAACAATCGCCAGAATTCATAGCTTTTCTAACCTGTGGAACTTTCTTACGGTTCCGATGGAAGCTCATGTCACCTAGCGCCTCGAGACTTCCATAAGTAGAGCTGCAGATGTTACCAATGTTTCCTGATTGCACCCTTCTGCGCTAGTTTACCCCACAACATCAGATGTTACAAACGTGACCCTGGAGTGGACAGATGTGTGCTTTTCCACATTTGAGGACTTTATAGTGTTTAATAATAGTTATTTTACGTGAAGTGCTATCCACGTACGTCTTCCTCGTAGTCTGCACTCGCCTGTGGGTGTAATCCACATAGTGAATATATGTAATAATGCGACTACTTCCTTCGTATGCTTCGTGTAATACAAACAAGCACACGAGTAGATCACACTCTGGAATGCGCTGCCACGGACATCGCTAGTTTAGTTGCATAAAAACATACAATGGCAAATAAACAGTGTCGCGCTTTGTTTTCACTGTTGCCTTATAATTAGTCATCGTTACAGTTCTGAATACATTTTTCGTTTACATTAATCACTGCCTGCTTTTCCACCGTGTATTGCAGCTCATTAACAAGGCGCTTACTGTATTTGGGAAGAATGGATCAGTGCATTTATCACAGCCTTGTTCACAAATGATGTCTCCAGGACAGCACTGTTCTTTTAGCAGTCTGATTATCAGGCCTTAGAAAGGGGAGATTGTTGGTATAAAAAGGTGCTCTGTTTTTTTTCTAGTTGTATTTTCTGATGAAGAGAAACAGAAGCTGCGAAACTTCAAGAACAAGTCCTTCTTGCTGGATAAGAAGGCCCGCAGCCGGGTGTACCTTTCGTTGGTCGATGTCCTTCTGGCGTACTGCTACGACATCCGGGTTACGGAAGGTGAAAGAAACGTAAGTGGGTAATGTTCTGTGCTGCTTCAAGAAGACCCCAGTGTAACACTCCCAGGGAGACCCCAGTGTTGGGAATAGCTCCAGGCTAGTTCAGCAATACAGGGTCAGCAGATGACTTCAGACTACACCAGCAGGAGGACCTGGATGCCCACAGGAACCCCTCGCCGCTAAGCCCCAAAACACCTCCGTGCTATTCCGAAGGCAGACCTCTGGGCTGGGCCAGCAGGCAGACCTCAATGTTAGACCAGCCACCACCACCCTGGCCGTACATGCCACCACCATGACCATGCACGCCACCTCCACCACCATGGCAATGCATGCCACCTCCACCGCCATGCATGCCACCTCCACCTCCACCACCATGGCCATGCAAACATCCTCCACTGCCTCCACTACCATGGCCATGCACGCCACCTCCACTGCCTCCACCACCATGGCCATGCACGCCACCTCCACCACCATGGCCATGCATGCCACCTCCAC
The DNA here is from genome assembly GCF_031143425.1 of Pleurodeles waltl. Classification (NCBI taxonomy): domain Eukaryota; kingdom Metazoa; phylum Chordata; class Amphibia; order Caudata; family Salamandridae; genus Pleurodeles; species Pleurodeles waltl. The sequence goes on along the minus strand of NC_090448.1, from coordinate 11,938,139 downwards.
CGCCATGCATGCCACCTCCACCACCATGGCCATGCACACATCCTCCACTGCCTCCACCACCATGGCCATACACGCCACCTCGACCGCCATGGCCATACACGCCGCCTCCACTTCCAGCACCACCACCCTGACCATGCATGCCACCTCCACCGCCATGCATGCCACCTCCACTACCATGGCCATGCACTGCACCTCCACCACCATGGCCATGCACACCACCTCCACCAGCATGGCCATGCATGCCACCACCATGGCCAAGCACGGCACCTCCACCACCATGGCCCTGCACGCCACCACCCTGGCCCTGCACGCCACCTCCACCGCCTCTACTACCATGGCCATGCATGCCGCCTCCACCACCATGGCCATACACACCGCCTTCACTTCCATCACCACCACCCTGACCATACATGCCACCTCCACCACCATGGCCATACATGCCATCTTCACCTACCCCACCACCATACATGCTGCCGCCTCCACCAGTATGGTCATACACGCCGCCACCACCATGTCCATACACGCAGCCTCCACTGCCCCCTCAGTCACCATGCCATACACGCCACGTCCACTGCCGCCACCAGAGTCACCCAAAGGGTCCAGTTTCTTACTCGGACCCCTGTGAGGGTTATGATGAGCCTTGTGGTCACGGTCCTACAGACTATCGCTAGGATAATTATATCATCCATCCCCCCAGGGGCCACGACATAGGACACTACACAGCAAGAGCCTCACCCCGATGACACTACAGCGTATCCCAAGGTAATTTAAAGGGAAGTGATATACCACAAGGTGATATACATATCACACAGTAGGAGGACGATTTCATTCTAGAGACGGCCTCTAAAACGGAGTGTTGCGTGAAGTTCCTCCCTGGGTTAGAGGGCGTGTTAAAGTCCACTCATGACTATTTTTCAAGAGCCTGTCCGAGCGAGAGTTGTAAGAATTTCAAACCGTTTCCTAATGACCCAGTCTACATTAGGAAACAAGCTGTAACCCGACTCTCTGGTTGTTCACACAGACCATACGTTAGCTTCTGCACAAGGCCTGGGGGATGCTCCTCGTCCAGACAAGGAGAGCAAAAAGATGGAGGCAGCTGCTAAAAGGGCGGCTGTTGGAGCAGCAACTCGGTGAAGGATAGCGGATTCTGTGGTGCTCTCTCTGGCATACAACAGGGCACATTGGGAGGAAATGGAAAAGCTGGTTAATCATTTACCAGAGAAGTATAGAAGGCTGAGGAGGTGATATTAGCTGAGGGGAAAGGTGATATCAAGCATTAATATCCGTTACGCCGTAAATGCTGCAGAATAGGGTGTTGCTCAGAAGGTATGCCTGGCTCCGTATCTCTGGGTTCAAACCTGAGGTTTAACAGCATCTCCTCAAACTCCAGTTTGAAGGGGAGTATCTTTTTTAGTCCTCAGGTTGATGAGATTCTTGAACGAGGACAGTCAACTCAATGGGGGCCCTTCGAACCATTAGCAACCGCACTCTTCCGAAGGCGGCAGCAGCCGCCCTTTCACTAGGAAACCAGACGGGGCTACTGTAGGGACTCCTGCAGAGGTAACCGCGGCTGGAGTAAAGGTAGCTCCAGCCGAATGGGCTCTTCATCAACCACAGACCTGCCACACTTCACCCCCGATCACGTGTCACCTGTCGGTGTAGAATTATGCAGTTTCCTTCCATGGTGGGGATGATATCGCACCCCACAAGTAGGTCTTACTCATTCTCCTGCACTGCCATTGATGGAACTGAGCACATCCCCTCCCACCTGGGCCACACTCTGAGACTACGGTACATCTGCTGCTTCTTCACGAGGAGGCGCGTGCCCTCCTGAAGAAGGCGCCATAAAGAGGATGCCTCTGCAGCAACAAGCACGCAGGTTCCTCGCTCTGCTTTCTAATGACCAAGACGGACAGCTCCCTCAGAACTATCCTCGTCCTGAGGCCACTCGACCGTTACATCCCGTCAGAACATTTTTGCATAACAACTGTATTGGCTGCTATCCCCCTTCTACGATGTGGAAATTACATTGCGTGGCTCGATCTCCAGGACCCCTGTATTCACAAACCCATCCAGCTTGCTCATCGGTGCTTTGTGCAAAGTGGTCGTCACTACCCATCCAGAGTTCTTCCTTTTGGATTCACCGCTCCTCCGAGGCTGCTTACCAAGTGCCTAGCAATGGTGGCCACCGGTTGGCGAAGAGTGGGCTTTCGCGTCTTTCCCTAGCTCGATGATCAATGGACCGAGACCAGCACCAAGCGCTGTGTGTAGTTCACACCAAACAGCGCCGTCCCTGCTCCGCAGCTTTGGATTAACCATAAAAGTTGCCAAGCCCCACCCATCGCTAATAAATATGCAAACCTTCTCAGCAGATGTACAACTGGGGAATAAATCTTCTAAGTCCTACAGAGGTACTTCCAACGGTGGGCGCTCTACACGTAGACTTTTCCACCAACCCAGACGATGTAAAATACCAACACTTGGCCTCCAGGGTTCCACACCTGCTGACCGTGGACAGCGTACTATGGTCATAGATATTTGCTTCCACCTTTCGGCATTTCACACTACTTCCATATGTGGTGTAAAAGCTCAGGCGACCGTCGCTAATACCCGTGGTATGCCACACTCCCAGAGATGTCCCTCCGTCCTCACGCTAGGTTTCCACTCTGTTTAGGCCTCCACGCGCAGAGGCAATTGGTTAATGTTATTTAATTTACTAAGCAGTCGTGGCCCCCAGGGGTCCCCGGACCACATGTCGGGAATCACTGAGCTAGGGTGCACTCCGACCTTAAAAAGGGAACAGTCGTGGCCTTTTTAGGAAACATCCGATTACCGGATATTTGTAAAGCAGTCACATGGTCAACTCCACACACTTTTACTAAGCAATACTGTGAAAGTATTTTAGCCTGTCCACAGGCCATGGTGGGTCACACAGTATTAAGAATTTTATTTCACATATCTGCATCATTTTAGAAGGGTCACTGCTTTACAGTCTGTGCTAAGCATTTGTATCTACAGCAGCACGTGCCATGAACGAAACATGTTACTTACCATCTAAGCATCTGTTCGTAGCGCCTCCTTCTGTAGGTTCACATATGCACACCCTCCTCCCATGAAGCCCCTGTTCATTGTAGATATCTTAATTATTTTCCGTCTCTTAATACACATTGGGCATCACACACTTTATTTAACATTACACTCACTACATAATATAAACTGTCTTGCAAAAACATTCCAATATAAAGCCAGCTCCTATCCCTGAATGCACATGAAGGGCAGGTGTCGCATCATATCCTGTGACTTGAGAGACTTCTTTGAACAGAGACAACTTGCAGACGTCCGAGCCCAGCACTGGATGCTTGAAGCATGCTAAGCGTGTGAACCCACAGAAATACACGCTACTAACAGATGCTTACAGGTTAACGTCCATTTTCTTTCTTTTTCTGGAGTGAAACGCCCCACTCCGTTTCCCCATTTCTTCCGCAGATGGTAGCCATTACACATGGAATAGAGCCAGCGTACATCGACTTCAAGATGGACACACCTGAGCAGCAAGCTCTGGAATCAGAAGCACAGGAGTAGAGCAGGAAAAATGCTCCCACCTATGATTGGCCGTTCAAAAAGTGCAGCCTCCTCTGATTGGCCCGCCTCTGCCACTAGAGAAGGACATGTCGGGTCCTCCACCCGTACTTGGTTCAGCCATTTTCTCCTTCCTGTTGTTAGGAGGAGTTAGGATATTTGCAGCTATCAAAAGCGATATTTTAATCTTCAGTCAAGATTCATGAAGATTGTCAAAGGTGGATTTTCCCCCTTTGCGAGTTTTTCTTCCAGTTGTAATCCTTTAATGGAGACGCTTGTCACCTTTCATATATAATATTCTGTGCATGGTGGTACCATAGCTCCTGGGAGGAGTAGGCCTTCTGCTGGACTGCCACTGCCAGGAAAAGTGTCCTCATCCACAGAGACAAATTTAAGGTCCAGCTGCCTGATGACTGCTCCGTGTAGCTGCGAAGTCACCCAGCTGTCGAAGAGACATGCAGGGATACCTAGGTTGAGGCGCTGCTCCATCGTCAGTATGAGACTGTATTGCACCCCCCTCGCATGGCCCTGTGGGGTGCCACTACTTACCTGCTCTTGATTTCCTGGTGAGATCTGGAGGTATGAGCTTCAGACCTAGGCTTAGCGCCCATCTCGCCAGCTCAATGAAACCTGCATGAGGTTTCTAGCAGCTATTGTATTAACAGCCTTGTTGTAAGCTGCAGCCAGTCCCCCTTTGTCTGGGCAGGTAGCCACTGGCCACTAGAGTCCTGATTGTCTATTCTGCGTGATTTTGACACCTGAAAATGTTGACTTTGTCAGTTTCTGGTATCGAGGTGAGATCCCTTGTGATAACTTTTCACAGGGCCCTGTAGTGAAAATAAGTATGTTTGACCACTGACTTTGTGTTTCACCACTGTGCATATTAGTTGTTCAATGTTCACCAGTTGCAGATTACATTCTGTATTCAGTTTAGCTGCCTATTGGCTTTATCGTGGCGTTTGACATTGCAGTTGAGACATTGCAGATGAGCTGTGTTTTCCCACATGGTAAACTAAGCTTGTGTTTTTCGTATTTTCTCTTGTCGAACACAATAGCATGATAAGGAAGTGCATATTTTGTGTTTTTCTTTAGTGCAGAAAACAGTTTGACCTTGAAAGGGGTGTCTCGGAACAATAGCCAACTTTCAACACATTCCTGTGAAGGTTTACCTAAACAAGCCAGCATTTGTGAATAATTCACATCTGAGAGGGAAGGGCCTTTCAGAAGGCTTTTTCCCATGATTATTCAAGATATAAAAGGTGTCCCTGGGCAGCAGCGAGGGGACATTTCCGAGACTTCAGTCAGGATTGGACGTCAAATGCCAGGCACAGACACTTGTACCGTGAGGGTGGAAAACTCTTTCTCACAGTTGAACAGGGAGTCATCCACTTGCTGGCATAAGAAAGATGAAGAGCATTGGCAGGCCCTACGGTGATGAATTTCGATTTTATTCTTTGCTTTGCAATTATGCTATGATATAATCACATATTTTTGCTGTGTACATTGCAGTTGAGAATCACTTTGATATATTTTCCTTTCATTGCTATGACTATTTTTAAACGTGTGCCTCCAACCTACTAATCTCCTTTCTCAGTAACCTTGTGGTGAAGTAATAATAAACGTCTTCTTTAATTTAAGAAGTAAATTCCAGAGATTTTTGTCAGCTCGGTCATTAGTGAAAGCAAAACAGCCACCTCGGTTGTAATGACCCAGTAGGGGGCCACTGCTCCCAGCTTAAGTGACCAGTTGTTACTGGACTCCAGCTAACCAGCATTGCATGTGGTGTTGTATATTGAGGATGCAGGTAGGCAAGACTATCCATACCTCTGGATGTTTTTGGGGTTATGTGCGTAGGACATAGTGAACTAATTATTGAGTGTGGGATTTATAGAGCAGGTTTGCGACCAGGTGCTGACGACAAGACTGCAAGCCTGAGACCATGCTCAAGAACCTTGTGGTGATGAACAGCCACATCTTCGTCTTCTTCTTCCGGAAAGCGTGCAAGACTGAGACTCTGTAACAGGCTCAAAATTAACCTGCTGGTTGCCTTTTAGATAGCCTCATGTGCTGCCACTAAATATTTTATTGGGCTGTATTATGCAGAGTTCCCATAATGAAGGTGGAACGATAACATGGCCTGGATGATGGACTTACTGCTACAGATGGGAAGAACGTTCTGAAAGTTTTGAGTTGGAGGAAAGAGATGGGGGTGTGTTTGTTTATCTGAGCCATTAAAGAAACCCCATCATAAAAGATTTAGCCTTGGTGTAGGAAGGAAAAGATGGGCGTTCCTTGGAAACTGGCTAGCAGATGCCATACCAGAGAGAGCAGGTGACTCTGTAATTTAGATTTGTGTTGTCACTGTTTAGCCTGCACGAGTGTTTGTTCAAATCTGCCTATACAGTGTGGTAGAATAGGGCATAGGAAGGAATCGATTCGCTCAATTAGGTTGTTTACGATCTTCACACCGTAGCTTGTGATAATACTCTGGTGAGCATTACCTGATGGTGTCTGGGTTTGCCATTGGAGCTACGGGTGTGAGGTGCACGAGTCACGGTTTGCGACAGAGGGGTGAGTGGCTGAGAATCTGCCAAGGTAAGAATGAAGTCAGATGTGCGATGGTGCATGTCAGTGGTGGAGGAGTGTCTGATGGTGAGGGAGTGAATGGAAAGAGAATGTAAAGAGACTCTTCATTTGAGGTTCACATCTTACACATGGATGAGAAAGTTGAGGCCTCATAGAGTCCATGTTGGTTTGAGGCTCACAGGTCTGTTTCTGTGATGGTGTTGAGGTAGAGTCTGATACCTGAGTACCACTAATGACAGCTGTGTACCAATTGTAGACAAATAGTTTATGGTATAGAATAAAATCTTTTACAGTAAAAATGGTTGTCATCATAAAAAATGACGTCAAATGTCTAAAGTCTTAAAACAGTTATAAATAATGCAAACTGTGTTGAGCGTTTAAAAGGCAGGCCTTTGGAGCTCGAACTAAAGAAATAGCTAACCTCGGCTATGTACTATGTACATTAAGAATGATAAGCAATAGAGTAAAGTAAAACAGCTGATTCACAAACGAGTCTCAACATATCTAGATACACTGCAATGGGACAGAGGGTTAGGCGAACCATCAGGGAAGCGGCATACACGCAGCCCGAGAGATGGTTAGAGACATCAAGAGATAGATGGCCAAAGAGCTGGGTAAAGATGGAGGGGAGAGGTACATGAACCATCAGATACAGGAGCAGAGAGACAGGCGGACCATCGAAGAACCAGAGAAACGAGGCAGACAAAGACAGACTGTCCGAAGTGAACACAGAGGCAGGCCATGAGAGATAGAGATCGAAGGATGAACCAGACTGGACTACCAGTGAGACAGGCAGAGAGGAAGAAAACAAGATACTTCATTTGTAGCAGAGGATATGATTAGTTTTTTACAGCAATTCCATAATGGCGATTTCTCTTTTTACACGTTTTAGGTAGAGTCTTCGTGGAACATTCGAAAACTGAGTGGGTCCCTGTCTTGGCTTCAGGTGAGCACAGGGCTTTCTTTGTGGGTTTTGGTGCCTCCAGCTCTGTGTGACTAACGCAGGTGTTTACTCGTGGGATTTATTTAGTTTGGGAGAAATAATTTTGATTAGTCCTAATGCCCCTGATTCTTCCAGTGTTGGTATCCGTGAAAGAATATGGTTCTCGTCCCCATTGGTTTGGGAAGTTATTTTATTGATAATAATTCCTTAAGTGATTACACCATAATTATTGCAAAACCCTGAGCGCTTTGCATTGCCAACACAATTTACCCTTGGCCAGGTGTGTCTGGAGCTTTTTCAAGGTTACAGATTTTTTTTTTCACAAAAAAGAAAAAAAATATAAAATGCAAAATGATGTCTGCCACATACTAGTGAGGGTGGAGTTGGCAGTCTTGTGCGTGTGATGCACAGCACATAACAGTAATTTGATGCAAGCGCAATGTGGGTTGAGTTGATAATTTAAGAGATGGGCACCTTTTCATGCCAACTGATGGCATTAGATGCTTTGTAACATTAACCTAGGGTCATTAACATTGATGGTAACATTAGTTTAATTTAGGTCATTATAGCTGGATGGGTTTATGTTGGATTACCTTTTTGAAGACATTTCTCAGATATATGTATATAAATATATATGTGTGTGTGTGTGTGTGTGTGTATATATGTGTAGCTGCAGATAACACATGCTGTGTATATCTCGCCATCTAGTGTTGCGCTCAGAGTGTTACAAGTTGTTTTTCTTCGAAGAAGTCTTTTTTCGAGTCACGGGATCGAGTGACTCCTCCTCTTGGTGATAGTGCATATGGGCATCGACCCCTTTGTTAGATTGTTTTCTTTCCGCCGTCGGGTTCGGATGTGTTCCCTCTTGCTCCAGAAACTTTATATTCTCGCAAAATGTTCTCATACCGTCTGTATTGTTTTGGGTGCCATTTCTTCTGCACTCGATCAGATAGTACAGTCGGGATCACGGAAATGCCCTTTCGGGTGCTCGCGCCCTCCTTGGGCTGGTTCGGGCGTACTACATCATAGCCTGATGGATCAGACTCTAATCCGATTCTGTCCTCGGTGCCACGCAATATATCCTTATGCCGACCAGCACTTGGTCTGTAATCTCTGTCTTTCTCCGGAACATCGAAGAAAGCTGTGAGGCGTGCCGGTCTTTTCAATCGAAGAAAACATTATGCGATCGAAGGGCACGAAGGCTGGAGATGGTGTCCAAGCACACACAGTCCACCATCGACACCCTCAAAGAGGAGCAGACACAAACAGCAGTTTTGATCCCAGACTCTGAACCCGAGCAGGGTTCAGATGATGGCAGCCAGCCAATAGCAGTGGCGCAGTACGTGAGTGCACCTGCCTCAACACCAGCTTTTAAAAAAAACTAGCAAGAACTTGGGTCCATCACTGCTGTCAAGGCATGGCTCCACCCGGCAAAAATTAATTGTCGACGACCCTTTGGTTCAGCGCCGAAAAAAGGCCAAACACTCCAACAGATTACCACGCCTGTTTCAGTGTCGGGGTCAAGCTGAAAATTTCAAGCCTCAACCTCCGAACCGAGCTGACACCCAACATCATCAGATCCGAAAAGAGTATGCACTGCTTCGTAGCCGAAACCTCGGCTAACTGATTCGGACCCGAAACATCTTGGTCCGACTTCGGAGCCGAAAACATAATCTTATACAGAGTAGACAGGGCTTTCGGCTCGGATGAGGCGGGTGCCCAAAACATTGACTGAACATTCCTCTAAGGGCACAGAACATACCTCTGAACATCAAATGGAGGAATTGGACATTCAACCTATTTTAGAGGTATGAACAGCAAGCGGAGAAGAATCCACATCTAGAAGGAGACTGGAAAATTAATGACTTCTTCGCCTCAACAGACTAAAAGAAAGTTAGCATTTCAGGAGACTCTTGATACTGCCCCACCACCGGCAGACATTTTCAAGCAGAAGGAAAAGCCGAAACCTCTTCAGCTTTCTCCACCACATTCACCGCAACTTTTTTTCACCACCACCTCTCAGTCCACCACCTTCACCGTCACACTCAAACACTTCTTCCCAAGAAGAACAAAGGGGTGATTCCAGTTACACTGTAGACCCATGGGACTTGTATGATTCGGATCCTTTACCATCTAATGATCCGGAGCTCTACCCTACTAGACCATCCCCACCAGAGGATAGAACAGCTTATAACCGAGTAATATCCAGGGCAGCCGCATACCATGGAGTACAAATGCATGCACAACCTTTAGAAGAGGATTTCCTTTTTAATACACTATCCTCAACTCAAAAGCAATACCAGTGTTCACCAATGCTTCCTGGTATGCTTAGGCACGCAGAAGAAATATTCAAAGAACCAGTTAAAGCTAGGGTTCCAACACCGGGGACTGACCAAAAATCTAAGCCTGCACCAACAGATCCAATTTACATCACACAACAATTACCCCAGATTCTGTTGTGGTCAGTGCAGCCAGGAAGCACGCCAATAGTCAGTCTTCTGGGGATACCCCACCCCCTCACAAAGAAAGCAGAAAGTTTGATGCCGCGGGTAAAATGGTGGCAACACAAGCAGCCAACCAGTGGCATATTGCCAATTCCCAGGCCCTGTTAGCAAGATATGACAGGGCACATTGGGATGAGATGCAAGAGTTCCTGCAACACCTACCCAAGGAACACCAAACGCGGGCGCAGCAAATTGTGGAAGAGGGTCAGGCCATAACAAATAATCAGATGAGGTCTGCTCCAGACGCAGCTGACACTGCAGCTCGAGGAGTTAATACCAGCATCACAGTTAGACGGCATGCATGGTTGAGGTCCTCCGGTTTTATACCAGAGAAACAGGCGGTCCTTAATATGCTGTTTAACAAACAGCAACTCTTCAGACCAGAGGTGAACACAACCATAGAAAAACTCAAAAAAGACTGAGACAGCAAAAGCCACGGGAGCCCTTTATACCACACCATTTCGGGGTTCCTTTCGGAAACCTCAATTTAGGGAAGGTTTTAAAACCCAGACTGCACAGGCTTCTACCTCCCATCCAAAGCAAGGACAGCAGTACTACCATGGGGGGGTCATTTAAAGGCTCTTACAGAGGACACAGTTTCAGGGCCAGAGGAAAATTTGCAGCCCCAAAGGGTACTTCCACACCCACTAAACAATGACTTCCCAAACATCCCACAATCCCATATGTCTCCTGTGGGAGGAAGACTGCAACAATTCCATTCTCACTGGCAAAACATCACCACAGATCAATGGGTACTCAATTATCCGCAATGGTTATTGCCTAGAGCTCAACTCTGCTCCACCAAATATTCCACCTTGTTCTCACAGACTCTCCAGAACACACTATTCTACTGAAATAAGAGGTACAATCTCTTATTACTCGGAGGCAATAGAAATAGTTCCCATCTCGCAGCAAGGAGCAGGAGTATATTTCCTATACTTCCTTATACCAAAAAAGGATGGTACTCTCAGGACCCATTCTTGATCTCAGGCCTTTAAATCTATATATCCTCAGAACATTTTCACGTGGTCACTCTAGAGGATGCCATTCCCTTGCTACAAAAACAAGATTACATGACAGCGCTAAATCTAAAGGACGCTTACTTCCACGTTCCCATACATCCAGCTCACCGCAAGTATTTAAGGTTCGTAATTTCAGACAAGCACTACTAATTCAAAGTACTACCCTTTGGAGTAACAACAGCACCAAGAGTATTCACAAGGTGTCTAGCTGTAGTCGCAGCATACCTCAGAAGACAGCACATACATGTCTTCCGTTATCTAGACGATTCGTTAATAAAATCCAACACCATTCTAAACTGTCAACAGCACACACAGTACACAATGGATACCCTACACACTCTAGGGTTCACAATCAATTACCAGAAATCTCACCTTCAGCCAGCGTAAATTCAACCTTGTCTGGGAGCAATTCTGAACACTCAGTCAGCATTAGCCTACCCAAATCTACAACGGATACAAGCGTTTCACTCCCTCATATCCCAAATGCAGGCCAATCAAACCTACACGGTAAGGTTTGTCATGAGGCTATTGGGAATGATGGCTTCATGCATAGCAATAGTGCCAAATGCACGTCTAAACATGAGACCCCTGCAACAGTGTCTCTTGCGACAATGGTCTCGGGCACAGGGTCAACTACGGGATCTAGTGTTGTTGGATCTACAAACTTACAAATCTCTGCAGTGGTGGCATCACACCAACCTATCAAAAGGGCGGCCGTTTCAGGACCCTTTGCCACTGACCATAATCACCACCGATGCATCAATGACAGGTCGGGGAGCCCATCCCGACAATCTTACAAAACACGGGGAATGGGACTCAATCCCGCAAACTTACCACATGAACCACTTGGAATTGCTGGAGGTGTTCTTAGCCATCAAAGCATTCCAACCACAGATCACAAAACAGTCTTAATAAGGACAGACAACATGACAACAACGCATTATCTGCTAAAACGGGGGGGCACACTCATCCCTTCTAGCGCAAACAATGTGGAAATGGGCCATTCCCAATCACATTCACCTGCTAGCGGAATACATCCCAGGGATACACATCCAGCTAGCGGACCTCTTAAGCAGGATGCAGTAACAAATACACGAATAGGAGATTCTCCCACAAGTAATTCAGTATTACTTTCAAATGTGAGGAACACCAAACATAGATCTTTTCGCAGCAAGCGAAAACGCGAAATGCCAAAACTTTGCATCAGGGCACCCACAACCTCCGTCCAAGGGCAATGCTCTATGGATCCACTGGTCAGGGATATTTGCTTACGCTTTTCCCACTCTCCTGTTAATTCTGTTTCTGGTCAACAAAATGCGTCACACTTCCCTCACAGGATACTCATAGCTCCCACGTGGGCACGCCAACACTGGTACACAACACTGGTAGTACCACATTATAAGCTTCCAACCAGATCAGACCTGTTAACTCGGAACAGCGGTCAGATCAGGCATCCCAATCCCAGTATGCTCAACCTGGAGATTTGGCTCCTGAGGTCATAGAATTTGGATACATACAGCTTCCAGCAGAATGGATGGACATTCTAAAACAAGCACGTAAACCTACAACCAGGCAATGCTATGCAAATAAATGGAAAAGGTTTGTATACTACTGTCAACCTAAAAATATAGATTCACTTAAAGCATCGGTACAGGATATTGTGTGGTGTTTGCTTTATTTACAAAAAGCAAATCTTGCCTATTCCTCTATTAAAATTCATCGAACAGCCATATCGGCCTACCTTCAAAACATACAACATACCTCCCTGTTTAGCGTTCCTGTCATAAAAGCTTTTATGGAAGGGTTTAAGCGCATATTCCACCTAGAGCTCCACGTGCTCCTGCCTGGAATCTTAATATTGTACTCACAAGGCTTCTGGGTCCCCCATTCGAACCCACGCACTCTTGCGCTATTCAGTTTCTCACATGGAAGGTTGCTTTCTTGGTAGCAATTACTTCCTTGAGAAGAGTAAGTAAAATTCAGGCATTTAATCTAGAAGAACCTTTCCTCCAGGTACGCAAACACAAAGTAGTACTTAGGACAAATTCAACGTTTTTGCCTAAAGTGGTCTCATTTTTTCACATTAATCAGTCAGTAGAATTGCCAGTCTTCTTTCCACAGCCAGACTCTACTGCTGAAAGAGCTCTCCCCACACTCGATCTCAAAAGAGCTCTAATGTATTATGTAGACCGAACAAAGGACTTTAGGAAAGCTAAACAACTTTTTGTTGCTTTCAAGCAACCTCATAAAGGTAATCAAATTTCAAAATAAGGATTAGCTAGATGGATTGTAAAATGTATTCAAACTTGCTACCTCATAGCAGAAATGCAGCTATTAACTCCAAAAGCACATTCCACTAGGAAAAAAGGTGCCTCCATGCAATTCTTAGGAAATATAGCAATGGCAGATATATGCAAAGCAAATATGGGTTACATGGTCCACAGTACATACATTCACCAAGCATTACTGTGTGGATATGCTATCTAGACAACAAGCCAATGTTGGACAAGCGATGCTAAAAACACTATTTCAAACAACTTCAACTCCTACAGGCTAGCCACCGCTGTTTTTTGGGACGACTAACTGCTTTTCAGTCTATGCACAGCATGTGTATCTGCAGCTGCACATGCCACTGAACGGAAAATGTCACTTACCCAGTGTACATCTGTTCGTGGCATGATGTGCTGCAGATTCACATGCACCCTCCCTCCTCAACAGGTGCCTGTAGCCGTTGTAGTACTTATTTGTACCTATGTATATACATTGCATGGACATCTGATTTACTTTTTAGATATTTATAGTTGTACATACACAATTCTTGACTCCTTACTTCACCCTCCAGCGGGAAAACAATCGAACAAAGGAGTTGATGCCCATGCGCACAATCACCGAGAGGAGCAGTCACTCGAAAAAAGCTTCTTCGAAGAAAAACAACTTGTAACACTCTGAGCCCAACACTAGATGGCGATCTATGCACAGCATGTGAATCTGCAGCACTACATGCCACATACAGATGTACGCTGGGTGAGTGACATTTTCCATATATATATATATATATATTAAAGTAAAGTTATTGCATAAATAAAGGATCTAGTAATGTTGTCTGATGCTCTTGACATCGTTCTGCATGTTTTATTAATTGGTTGAGTAATTGAGGGTGTGTGTGGGACAGCTGCTGCTGACTCTGAGAATCAGAGTCATTAAGTCAACTGTGGGTCTGTACACCTGGTTGTAGCTACAACCATATGAGTTTGGAATGACCCAGTTCCCCACCAGGCTGCCACTGGCTGATTGAAGCCTTTTACAAACTCGCTGGTGAAAAACAGGCCTTCTTCGAGCTGAACCGTGGGGCAAGCTATCAAAAGGACCTGCACATTGAGTACAGCCGGGAGACGCTGCCTGCTGTCTCCCTAATGAATATATGAGTCAGTCATACGCCCACAGACGCACAGGTGTTGCTTGGCCGGGCCGGGCCAGGATGAGGATGATCGAGATAAGGAGGCGGAGGTCTAGTTCTTACTTGTGGCGGTGGAGGCAAGGATGGTAGGCGAGTGGTTTAAATGAAGGAAGTTTGAGTCCGAGGACAGTTCCGTGGGGGCAGTAGAGCGAGGGTGCCGTATAGGCATGAATAGAAACCATTGCGGTGGTCCTGGTTGGAGCAGGCGCAGAGGTCTGAGGGGGAAGCTATGAGTGAGCTGGAGCGATGTCGAGGGAGATGTAACCAGTTAAGGGCGGGAATGGAACCTAAGGCAGGCTTGTCCTATAGTGGAGTGCAAGGTGTTCGGTGTGTCTCGGCACTATATATAAAAATAGTAGGAGATAGAGGTGTGTTTGCCTGAGCTAAGGGATCCTGAGTGGGGCGTGTGAGAGGTGATGTGTTAAGGAGGTGCCTTGTGTAAGAGTGCATAGTTGATGTCTGCCCATGGGGTAGGGATTGGATTACCTTGATAATACACCCTGCCAATACAGCTCTGAAGCCTTTCCAGCAGTGGAGACCCCCCAGTAGTGCTCCTTGACAGGGTACCAGTATCTGAACTCAGAACTGCTGTTCTGGCGCGTTTGGCGGGAGACTGGGCACACTGCTCATGAAGATTCTGCAGTCCTTGTACCTCGTTCAGACCCGACTCAAGTGTTCAAGGCCCCAGTGTCTGAGCACAGCCTGTAGAACGTGAGATTGTAAACCCTGGTGAGGGAGTTCAAATTCTCTGTTTTCCTAAGGAGGAATAGAGCATTTTCAGTTTAGTGGATAATTTTCTTTTTTTTTTTTCTTTTGCAGAATACTTCAGTTTTTAGGATATAGTTTAAGTATTTCTTTGTGGTTCTGTGTAGTATGATGTCCCTCTGTCAGACTGAGCTCTTGAAACAGCTGCATGATTGATTATAAGGGGTAGTTACAAAGGGGCTACATTGACTTCCTTGATAGTTAACATTTTGAAACACATTATATATGGAAATTTTGGTCAAAGACCTATTCAGTTGAAGCAACTTTCTTGTAATTATATTTAAAAACATTGTACACTTGTATTTTACAATTATATAGATTTCTTTCTGTTTCTCTTTACTGTTGGTTTGTAAAACCCTTTTAGAAACAAGGGTATTTGTTCTAGTAACTGACCTAGTCATGGCATATTATTCTGTAAACATGAACGGTTCCTCTGCTAAGTACAGGACTCAAAAAATCATAAAAGTGTTACTAGCCCTGCAGGTCGAGTAACTTAATCTACTCAACCTAACTGTAATGTACTTGACCCGTAAATGGGTCTCAAATTGTGTGATCCTAGGCAAATAGTCTACAGAGTCGCCTTTTTATTAATTCTCACATATGATTGCACCTTCAAATATGTGAGCTCTGCGTTTCTGCAGTATGATTAAGTAGACTAAAGTTTGCTGCATGCTTCACAAGAATCTAGCCCACATACCCATGACGCCTAGCCCACGTAATCTAGGTCTTATTTTAGTTTACTAACAACATTGCAATCAGGGCAGGAGTGTTTCTCAGTTTGTTTAAACACTCAGTTTTAATACATATATTACTAAACCATGATGTGGTAACATATTGTCATCTACATACGGTAACTTTCCAAGAAATGTCCAAAAACCGCTCCACTGACTTGCAGCTTTACTGAAAAAACAAGTGTATTAACAATCTGTGAAAATTGGGTTTCAGAAAACTAATCCTTTGCACAGCAACATTAAACGTATTCTGATTTGTTTTCATCCTATTAAAATATTTTTTAATCACACAAATATATAAAAAAAATAAAGGGTTTTCACAACTACTGAAATATATTTTGAAATGTTTGCGCAGTTGACTTAGTCATTTACATTTTGTGTGTTGGGCATAACCTGACGCCCTAAATCCTTTTATTTTACATTCTAAGCAGCAGGTCACACAGTTCACCTTACAAAGTCCAGGAACTCTGCAGTCAGAAGCAAAATTAATTGTAAGAAAAACAGACTTGTGACCTCTGTCTGTGAACACAGAGCAAATGTGACACGAGGACAAGATTTAAAGGCATCTTTTATTGCCCCTCCACTTTTCAGCTGAACAGAACACCTGTTCAGTGTCATCTCAAGCAAGTATTAAAAATAGCTGGGCCTGATCAAACAAGACTCGCCAATACGAGTGGTCTTTCTGAGCCCTACAGTAATCTTACAATGGTGGTTGCACTAATCAATCAATCAGTGAATGTATAAAGCGCGCTATGTACCCAACAGGGTTTCGAGGCGCTGGGGGAGGGAGGGGAGAGGGGTGCTCCTAGCGTTCGAAGAGCCATGTCTTGAGGAGTCTCCTGAAGGTGAGGAGGTCCTGGGTCTGGCGTAGTGAGGTGGGGAGAGAGTTCCAGGTCTTGGCGGCGAGGAAGGAGAAGGATCTGCCGACAGAGGTCTTGCGCTGGTTTCGGGGGACGATGGCGAGGTTGGCGGAGCGGAGTTGACGTGTGGGGACGTAGAAGTTGAGTCTGGTGTTTAGGTAGGTGGGTCCGGTGTTGTGTATTGCCTTGTGTGTGTGGGTGAGGAGTTTGAAGGTGATCCTTTTATCCACAGGGAGCCAGTGGAGGTCCTTCAGGTGGTGGGAGATGTGACATCGGTGGGGTATGTCGAGGATCAGGCGGGCGGATGCGTTCTGTATGCGTTGGAGTCGTTTGATGTCTTTCGTTGGGATGCCTGTGTAGAGTGCGTTGCCGTAGTCAAGTCTGCTACTGACGAGGGCTTGAGTTACCGTCTTCCTGGTTCCTGTTGGAATCCACTTGAAGATCCTGCGGAGCATGCGGAGGGTGTTGAAACAAGAAGAGGAGACGGCGTTGATCTGTTTGGACATGGTGAGGGCAGAGTCGAGGACGAAGCCGAGGTTTCGTGCGTGGCTGGCTGGGGTGGGTGGGGGTCCGAGGGCGGTGGGCCACCAGGAGTCGTTCCAGGCCGAAGGGGTGCGTCCGAGGATGAGGACTTCCGTTTTGTCGGAGTTGAGCTTCAGGCGGCTGTTGTTCATCCACTCGGCGATGGATTTTAATCCCTCGTGGAGGTTGGTTTTGGCAGTGAGCGGATCTTTGGTCAGGGAGAGGACGAGCTGGGTGTCGTCGGCGTAGGAGATGATGCTGAGGTTGTGATGACGGGCCAGTTGTGCGAGGGGGGCCATGTAGACGTTGAACAACGTTGGGCTAAGAGAGGAGCCTTGGGGGACGCCGCAGATGAGGTTGGTGGCTTTGGAGCGGAAGGGTGAGAGTCGGACTCTCTGGGTTCTGTCGGAGAGGAAGGATGAGATCCAGTTGAGGGCTTTGTCTTGGATGCCGGCTTCGTGGAGACGGGTTAGCAGGTTGCGGTGGCAGACTGTGTCGAAAGCGGCTGATAGGTCGAGGAGGATGAGGGCTGAGGTTTCGACGTTGTCCATTTGTTGTCTGATGTCATCTGTGGCGGCGAGGAGTGCGGTCTCAGTGCTGTGATTTCGTCTGAATCCAGATTGTGAGGGGTCTAGGATGGAGTTGTCTTCTAGGAAGTGGGCGAGCTGCGCGTTGACGATCTTCTCGATGACCTTCGCTGGAAAAGGGAGGAGAGAGATCGGTCTGAAGTTTTTGAGATCGTTGGGGTCAGCCTTGGGTTTCTTGAGGAGGGGTTGGATTTCTGCGTGCTTCCAGCTGTCCGGGAAGGTGGCGGTGTTGAAGGAGAGGTTGATGATATTGCGGAGTTTGGGGGCGATGGTGGCGTCGGCTTTGTTGAATACGTGATGTGGGCACGGGTCCGTGGGAGAGCCTGAGTGGATGGAATTCATGGTTGTTAGGGTTTCGGCGTCGTCTACTTGGGTCCAGGTGGTGAGGCGGCAGGCGTGGGAGGAGTCGTCGGGGGTGGGGTCTGGCGGAGGTGCGGTGTTGAAGCTGTCGTGGATGGCTGCGATTTTCTGGTGGAAGAAGGTGGAGAGATCGTCGCAGAGTTTCTGGGAGGGAGGGACGTCGTTGGCGTTAGGGTTGGAGAGTTCCTTCACGATGCAGAAGAGTTCTTTGCAGTCGTGGGCGTTGTTGAGGCGTTCTGTGAAGTGGGCGCGCTTGGCGAGTCGGATCCGTTGGTGGTGTTCACGGTTGGCGTCCTTGAGGGTGGCAAGGTTGTCGGGTGTGCGCTGGAGGATCCATTTCTTCTTGAGTTTCTGGCAGGTGCTTTTGGAGGTGGTCAGTTCGTCTGTGAACCAGGCTGGTTTTTTCTTTTCTTGGTTGGTGGTGGGTTTCTTGAGTGGGGCTAAGGTGTTGGCGCAGTTGAGGATCCATTGATGGAGGTTGATGGCGGCGGTGCTCGGGTTGGTGGGTTCGGGTGGTGGGTATTTGGCGAGTGTGCTGGTCAGTTGGTCTTCGGTGACTTTTCCCCAGCGGCGGTGAGGCGGTAGAGGGATGCGGTGGTGTTCAGTGTTTTTCTTGAAGGTGAAGTGGACGCAGTGATGGTCGGTCCAGTGGAGTTCGGAGGTGTGGCTGAAGGAGATGTGGTTGCTTGAGGTGAAGAGTGGGTCAAGCGTGTGTCCGGCGATGTGGGTGGGGGTGTTGACCAGTTGACGGAGTCCGAGGTTGAGGAGGTTGGTGGTCAGTGATGCGGTGTTGGCGTCGTTGTTGTTCTCCAGGTGGAAGTTAAGATCTCCCAGGAGGATGTAGTCTGAAGAGGCGAGGGCGTGGGTGCTTGCGAGGTCGGAGACGGTGTCGCTGAAGGGGGCTCTTGGTCCTGGAGGGCGGTATATGAGGGTTCCTCTGAGGGTAGTGTTTGGGTCCGTGTGAATCTGGAAGTGGAGGTGTTCGGCTGTCTTGAGAGCGTCGTCCGTGTGGGTGTGGATTTTGAGGGTAGATTTGTGGGCGATGGCTATCCCTCCGCCGATTCCGTTGGTGCGATCTCTTCTGGTGATCTTGTAGCCGTCAGGGATGGCGATGGCGATGTCAGGGGCCGAAGAGTCGTTCCACCAGGTTTCGGTCAGGAAGGCCACGTCTGGGGCGGTGCTGTCGAGCAGGTCCCAGAGCTCGATGGCGTGTTTTCGTGCGGAGCGTGTGTTGAGGAGGATGCAGTGCAGGTGGTTTGTGTTGGTTGTTGCTGGCTTCGTAGTTCTGTTGCAGGAGAAGTTGCAGGTGCGGCAGGAAAAAGGTCCTTTGGTGTGCTTCGGGGTGGCCAGGAAGCACTCTGTGGAGGGGCCAGGGTTGAGGGCGAGGAGTTCGCGGGCCGAGTAACGGAAGCAGGAGGTGCGGGGCGTGAGGAGCAGGGGGGCTGGCGCTGGGCGCGGTCCAGGCGCGGACGGGTGCAGACGGGCTTGCCTCTGGCGCGCCTCCGGCGTCCGCGCAGCACCAGCCATTATGAAGGGAGGAGGGAGGGAGGAGCAGCTGGGAGGCGGGAGGGAGCGGCGAATGGGGGCGCGAGGGGGGCGGGGCCACAGGGAGGCAGCGGCAGGGAGCGTAGAGCAAGGGGGAGCGCACAAGGGGCGAAAACACGAAAAACAAGGCAAAAAAGTCAGCCACAATTTTAACAAACAGTCACAATTTGAAAACAATCAGAGAAATACACTAATGGCACAGTCTAACAATCAGGGAGACAGCAATCAGAGGGGCACAACGGGGGCAGAAGCGCAGGAGGCGAGGCGCTTGAAAAAACAGTAAAACGCACTACAGGGCGGTGAAAAGTGGCACAATCAGAAGGGGCACGGCGGGGGCAGAAGCGCAAGAGGCAAGGCGCTGAAAATGGAAAAACACTTACAGGATGGCGGGAAAAAACGGCACACCGGTCAAGTGAAGCCTCGAACACGCTAGCAGCACCGGTCAGTACTGTCACTGTTTTGAAGTGGAACACCAGCAGGTGTCCATGGATTTATTCCTTTGGAGTCACTGTGAATACCCATGTATATATTCAGTGAGTATCCATATGTTCCTTGGTATCGGGGTGTCTCTCTGGATTAACCGGGATAACTCTGGGTATAATGACAAGCTGAAGGTGTAAATTTGCAGCATCTTTGGTACGCCTGTGAATATTTACAGAGGTTTTCATATTTCTGTTTTCAGTGCAACACCTGTGAGCATCCATAAGTGTGTTTATAATATTCGGTGAGTATCCTTAGATTAGAGTGTATCTGTGGAAGAACACGGATGTCCCCAGAAATAATGACGAGCTGAAGGTATAAATTTGCTGTGGCGCGTCCTTCCAGAGATACCGAACGCTGTGGCTCTGCAGCTGTTCTAAGAAAGCCAGCGGTGGGATTTACATATCTCAGAAGCAGAATAAAACCTGGGCTGCAGGGAGGCAGCTGTGCTCTCAGCCAGACACTTTACACAGCATTTTGACAAATTAGCTCCGATCTTGGCAAATGCCTGTGCCTGATAAGACAAATTTCAAATTAGGCTGCAGCTAGGGAGGTTGGATTTAAAACCTGGAGCAAATCATTTTTTTCTTAAAAAAGAAATGGCACAACACCTGCAATATATGTATGTGTGTGACTTCCATAGCATTAGGCTAGCCAGAATGTACCAGAGCACTATACAGAAGAGATATTTGTACCCCAGGGCACAATTATTCCTGTTAGACGTTTGCACTTCTTAAAGAAGCGATTTACTGCCTTTTACCTGTAAACTCTTTCAGCTGAACCTGAAGATTCTCTAGGGATCACCCGTGTGAATCGGTGCAAAATGTGATCTAAATGGTGCCTTTGAGGGGATATATACACAACAGACGATGCTTGTGATATCCTCTAGCACGGACTCGCATGAGAGGACCACGTCCTGTTGTGCTTTTACTAACAGCAGTTAATTGTGGCTTCCTCATGGGTGATCAGTGTGGCCGTGGGGTGACCACCATGTAACCATGGTGTCGACATCTTTTTCATCAGGAGAAGTGTTCCAGTGGGTGTTGTCAGAGAACTGTTCTAAAACCTCAACATCTAGACTAACACACCAGTCCTGTGTTTCACCATGTACAGTTGATACTTTCAGGGCTATAAAAGGTTTCAGATTTTTCCCTTCAGTTCTCTTTGAAAAATGTGCAAAATTCAGAATTTGTCACACACATTCAGAGTGATTTATTTTTCTCGTTGTAGGGAAAAATGTAAAAAAAAAAAAATAGTTTTGCAAGAGAAATCGCAGCACAGATGAACTTTTTCTTACAGAGCGTTCACCAAATGTGTCTGTATAGCTCAGAAAGTTTCGGGTTGATTTCAAAGGAATTTGAGTATGTGACATAGATCCCATTAGCACTACTTCAGGTACGTTTTTGGTGATCACCAGGTGTGAGGTGTGCGTGATCGCCGGCTCTAGATTTGAGGTGATCTTGACACCTCCATGTGTGGTATTTTGAGTCGCCTCTTAGCACTAAGTTTGCAACGAAACAAGTCTGGGTTTCCTCTAAGGGTTTCTGAGATGAATGGTAGTGCCTTGAGTGAGGCTGGACATCACCAGTGGATCAGTCTGGTGAGCTGCGGAGGAAGTTTAGTTGATCCGTTGAAACAGAGGTCACTGAATGAGGGTCTTCCTGAGACCACATTTGAGTTTGGTCAAGGGTCCCTATCTTGAGATCTAGTTCTGGTGTGTCCACAGTTCTGTGGCTGTCTGGTTAAGCGGAAGCTGAGATCAGGAGAGATCCTTTTTACCGTAATTTGACTTCTTGAGAATGGTTTGATAAATTGGACGTGAACCAGCTTTGGACCGTTACCTCCAGGCCCACTTGATCCTTCAGGATTTAACCAGTGACTTGGAGTTGCCTGTTTTGACCACTGCCAAGTGGTCTAGAAGGAAAAGTAGGCAGGAGGGTCCAAGTTGAGGAAGAGGAGTGCGTTCCCAGCCCCTTGAAGGGCAGTCTTGCGGCTGTGTCCCTGTGTACGTCCGGAGTGGAGATACTTGAGGAGGTTATGTGCCTGGATATGAAGAGGTGGGAGGCTACGCAGCCTTCAGTCATCGTACTTTAGATGGAGAGAGGACTGAAAATGGTTTCACTGGCATCGGCTGATGTCTTTTTCAAGCAGGGAGAGACCTGGCTGATTGTTATACAGTTGCGTAAAGTATCTTGCATAAGTGAGGAGGTCACTACAGTTACCAGTAGGGCAGCAGATGTTTGGCAAGCGCCTTGCCGATGGTTCCAAGTGCAGCGTTGTTGAAGTCCTTTGAAGATTAACCTAACCAATAGTATCAAGAAACTGTCTCTCCAACTTAGTCAGAATGAGACAACGTTGATTTCACCTTCCAGATGGAATTGTGGTCGTCAGAATTGACAGATTTGGGGGGAAATGAAGGCTGAATGGTTTTATCATTCTCAGCAAAGTCTTTGTGTTTGGGCCATGGAGCATGGAGCATGGACCATGTCGCCGTGAGCAGGGTTGTTTGACAGTTTAACTTTGAAAATACATTTTGGGGGATTCTTGGAGGTGTCAGAAGTGATTTGATGTGTGATGACTAGGCCTTGAAATGTGAGATTAATAGCTTCCTCTGGCAGCCCTAAAACAGCTTGGATTGGGGGAGGGTGATTATCTACAGTTTTTTTCACGTTTTCTTCTCCGTTTTGTTTGAGCATTAAGATATTTCAGAAACCAGGAAAATTAGGGTTTCGGTCTTTTCTCATTGCTCTTCCGCAGAGCAAATTCATCAGTCAGGTTCTTCGTGCAACTGCCTTGTTAGTCGATCATGGCATGCTTATGTTCTTGGTGTCGCAAACCCCAAAGTTTCCTTTTTTTTTTTTTTTTTTGTGACTGTCCTGTGGTTTGCCTCTGGGCCCTAATCAGGGAAAGCATCTCAATAAATTCTCCTCTTAAGAATTTTTGTTCAAGTGGGAAGTGTGTGTTTATCTGTCTTGTTTTCTGTCCTCAGATCCTTGGATGAGTTTGCCTGGCTTTGCCCCTCCTGGCCCCTTCTTTCTTCTGAGATTTTGAGATCGGCCTCCCTTGGTTGCTCAGCAGGACCCGTACTAGCCGCCTGGCCGTCACCCCGTTGGCGCCTTTTGTTCATCTGTACCCATACCCTTCATGGCTGTGGTGGTTGTTGTTGATGTCTAGGTGCTTTCTTTCCTACACTCCCGATGCAGTGGCTGAAGCGTTCATTAGTCCCTGTCCGTGCATTGCGTGACCCCCAAAGAGGGAGAGAGTTGGATAGTAGGGTGGCCTCTGCCGAGTGCTCTGCCAGTCTTTTATACATTATCACCTCTATTCTTGTACGGTTGCATTTGGGGTTTGCCCCAGTGCCCTCCCTTGGGTCGCTTGCTACCCTCGCGGGCTGGGATGCTAAGGATGTGATACGGGGATGAATGTACCCGCTCCGCGGTGGGACCCCTGTTCGCTTTGCACCTGTGCTTGTGGAAGGTATTCCTGGCACTGCCCTGCCAGTATCCTCAAATACCCTCGAACCGTTGCTGCTTTCACTGTGGACATGCCCTGTTACTCTCTGCATTAAGGGTATTACTCCCTCATTGATAGTACTCAGGGTGATCCCTGGTAAATCCTTTCCTGCGTGTCTTGCCCATCCGCTGACATCAACGGTGTGCTGCCCCCAGCCTGGCACAGGTGGCACGTGTCCCCGGTCAGGTACCCTAGCCTGGCACAGGCGGCACGTGACCCCGGTCAGCTACCTCCAGCCTGGCACAAGCCGCACGTGGCCCCGGTCAGCTACCTCCAGCCTGGCACAAGCGGCACGTGGCCCCGGTCAGCTACCTCCAGCCTGGCACAAGCGGCACGTGGCCCCGGTCAGCTACCTCCAGCCTGGCACAGGTGGCACGTGTCCCCGGTCAGCTACCTCCAGCCTGGCACAGGTGGCACGTGTCCCCGGTCAGGTACCCTAGCCTGGCACAGGTGGCACGTGTCCCCGGTCAGGAACCCTAGCCTAGCACAGGCGGTACGTGACTCCGGTTAGCTACCTCCAGCCTGGCACAGGTGGCACGTGACTCCCTGGTCAGCTGCCCCCAGCCTGGCACAGGTGGCACGTGACCCCGGTCAGCTGCCCCCAGCCTGGCGCAGGTGGCACGTGACCCCGGTCAGCTACCTCCAGCCTGGCACAGGTGGCACGTGTCCCCGGTCAGGTACTCTAGCCTGGCACAGGCGGCACGTGACCCCGGTCAGCTACCTCCAGCCTGGCACAGGCGGCACGTGACCCTGGTCAGCTGCCCCCAGCCTGGCGCAGGTGGCACGTGACCCCGGTCACTCTGGGGTTGACGACCCATCTTTCTTTTGCACCTCTCTGCTCTGCCTTTTTTTTCTCTTTTTTCTTGTACTTGGGGACTCTCTCTTTTGCTAGCAGAGGACCATGCGGGCGCTTCAATCTCCACCTCGGGCTTGCTGTCCAGACTCATCCTCACTGTCCCCGAGCTTCACAACCATGTGTTTGAGTAACTGTGCGAGACCGAGCTCCCTGTTTTGTTCTCACACAGGCCACTTGTGATACCCGGACCAACCTTCCAACAACCACCCACCCCCAGGAACACACAGTCGTTGATTGGAAATGATAGGCCTGAGTTTACTATACATCAATGATAAACCATTGATGGGGACCGGTAGCTCAGTCTCCGCTCACAGACTGATACTCAGTTGTCACCTCACATGTGGCTCTGCACCGGGTGTGGCTAAGGCCTTGCAGGCCACGTACCCCCTCCGATGCACCCTGGTGTCCCTGGCACTGGGCACCCCAAGGCCGCCGCTCTGGCACCTGTGCCCTCCCTTGGGTCTTCAAGCACCCCGTGGGTGGGGGTGGTACCGGTTTATTACCGCCGCCTTCGCCATGCTAACCTGGGGGGGCCGACGCTGCAAACCCCGTAAACCTTGTTCTTTCGGGGGGGGGGGGGGGGGTGGGGGAGGAGGTTCCAGGAACATTAAGACCTTTGCCCTGTTCGATGCCTTTGGACCGTTGCGCACTATTGTCCTGTTTAAAGGACCCGGCCCAGTCCCGATTGTGGGATTTTGCACCTTTTCCAGGGGGGGCGGCCTTTGGCTCCCCTCCACCCAAGGTCCCTAGGCTGGTTGTGATGCGCCCTGGCGCACGAGGCTCTGCCTCCGAAGGCGGGGTGCGCTGGGTAGGTCTGTGCCCCCTTTCTGCCCCCACGTCCCCCAGACATCGCTGACCACTGACCAGGCCTCATGTTAACTTGCTTGAAGGACTCTGATGGCTCAGGTGGGACTCACACTCCTGAAATCAACGCACCGATCACCCCCAAATGCACCCCTGACCCCATCCTTGCCTCACTAAGCGTGTCCCTTATGATGCCAGACTCCTGGCGCTGGCGCCATTACACGGCCTGAGGGTGGCAAGGGGCGGTCGCACCAGGGCAAGGGAAGCTTGTCCCGGGAGGTGTCCACGTGAAGAGCCCACCCCAGCCGCAGGTCCCTTCCCATCCAGGACCCGCGCCAGTACGCAGTGTCTTGGGGCGTCCTAGGTGGGTCGCAGGGAAGAAAGACTGACGTCAAGGTGGCCTGGCCTTACGAAGAGATCAGTTCTCGCAGTCGTGACGTCACATGCCCCAGTACACCCTGCCAGCCTGCATGTGTCTGGTGCCCCCGCAATGCTAGGAGTGGCCCTTAGACAGTTCTAGGAGCCGGGTACCCACTGGTCCCAGAAGCACTGCTCTAGGTCTTGACATGGCTAAGGGGTCCTAAGAGTGGGTAAGGATGCACTGAACCCCCTACCTTATCTCTCTCCCCCACTTTCATTGGCTCATTGAATGGACCCACAAACAAAACTTGCATGCAGTGGGTGGACATCTTGGTGAGTGAACTCTTTTCCCCTACATCAGTGTTTGCTCTCCTTCATGCCTGCAACCAGCATTCGCACAGTGTGAGCTGCCTGTCACTTGGGCACTGACTTCTGCCTGCATTATCAGGTTATTACATCAGTGGTCTGGGACTGTATTTGCAGTCCCAGAATATCAATACGTTTGATTGCAACTTATCAGGAGGAGGGAGATGGCCCTGCTCTTCTCCCCTTTCACCGTACTGTTTCACATGGGGTCACAAACTGCACTTTGAGTTATGCATTTCTAATTTGCACACTACAATTCTAAATTGTGACGGTTTCTTTGTTCGTGTAAATTCTGTGATTTTTGTGAATCGTCGGGTTTGCAAAATACTTTTTTTAATTTGGGCTATGTTTTTAGTGAGATACTGATGCGCAATTTTGATTTGGTGATTACAGAAGCAATACGTGCTGCGCCGACAATCATGTTCATAATGAAATTATTTTTGTGTGTAGATTTGTTTCATTTTTTTAGTATCTTAATGTATTCCACTTTGTTTTCCCTGAAATCTCTCCTCTCTTCGACCCGTAGAATTACAGTTCTATCCACGAGGTGCTGGTGTCCTTTGGAAGGAGGGTCCTTTGTTACCCACTGTACAGACACTTCCTCCTGGTGCTGGAAGCCGTGAAGGACGCGAGCCTGCTCTTGCAGATGGGTAAGTTCACCTTCCACTAAAGCTTACAAGCCCGGTCTATCCAGTATGAAGACTGCAGTGGTTAACTAGCGCCTTCATGAGTGAAGGCGCTATATGCCTTTCTCGCACATCGATAATGTACTAATAGCTCTGCAAGGCACACGACTTGTTGCATATAAAGATTGCTGTGTTTAAAGTATTTGTGTGTTCTCATTGGTACTTCTAACTGCGGATTCCTCTCCTTTTGAATCCACCCCTCAGCCTGCTAGACTGGATCTGAACTTTTTTCAGGCAGCTGCTCTCCCTGTCAATAGACAGAACTTCCAATCTCAGCAGCCGCCGCATCCTGACCCCTCCCCCCCGGAAGTGACGGCCCAGGACGGTATTTACCCCTCCCTTACCCACTAATATCAGTTCTTTTCTTCTGCACCCATTCATGTGGATCCGGAGCTCTACCCCCCCCAACCTTCTGTCTGTGACCCCCCCTACATTTCTTATCATCACAGGATGCTAGGGACGTGTCTCCCCTGAAGACCATGGGCTCCAACCTTTGCTGCCACTGCAGGGAGCAGATGTTGGTCACAGACCCACACAGCGTTTCCTCTTGTGGCTCCGATGTGGCCGTGAGTTGAGGCTTTGTACCAAAAGAAGCTCAGTTATTCATCCGAAGTCCATCGTGGAGCGAGAGCCCCATGCCAGCCTCTCGCCAGTGCAGCCTGGCCTGGCACTGACCGGGCACACTGCGCCTCCTCCCGGCTGGCACCAGGTCGCGCCTGCACACACTTACCCCGGGGCACACCAGGTCTGCCCGGTTCAGCGTTGGCCACTACCCCAGATGTGCCAGTCTGGACCCAACTCCAGTGCTACTTTAGGATGTGCAGCCAAGGTTCGCTAGACCCCAGACACGTCTCGCCGTGAGCAGGAGGGCACGATGCCCAGCTGACTAATGACCCGACCATCGTGCAGAACTGACTCCTAGTCAGACAAGCTCTGTTTCTCTGAGACAGCCTCGTCGTAGCCCCCCACCCCCTTGTAGCGCACGACCGAGGCGCATGCACTGGCCCAGAATATGCTTTAAGGGTTAACAGCACAAGCGCAACATTTGCTTCAAAAAACCACTCAGTAAACCTCCCAGACCAACTTAGTTAATCGGAAAGCATTTATGATTAAAATTAACCAAAAACGAACAAAATGGATCGCTTGAAAGTGACGGGTCCATTCCTCATGGGCAGCCAATGACCGTGACTGCACCATCCTAGCAGCGCAGCACCGCAGGCGGCTCCCAGCAGTCACACGGCTCGGCCCCCCAGCAGTCACACGGCTCGGCCCTCCAGCAGTCACACGGCTCGGCCCTCCAGCAGTCACACGGCTCGGCCCTCCAGCAGTCACACGGCTCGGCCTCCAGCAGCACCCTGCCGCCTCCCTTCAGTCGGGACGGAGCTGCTGGGTGAGGGTCAGTTGCCTTACACAGGCAGACACAGTTCACAGCTTCCAAACTTTACAAAGTTCCTGTGGGGGTATCTCTGGTTGGGTCTCAGCAGCAGACAGTCTCTCTTGGCGTCCTGAGTATGTAGACTGTCACCGTCTTCCCCCTTTCAGCCACCTCCCCCATCTTAGATATTCAGTCCAAGGCCCTGCCTCCCTCTGGAGGGCCCTCTTTAAAGATACCAGTTAACAGCAGGTGTACCATGACTTTGTTGCGTTCCAGTTCCAAAACTAAGTCCTCACCAAGACATGTAGCAGACCAGTTGCAATACTCAACTGGTTTGCTTCACAAAAGGGGACTTAGATGATCTCACTTGGTGTATTTAGATACTGACCCTTTTGTAGAACAAACCACAGAAGCCTTGCTCGGGGGGTCCGCGCGCCCGCCCACAGTTCAGCCGTCTGTCTGCTTTCAGTTCCTGCACCTTGCAAACCTGCAGGAGTCTGTCTTCACCGGCTCCAGCTGTACTTTGTTCCTGGGGACCTGTGAGTGAGGCTTGGTGGATTACACTCCATACACAACCTCCACTGCTTCCTCTGAGAGGGGCCAGGTCACAGAAGTGTCCCGGTCTCCATCAGGTGTCCCACCTTGCAGAGGTGGGAGGGATTCCTTTCTTGTAATTCCACACAGCCAGGGTCTACAACAGTGAGTGACTTCAGAGCTCTCAAAGTGTTACACTAATAACATTCCAAAACTGTGCTGCTCGTGTTTACCCATTTCACGTGGATCCCCTCGCATGAAACGCGAAGGCTGGCCCCGCCTGAACAGGTGACTGGTGGCTGAAAACCATCACCCCCCATCCTGGCCTTGCAGGAATGAGTAACCCCACACACAGCCCTCTTACCTCCTCTCTAGGTCTCCTAGGAAAGTGGATGCCTCCTTGGACCATAGCCCCCTGTGAGGCTGCGCGAAGGGGGTCCGCGTTCCCCAGCACGTGCCTGCAGACAACAGGCATGTTCTGCGCCTGCTGCTGAGAAACTGAATACAGCCAACTTTCCATACAGGAAACTCGTGCACTGAGAAACAATTCGTGGTTTCCAGCCTCATAAGTCCTAGCTGTGTATCAGAGAAGAGGGAGCAGAGCGATGCAAAAAGCAGATTTTCTGCTCTAAAAAAGCTGTTCAGACCCAGCCCTCGGCGTGGGAAGCTTCTGCGGCTGAGGCTTCATGTTCACCACAGTCCTAGAGAAGGAAGTGGGCACTTCTGTGTTCAGATTTATGTGCAGTTCAGGGCCTTTAGGGTTCTCCAGATGATGATGAGGCGGTGGCAAGCAACTTGCTTCCTCCTTGCTGTTCTGATTCGGGCCTCTATTTGGTCCTCTAGAAGGCCTATGGCTTTTTTGAACCCCCCCCCCCACAAAAAAAAACAGATTTCGGCACCCCATTGGGGCCCTCACCCGAAGAATGTCTCTTGCAGTGTGTCCTGCAAGCTGTGTGGATGCTGGCGCTGCAGGTACTTACTGTGGAGGCCAAAGGAGATCTGCTCACTTAGGGCTTGCGGCTGTGCCCTTCCCGCCTGAGCTCCAGCCGCTCCTCAGTGAGTCCGTGACGGAGGCCTTGTGGCACAAACTGAGCTTGGAGCCCCATTGAGAGGCCACAAGCAGTTTGTGGGGACACCAGAGCGTACAACCTTGCAGTTCAGGCTCTGACCAGCATAGTGACTCCAAATGCCTTCCCCACTGTAAGAAAGCATCACATAACTTACCTAATGGCCCTGCAATCAGAAATAACAAATGTGGACTTTTCCTTTTTTTTCCTTCCAGTCCAGTCGCTTAGGACATAGATTCTGTCCGTTCAATAGATTCCTCCTCAGAATCAAAGAGAATCAGGTCTTTGAATGTAAGCAATTTGTTTTCCATATGCCTCAACATTAGTATATTGGAATGAACAGAAGACAAAATCCTGAATATTTAAGTTTGCATCAGAGTTCCAGATTGTAGGCTGCCTATTCCCGTTGTAAGCCGGTGTCTGCCTCAGTGTGCAGTGTGCATGTCTACACCGCTCTACGATGCCGGTCGACTAGTCTACTCCTCTCTACGTCTCATTCACCCGCACCCCGAGGTAGCTTTGGAAGGTTGGATAGTGGCAGCAAATTATCTTTTTTGATAACTACCTTGTTTGCCGCCACAAGGCTCAATTCAGTGGAATATCCATTTATAATTATAATTCCTATTGTTTCAAGTTTTATAATTTCTGTCCGGTACAATCAGACACATAGATTAACATTGCAGCAGAATGTCTTGTGGTTGTCGATGTCAAAGATAATTAGACTAATTTTCCTGTGGGGAGTAGATGAACGAAGGTTCAGTAAAAACAAATCTAATTTCTTTTGCGTACATTTTATTCAGGTAATTTATTATCTTTTCTAGAAAGGCTATTTAACTCTATAGTAAAGAGGGCGCGAGTTTAGAGTCTGACATCTTAATGGATTGTCAAATCGCTCGACCTCCGTAGATGCTGGAGAATCTATAAACTGGTTGTTGTGAGAAAAGGCCTCTTTTTGCATGGATATCCCCCACTGTAGTGCCCGGGGCCCCTGCTAAACAGGTTCCCTGGGCCAGAGCTCTTTCCCTAAAACTGTTTTGATGCATTGGCACAATTGGTTACACCCTTAGCTACCACTATCAGTCCCTAGTAAATGGTACTTAGGTACCCAGGTGTAGGAAGTTGCCTCTGTATATACTATTTCAAAGTAAGAAATAGCATGCACAGTCCAAGGGTTCCCCTTAGAGGTAAGATAGTGGCAAAAAGAGATAATTCTAATGCTCTATTTTGTGGAAGTGTGGTCGAGCAGTAGGCTTATCAGAGGGTAGTGTTAAGCATTTGTTGTACACACACAGGTAATAAATGGGGAACACACACTCAGACAATTCCAGGCCAATAGGTTTTTGTATAGAAAAATATATTTTCTTAGTTTATTTTAAGAACCACAGGTTCAAGATTTACAAACAATACTTTAAATGAAAGGTATTTCACTTAGGAACTTTAGGAACTTTGAATTAGCAAAATAGCATATACAGTTTTCACACAAATGGCATATAGTTATTTTAAAACTAGACAGTGCAATTTTCAACAGTTCCTGGGGGGAGATAAGTGTTTGTTAGTTTTGCAGGTAAGTAAACCACCTACGAGGTTCAAAGTTGGGTCCAAGGTAGCCCACCATGGGGGTTCAGAGCAACCCCAAAGTTACCACACCAGCAGCTCAGGGCCGGTCAGGTGCAGAGGTCAAAGTGGTGCCCAAAACACATAGGCTTCAATGGAGAAGGGGGTGCCCGGTTCCAGTCTGCCAGCAGGGAAGTACCCGCGTCTTCGGAGGGCAGACCAGGGGGGTTTTGTAGGGCACCGGGGGAGACACAAGTCAGCACAAAAAGTACACCCTCAGCGGCACGGGGGCGGCCGGGTGCAGTGTGCAAACAGGTGTCTGGTTCGCAATAGGTTTCAATGGGAGACCAAGGGGTCTCTTCAGCCAAGTGGGGGGGGGGCTCCTCGGGGTAGCCACCACCTGGGCAAGGGAGAGGGCCACCTGGGGGTCGCTCCTGCACTGGAGGTCAGATCCTTCAGGTCCTGGGGGCTGCGGGTGCAGTGTCTTTACCAGGCGTCGGGTCTTTGAAGCAGGCAGTCGCGGTCAGGGGGAGCCTCGGGATTCCCTCTGCAGGCGTCGCTGTGGGGGCTCAGGGGGGGGTCAACTCTGGCTACTCACGGTCTCGTAGTCGCCGGGGAGTCCTCCCTGTGGTGTTTGTTCTCCACAAGTCGAGCCGGGGGCGTCGGGTGCAGAGTGCAAAGTCTCACGCTTCAGGCGGGAAACGTGTGTTGTTTCAAAGTTGCTTCTTTGTAGCAAAGTTGCAGTCTTTGTGGAGCAGAGCCGCTGTCCTCTGGAATTCTTGGTCCTTCTAGATGCAGGGTAGTCCTCTGAGGCTTCAGAGGTCGCTGGACCCTGTGGAACGCGTCGCTGGAGCAGTGTCTTTAGAAGTGGGGAGACAGGCCGGTTGAGCTGGGGCCAAAGCAGTTGGTGTCTCCGTCTTCTCTGCAGGTTTTCCAGCTCAGCAGTCCTTCTTCGTCTTAGGTTGCAGGAATCTAGTTACCTAGGTTCTGGGAGCCCCTAAATACTCGATTTAGGGGTGTGTTTAGGTCTGGGGGGTTACTAGCCAATGGCAACTAGCCCTGAGGGTGGCTACACCCTCTTTGTGCCTCCTCCCTGAGGGGAGGGGGGCGCACATCCCTAATCCTATTGGGGGAATCCTCCATCTGCAAGATGGAGGATTTCTAAAAGTCAGAGTCACCTCAGCTCAGGACACCTTAGGGGCTGTCCTGACTGGCCAGTGACTCCTCCTGGTTTTTCTCATTATCTCCTCCGGCCTTGCCGCCAAAAGGGGGGCCGTGGCCGGAGGGGGCGGGCAACTTCACTAGCTGGAGTGCCCTGGGGTGCTGTAACAAAGGGGGTAAGCCGTTGAGGCTCACCGCCAGGTGTTACAGTTCCTGCAGGGGGAGGTGAGAAGCACCTCCACCCAGTACAGGCTTTGTTACTAGCCACAGAGTGACAAAGGTACTCTTCCCCATGTGGCCAGCAACATGTCTGGTGTGTGGCAGGCTGGTAAAACTAGTCAGCCTACACTGGTAGTCTGTTAAGGTTTCAGGGGGCACCTCTAAGGTGCCCTCTGGGGTGTATGTTACAATAAAATGTACACTGGCATCAGTGTGCATTTATTGTGCTGAGAAGTTTGATACCAAACTTCCCAGATTTCAGTGTAGCCATTATGGTGCTGTGGAGTTTGTGCATGACAGACTCCCAGACCATATACTCTTATGGCTACCCTGCACTTACAATGTCTAAGGTTTTGCTTAGACACTGTAGGGGCATAGTGCTCATGCACTTATGCCCTCACCTATGGTATAGTGCACCCTGCCTTAGGGTTGTAAGGCCTGCTAGAGGGGTGACTTATCTATACCTACAGGCAGTGTGAGGTTGGCATGGCACCCTGAGGGGAGTGCCATGTCGATTTAGTCATTTTCTCCCCACTAGCACACACAAGCTGGCAAGCAGTGTGTCTGTGCTGATTAAGGGGTCCCCAGGGTGGCATAAGACATGCTGCAGCCCTTAGAGACCTTCCCTGGCATCAGGGCCCTTGATACCAGGGGTACCAGTTACAAGGGACTTACCTGGATGCCAGGGTGTGCCAATTGTGGAGACAAAGGTACAGGTTAGGGAAAGAACACTGGTGCTGGGGCCTGGTTAGCAGGCCTCAGCACACTTTCAAATCATAAATTGGCATCAGCAAAGGCAAAAAGTCAGGGGGTAACCATGCCAAGGAGGCATTTCCTTACACCAGGGCATGGGGTACTAAGGGTAGGCCCCTGAGGGCAGCAGCACTGATTGTCCCACCCTTAGGGCCATGCATCCAGATGCCCCCAGCACTGCCATTGCAGGCTGAGTGTGCTGGTGCAAACCTAAAATACAAACTGGACATGGTACACTGTCTGGGTGCCCTGTACACCATACACTGCATTTACTATGGATAAGACACCCCTCTAGCAGGCCTTCCAGCCCTAAGGCAGGGCGCTTCATATTATATGTGAGGGCATAGCTGCACGAGCAATATGCCCCCACTGTGTCCTTGCCAAACCTGGGACATAGTGAGTGAACAGAGCAGCCATTTTGATACATGTGCTGGACACTGGTCAGTACGGATTTTACAGCTACATGATGGCCCCTCTGAACCCTGAGTTGTTTGGTATCGAACAACTCAGAATGATAAATCCAACTGGTACCAGTATTGGATTTATTCCGAAATGTACCCAGGGGTCCCTAAGAGGTTCCCCCTGCGAAAGCTAACTACCCTGGCATGGTTGCTGACTGGTTCTAACCAGCCTACCACTGCCAGATGTCCAATCTACAACCTTGGAGGAGAGATCCGTCTCTCTGGATAGTAGAACAATGCCCTTCCTGGGTGGAGGTGCCAAACCGTTCCCCCCCTCTTCCCCCCCCCCCCCCCCCCCTCAGGAATGCCCACTACCCTGGCAGAGTGCCTCAAATGGCTTACTGCCTTTGAAATTCGACCCCCAGGCCTGCTGCTAGCAGCAGATGGTCACCCCCATTGCAAACCCCCACTTTTGGCAGGAGCAACGGCAGGAAAATACACAAAGTGTAGGAGGAGTGACCCAACCTAGCATGCACCACCCGCAAGGTGTTGCCTGTGAGGTGGGCACTCAATTTAACGTTCCTCCATCTTGGATTGAGGAAAATAGCCAACCAGTTATAGGTAAGCAACCCCCCCCCCCACTCCCCTCACAGGAGGTGGTCACTTAGTGGGTGTAGCCACCTGAAGGTAGATGACCCATTGGCCACTTCCAGGTTCCCCCTAAAACGCCCACTAAATACAGTATTTAGTGGGCATCCCTATGCCAGGAAACCCGTTTCAACTGACAAAAGAAGACCAGCACCAAGAAGATCCAAGGCACAAGAACTGTGGACCTGCTGCACCCAAGGAAAGGTGCCAAACCCTGCCAGCTGCACCCAGGACCCGACAGTCACCACTGAGGAGCCGCTGGACAACTGGAAAAACTCTTTAAAAATGCAGGAGACCGTTTTAAAGTACAGCTGGTAGAAGATAAACCCCAGTCATGTGTTCTGTTAGACACTAGTACCAACTCAAACTAAGAACCAGCACCTACCCATGTTGCCAAGTGTTTCCGACCAAGGCAGAGGCACTGAAGGGGCCTGCAGCTTGTGAAGCAGTAACTCCCAGGGCGGAGAAAAAATATAAGTTTTCATCCAAGGATCCTCCATATATTAATGGGTCAGTCCCAGTGGACTTTATTATAACTACAACAGTAAGACAAAGGGCAAATGTTCCCTCAACATCCAGACGTCTGCCGGAGAGAGAACGCAGGAAAGTAGAGCACATAGGAAGCAGATTCTAGTGCAGCACAACAATTCAGGGGCGCATTGCAAACTCTAATGCCCTGCTTAACAGGCACAGACCCCAACATTGGGAGGAAATAAGTTAATTATTAAAACATCTTCCCGATCAGTGCAAGAAGAGGGCTGCTCATATTGTGGACAGTGGTAAAAACAGCGCAAACATTTGTGTAAAATCTGCACTAGACGCAGCAGACACCTCGAGCCGTCAGTGGATGAAGCGGATCACTCTATGATGGCACTCTTGGTTGAGGATCTCGGGGTTCAAGCCTGAAGTGCAAGCTAACAACATAAACACCCCTTTAAACAGACAACTTTTTATAAACCAAGTAGAAGATTCCCTGAATCAGTTAAAAAAGGAAACCGAAACAGCTAAATCAACAGGGGCTCTGCAATTTCGAGGAGGATTTCGGAGAGGAACCTTCTCCATAAGACGACCATGCACCAGAGGCTCCTTTCATGGCAGGAGCACACACAGCTGGCAGTTTAATCCAAGAGGTCAGTCTTCCAGATTAAGAGCAGCAACAGCCAACAAGTGACTGCACATCAGTGCAGTACGAAAGGTCAGCGATTCAAGACATCAAGACGGCATTACATCACAACTCGTCAGTAGGTGGAAGGATAAGATTATTTTTTTTCTCCAGAAGTGGAGAAAAATAACTTCATACAAATGGGTTCTAAACCTCATAAGACATGGATATTGCATAGAATTAATAAAAATCCCTCCTACAAGGAGCCCAAGGAGGAGAGTTCATTCCGAAGAAGTAGGTCACCTTTTAAAAGAAGTCTCCGAGCTGCTGAGCAAGCAAGCTATAGAGGAAGAACAAATCAACAAACTGAATTACTCAACATATTTCCTGATACCAAAAATGGACGCCTCACTTTGTCCAATTCTAGATCTCAGGTACATAAGCAAATTCATAAATAAGCAAAGGTTCAAAATTACAACTTTACACGAAGTAATACACCCGCTTCAAAAAGGGGATTACATGGCGACTGTAGTCTTAATGCATTTACTTACTCATCCCAGTGCGTGCAAAACTGAAGAAATACGTAAGGTTCTTGGTCACCGTGAGGCATTACCAAGTCAAGGTCCTGGCCTTCGGAATAAAGCCCGCACAAAGAGTGTTCACAAAGCGTTTAGCAGTGGTTGCAGTACATCTTCGAAGGAAAGGGATTCATGTAAATCCATACCTGGACGACTGGCTAGTGAGAGCACATTATTACCAAAAGTGCAAACTGTATGCATTGCAGGTAATGGAAACACTTCACACTCTAGGGCTCTCTCTAAATAGAGAAATCATCACCAGAGTCAGAACAAGACAGTGTTCCAGGGGCAAATTTGAACTCGGTCCTAGCAAAAGCATTTCCCATTGAGAAGAGGACTCAGTTTCTGTCCCAGGAAACTCTGCATTACCAGAGCGGGCCAGCTCTGACAGCGAGGACTGTGGCCAAATTGTTAGGAAAGATGGCATCATGCGTTCCTTTAATCCCAGATGTGAGACTTCACAAGACCAATCCAGGAATAGCTTCAGAATCAATGGTCTCAGGTGACGGGGAGTTGGGAAGGTCTAGTGGTTGTCACGCTGAGGGCGCAGGAGGAAATGGGGGGGGTTCAACAGAAAGATTATTACTCAAGGGAGATTTTTTCAGCAACCAACTTCAACATAAACCAGAACCACAGATGCCTCACATATGGTTTGAGGAGCACACGTGGGCTTCCTAAAAGTACAAGGGATTCAGTCCAACCAAGATGTGGTCCAACACATCAGTTGGCTGCAATTAAAGACGGTTTAACTGGCCCTGGAAGCGTTCAAACAACACATTATGAGGTGGACAGTTTTGATCCAGACAGACAACACAACAGCAGCGTTCTACATCAACAAACAGGGAGGGACTCGATCACCACCTCTCACAAAAGTTGGCTCCGCAGATCTGGAGATGGGCAGTCCACAAAAGAATAGATAAACGGACAATTCATCTGCAGGGAAAGAGAATGCGAGGCAGACAGGCTGAGCAGACAGGCCTCATGTTCACACGAATGGGAACTAATCCAAAAAGTAGTACAGGATATTTTCAAAAGATGGGGGATGCCGGTATTGGATTTATTTGTGTTTCCAGAGAATGTAAAATGCCAACTCTTTGCCTCCAGGCAATGACACCCACAATCTCTGGGGAATGCTCTTTCAGTACATTTGTCAGGGGCATTTGCATACGCCTTTCCACCGATACCTCCATTGCACAGGGTGATCAACAAATGCAGAAGAAGCAAGATGGAGTGAATACTCCTAGCTACACGATGGGCAAGACAGACATGGCACTCTGAACTAATTCAGTTAGCCCAAGGAAATTTCCACTCAATACCAAAAATACAAGATTTGTTATCCATGAAAAGGTGAAAGGTATTGCATCCAAAACCAGATTATTTCAAATTAAGATTGTGCTCCTGAAGATTTAGAATATGGTAATTTGAAATTACCGGAAGACACACTGCCTATCTTCAGGGAAGCCAGAAAACCGGGTACAAGGAAATGTTATCTGGCAAAATGGAAAAGGTTGACTCTTTGTTGTGTAAGTAAAAACTTAATCAAGAGGATCACGAGGGAGAAAACGGTTTAAAAATATCTAACGTAATTATTATGTATGCCTCCTTCAAAGTTCTTTTGGCGGCTTTAGTAGCGCACACAAGACATCAGATGGGTAGACGTTTCTTCACCTCACCAATAGTTAAGATTCCTGGAGGTGGAAAGAGGACCGCTCCTCTGAAAAGGGTCCCAGCACCTACTCGGAACTTAAATTTAGTGCTTTCACAGCTCGCGAAAAGACCTTTTGAACTGTTGCACGAAGCCACTTTGCGGTCATCAACTTTAAAAACTGTGTTTTTTTGGGGATTACTTCCCTATGCAGGGTAACTGAGTTACAGGCAGTGACTACTCAAGAGCCTTATTTTCAAATTCACAAAGACAGAATTGTCATAAGGATAGATTCTTCTTTCATACCAAAAGGGGTTTCCCAGTTTCATATCAATCTTTCTATTCAAATACCCAGTTTCTTTCAAAGTCCTAAAACATATGCAGAAAGGAGATGCACACTTCGGATGCTAGACGTTGTGTCATGTATTGTGTTGAAAGAACAAAACACTTCAGGAAATCTCTGCACTGTTACTTCTTTGAGAAGGAGTATCACAAAGCAGAGTTGCAGGGTGGATTGCACAGCTGATTGTCGTGTCCTGTGAACGCAGGACAGGCGTTCGCCTGGCCGCCAGGGTGCATTCAACAAGGTGCGAAAGGAGCTTCAGTGGCTTTTATGTCAAACACCCCGCTAAAGAGATCTGCACGACAGCAAATTGGGCTTCAGTGCAAAACATTATTGTATGGATACACAAGTGAACCAGGAGGTGCAACCGGGACAAGGAGTGCCAAGGCATTTATTTTCAAATCATTCTCCATCTCCAGCCCAACCACCACAATAAAAGATAAAAACTGCCTTTAAATCCATGCACAGCATGTGAATCCAGAAGAGATTCACACTGCACAGGGTAAAGGTTCTTACCTGTAGGTGTAGTTTTGCAGCTTGAAGACTTTCTGGATTCACAAGCGACCCACCCACCTCCGCTAAGAATATGGAAAAAAAATTAAAAAAAAGAGGAAAAAAATCTAAAAATGCCGAAGTGGGGATGGAGACTTCCGGAGGAAGTGGGACGACGTCAGACACACCAAATGAAGGTTCCATTGACCAACAAACAGAGAAAGAAGAAGAGCTTTCAAGTTTTTGGAGAGAATAGTAAAATATCCGGACTCGACCACTAGATGTCGGAATAAAGCACAGCATGTGAATCTAGAATAGATTCACGCTGCAAAGCTGCACCTACAGGTAAGAACGTTTACCTTCCCAATGGCTACACCAGTGAGTCGATCAAGGATTCCGTGCCCGAGACTTGAGATGTGAGATCATGATTTTTTTCTTCTAAATTATAACATTTTTTGTCTGAATACTGTTCCGCGTGACCTGCTTGGATTTATTGATCTAATGATGGTAGTTAACTGCAGATCTTCAGTCATCCAAGTTTTATAGTTCATAGATGATATTTGTTGCGGGTGATGATCACTTTCCTTTTCTGCGATTTGAGAATTTTCACCCAAGGAAAGGGCAGCTTAGTGTAATAAGGTAACGTACATAATACTTTTTGAATTGGATGAGAGGAATGTAGGTCTTGTTGGTTGATCTGGCAAAAAAAAAATCCTGTTTATTGTGCGGAAACCCAAATCAAAAATGAGTTTCCACACAAGATTGTTTTCCGGCTTCGCCCTGTTCCACCGTTTACCAGTAGGAAGGGAAGGAGCGTTGGAAGAAGAGGCCGGGGAATCCTCTGAAGGGAGGCTCTTCCTGTGGTCAGACAATAAATTGGTGTTAATCTCCTGGGATTAAAACTGTACTAGTCGGATTTTGATCCAAAGTAGTCTCCAGTTCACCAACACCATGCGAAGACCCAATTTATTCTTTAATAGCGATGGAAAGTAAATGTTTAATGATAGAACTTGCTTTTGCGACCTAGTGAAACATTATCTGTTCTGGTTCACTGTAGTTTTTAACTCCATACTGTTCTGGAATAATGTTCGTCCACCCGCCGGACGTCCTGTAGGCCACTGCTTAGCCCGAATGTCCTACGTATGAAAGTTTATTAAATGACAAGGTTCTGCACGCCAGGTTCCCTGCAGACCGACCACTTGATGTTCATCTAAAAAACGTATTCCATCATCGCTGCTCGATTTTATGTCTCTATACCAGTAATATTCCAAAACCAAACGAGCAGCCTCTTGGCTTTTGAGTTGACTCTGTCAGCCTTTGGCTTGGTGTGGTTGGGGCTATCAAGCTCTGGATGAATGGCAGGGTTAATGGCTCTGTAGTGGTAAGCTGGCGTTCAGTAGCAGGACGCCTGGGAACATTTCCGCTTCCAGATTCATGTCACTTGTGCACTGGAGGGCCCTCTAAAAGATGCTTTAATAGATCCACAATGATCTCTTTGCTGGGACTGCTCTTGTCATCTTTATGGATATTCGAGTTTTGTAGGTTTGATAACTATATACTCCAGGAAGCTAGCCCAGCTTCCCTGGACCAAACCTTCTGCACTAGTGATTCTTTAGACAGTTGTGTCCGGTGGACTCACTTTTAGAGCTGAGCTCATAGGAGCATCTTCTTATTAAGTCTCTGGAAGGCATAGAACTCCCTTCTGGGAAATGATGTAACGAGGATATGAGATGCTTGTGATCTGTAATCCGAACTCCATCCAAGAGTGGTGCTGACCTTGTCAGAGTAGATTTTACCTCCGTGCAGGACGTCGCCGTGGATCATCCCCCGCACCGGCGGATGTCTCACCATGGCGGGTCAGATTTATAATATTCACCCCGTAGCATCATGTGCTTGATTAAGGCGGGATCCATTTTAAATCTTGGCGAAAGGTTGAGTGTTTTTATAGCAGCGGGTGAGACTGTGCTGGAAAGCGCTTAACTAGAAATGCAGAACCATCCACTGGCTTTGCCAAGATTTGTGGACTCCGGATCCTGCCCTGGTGAGGATTAGTTGGGTCTGACGGAGCTGAGGTGACCCTGGACGGCAGGAGATGCAGGAACCTTTGAGGTGATGCTGGAGTCCCCTCAGCCTGACCCTTCCTGGCATGTGTATCTGACATTTATTGGACCGCAGACCTTGGGGTCCTGCAGAGTCCTGTCTCCTGTAGCAGGCGTGGGGTCATTGCCTGCCTCAGAGCACTTGCTGATGAAATACTGGGGGCATTAGCACTCTTTCTGAGGAAATACTGGGGACATTAGCACTCTGATGAAATACTGGGGACATTAGCACTCTGAAGAAATACTGGGGACATTAGCGCTCTTTCTGAAGAAATACTGGGGACATTAGCGCTCTTTCTGAAGAAATACTGGGGACATTTAGCACTCTTTCTGATGAAATACTGGGGACATTTAGCACTCTTTCTGATGAAATACTGGGGACATTAGCACTCTGATGAAATACTGGGGACATTAGCGCTCTTTCTGAAGAAATACTGGGGACATTTAGCACTCTTTCTGATGAAATACTGGGGACATTTAGCACTCTTTCTGATGAAATACTGGGGACATTAGCACTCTTTCTGATGAAATACTGGGGACATTAGCGCTCTTTCTGATGAAATACTGGGGACAGCGCTCTTTCTGATGAAATATTGGGGGCATTTTTCATTTGTTTTTTATTAAACAGTGATTCACGTGGGCGGCCTTTGATTGTGTAAGACTAATACTTACTAAGATTTTAGTCTCTTCAATCTTTTTTAAACAACACTTGCTGATGTAAGGATGAAACGTCGCCCCCCCCCCCCCCCCCCCTTTAATAAAAGTTCACTTGAAGCCTCATTTCTCACCGGTCATCTGGTACCTGTTTCGTCCCGCCTGACGGGAGTTTGTCTAAGCGGCCTCTGGACCCCTTCATGTGGCCCAGCGAGTGATGGTTGGAGTCGCTGCTGTGATTACCTTCTGTGGTTCGAGGACAGGGTCAGGTGCTGCTCTGGTCACGTGACTGGACAGGGTTGGGCGTCAGGATGTCAGCCCTGACTGGAGGTAACTTCTCAGGTAAAAGTTGCAATAAGTGACTATATCATCCCGTCTTGCAGGATTAGATCGGTGAAGTTCCACCTCTACCAAACCCCTCTGCATCCTCGGGAGAGTTGCAGGCTGCCCGTTTTGAGATCAGTTTTAATATCCTTCGATAAGGCTGTTTGCTGTAGGGAGGTGGATGATTGATTGATTGATTCTGTTGCTTCCGCATCGTTGAGAGTTGTTGTCTTTGCTCCCTTTGCTCACAGTGCCGGGTTGACTGGCGCCGGAGATGCATCAGTTTGAACCTTGGGTGCAATGACTGAGTCATTTGCTCTGAAAGACTGAGGACTGGGCTGTAGATCTACGAGGGCGGATCCTTAGGCCGGACAATACCAATAACCAATCTGAACCATCCGAGGAGCTCTCAAGAGAATTATCTGTTGATTAACAGCGGCGAAATGCTTCCCGTGCGACCTCTTACGTGGGTGTGTGCCGACTGCCCCCCCCCTCCCATGCAGAGACGCCCCCCCTCCCATGCAGAGACGGCCCTCTCTGCCCCCTCCCATGCAGAGACGTCCCTCTCTATCTGATCCATAGCCCTCTTACCCCCCCGCCCCCGTGCAGCCCCAGTCCTCTGCCCACAGCCTTGCCTGCCTCCCCGCAGGGTCCTCTCATCCACAACATCCCCCCTCCCCCGCAGAAATGGCCCAGTCTGAGGCACAGCCCCCTCTGATCTCATCCAAAGCCCTGCCTGTCCCCCTGCAGAGCCGGCCCCCTCTCATCCACACACAGCCCTCCCTCTCATCCACACACAGCCCTCCCTCTCATCCACACACAGCCCTCCCTCTCATCCACACCCCTCTTCTGATCCACAGCGCTCCCTCTCATCCACAGCGCTCCCTCTCATCCACAGCGCTCCCTCTCATCCACATCCCTCCCTCTCATCCACATCCCCCCCTCTTATCCACAGCCCCCCCCCCTCTTATCCACAGCCCCCCCTCTCTCTGATCCACAACCCCCCCTCTCTCTGATCCACAACCCCCCCTCTCTCTGATCCACAGCCCTCCCTCTGATCCACAGCCCCCCCTCTGATCCACAGCCCTCCCTGTCATCCACAGCCCCCCCTCTCTCTGATCCACAGCCCCCCTCTCTGATCCACAGCCCCCCCTCTCTGATCCACAGCCCCCCCTCTCTGATCCACAGCCCCCCTCTCTGATCCACAGCCCCCCCTCTCTGATCCACAACCCCCCCCTCTCTGATCCACAACCCCCCCCTCTCTGATCCACAACCCCCCCCCTCTCTGATCCACAACCCCCCCCCCCTCTCTCTGATCCACAACCCCCCCCCTCTCTCTGATCCACAGCCCCCCCTCTCTCTGATCCACAGCCCCCCCTCTCTCTGATCCACAGCCCCCCCTCTCTCTGATCCACAGCCCCCCCTCTCTCTGATCCACAGCCCCCCCTCTCTCTG
Organism: Pleurodeles waltl; assembly: GCF_031143425.1. Classification (NCBI taxonomy): domain Eukaryota; kingdom Metazoa; phylum Chordata; class Amphibia; order Caudata; family Salamandridae; genus Pleurodeles; species Pleurodeles waltl. Next base: position 11,895,209 of record NC_090448.1, on the reverse strand, counting down.
ATCCACAACCCCCCCTCTCTCTGATCCACAACCCCCCCTCTCTCTGATCCACAGCCCCCCCTCTCATCCACAGCCCCCCCCTCTCACCCACAGCCCTCCCTGCTGCACCCGGTGGGATTCGGTGACGCGCGGGGCTCAGTGAGGGGATTCTCGAGCCGATCTCATTATTGATCCGCCAATAACCACTAATGCAGCCCAGAAGCCTCGTCGATCAAGCGGCTCTTGGCGGCTCCTCAGCGGGACCACCGCGGCCGCCTTTGTGGAGCCACCGGGTCTGTGCCAAGTGCGCAGGGTCACAGGGCGCGCCGGTGTCCTTCCAGCTGCGCTGCGCTCCCCGATACTGCGCCCTGGAGGCCACAGGCCCGAGCAGTGCGGCACCGGACTCCCAGGAGAGGCTGCGGGGGCCGGCAGGCACCCCCGGGGGCGCACGTGGAATCCATCTGCAGACCAGCAGCATGGCGTGTGCCCTGGCACGTCCCTGCACAAGAGTGTGCCCTGACCCCTGCGCGCCCTGGCACGTCCCTGCACAAGAGTGTGCCCTGGCCCCTGCGCGCCCTGGCACGTCCCTGCACAAGAGTGTACCCTGGCCCCTGCGCGCCCTGGCACGTCCCTGCACAAGAGTGTGCCCTGGCCCCTGCGCGCCCTGGCACATCCCGGCACAAGAGTGTGCCCTGACCCTTGGCACGTCCCTGCACAAGAGTGTGCCCTGACCCCTGCGCGCCCTGGCACGTCCCTGCACAAGAGTGTGCCCTGACCCCTGCGCGCCCTGGCACGTCCCTGCACAAGAGTGTGCCCTGACCCCTGGCACGTCCCTGCACAAGAGTGTGCCCTGGCCCCTGCGCGCCCTGGCACATCCCGGCACAAGAGTGTGCCCTGACCCCTGGCACGTCCCTGCACAAGTGTGCCCTGACCCCTGGCACGTCCCTGCACAAGAGTGTGCCCTGGCCCCTGCGCGCCCTGGCACGTCCCTGCACAAGAGTGTGCCCTGACCCCTGCGCGCCCTGGCACGTCCCTGCACAAGAGTGTGCCCTGGCCCCTGCGCGCCCTGGCACGTCCCTGCACAAGAGTGTGCCCTGAACCCTGGCACGTCCCTGCACAAGAGTGTGCCCTGACCCCTGCGCGCCCTGGCACGTCCCTGCACAAGAGTGTGCCCTGAACCCTGGCACGTCCCTGCACAAGAGTGTGCCCTGACCCCTGCGCGCCCTGGCACGTCCCTGCACAAGAGTGTGCCCTGACCCCTGCGCGCCCTGGCACGTCCCTGCACAAGAGTGTGCCCTGACCCCTGGCACGTCCCTGCACAAGAGTGTGCCCTGACCCCTGCGCGCCCTGGCACGTCCCTGCACAAGAGTGTGCCCTGACCCCTGCGCGCCCTGGCACATCCCTGCACAAGTGTGTGCCCTGACCCCTGGCACGTCCCTGCACAAGAGTGTGCCCTGACCCCTGCGCGCCCTGGCACGTCCCTGCACAAGAGTGTGCCCTGACCCCTGGCACGTCCCTGCACAAGAGTGTGCCCTGGCCCCTGCGCGCCCTGGCACATCCCGGCACAAGAGTGTGCCCTGACCCCTGGCACGTCCCTGCACAAGTGTGCCCTGACCCCTGGCACGTCCCTGCACAAGAGTGTGCCCTGGCCCCTGCGCGCCCTGGCACGTCCCTGCACAAGAGTGTGCCCTGACCCCTGCGCGCCCTGGCACGTCCCTGCACAAGAGTGTGCCCTGGCCCCTGCGCGCCCTGGCACGTCCCTGCACAAGAGTGTGCCCTGAACCCTGGCACGTCCCTGCACAAGAGTGTGCCCTGACCCCTGCGCGCCCTGGCACGTCCCTGCACAAGAGTGTGCCCTGAACCCTGGCACGTCCCTGCACAAGAGTGTGCCCTGACCCCTGCGCGCCCTGGCACGTCCCTGCACAAGAGTGTGCCCTGACCCCTGCGCGCCCTGGCACGTCCCTGCACAAGAGTGTGCCCTGACCCCTGCGCGCCCTGGCACGTCCCTGCACAAGAGTGTGCCCTGGCCCCTGCGCGCCCTGGCACGTCCCTGCACAAGAGTGTGCCCTGACCCCTGCGCGCCCTGGCACGTCCCTGCACAAGAGTGTGCCCTGACCCCTGCGCGCCCTGGCACGTCCCTGCACAAGAGTGTGCCCTGACCCCTGGCACGTCCCTGCACAAGAGTGTGCCCTGACCCCTGCGCGCCCTGGCACGTCCCTGCACAAGAGTGTGCCCTGACCCCTGCGCGCCCTGGCACATCCCTGCACAAGTGTGTGCCCTGACCCCTGGCACGTCCCTGCACAAGAGTGTGCCCTGACCCCTGCGCGCCCTGGCACGTCCCTGCACAAGAGTGTGCCCTGACCCCTGGCACGTCCCTGCACAAGAGTGTGCCCTGACCCCTGCGCGCCCTGGCACGTCCCTGCACAAGAGTGTGCCCTGAACCCTGGCACGTCCCTGCACAAGAGTGTGCCCTGACCCCTGCGCGCCCTGGCACGTCCCTGCACAAGAGTGTGCCCTGACCCCTGCGCGCCCTGGCACGTCCCTGCACAAGAGTGTGCCCTGAACCCTGGCACGTCCCTGCACAAGAGTGTGCCCTGACCCCTGCGCGCCCTGGCACGTCCCTGCACAAGAGTGTGCCCTGACCCCTGGCACGTCCCTGCACAAGAGTGTGCCCTGACCCCTGCGCGCCCTGGCACGTCCCTGCACAAGAGTGTGCCCTGACCCCTGCGCGCCCTGGCACATCCCTGCACAAGTGTGTGCCCTGACCCCTGGCACGTCCCTGCAAAAGAGTGTGCCCTGGCCCCTGCGCGCCCTGGCACGTCCCTGCACAAGAGTGTGCCCTGACCCCTGGCACGTCCCTGCACAAGAGTGTGCCGTGGCCCCTGCGCGCCCTGGCACGTCCCTGCACAAGAGTGTGCCCTGACCCCTGCGCGCCCTGGCACGTCCCTGCACAAGTGTGTGCCCTGACCCCTGGCACGTCCCTGCACAAGAGTGTGCCCTGACCCCTGCGCGCCCTGGCACGTCCCTGCACAAGAGTGTGCCCTGGCCCCTGCGCGCCCTGGCACGTCCCTGCACAAGAGTGTGCCCTGACCCCTGCGCGCCCTGGCACATTCCTGCACAAGAGTGTGCCCTGGCCCCTGCGTGCCCTGGCACGTCCCTGCACGGGTGCGCACCCTGACCCTTCCCTGCACGGGTGCGCGCGCCCTGACCCTTCCCTGCACGGGTGCGCGCGCCCTGACCCTTCCCTGCACGGGTGCGCGCGCCCTGACCCTTCCTTGCACGGGTGCGCGCGCCCTGACCCTTCCCTGCACGGGTGCGCGCGCCCTGACCCTTCCCTGCACGGGTGCGCGCGCCCTGACCCTTCCCTGCACGGGTGCGCGCCCTAACCCTTCCCTGCACAAGTGTGCCCTGACCACTGCGCGCCCTGACCCTTCCCTGTACGGGTGCGCGCCCTGACCCTTCCCTGTACGGGTGCGCGCCCTGACCCTTCCCTGTACGGGTGCGCGCCCTGACCCTTCCCTGTACGGGTGCGCGCCCTGACCCTTCCCTGTACGGGTGCGCGCCCTGACCCTTCCCTGTACGGGTGCGCGCCCTGACCCTTCCCTGTACGGGTGCGCGCCCTGACCCTTCCCTGTACGGGTGCGCGCCCTGACCCTTCCCCCTTCCCTGCACGGGTGCGCGCCCTGACCCTTCCCCCTTCCCTGCACGGGTGCGCGCCCTGACCCTTCCCCCTTCCCTGCACGGGTGCGCGCCCTGACCCTTCCCCCTTCCCTGCACGGGTGCGCGCCCTGACCCTTCCCTGCACGGGTGCGCGCCCTGACCCTTCCCTGCACAAGAGTGTTCCCTGACCCTTCCCTGCACAAGAGTGTTCCCTGACCCCTCGGCCTTCCCTGCACGGGTGCGCGCCCTGACCCTTCCCTGCACGCCCAGGCCCTTCCCTGCCTCACTGTGTGCCCAGCCTCACTGTGTGCCCAGGCCCTTCCCTGCCTCACTGTGTGCCCAGGCCCTTCCCTGCTCCATCGTGTGCACTGGCACTGGCCCTTCCATGCTCCACCGTGTGCCCTTCCCTGCCTCACTGTGTGCCCATTGTGTGCCCTTCCCTGCCCCACTGTGTGCCCTTCCCTGCCCCACTGTGTGCCCTTCCCTGCCCCACTGTGTGCCCTTCCCTGCCCCACTGTGTGCCCTTCCCTGCCCCACTGTGTGCCCTTCCCTGCCCCACTGTGTGCCCTTCCCTGCTCCACTGTGTGCCTGTGCCCTTCCCTGCTCCACTGTGTGCCTGTGCCCTTCCCTGCTCCACTGTGTGACATGCTGACGTGTAATTCTGTCTAGAACTGGTGCGGGGGACCTACGGGTCTGCATCCAGTAGGTGCCCCCCCTGAGTGCATGCAGTAGGGGGGGGGGGGGCTTTCTTTCCAGACTTGGGCATTTCAGGGACCAGTGCCCAGAGGGTTAGAGACCCCGGGTGAGGTTGGAGGGCCCTTCCAAAGCCCATCCTTACATCAGCGCTCTCTGGGCTGTGTGGTCTGTCTCTGACCGTCGTCTCTTCATGGAGGCGGGGGGGTCAGCAGACTGACCCCACCCCAACCCGAGGACATAGAGTGAGTGGTGGTTCTTCCTGGAGGTAGTGGGTTTTGTTTTCTCCCAACACTGGAGCATTATCCAGCCCCCCACAGTCCCCACCCACCAAGGACTGGGGCCCGGGAGGGGTTAGACGTGTGCTTCAACATCCCCCCACTTCTGAGATGTGCTGCTAAAAGGCGGACATGGCGCACCAGCCCCCCTTCTTTTTAGGGTGGTAGGGGGTCAGGCTCAGTCTCTAACCTCACTCCTTCTCACCTTCTGTGACTTACCGGTAACACCACACCCTGAGAGCCCCGGCCACCTTCTGTGACTTACCGGTAACACCACACCCTGAGAGCCCCGGCTACCTTCTATGACTTACCGGTAACACTACACCCTGGGACCGTGGACACCTTCTGTGACTTACCGGTAACACCACACCCTGAGAGCCCCGGCCACCTTCTGTGACTTACCGGTAACACCACACCCTGGGAGCCCCGGCCACCTTCTGTGACTTACCGGTAACACCCACCATGGCACCGTGGACACCTTCTGTGACTTACCTGTAACACAACACCCTAGGACCGCAGACACCTTCTGTGACTTACCGGTAACATCACACCCTGAGAGCCCCGGCCACCTTCTGAGAGTTACCGGAAACACCACACAATGGGAGCCCCGGCCACCTTCTGTGACTTACCGGTAACACCACACCCTGAGAGCCCCAGCCACCTTCTGTGACTTACCGGTAACACCACACCCCCGGAGCCCCGGCCACCTTCTGTGACTTACCGGTAACACCACACCCTGGGAGCCCCGGCCACCTTCTGTGACCTACCTGTAACATCACATCCTGGAACCACAGACACATTCTGTGACTTACCGGTAACACCCACCATGGCACCGTGGACACCTTCTGTGACTTACCGGTAACACCACACCCTGGGAGCCCCGGCCACCTTCTGTGACTTACCGGTAACCCCACACCCTGGGACCATGGATACCTTCTGTGACTTACTGGTAACACCACATCCTGGGAGCCCCGGCCACCTTCTGTGAGTTACCGGTAACACCACACCCTGAGAGCCCCGACCACCTTCTGTGACTTACTGGTAACACCACACCCTGGGAGCACCGGCCACCTTCTGTGACTTACCTGTAACATCACACCCTGGAACCACAGACACATTCTGTGACTTACTGGTAACCCCACACCCTGGGAGCCCCGGCCACCTTCTGTGACTTACCGGTAACACCGCATCCTGGGAGCCCCGGCCACCTTCTGTGACTTACCGGTAACACCGCACCCTGGGAGCCCCGGCCACCTTCTGTGACTTACCGGTAACACCACACCCTGGAACCGTGGACACCTATGACCTACCGGTAACACCACACCCTGGAACCGTGGACACCTTCTATGACTTACCGGTAACACTACACCCTGAGAGCCCCGGCCACCTTCTGTGACCTACCGGTAACACCCCACCCTGGGAGCCCCGGCCACCTTCTGTGACTTACCGGTAACACCACACCCTGGGACCATGGATACCTTCTGTGACTTACTGGTAACACCACATCCTGGGAGCCCCGGCCACCTTCTGTGAGTTACCGGTAACACCACACCCTGAGAGCCCCGACCACCTTCTGTGACTTACTGGTAACACCACACCCTGGGAGCACCGGCCACCTTCTGTGACTTACCTGTAACATCACACCCTGGAACCACAGACACATTCTGTGACTTACTGGTAACCCCACACCCTGGGAGCCCCGGCCACCTTCTGTGACTTACCGGTAACACCACATCCTGGGAGCCCCGGCCACCTTCTGTGACTTACCGGTAACACCGCACCCTGGGAGCCCCGGCCACCTTCTGTGACTTACCGGTAACACCACACCCTGGAACCGTGGACACCTATGACCTACCGGTAACACCACACCCTGGAACCGTGGACACCTTCTATGACTTACCGGTAACACTACACCCTGAGAGCCCCGGCCACCTTCTGTGAACTACCGGTAACACCCCACCCTGGAACCATGGACACCTTCTATGTCTTACCGGTAACACTACACCCTGGGACCGTGGACACCTTCCGTGAGTTACCGGTAACACCACACCCTGAGAGCCGCGGCCACCTTCTGTGAGTTACCGGTAACACCACACCCTGAGAGCTCTGGCACCTTCTGTAACCTTGTTTACCTCGTGATCCTGTTTAATACATTGACTCAACAGTGAAGGTGCCTCTTGTTGGATATTCAGATTGGGGGGGCGTTCTGAACAGTGCTTAATTTGTGCTTGTTGTTTCCGGTGCTGAGCTTCGGCACTTATTTTTGAGGGCCGGGGCTTATTCTTCGGCCTCAAGCATTTGCTGCGAGCAAAAGAGACACATGGAAAAGAAGGAAAAACGAAAAAGCTTCACAATGGGGTAAAGCAGAGAGCTGCAAGAGTGAGCTGAAGGGGCAGGGAGTGGCTGTAAATGGATTAAAGAGGCCCAGGTGGCTTTAGGTCGCACATTTAATTGCAGCAGCCGTGTGTTTAAGAGGAGGGCTTTGGGCACTGGCATGTTTTTGTTTATAAATTAAGCAGTGGTTCTGAAGTGACCTTTGACCCGGGTATGTGTGCTACCACACATCTGTTATCCTACTTACTCTCATGTTCAGCTGTTGTACTTCTGTCAGTTTAACCGGTCATTCATTAATCGTTACCTGTGGTTCAATCGCCTACGTAGCGCCTTAATCGTGTCTTCTGGGCTGTGTTGATGCCACCAGGCGCGAGGGTGGGCGCTACGGAGGCCCGGCAGGGACAGAATGTTCTCGATGCCCTTCTGTATCCCTTGCACTACCCTTGGGTGCCCGGGGCAGGCTGGTACTCGCGCTGTAGCGCCTGAACTCTCTTCAGGGGTGGTAAGCGCTAAATAAATACAATTACCCAATAGAACTCATTCTGTCTCTTTGTTAAACGTTGTCTTTGTTTCTGATTGGCCGGGCGGGATCATAACCAAGGAGTGACTGATTGCGCGAGGGGTGGCCATTCATTCTAGTTAAAAGAAAATGTTATTTAGTCGTTTTCTACAGAGTGAGCTGCTGACTTCAGTCAGTCCAGTGTGTCCGCTTTGCTTATGTGGAGGTTCCAGCCAATCAGAATGACGAGGGCACTTCCTTGGAATAGTTTTGGGGGGGCTATTTTTCTTTTTTGGTGGGGGGGGACTTCTCGCAGCCCCTTTCCAAAAAATGTGTGGATCGCTGCAGCTGTAGTCACCACACACAAACCTCACCGACCCCAGGGCTTTAAGTGGGCCGGGTCCTGCCGGTGCTCAGCACCCTCTGTTCTAATAAGCAGCTGCTGAGACGGGACACTCTAGGGTTGGGTTCTCCATCTTTAGCCAAAAAATATCTTAACTCAGCAGCAGTAACCCCCCCTTCACTGCCTCTGGAGTAACTTCAGAGACTCGGACTACCTTCACAGCCTCAACACGTCACAACTGCAGCATTTCCAGTATTTTACACACCTATGTCATTGTTGTACTTAACTTGGACGACTAACAACCATTGACAAAGCCAAGAGCCCTGGCTTGTTGTAGGTGTTACGTTACTTGTTTTGTTACATATCTGGATGCGATGACACATAGAAGCAGCCAAGTACCATTGACAAAGCCAAGAGCCCTGGCTTGTTGTAGGTGTAACGTTACTTGTTTTGTTACATATCTGGATGCGATGACACATAGAAGCAGCCAAGTACCATTGACAAAGCCAAGAGTCCTGGCTTGTTGTAGGTGTAATGTTACCATTGACAAAGCCAAGAGTCCTGGCTTGTTGTGGGTGTAATGTTACTTGTTGCATTATATATCTGGATGCAGAGACGGAAAGGTGCAGGTATGTACCAGACGGTCCGGACACGATGCTAAGGAAAGGTCTTTACTCTACGTGTTTTTCAGCCACGCCCTTTATAACCTCGATCGCGCCCCTTTGACAGAGACCCCCCCCCCACCCCACCGTTTTTTTCCTCCCACTTAAACACTTAAAGCCCCGCTGACCTTCACCTACCTCCATCCACACATCCATCCTTAAAGACGCCGCTTGCATCGGATGCACTTAGCAGTCGGACCTCATATAGCCCCCCCCCCCGCCACCCCAAGGGTCTGACCTCTGCAGCGAAAGAACCTTCCTCTGTAGCGCCTCCTGCACACCTTTCGGGCCTCCCTTCAGAGCCCCCGCCCCCCACCCTCTCATTCCCACCCCCCACCGGGGCGGCAGCGCTGCGAAGATGCTGCAAACACCCCTTAAAGCTTTGCAGCGCTAGCCCTCATGGAAAAAGAGAATATTGTGCGCACAGACAGGTGTTCGTGAGAAATATTAACGTTGTTAGTATATGTTTTTGCACTTTTAAAGCGCCTCGGAGCGCTTTCCGCGAGAGACAGACGTAACAATTTCTGGGCACCGGGTGTTCACGTGATTCAGAAAGCGGGGGGAGAACACCCCGAAAATGAATGTGCAAATGAAGCGAAGCTCAAGGTATTTATCAGAGGTGCGTGAACCCCTGACGGCCCGAGCCGGGTGTGTGGCTCTGAGTAACCACCCTTCGTGTCCCCACGAAGTCCGATCTAGAGGCCTCATTCCAAGGTAACAAGGGTTGCGGGAGGGGGGTATCACCATGGACATGGTACTGGCAGATTAGGTTTAACCCGGCTCTCTCTAGGTTCGGGATTAGGTTCCTCATGATAGGGAATTGGGGCCTATTACACATCTATTTCATATTACATGTTATTGCAAGATTGTGGGGGGTTTCGTATCCATGACTCTCGTTTTTACAATTCTGTTTCTTGCATTGTTCATTATCCTAATCATTGCAGCCTTGTTAATAAAATGTATTGAAAACTTTCGTGTTTCTCCTTCATTGCCGGTCTGTGACTCAGACTTGTTGTTCATGTGAGAAAGGGGTAATCTCCGTTTCACCTCGGCTCCCCTGAGATGTCGCACTCTTGAGTCCATGCGTAAAGGCTGTCACAAATCACCATTTACTGTTTGGGTTTTTGGTGAGGTACTGCTAGTGAGCCAGGAGGGTTGGGACGACAGATGCGACCTGTTGTAGGATGCAAACAAACAAAAGTGCTGTCATCCCTAAACCAGCAGCCTTGCCCAGAGCAAGAGTCAAACTACGACAATCTGACTAGTTTCCTCGCTGTGAATTCATTGGGTAAGATGCTGTAGAGTGGACCAGGCCCGGCTCACCTTCTCCTTGTCGTTCGCGCTAAAGCAGACCTCAACTTTGTAATAAAAATGATCAGTACTGAAATACTGCTTTTAGACTTTTCTTTTTAGGAGCCCTTTTTAACCAGAGTCTCATCTCCTTCCAATGTCCCGTAGGTAAAGCAGCAGTTTTGAAATGTTTCTTACAAATTCACCGCATTTTCCAAGAGAATGACCCGGCCTACATCCTCAATGATCTCTATATCACCGACTACTGTGTCTGGATCCAGAAAATCAAGTGAGTTTCACCTGCTTGTGGAGAGACTGTCTCTGCTCCACTTTGTGTGTCGGCTGGCCAGCTCAAATAGCCAGGTGGTTCCTGACCTCGGGGTTGGTTTCTGAGGCTGGTCCCGCTAGTGTACCTGATCCCCCCCCAAGATGCGGCTGATGATTGGGCATGGCTGATTCAGGGGATGTGAGGCTGATCTGCCTCGGGCGTGTCTGACCTCCATCCTGGGGTGTGGCCAGTTATTGCACTTGACTGTTACCTGATATGTGTCTTATCCCAGTTTAAGGCTGATGTTACCTTTATTAGAAGGATCTGCTTCCTCTGCTGTCTGTCTTTTGAAATCTTTGTGCTCAATAGACAGAAACAGCATTCTCTGTTTTTACAGATAGTTGATTCTTGCGTGCACAAGTCTACATGTTTGTATTACAATGATCACGGACTGTGTTGGTATCTGTTCTGATTACACTCCACTGAAGGCATAAGTTGGGTTAGCGGAGGCCTTGTTTGTCCACCATATTAGTATGGGCTTCGAAGTTGAGGCCTTACTCCATGAAGGTGAACGTAAAGTACTGGGAATAGGTGGGACAGGATCTGTAAACGAGCCTTGGCTTAGCTCACAGAATCTGTGTGTTCATTCCATTTAATGCAGACCTGCTGGACCTCAAGTGAAGTAAGCAGCGTTAGTGGTGTTTTATGTGTTGGACTTTTGAAATTCTCTGTTCCTACCCTGACTACGAACACAATATATTCAGTGTACCGCTAATGGTGAATGTGATGTTTGTTCATTTTTCACGTCCAGCAATAGTCAAATACAGCCATACTACGGAACTCACCTGGACACACCATGCCATTGTCCACTTCACCACCTGCGCCTCCTTTCGTAGCTGTAGCAAAGTGAGACAGACCCAGTGGACGGATGCCCTCAATACAACCCAGCCCCATGCTACCACCAGCCCGAATCATGTGAGAAAAAAGCCCCTTTTTTTACATGGTTAGCCCCCACTTTTTGCCTGATGTATGATGTAGCCTAGAAATTGTAGTGCCCAGGGCCCGTGCTAAGCGAGTTCCCTGGGCCAGGGCTCTTTCCCTGAAACTGTGGTGAATCATTGGCTCAATTCGATATACCTTGAGCTACCACTATAAGTCCGTAGTAAAAGGTACTTGGGTACCCAGGGCATGGGGTACTAAGGATATGCCTCTGAGGGCAGCACCCTCGAGGGCCCTGCATCCAGGTGCCTCCAGCACTGCCATTGCAGGCTGCGTGTCCTGGTGCAAGCCTAAAACACAAACTTGACATGGCGCACTGCCTGTCTGCTTTGTCCACTGTATACTATCGATAAGTCACCCCTCTGGCAGGCTTTCCAGCCCTATGACAGGGCGCACCATATCATGTGTGAGGGCATCGCTGCATGAGCAATATGCCCCCACTGTGTCCATGCCAAACCTGGGACATAGTGGGTGAACAGGGCAGCCATTTTTATACATGTGCTGGACATTGGTCAAAACAAGTTTCCCAGCTACACGATGGCCACTCTGAACCATGGGTTGTTTGCTATCAAACAACTCATATTGATAAATCCAAACTTCTACCAGTTTTGGGTATATCCCTAAATGTTCTCAGGGGTCACCTTACAGATGCCCTCTGCAAATGCTAACTACCCTGGCATGGTTGCTGACTGGGTGTCTGGAGGTGGCAGGCTGGATAGAACCAGTTTACAAGCCCTGGGGGAGAGATCCATCTCTCTGGTTGGAGGAACAAAGCCTTTCCTGAGTGGAGCTGCCAACACCCCCTCCCTCAGGAATGTGCACTGCCCTGGCGGCGAGCTTCAACTTTGAAACTCGACCCCCAGGCCTACTGCCAGCAGCAGATGGTAACCCCCGTGCAAACCACCACTTTTGGCGGGAGCAGCGGTGGGAAACTACACAGAGGGTAGGAGGGGTGGTCCCACCAGGCATGCACGACACCTAAGGTGGTGTTTGTGAGGTGTGCACTCCATTTAATTTCCTCCATCTTGGATGGAGGGAAGATAGCCAATCTGGAATAGGGAAGAGACCCTTCCCACAGGAAGTGGTCTTTTAGTGGGTGTAGCCACCCAAAGCTAGGTGACCCATTGGTCACTGCCAAGTTCCCCCTAAAACGCCCACTAAATGCAGTATTTAGTGGGCATCCTTAGTCCAGGAAATCGGATTCAATGGACAAAAGAAGACCAGCACCAAGAAGATCCGAAGCACAAGAACTGTGGACCTGCGGCACCCAAGAAAATGTGCCAAACCCTGCCTGCTGCACCCAGGACCCGACAGTCACCACTGAGGAGCTACTGGACAACCGGACAACTCTACAAGAATCCCAGAGGACCTTAAAGATTGGCAAAGTGCCCAAGACCCTCCCTTCAGAGTGGAGGTACCACTGTACAACTCAAGGAAACCAGCAAGCCAGTGAGGGTCACCTCACTAACCATTCACTGACTCCCGAAACTGATGCCGCAGCTGGACCAAACTTCATTCCGACGACCGCAAGGACAAACCCTGCTAGTGTGCCAACCTTGGTGGCACTGCGACCTCTAGCGGCCAAACTGTGCCAATACCCTGGGTGTTTCTTTAGCCAACTCCAGACACCAAGCAAAGCGGCCCAACCGGGGTTGCAACCAGACCAGGCGGAAGCCCCAGACAAGGGACTTCAGGAACATCCCAGACCTCCCGCCAGAGTGGCCCCATTGTCCTGCAAATGACCCTTGAACCAGCTTACCTCCTGTTCCAGAGGGCATCCTTGTGCACAGCTCCTGGCTCACCGATTCGCTCTACACCTGGCCCACCAATTCACTCTACACCTGGCCGCCCTGTGTCCTGCACCAAAGGAACCTACTGTGCCCCAAGTGTCCGCACCCCTTGCGACCCCGACCCTCCAAGGGGACCTCAAGGAAACATCTTTAAACTTACCTGTGCAGTACTTTTCCAAGTGGTCCCCCCACCATGGTGCTGCACCAGCTCCATAGACCTTCTCCTGCTGCTCCCGCCGGAACTAGGAGCCAACCAAACTTCTCCAGCTGGCACAGTGTGCCCATCGAGGACCTCAGCCAACCTCCAAAAGGTAAACCAACTGTACAATATCATATGTATTTTTAAAGGTGATCTTCCATTGAGTTCTGTGGTACATAATTAAGTACTAAAAGACTATTTTTAAATTCATATCTCAAAAAGTACTTAACCAATTTTGATAATCTTGGTCATAAAAATGACATAAAAATCTGAAGTACGTTTATAAATTGGTCGCTAGTTATTTCTTTTGAGTTTGTGAGCTGCAAGATTGATGCTGTGAGTACAAGAAATGCTTTGCACTGCTCCAAGATTTGCCCGAGTGCCCGACCAAGCTACTTTAAGAATGAGAACATTAGGAGATCAAGTTTTTACCCCAGTTAACCAACTTTTGGTTAACTGGACCCCCTGCACAGTGTGACTGGCTTTGCACACTACATAGAGGGCCAGCCTCTTACAAGTCAGGTAGTCGAGAACTTCAACATTTGAATCACCAACACCGCCGACCTAGCTGCCCCCATCAAGCCAGCCAAAACCCACACATCCAACAAACAAGCCAGTTGGTACACCCTGGAACTCAGCACAATGAAACACAGCTGCAAACAACTAGAAAGAAGATGATGGTGTACCAGCAGACTCCACATCGACAAGCCACCTTCAAGCCAGCGTTCAACAACTACCACCATCAACTCAAAGATGCGAAAAAGGTGGCCCTTGCAGACTGCATCGAGGCTAGCGACAACCACACCAAGGAACTCTTTAGCTGCTGGGTAGGTAAACTCGGACGATGGTAAAGAAATCTCGATCCCTCCCTCCCAGGAACTCTGCGATGCTCTGGCACATCACTTCCACAACAAGATATCCACCACCCACAGGAACTTCGACACCCCCTCCACCCCCCCAACCCACCCACTGACCTCCTCAGCCTCCCCACTCCTGCAGAAACCACCCTTGACCACCAACTCACCACATGGGAACGGCTCAACACCCCGGACACCACAGTCCTAATGAACTCCATCCACTCAGGAGCAGCCAGCGACCTTTAGCCCTCCACCTCTTCAACCTCGGAAGCGACAAGATCACCCACTACCTCCCCTCCATGCTCAACACATCCCCACAGCCACATTTCCCCGACACTTGGAAATATACCGAGGTCAGATCGTTCCTCAAGAAACCCTCCGCAGACCCCAGCGACCTCCAGAACTACCGCCTCATTTTGGTGCTCTCGTTTCCAGCCAAAGTCCTGGAGAAGGCCATCAACTGTCAGTTCACTGAACACCTGGAGAGAAACAACCTGGTAGACTCCTTCCGATCTGGGTTCGGAGCCAAAAACTGCTTTGATAACGCCCTGATCGCCGCCACAGACTACATCCGCACCCTACTCGACAGTGGTTGATCAGCTGCCCTGATCCTTATCGTCCTCTCCGCAGCATTTGACACCGTGTCCCACCACACTCTTATTAAGAGGGTGCACCAGACCGGAATAAAAAAAAAAAAAAGACACACTCCGATGGATAGCATCACTCCTCATGGGTTGCAAGAATCGCTCCCTCCTGTCCCCTTCACCTCGCAACCTGAGAAGACCATCTACGGCGTCCCACAAGGTTCATCCTTCAGCCCTACTCTCTTCAATCTCTATATCATGCCGCTAGCCGACATGGTCAGAACCCACAATATCAACATCATGTCCTAAACCGACAACACCCAGCTCGTCCTCTCGTTTTCCGCTGACCGCAACTTCCACAACAGCATGCAGAATGTCGCCGCCTGCATGAAGCACCTCTGCCTGAAGCTCAAAATGGACAAGACCGACGTGCTGATCTTTGGGAACCATACCTCCCTCTGGAACGACACCTGGTGCCCCCTACTCCTAAAAACCACACCGCAACCTCAGCATCATCCTGGACCGCAAACCCACCATGACAGATCAACCCAGTCTCCTCTGCCTTCTTCCACACACTCTGTATGCTCGGAAGAATCTTCAAATGGTTTCTTACAAGCACCTGGAAAACCCTTATCACTAGACGTCTGGACTACGGAAATTCACTGTATGCAGGGTCCACCAGCAAACTCGTGAGAAGGCCGCAGACGATTCAGAACTCAGCAGCCAGACTGATCATCAACCTGCCCCAAAGGACCCTCACCACCCAGCACCTGAGAGACCTCCACTGGCTCCCTGTGTAGAAAAGATGCCAATTCAAGCTACTGACACAAGCCTACAAAACCCTCCACAACCAAGGACCAGCATACTTGAGCCCCCACCTGAACTTTGCCAACCATCCAGAAACCTGCGCTCTGCCTCCCTCGCCTTCATACAGACACCATGCCGCCGTCGTAGCCACAGCGGAGGCATTTTCTTCTCCCACCTCGCCACGCCCCGTCCACCCTCGAAGTAGGTAAAGGAATTCCCGCCTTTTACCAGGATGATGGACAGCTTTCCAAAACGACCCCAATGCGTTTACCGCCGATTCCGGTGGTGCGTTGTTGATGCTCAGAAGCACAAGGACATCTCCACAAAGACGCACTAGTAACAATCACATTGCCAAAGGCACACAAGGTTGCTGGAGACGTTTACCCCGTGGCCCATCACGTACCCTTAGTGTACAATATAAACGGGGCGTATAAAACATGCTAGGTAACGCTTACTGACATACTCGTAGAAAATACTCCGGTTGGGTAGGCCACGATGCTCATTTTACAGAAACTAAACCAATAACAATAAAATACACACACACTCTTTTAAACCTGTCTGACTAAGTATTTTTTACCCATGATTCTAATTATGTATTGTATGTGCATATGTGTGTGTATTCATGTGTGTGTGTGTATAAATATATATATATATGTGTATGTATGTGTATATGTTGTTTCTGTGCCTGGCATGTTTGTGGATCATTGCATGGCTCCTGTTTTTTCTGGGTTGTTATACTAGATATCTATGAATTTCTGCTCTCTTTTTATCACACTTATCTACTCATCACTCTTATGTCATGTCTCTACCAAACTATCCTCCATTCTCACTCGGACTCATCCCAAATCCCTTCGACCACTTTCATCTCCTAAATATCTCTGCCTAAGCTCTTCCCTCCACCTCCACATCTAACTCACCAAACCTCACTCTACCTCTGTGACCTCCCACACAACCCTACTAAATTTTCCTGCATTCATCTCACCCTGCTACTATGCTCTCCCTAACCCTTCCACATCCTCTTTCCCCTCCGCTCCCCTTTTATTCATCTCAAGCCTTTGGATTGAGTAAATGAAGGATAAACTCCCAATTAACACTTCTGGATTTCTTTCCTCCTCCACCCCTCCATTACTCCAGTCAATCTAACTAACAAACTCTCATATCCGCAACTCAAATTAACTCATAATAATACTAAAACTGTTCTCCTTATTAAATTATACTAATCCATCACTAATTCTTGTTGGGTACCGGAGTAGCGTGCTACTCATCGAAAAGCGCTTCGACGCCTCGTCAGGGGTAGTAAGCGCTATATAAATACGATTACAATTACAATTTTCTTCTCCCACCTCGCCGCCAAGTCCTGGAATGCCCCCTCCCCCAACATCTCTGAACATCTCCCTCACTTGCAGACTTCAGGAAGAAACTCAAGATCTGCCTCTGCGACTAGCCCAGCATCGCTGCACCTGGATACTGTCATGGGTGATAAGTTGTGCTGCTCAAGTATTTATTGATTGATTGGTGTTATCAGATGGTGACAGTCATGAAGCTTAATATTGTCTAATGGTTACAGTGACCATTCTCCTGCTAATAACCATGTTGCTTGATGGCCTCCTCTGGTGGCACCCGCATGCTGCTTGATGACCTCATCTGATGGTGTCCACCATGTAGCTAGATGGCCTCCTCTGGTGGTGACTGCAGTGCAACTGGATTATTTCTCCTTTGGTCGTCACCTCAATGCTGCCTGGTAACTTGATGTCCTCCTCTGATGATCACCTCAATGCGGCCTGATGACCACATCTGATGTGGACCGCCCACCACTCGTTGATCCCAGTGACGGAACGCAGTGTTTTCTGTGTCCGTTAGTGAGGTGTGTGGGTGCCACGGCAAGAAGAGTTTACCTTGGAACTTTACAATTAGGTTTGAAGGTACATTGCCAGAAGGATGCAGAGGTTTGAATTGTTCGAGAGTAATGTTGACCGGTGTTGTAAAGTCTGTATCTGAAGAGAGAGACGGATATCTGAAGGCTGAGAGTTCTGACATACAGAGAGGGCGATTCTGTAGAGACCGGTTGGTGCTGTAGAGGAGGGCGATGGGAGGGAACTTGGAAGGATGTTGAAGGGACGTGTAACTATGGGAAGAGATATGACCAACGGGTACTGAAGGCATACACAGGGGCTGACTCCACTGTAAAAAAAAAAATATATATATAATAATAATTCTTCCATTATCCGTCCAACTTCCCAGAACATAGCAATTCAATAATTAAATGTACATGCTAAGGCTCTCATGAAAATTGGCATTTTTTGTGAAACACTCAGTGGTGTTGAGGCACATATATACGTAAATCTACTTTCTCCCCAGCGTATCGGACACAATAATGGCCATTCTTTACTGAAAGAAAAGCACCAGCTGATGAATTGCAGCCACGTCACATTTTGCTATGGTCTAGACAATAGACCATTGAGGTGGACGCTGAGAAGGCCATGTACAAAGGGCTTGTGAGCAACCACAGCACTTGGTGGCAGAGTCCTCCCGGGGGACATCGGTAGAGCTCCATACCTCCATGAGATGTCACTCTCAGGAAGCGAAGACCAGAAGAGATCGCGTTGGATAGGTCGTGCCTCAGACTTGATCAAATACAAGGAGCCTCCTCACACCTTGTGTGTTTCATATTGATGGGGGGATGGCTGCATGTGAATCTATGAAAGATCCAATGCTGAAGATTAAAAATGACCTGCCTGGAACCACCTTACAGTGTGTGCTTCTGTAGATCACATGTTTTGTGCAATCCTGTCATCTAGTGTTGGGGCACAGACATGGGAAGTTGTTTTTCTTTGAACAGGGGCTTCATTTTTTAGGCGAATCGTCATACCTCCCTAGACCCACATAACACCAGGATACAGACTCGACCGCAGATTGTATTTTTCTGTAATCAGGGTATCTTTGTGTGCTCAGGTACAGTCATGCTACAGTCTCAAATGTTCGATGCTGAATCACCACAAGGCTGATTTCAGCATGCGAGGACCTTCTGTGACCGGAATTATATTGTTGTGATAAACTTCCAAAATGAAGAAAGTGAGCTTGATAAAACAGACTGACAAAACTTCAGTGAGAAATGTTACAATGATGAAATACCTTTCCCATGGAAATGTTTTTTCTATAAAAGCTGTACTGTGCCTGGAATTAAACCATGGAACTGAAAACACATGAAAATCTTACAATTCAGAATACTATCAGAATTGTAAGTAGTAAGGTTTTATTTTAAAAAATGGTTGTGGTAGTCTTGCTTTTAGGTCTACTGTGACAAGAAGCCATAAGGAGACCAGAGCAACACAAAGCTAAGAAGGTAAATGTGGGGGACGGGAGGGCTAACGGTGGTAGAGAGGCGACGTGGTTGCGGTCGGAGAAGTTACAAGGGCAACAACAAAAAATGGCAGGTTTAAACGGAGAAGAAGCAGAACAAATTATATTTAAGATGGAGGTAAGAAAAGGATAGGGATGGTAGATCACACCACACACCCTGAAAGATTTTTTTTTTTTTTTAAATGGTTAATGGTGGGAACCTTGCATTTCAGAGAAACCCTCCCCCCCCCCCCCCCCCCCCCCAAAAAAAAGCCTGAAAAAATATTTTAAGTTAGTTCTATTTATCAAGAAAGGTTCAACAAAAATATTGAGTCAGATTAATTTTTTTTCAGGCTGATATTTCATTGAAATCGCATGTGTGCAACTGTATAATGTACCGGTACTGATTCGCAGGGAGAATCTCGAGATAAGGTCACTTTAGAGTGACTTATCTGGGGCGACAGTACGGAGAAAACACCTTTAAGTTCAGTTCAACTTGTAACAACAATCTTCTGATCTTGGATCATCACCAGGTCTGTAACGTCTGCCTCCAGAGGGATCACAAGTCCATCTCTCCAGCCAGTAAAGCCTTGTGGTGGAAAAAAGACCATTTGGTGCTGACGGGCGAGACTCAGGGTACCTTACAGGATGCAGAGCTGAGGCTGTCCAGGGCCGACGTCCAAACTGGATGTGAAGGGAACTTACTCCGATAGTGCACATGGCTCGCCCTGAGACACCTGGCGAGGAGAGTCACAACGTACTTCGGTGGGCCCCTTACGGTCTCCACATCCCAGGGTAAGCCCACGGCTCCGGTTTGGCATGGACTGATGATCCTTCCTCGAAGGCTCAAACGCGGGCTGGGCCTTACTCCAGGCAGGGATTGGCCCTGAGAGCTCCATGCCTTGCCTCCGGGAATAATTTGGAAGAAGCGGTGACAGTCAGCACTGCCCTGTGTTCCTGAAGGTCCGGAGTACAAAGGGTCTTGAGATAGAGCCTTGAAACCAAGACTCTGACCCTGAAAACCCGATGCACCTGTCAAAACAGAGATCAGCCTGAAATTGATCTGGAAGCCAGCCTCGCGCTCAGCTCAGGCAATGGCGACCAGCCTGATGTATGGCAGAGGAGTGTTTACATTGGCCCTGTCTCTGGGCATGTTCATGCGCAGCCTCCTCCATCAGGCCAACCAGACACCAATGATGAGGCAAATGTGAAGGCGCCCAGAACACCCCAACCTCTTTAAACCCCACCACTGGCGCAGTCTATTCATACAGACTCGGGCCAAGACCCCTTGACCGCACAACTAGCCCTTACCATGAGCTGAGGTCACTAATGATGGAGAGAGTCCTTGGCATGACTAGAACATGGGCCGTCCAGACGAACGATCTTGAGTGATCTCCTGCCGCTCTCTGCCAGCAATGATCCATCCCCGTACCATGTGGTCATCTGATGCCGGGCAGCCACCAGAAACTCAAACGCCATGTGGAGGAAGACGACTTCCTTATCGAGACTCCGCAAGACGAATGGTCTGTGCACTTCCTGCTAATGCTCAAACACATGCCAAAAGCTCGAGTGAGAATATCCGGGACCAGGTCAAGGCCCAAGTTATTGCACCCAGTGTGGATCAGACCTGCAGAGCTGCTCCACAATATCATCTCCATTCTCAGTCCTGCTGCATCTGGTTCCTTTGTTGTCCAAACAGCACATAAAAGGGCCCTCGTTCAGGCTACAGGGGATACCGCTCCACTCGAAAAAGTAAGAAGATCGATGCTGCTGGCGAGTGGGCACCTTCGGGCTGCCATTAAATCGATAGCTCCTTGTCCTGCTCTCCAGGTGTGATGAATAGAGCTCTAGGAAATGGAGAGGATTGCAGAGCATCTCCCTGAGGCTTACTGAAAGTGAGAGAAAGAAGTTGTCCACTTGGGCAAGATAATTTCCCATTCCAAATTCAGGTGTCCCCTCAACGCCATTGGTATCGCTCCTACAAGACCAACAGCAGCATCCTACCGCACCGTCCTGCCCGGCTCAGTGCCCCATTTCCTGCACTGAGGTAGAACAGCCCCTCGTTGGCTTCCCCTTTAATGGAGAACTCCTCTTCGGCAACAAGGTTTCTTCATCCTGGGGAATATAAGTAATGACACCAACACTGTGAAGGCCACAGGAGTGCCCCGGAACCGGATACAAAAGTCAGGGCTTCATAGCCAGCGGTCATGGACCGTAGCAGAAAGAGCTGGCATGCCCCAAACACTGCCACTCAGTGGTACTTTCAGGAAGGCCAGTTGGCCAAGCCGTGCACTAGAGGCATCTTCTATACCAAGAGCCCCGGTGTGGTCAGAGGCAGCAAGAACAAGGCCACGTCTGCCCCCCCCCGTAGTGACCATCCACGCATTTCCCCTAACCACTTACTCAATCAAAAAAATGAATAGAGCGTGCTAAAGGTCTCAAGGCGCTTGGGGGGGGGGCTGAGGGAGGGGTTACTGTTCGAACAACCATGTCTTGAGGTTTTTTCTGAAGAGTAGGAGGTCTTTGGTTTTGCGGAGGTTGGTGGGGAGGGAGTTCCAGGTTGGCACCTCTCGGGGAATGCACCAGGTTATACCCTTCACCGGGGAAGATACCATCTCAGAGCAGTTTGTACTCTACATGGGTACCCACCCCCACTCCTGGGAATTCCACAGCACTCAGTATTCCACTGATAACTGTTGGTAGAAGTGGTGTCGGCGTGGCCCCAGAAGTGAGCTGTAGAACCAGGTCCTCCACGCCAACGTCGGATAGGTGTCTGTTCCCTTGACCTTCTCATCCTCCACAAAGGTGGGAGTTTCTGGCTGTTTCTCTACCTCTGAACACTCAGTCAGTACATCTCGCCCAGGCTCTTGAAGATGTCATTCTACTGCCCTGCTTCGGGACCACCATGGCAACCCTTGATCTCAAGGACACCTATGGCCACGTTTCTATCCACGCAGCTCATCACCAGTAACTCCGGTTCGTGGAGTGGAGTGTATTATTCAATGGACTCTGCTTTGGGGTAACAAAAGCCCCTCGGGTGTTCACCGCGTGCTCGTTCGTCTTTCCATAACTAGACCACTGGCTGCTAAAGAGTGGGAACTGACCACAACTCCCTGCTCGCACTGAGCCACCTGTTTCACTCCGCCACCTGTTTCACTCCCCCAAACATCAGGGTTCACCATCCATGCGGAAATAGCTGATCTTTACCCCCAAAAGGCACCAGGGATCTTGGGAGCTCATTCACAGTGATCGGCAAAGTCTGTCCCATCCGTTCCCCTCTACCTGACAGTGACTCATCTGACAGAGTTGCAACGGATCTGCCGTGACTGACTGTCCTGCATTCAGTGGTCCAAGTGCAAGTTCTCCCTCTGCTGGAGCCAATGGCCACAAGGCACTGATCCGATAACCAAGTCTTTGTCGAGTCCAAGGTTCAGCACAAACTGCAGTGTTGGAACAAGAAAAACTTGTTACTGGGGAGGCCTTTACTCGGCCCCCACCCTCAAGTGACCATCAAATCAGATGCCTCCCTCGTGGGACAAAGAACGCACACGGGTCAACTCACGAACCAGGGCCAGAGATCTCTGGAACAACCTCTTCTGCGCACCAGTGTGCGCAACTGATTGGGGGTGGTTAGCTGGAGCTGCGGGTGTTCACAATCTGGTTTTCAGGAACACACTTGTCTAATTGTCAGCACCACAGCTGTCTCCTCTGGCGCATCCATCACCAGGTCCTCCTCGTGGGACTCCTCCCAGGAGTGGACTACATCTCTGCAGACCTGTTAAGTACAACATGACAACAAACACATGGGAAGTAACTGCACAGACGCTCCAAACATACTTCAACTCTCTGCCACAAGCGGGAATGCAAAATGCCAAAGCTTTGTGTCCAGATATGCACACCCTCGGTCCATCTGCCACGTTCTAAGCATCAGATTGTATGGGGCATTGCGTTATGACGCCCCCCCAGGCTGTGTGCGTTTCGTATGTCGGGAGGAAGATGGGAGCACCAGTGAGGTTAGTCCTTGTACCTCCCACCTGGGCTTGGCAGCTGTGGTACTCCCTGCTTCTGGAGATGTCGATCCACCTCACAAACAAGCATTTGCAATGCAGTGGGTCTCTTCTTTCCTCCAGTTAGAGCTGTTAGTGTTGTAAATTCCTAACTGGACTTTTCTTTCCACATAAATTGAAAATGAAAAGTAAAACAGTTGGCATAAGCGAGCCGATTCAAAGCGCCACGGCCGCCATGAGCGTGAAGGAGAGACACAAAAGTAAAAAAGTTTGCTCTCCGACAGACGTGCAGTTATCCATGTAACATGGTCGATGTCAAAGGCGGTAACAAAACTGCCCCAAGGAGAGACAAACATAAAGCATTTACCAATGATGATAAAGTATTTCTGAAAGGCATGCCCGTGAACGAGTGATCGTGATGGGCATGAGGTGGGCGCAGGTCGGAGCACTTGTGCGCTCAACCTAAAAACTATGTATGCGAGTCCTCTTCACGCAGGATCCAGGTCACCTGCTTCACCCGACCCGTGGGCCACTAAAGTGTTCCATTTGGCATCCGAAGTCCTAAAAAGTGACTACATAAAACTTCCTTCTGAGTGCGTACACATTCTTGGAGAAGCTACAGTCGACAATGTGAGCACGCCACATAACTAAACGGAAGCAATCTGTCCATTACTGTAACAATCTGCAAACAGTCTTTACGGTCCACAGTCCGCACATTACTTGTTGCATCTGCAAAATGCGGACTGCCCTGCTCTTCTGCGAGGTACGCAGTCACTCCAGTTGCTTACCTGTGAACCTGCGGACACTGGCCCGGCTTTAGAGTTTTAAACGCTTTATGGAAGGCCTCAAAGTTTAATTGTCCCTCAGCTGCCACCAGTCCCTTCTTGGATCCTTAACAGTTTCCTTACATCACTTATTGGGCCCGATGACGCCTTTACACCCATGTCCATTACAGTTCCTTAGGTGGAAAGTAGCCTCCCTCGTTGCTGTTTCTGCCCTCTATGTGATGAATGAAGGGTCAACTTTTTCAGTTGGAGAGATCCATCCAGGTGCACAACCACCAGTTGTCCTTAAAACGCGCCCCTCTCGTTTTATGCCAAATGTTGCCTCTTCTATGTCAATGAAACTGTTGCCTTACCCCGTTTCTTGCCTCATCCGCATTTAGTTGTACAATGAGTACACATTTAGGTGCTAAAAGATCCCTTATTTCTTGTGTTACCAGCAGCAAATCCTTGAGAAAACCCAAGCAGCTCTTTGTAGCTTTTGGTTACCCCACGTGTGGGATTTAGGATCCATTCCAGGCCTCGACAAATGGATCACTAGAAGCATTCTGTTGGCCTGCACCAAAGCGGACACACACTGCACCCTGTGCCTAGGGCACAACTGACTCGTGGAAAGGAGTGGCTTTCCCAGGTATCATCCCACTTGCGGACATCTGTAAAGCAGTGTTGTGGGCCACTGTCCATACACTGACTAAGCATTACTGTGTGGACATTCATTCCCAAAAGTGAGCCCTAATTTAGAACATTTTACTTAAATCCCTCTTCCAAACCTCTTCTATTCATGCTTGTAATCCACCATCTTCAGTCTGTTCACAGCATGTGATCTACAGGCACACGCTGCAAACAGAAACTTTTACATATCTGTAAGAATAGCTTTCGAGCTCGTTGTGCACTAGATTCGCATGTGCCTCTCCTGGATGCAAGTTTACAGTCCTACGTTTATTTAAGAATTATCATTTTCTGCTACCACTACACATCTCTGCACTTGCATCCACTTATTGTGGAGTGTCTCCTAGTGTTGTCAGAAAAAAAACAGATTGCAGCATCCACAGTCATTGCTAGATAGCAGGAGTGTGCTCAGCTTGTGAATCTACAGCACTCCAACTTTCTTCCTTCAGTCTGGGTGTCTTCCATAGTCACCCATGCTTCCATTTTCTTGCGATCATGGCATTACTCCTAGTCCTACTCCCTCGCCTTCCTTTTAAACCAATGAGGCCTCCCGCCTCCCCCCTAGACCCTCCCTTCCCCTTTTAAAACCCCCCCCACCCCTACCCCCTCCTGTACAAAAACCAAGCCCAAGCAGCAACTCAGACAGTCCGTACCGGGAGGGCGGGAGGGAACGGAAAGGAAGGCGAGGGAGTAGGACTAGGAGTAATGCCATTATCGCAAGAAAATGGAAGCATTACCTCCTGTCCCTCCCTCGCCTTCCTTTTAAACCAATGAGACACAGCAAGAAAAACACAGGAGACGGACACTGAGTTGCAAGAACTTTATTAATATCCTGCACCAAGGCCGCCAAAAACCCAACCCCTATTACCTCATAGAGGATAAGACTCGACCTAATACCGACTCCAAACTACCCAAGTCCGACAGCCTATAATGTCGAACAAACGTTGAAGGAGAAGCCCAAGTGGCGGCCCTGCAAATTTCCACCACGGAAGTCCCCTGAAGCTCCGCCACCGTAGCAGCCATACCCCTGGTAGATCGACCATGAATCCCTTGAGGAGGAACCACCCCTTTTAAGGAATAGGCCAACAGAATCCACGATCTCACCCACTGACTCAAGGAAGCCGTGGAAGGCTTCTCACCCTTACGTGCCGGACCGAAATTAACAAAAAGCGAATCACCCTTACGAAAAGGAGCCACCACCCCCAGGTACTCCAACAAAGCCCTGCGTACATCCAACGAATGCAAACGGACCTCCTCCCCTGAGGAGGGATTCGTACAAAATGAAGGAAGGATGACCTCCTGGCGAGCATGGAACGAAGAATTGACTTTCGGAATAAAGGAAGGGACCGGAACCAGAACCACCCGATCCTGAAAAACCTTACAAAAAGGAAAAGAACAGGCCAAGGCCCCCAATTCCCCCAAACGACGAGCCGAAGTAATGGCTACCAAAAAGAACGTCTTCAAGGACAAATGGCGTAAATCACAGTCCCCCAATGGTTCAAAA